>NW_025963846.1:26992273-27626273 GCF_023055435.1 Haliotis rufescens | reverse complement strand
TTACTAGTGAGTGTTTATGCAGGGTGGTTACAATCGTTAAGATCAATAGGTTTGATACTAGTTATGCTGCCGCTGTTGTGCTGCCGCTGTTTTGTTGCCGCTGTTTTGCTGATGTTAATATAATATGTTTTTATATGGCAACATGGCATTTGTCATACCAAACCCATCTCAAACCGAGACCCCACTATGGTTGATATGGGCTATGTAAGTACAACTATATCACAACGTCTTCAGTCGTCGAATCAGGATGGCACAGAGTAGTTGATAGAACTGGTTCTGTATGTTATGGGGAGTGAATGACACTCATCTGTTCAGACATCATAAGCTCCAATGCACATGATGCAGTAGGGGCTTTTGACAAACATGGTACATGGTCTCAACGGTAATTCCGAGGTAGAATTGGTCCTCAGGATACTTCCATTTTTGTGAGAATAAACACGGATCGAAACATGTCGTTCATCAGGGCACATGCTTACAATTCATGATTTGTTTGGTCCAGGCTTGAATATTGAAAGTCCGACCGATTGATTGACCGGCCGACCAACCGGTCGGCCCACTGACCCATCGACCCACCGATCCACCCACAAACGGACCGACGGACCGTTTGGAGTGAACTATGTTTTTTCACTCTTTCACTGTGCAGAGCAAGTCGTCAGTTATGAGGTGGATGAGAGTCACGCCATCCTGCCAGTCTTGACTTGGTGCAAGTCGCTAGGAAACAATCCTGGTTATGTCATCTCCTGTGAGTCGCAACAGAGATGTGTCCAGAAACAAGACACTACTCCTGCATCAGGGAGTCAACCTGGTAAGTAGCTATGACAACATATGAACGCTAAATGTTTGTGATTGTTTTGGATAAGATAGTTACTGAGAGACGCTTCCATTGCAGTTTATCTGCTCTGTGTGATACTGAAATTGTGTCACCCTCACACTACGATCTACCAGTCGGACAAACGGTCGATCATGCAACTATGCGTGTAGGCATGTGAAAGAAACTATCCAAAACTGTCTACCTACTTGAAGCGTAATGATTTCAATAGTCATACACTAGACCATTATCGATAATGATTTTGTAGGTTATAGAGGATTACACTGACATGCACTTTAGAGAGAAGTCTAGCTTCAGAAGGTGATGCCTGTCGCTTTCAGAACATAGACAGTCATTTATTGTACCTTTTGTTAGGGGGACTTTCAAGCATCCATTTATATTTTCAGATGTACGTATTTTAAGGTTCATTCTTTCTTTCAAGTGGTCTCACTTTTCCACGGAGTGATGGCGATACATGGGCATTGATCCACGAAGCGTCTCGCATGAACAAAGATTGGGTGTTTTCCTTCAGGAGCACTCTAGAGCTGACAACCCGCTCACCACCCACTGGCTGACAAACAAAAAGACACTGAGCAGTAAAGAATAGTTAGTGCCAACAGTGAGTGAGTGTGTGAGTTTGGTTTAACGCCACTTTTAACTGTATGACAGTTGTATCACGGCGTGTCAGCTTAATGTGGGAGGATGGCCGAACTGATGCAGGTCTCAGATGTTTACCACTTCGGTGAAACCAACGAGCACGGGTATGGTCCTGACAAACCTAGAAACATAATCGGGGCGAACCGGGATTCGAACCCACAATCATAGGTTTCTGGCGTGCCCAAGGGACGCAACTCTGCACAGCGAATCTCGGCACTTTAGGTGACTGGCCCACCCGTGGCCCCTAGTCCCCACAGACAGAAAAAACTTGGTGAGGACAGAGTGAGTGAGTGAGTTTGGTTTTACGCCGCTTTAAGCAATATTCCAGCAATATCACGGCGGGGGACACCAGAAATGGGCTTCACACATTGTACCCATGTCGGGAATCGAACCCGGGTCTTCGGCGTGACGAGCGGACGCTTTAACCACAAAGCTACCCGACCGCCTCTGATGAGGACAGACGGTGCCCCAGCTCCAATTATATATTTGTCCACAGCGACTGCAACACGCCATCCAACAGGGAGCAGTACGTTGCAGAAATACAAGGACTTCCCAAACACACACACACACACACACACACACACACACACACACACACACACACACACACACACACACACACACACACACACACACACACACTCTCTCTCACACACACACACTCTCTCTCTCTCTCACACACACACACACACACACTCACACAAAATCACACACACACTCACTCACACAAACTCACACACGCACTCACACACACGCTCACACACAGACATTCACACTCATACACACACTCACATACACATACACTCTCTCACACACTCTCACACACACTCACACATACACACACACACACTCACACTCTCACACACACTCACACATATACACTCACACACACACACTCACAGACACACTCACACACACTCACATACACACCCACATACCCACTCACACACACACTCACACACACACTCACTCACACGCTCACACACACTCACACTCACACACACACTTACACACATACACTCACACACACAAACACTCTCTCACACACACACTCACACACTCTCACAAACTCTCTCTCACACACACACACTCACACACAAACACTCACACAGACACACACTCACACTCACACACACTCATTCACACACACTCTCACACACACACACACACACACACACTATGTATAGCTCATAACATTAACAACATTCACACATTTTCGACCTAAATGCACTCATTTTTATCACAATGTTGACTGAGCAATACTATCGATTTTGTTAGAAAGATACATGCAGTTTGGAATGAAAACAAAACACTTTGCAACTATTAAATTGTAACCAGTCTTTCTCTGTTGCATACAGATTAAAAAATCTCAATGGTATAGCAGGCTACTTGAAGCAAGACTTTTTTAGATTTGTCGCCCGCTACAAGTTTGAAATAGCTTTTGACTACATCACAGAGAAGTTGTGGCGCCCTCCACAGGTGGGAATTATCACTATTGTGTTCGGCTCGCTGAACATCGGGGTGAGATGACGTGTGTGTGTGTGGAAACATTTTGGTGAGAGTATATGTTATTGTTCTTGGACCACGAGACAAAAACTCGCGATATACAAATCAGGGTGAGATGTCTTGTTTGTGTGGCGACAATTTGGTGAGGGTATATAATTATGTTCTTTGGCTTATACCAGAACCCACAAAGTCGTAAGTCGTAGATGTAAAGGCATAATCATGGTTGCAAAAAAACGACTCCGATAGGGCAGAAGGTAAGCCTTGATCGCTGAAATAAGTTATCTTCTCGAGTAATAACGGGTGAATGAAAACGTTTTGCAGTAAGCTACTTAACTGGTGGGATAAATCAGGCTAACGGAGTAGCTACTCGTCCATGCACAGGTCGAGAGTTTGAGAGAAGAAAGTTTGTCGCTGAACCCATGATATCATGATGATATTTTTTCAAGTTCAATTTAAGAATCATGGGTTTTACGTTTGAGGCATTTGCGCCAAGAAGTCCATATAACTTTCGATGACACATCCAGACACCCTTACACAGTAACTTGATATATGATTTGAAACTGTGAACCTCCACAGTGAGCTGTTTCTTTTATCTGAATAGTTGAATAGGGAACACTAAAAAATAAAGCTAAACTAGGAATAAAGAATCGTTCACGTAGATATTAAAGTGCGACTGCGCCGATAAATCATTTCTGTTTTATGGTCATGTTATAAATGTGTACTGTGGCATTAACGGCATGAAAGGTCTTTTAAAATAAATGTGTCATGTAATTGAATTAAACAAACTTGTGAGTGAGTGAGTGAGGTTGGTTTAACGCCGCTTTTAACAGTATTCCAGTTATATCACGGCTAAACAAACTTGTAGTCGACTAGAATCTTAACACTCAGCCTCAGAAAGTATAGCAATAATTATGCATTTTGTTCTGATTGTAGTTTGTTCTATTCAAATAAATAGAGGATTCATCACGAGTGTTTTTTTAATATGGGAAATATCAACCGAGTCTTAGTTAATCGGTATTTGCCGAGCCTTTGGCTGACATGGGCTAGGGATGTTAGTGATATCCAGCACATACAGCTACACACACATACAGGCTGACATGGGTAAGTGACACAAGTGATATGCAGCACATACAGCTTCTCACACATACAGGCTGACATGGGTAAGGGAAACTAGTGATATGCAGCACACACAGCTTCTCACACATACAGGCTGACATGAGTGAGGGAAACTAGTGATATGCAGCACACACAGCATCTCACACATAGAGGCTGATAAGGGAAACAACTGATATGCAGTACACACAGCTTCTCACACATACAGGCTGACATAGATAAGGGAAGCTGGTGATATGCAGCACACACAGCTACTCGCACATACAGCCTGACATAGATAAGGGAAACTAGTGATATGCAGCACATACAGCTTCTCACACATACAGGCTGACATGGGTAAGGGAAACTAGTGATATGCAGCACAAACAGCTTCTCACCCATACAGGCTGATATAGATAAGGGAAACTAGTGATATGCAGCACACACAGCTTCTCACACATACAGGCTGACATGTGTAAGGGAAACTAGTGATATGCAGCACACACAGCTACTCACACATACAGGCTGATATAGATAAGGGAAACTAGTGATATGCAGCACACACAGCATCTCACACATATACAGGCTGACATTGGTAAGAGAAACTAGTGATATGCAGCACACACAGCATCTCACACATACAGGCTGACATGGGTCAGGGAAACTATTTATATGCAGCACACCCAGCTTCTCACAGATACAGGCTGACATGAGTGAGGGAAACTAGTGATATGCAGCACACAGCATCTCACACATAGAGGCTGATAAGGGAAACAACTGCTAGTGGGTAAGGGAAACTAATGATATGCAGCACACACAGCTACACATACAAAAGGGATAAGATGGGCTTGGGATGCTTGTGATATGCAGCACATACAGCTACTCACACATACAGGCTGATATAGGTAAGGGAAACTAGTGATATGCAGCACACACACAGCTACACACAGATACAGGCTGACATGGGTAAGGGAAACTAGTGATATGCAGCACACACAGCATCTCACACATACAGGCTGACATGTGTAAGGGAAACAAGTGATATGCAGCACACCCAGCTTGTCACACATACAGGCTGACATGAGTGAGGGAAACTAGTGATAAGCAGCACACACAGCATCTCACACAGAGAGGCTGATAAGGGAAACAACTGATATGCAGCACACACAGCTTCTCAGACATACAGGCTGACATAGATAAGGGAAGCTAGTGATATGCAGCACACACAGCTACTCGCACATACAGCCTGACATAGATAAGGGAAACTAGTGATATGAAGCACACACAGCTTCTCAAACATACAGGCTGACATGGGTAAGAGAAACTAGTGATATGCAGCACACACATCTACTCACACATACAGCTTGACATGGGTAAGGGAAACTAGTGATATGCAGTACACACGGCCTCTCAGACATACAGGCTGACATGGGTAAGAGAAACTAGTGATATGCAGCACACAAAGAATCTCACACATATACAGGCTGACATTTGTAAGAGAAACTAGTGATATGCAGCACACAAAGCATCTCACACATACAGGCTGACATGGGTAAGTGAAACTAGTGATATGCAGCAAACACAGCTTCTCACACATACATGCTGACATGGGTAAGGGAAACTAGTGATATGCAGCACAAACAGCTACTCACCCATACAGGCTGATATAGATAAGGGAAACTAGTGATATGCAGCACACACAGCTTCTCACACATACAGGCTGACATAGGTAAGGGAAACTAGTGATATGCAGCACACACAGCTTCTCACACATACAGGCTGACATGTGTAAGGGAAACTAGTGATATGCAACAAACACAGCTACTCACACATACAGGCTGATATAGATAAGGGGAACTAGTGATATGCAGCACACACAGCATCTCACACATATACAGGCTGCCAAGGGTAAGAGAAACTAGTGATATACAGCACACACAGCTACTCACACATACAGGCTGACATGGGTAAGGGAAACTAGTGATATGCAGCATACACAGCATCTCACACACACAGGCTGACATGGGTAAGGGAACCTATTTATATGCAGCACACATAGCTACTCACACATACAGGCTGACATGTGTAAGGGAAACTAGTGATATGCAGCACACACAGCTACTCACACATACAGCTTGACATGGGTAAGGGAAACTAGTGATATGCAGCACACACAGCTACACATACAAAAGGGATTAGATGGGCTAGTGATGCTTGTGATATGCAGCACATACAGCTACTCACAGATACAGGCTGACATAGGTAAGGGAAACTAGTGATATGCAGCACACACACAGCTACACACAGATACAGGCTGACATGGGTAAGGGAAACTAGTGATATGCAGCACACACAGCTACTCACACATACAGGCTGACATGGGTAAGGGAAACTAGTGATATGCAACACACACAGCTTCTCACACATACAGGCTGACATAGATAAGGGAAGCTAGTGATATGCAGCACACACAGCTACTCACACATACAGGCTGACATGGGTAAGGGAAACTAGTGATATGCAGCACACACACAGCTACACACAGATACAGGCTGACATGGGGAAGGGAAACTAGTGATATGCAGCACACACATCTATTCCCACATACAGCTTGACATGGGTAAGGGAAACTAGTGATATGCAGCAAACACAGCATCTCACACATACAGGCTGATCTAGATAAGGGAAACTATTTATATGCAGCACACACACAGCTACACACAGATACAGGTTGACATGGGGAAGGGAAACTAGTGATATGCAGTACACACACAGCATCTCACACATACAGGCTGACATAGGTAAGGGAAACTAGTGATATGCAGCACACACAGAAACAGGTTGACATGGGGAAGGGAAAATAGTGATATGCAGCACACACAGATACAGGTTGACATGGGGAAGGGAAACTAGTGATATGCAGCACACACACAGCTACACACAGATACAGGTTGACATGGGGAAGCGAAACTAGTGATATGCAGTACACACACAGCATCTCACACATACAGGCTGACATAGGTAAGGGAAACTAGTGATATGCAGCACACACAGATACAGGTTGACATGGGGAAGGGAAACTAGTGATATGCAGCACGCAAAGCATCTCACACATACAGGCTGACATGGGTAAGGGAAACTATTTATATGCAGTACACACATCTGTTCACACATACAGGCTGACATGGGTGAGGGAAACTAGTGATATGCAGCACACACAGCTACTCACATATACAGCTTGATATGGGTAAGGGAAACTAGTGATATGCAGTACACACGGCTTCTCAGACATACAGGCTATTATGGGTAAGGGAAAATAGTAATATGCAGCACACACAGCTACTCACACATACAGCTTGACATGGGTAAGAGAAACTAGTGGTATGCAGTACACACAGCTTCTCACACATACAGGCTGACATAGATAAGGGAAGCTAGTGATATGCAGCACACACAGCTACTCACAAATACAGGCTGACATGGGTAAGGGAAACTAGTGATATGCAGCACACACTCAGCTACACACAGATACAGGCTGACATGGGGAAGGGAAACTAGTGATATGCAGCACACACATCCACTCACACATACAGCTTGACATGGGTAAGGGAAACTAGTGATATGCAGTACACACGGCCTCTCAGACATACAGGCTGACAATGGTAAGGGAAACTAGTGATATGCAGCAAACACAGCATCTCACACATACAGGCTGATATAGATAAGGGAAACTAGTGATATGCAGCACACACAGATACACACAGATACAGGTTGACATGGGGAAGGGAAACTAGTGATATGCAGCACACACAGATACAGGTTGACATGGGGAAGGGAAACTAGTGATATGCAGCACACACACAGCTACACACAGATACAGGTTGACATGGGGAAGGGAAACTAGTGATATGCAGCACACACACAGGTACACACAGATACAGGTTGACATGAGGAAGGGAAACAAGTGATATGCAGCACACACATCTACTCACACATACAGCTTGACATGGGTAAGGGAAACTAGTGATATGCAGTAAACACGGCCTCTCAGACATACAGGCTGACATGGGTAAGGGAAACTAGTGATATGCAGCACACACATCTACTCACACATACAGCTTGACATGGGTAAGGGAAACTAGTGATATGCAGTACACACCGCCTCTCAGACATAGAGGCTGACATTGGTAAGGGAAACTAGTCATATGCAGTACACACAGCTACTCACAGATACAGGCTGACATGGGTAAGGGAAACTAGTGGTATGCAGTACACACGGCTTCTCAGACATACAGGTTGACATGGGAAAGGGAACCTAGTGATATGCAGCACACACAGCTACACACAGAAAAGGGATTAGATGGGCTAGGGATGCTTGTGATATGCAGCACATACAGCTACTCACACATACAGGCTGACATCGGTAAGGGAAACTAGTGATATGCAGCACACACAGCTTATCACACATACAGGCTGAAATGGGTAAGGGAAACTAGTGATATGCAGCACACACATCTACTCACACATACAGCTTGACATGGGTAAGGGAAACTAGTGATATGCAGCACACACATCTACTCACACATACAGCTTGACATGGGTAAGGGAAACTAGTGATATGCAGTACACACCGCCTCTCAGACATAGAGGCTGACATTGGTAAGGGAAACTAGTCATATGCAGTACACACAGCTACTCACAGATACAGGCTGACATGGGTAAGGGAAACTAGTGATATGCAACACACACAGCTTCTCACACATACAGGCTGACATAGATAAGGGAAGCTAGTGATATGCAGCACACACAGCTACTCACACATACAGGCTGACATGGGTAAGGGAAACTAGTGATATGCAGCACACACTCAGCTACACACAGATACAGGCTGACATGGGGAAGGGAAACTAGTGATATGCAGCACACACATCCACTCAAACATACAGCTTGACATGGGTAAGGGAAAGTAGTGATATGCAGTACACACGGCCTCTCAGACATACAGGCTAACAATGGTAAGGGAAACTAGTGATACGCAGCAAACACAGCATCTCACACATACAGGCTGATATAGACAAGGGAAACTAGTGATATGCAGCACACACAGATACAGGTTGACATGGGGAAGGGAAAGTAGTGATATGCAGCACACACAGATACAGGTTGACATTGGGAAGGGAAACTAGTGATATGTAGCACACACACAGCTACACACAGATACAGGTTGACATGGGGAAGAGAAACTAGTGATATGCAGCACACACACAGCTACACACAGATACAGGTTGACATGGGGAAGGGAAACTAGTGATATGCAGTACACACACAATATCTCACACATACAGGCTTACATAGGTAAGGGAAACTAGTGATATGCAGCACACACAGATACAGGTTGACATGGGGAAGGGAAACTAGTGATATGCAGCACACACAGATACAGGTTGACATGGGGAAGGGAAACTAGTGATATGCAGCACACACACAGCTACACACAGATACAGGTTGACATGGGGAAGGGAAACTAGTGATATGCAGCACACACATCTACTCACACATACAGCTTGACATGGGTAAGGGAAACTAGTGATATGCAGTACACACGGCCTCTCAGACATACAGGTTGACATGGGTAAGGGAAACTAGTGATATGCAGCACACACATCTACTCACACATACAGCTTGACATGGGTAAGGGAAACTAGTGATATGCAGTACTCACGGCTTCTCAGACATACAGGTTGACATGGGAAAGGGAACCTAGTGATATGCAGCACACACAGCTACACACAGAAAAGGGATTAGATGGGCTAGGGATGCTTGTGATATGCAGCACATACAGCTACTCACACATACAGGCTGACATGGGTAAGGGAAACTAGTGATATGCAGCACACACAGCTACTCACACATACAGGCTGAAATGGGTAAGGGAAACTAGTGATATGCAGCACACACATCTACTCACACATACAGCTTGACATGGGTAAGGGAAACTAGTGATATGCAGCACACACATCTACTCACACATACAGCTTGACATGGGTAAGCGAAACTAGTGATATGCAGTACACACCGCCTCTCAGACATAGAGGCTGACATTGGTAAGGGAAACTAGTGATATGCAGTACACACAGCTACTCACACATACAGGCTGACATGGGTAAGGGAAACTAGTGATATGCAGCACACACAGCTTCTCACACATACAGGCTGACATGGGTAAGGGAAACTAGTGATATGCAGCACACACATCTACTCACACATACAGCTTGACATGGGTAAGGGAAACTAGTGATATGCAGCACACACATCTACTCACACATACAGCTTGACATGGGTAAGGGAAACTAGTGATATGCAGTACACATGGCCTCTTAGACATACAGGCTGACATGGGTAAGGGAAACTATTTATATGCAGCACACACAGCTACACACACATACAGGCTGACATCGGTATGGGAAACTAGTGATATGCAGCACACACAGCTTCTCAGACATACAGGCTGACATGGGTAAGGGAAACTAGTGATATGCAGTACACACAACTTCTCACACTTAGAGGCTGACATGGGTAAGGGAAACTAGTGATATGCAGTACACACAACTTCTCACACATACAGGCTGACATGGGTAAGGGAAACTAGTGATATGCAGCACACACACAGCTACACACAGATAAAGGTTGACATGGGAAAGGGAAACTAGTGATATGCAGCACACACACAGCTTCACACAGATAAAGGTTGACATGGGAAAGGGAAACTAGTGATATGCAGTACACACATCTACTCACACATACAGCTTGACATGGGTAAGGGAAACTAGTGATATGCGGTACACACGGACTCTCAGACATACAGGCTGACATGGGTAAGGGAAACTAGTGATATGCAGCACACACAGCATCTCACACATACAGGCTGACATAGGTAAGGGAAACTAGTGATATGCAGCACACACAGCTTCTCAGATATACAGGCTGACATAAGTAAGGGAAACTAGTGATATGCAGCACACACAGCATCTCACACATACAGGCTGACATAGGTAAGGGAAACTAGTGATATGCAGCACACACAGCTTCTCAGATATACAGGCTGACATAAGTAAGGGAAACTAGTGATATGCAGCACACACAGCATCTCACACATATACAGGCTGACATTGGTAAGAGAAACTAGTGATATGCAGGACACAAAGCATCTTACACATACAGGCTGACATGGGTAAGGGAAACTATTTATATGCAGCACACACATCTATTCACACATACAGGCTGACATGGGTGAGGGAAACTAGTGATATGCAGCACACACAGCTACTCACATATACAGCTTGACATGGGTAAGGGAAACTAGTGATATGCAGTACACACGGCTTCTCAGACATACAGGCTGACATGGGTAAGGGAAAATAGTAATATGCAGCACACACAGCTACTCACACATACAGCTTGACATGGGTAAGAGAAACTAGTGGTATGCAGTACACACGGCTTCTCAGACATACAGGCTGACATGGAAAAGGGAACCTAGTGATATGCAGCACACACAGCTACACACACAAAAGGGATTAGATGGGCTAGGGATGCTTGTGATATGCAGCACATACAGCTACTCACACATACAGGCTGACATGGGTAAGGGAAACTAGTGATATGCAGCACACACATCTACTCACACATACAGCTTGACATGGGTAAGGGAAACAAGTGATATGCAGTACACACGGCCTCTCAGACATACAGGCTGACAAGGGTAAGGGAAACTAGTGATATGCAGCAAACACAGCATCTCACACATACAGGCTGATATACATAAGGGAAACTAGTGATATGCAGCACACACAGATACAGGTTGACATGGGTAAGGGAAACTAGTGATATGCAGCACACACACAGCTACACACACATACAGGTTGACATGGGGAAGGGAAACTAGTGATATGCAGTACACACACAGCATCTCACACATACAGGCTGACATAGGTAAGGGAAACTAGTGACATGCAACACACACAGATACAGGTTGACATGGGGAAAGGAAACTAGTGATATGCAGCACACACAGATACAGGTTGACATGGGGAAGGGAAACTAGTGATATGCAGCACACACAGATACAGGTTGACATGGGGAAGGGAAACTAGTGATATGCAGCACACACACACCTACACACAGATACAGGTTGACATGGGGAAGGGTAACTAGTGATATGCAGCAAACACACAGCTACGCACAGAAACAGGTTGACATGGGGGAGGGAAACTAGTGATATGCAGCACACACATCTACTCACACATACAGCTTGACATGGGTAAGGGAAACTAGTGATATGCAGCACACACATCTACTCACACATACAGCTTGACATGGGTAAGGGAAACTAGTGATATGCAGCACACACATCTACTCACACATAGAGCTTGACATGGGTAAGGGAAACTAGTGATATGCATTACACACGGCCTCTCAGACATACAGGCTGACATTGGTAAGATAAACTAGTGATATGCAGCACACACAGCTACTCACACATACAGGCTGACATGGGTAAAGGAAACTAGTGATATGCAGCCCACACAGCATCTCACACATACAGGCTGACATGGGTAAGGGAAACTATTTATATGCAGCACACACAGCTACACACACATACAGGCTAACATCGGTAAGGGAAACTAGTGACATGCAGCACACACAGCTTCTCAGATATACAGGCTGACATGGGTAAGGGAAACTAGTGATATGCAGCACACACATCTACTCACACATACAGCTTGACATGGGTAAGGGAAACTAGTGATATGCAGTAAACACGGCCTCTCAGACATACAGGCTGACATGGGTAAGGGAAACTAGTGATATGCAGCACACACATCTACTCACACATACAGCTTGACATGGGGAAGGGAAACTAGTGGTATGCAGTACACACGGCTTCTCAGATATACAGGTTGACATTGGAAAGGGAACCTAGTGATATGCAGGACACACAGCTACACACAGAAAAGGGATTAGATGGGCTAGGGATGCTTGTGATATGCAGCACACACAGCTTCTCAGACATACAGGCTGACATGGGTAAGGGAAACTAGTGATATGCAGCACACACATCTACTCACACATACAGCTTGACATGGGTAAGGGAAACTAGTGATATGCAGTACACATGGCCTCTTAGACATACAGGCTGACATTGGTAAGGGAAACTATTTATATGCAGCACACACAGCTACACACACATACAGGCTGACATCGGTAAGGGAAACTAGTGATATGCAGCACACACAGCTTCTCAGACATACAGGCTGACATGGGTAAGGGAAACTGGTGATATGCAGTACACACAACTTCTCAAACATAGAGGCTGACATGGGTAAGGGAAACTAGTGATATGCAGTACACACAACTTCTCAAACATAGAGGCTAACATGGGTAAGGGAACCTAGTGATATGCAGGACACACAGCTACACACAGAAAAGGGATTAGATGGGCTAGGGATGCTTGTGATATGCAGCACACACAGCTTCTCAGACATACAGGCTGACATGGGTAAGGGAAACTAGTGATATGCAGCACACACATCTACTCACACATACAGCTTGACATGGGTAAGGGAAACTAGTGATATGCAGTACACATGGCCTCTTAGACATACAGGCTGACATTGGTAAGGGAAACTATTTATATGCAGCACACACAGCTACACACACATACAGGCTGACATCGGTAAGGGAAAGTAGTGATATGCAGCACACACAGCTTCTCAGACATACAGGCTGACATGGGTAAGGGAAACTGGTGATATGCAGTACACACAACTTCTCAAACATAGAGGCTGACATCGGTAAGGGAAACTAGTGATATGCAGCACACACAGCTTCTCAGACATACAGGCTGACATGGGTAAGGGAAACTGGTGATATGCAGTACACACAACTTCTCACACATAGAGGCTGACATGGGTAAGGGAAACTAGTGATATGCAGTACACACGGCTACTCACACATACAGAGTGACATTGGTGAGGGAAACTAGTGATATGCAGGACCTACAGCTACTCACACATACAGGCTGACATGGGTAAGGGAAACTAGTGATATCCAGCACATACAGCTACTCACACATACAGGCTGACATGGGTAAGGGAAACTAGTGATATGCAGCACACACACAGCTACACACAGATAAAGGTTGACATGGGAAAGGGAAACTAGTGATATGCAGTACACACATCTATTCACACATACAGCTTGACATGGGTAAGGGAAACTAGTGATATGCGGTACACACGGACTCTCAGACATACAGGCTGACATAGGTAAGGGAAACTAGTGATATGCAGCAAACACAGCATCTCACACATACAGGCTGACATGGGTAAGGGAAACTAGTGATATGCAGCACACACAGGATCTCACACATACAGGCTGACATGGGTAAGGGAAACTATTTATATGCAGCACACACATCTATTCACACATACAGGCTGACATGGGTGAGGGAAACTAGTGATATGCAGGAAACACAGCATCTCACACATACAGGCTGACATAGGTTAGGGAAACTAGTGATATGCAGCACACACAGCTTCTCAGTTATACAGGCTGACATAGGTAAGGGAAACTAGTGATATGCAGCACACGCAGCATCTCACACATATACAGGCTGACATTGGTAAGAGAAACTAGTGATATGCAGGACACAAAGCATCTCACACATACAGGCTGACATGGGTAAGGGAAACTATTTATATGCAGTACACACATCTATTCACACATACAGGCTGACATGGGTGAGGGAAACTAGTGATATGCAGCACACACAGCTACTCACATATACAGCTTGACATGGGTAAGGGAAACTAGTGATATGCAGTACACACGGCTTCTCAGACATACAGGCTGACATGGGTAAGGGAAAATAGTAATATGCAGCACACACAGCTACTCACACATACAGCTTGACATGGGTAAGAGAAACTAGTGGTATGCAGTACACATGGCTTCTCAGACATACAGGCTGACATGGGAAAGGGAACCTAGTGATATGCAGCACACACAGCTACACACACAAAAGGGATTAGATGGGCTAGGGATGCTTGTGATATGCAGCACATACAGCTACTCACACATACAGGCTGACATGGGTAAGGGAAACTAGTGATATGCAGCACACACATCTACTCACACATACAGCTGAACATGGGTAAGGGAACCTAGTGATATGCAGCAAACACAGCATCTCACACATACAGGCTGATATAGATAAGGGAAACTAGTGATATGCAGCACACACAGATACAGGTTGACATGGGTAAGGGAAACTAGTGATATGCAGCACACACATAGCTACACACACATACAGGTTGACATGGGGAAAGGAAACTAGTGATATGCAGTACACACACAGCATCTCACACATACAGGATGACATAGGTAAGGGAAACTAGTGATATGCAGCACACACAGATACAGGTTGACATGGGGAAAGGAAACTAGTGATATGCAGCACACACAGATACAGGTTGACATGGGGAAGGGGAACTAGTGATATGCAGCACACACACAGCTACACACAGATACAGGTTGACATGGGGAAGGGTAACTAGTGATATGCAGCACACACACAGCTACACACAGATACAGGTTGACATGGGGAAGGGAAACTAGTGATATGCAGCACACACAGATACAGGTTGACATGGGGAAGGGGAACTAGTGATATGCAGCACACACACAGCTACACACAGATACAGGTTGACATGGGGAAGGGAAACTAGTGATATGCAGCACACACATCTACTCACACATACAGGCTGACATTGGTAAGGGAAACTAGTGATATGCAGCACACACATCTACTCACACATACAGGCTGACATTGGTAAGGGAAACTAGTGATATGCAGTACACACAGTTACTCACACATACAGGCTGACATGGGTAAGGGAAACTAGTGATATGCAGCACACACAGCTTCTAACACATACAGGCTGACATGGGTAAGGGAAACTAGTGATATGCAGCACACACATCTACTCACACATACAGCTTGACATGGGTAAGGGAAACTAGTGATATGCAGCACACACATCTACTCACACATACAGCTTGACATGGGTAAGGGAAACTAGTGATATGCAGTACACACGGCCTCTCAGACATACAGGCTGACATGGGTAAGGGAAACTAGTGATATGCAGCACACACAGCTACTTACACATACAGCTTGACATGGGGAAGGGAAACTAGTGGTATGCAGTACACACGGCTTCTCAGACATACAGGTTGACATGGGAAAGGGAACCTAGTGATATGCAGCACACACAGCTACACACAGAAAAGGGATTAGATGGGCTAGGGATGCTTGTGATATGCAGCACATACAGCTACTCACACATACAGGCTGACATGGGTAAGGGAAACTAGTGATATGCAGCATACACAGCTTCTCACACATACAGGCTGAAATGGGTAAGGGAAACTAGTGATATGCAGCACACACATCTACTCACACGTACAGCTTGACATGGGTAAGGGAAACTAGTGATATGCAGAACACACATCTACTCACACATACAGCTTGTCATGGGTAAGGGAAACTAGTGATATGCAGTACACACCGCCTCTCAGACATAGAGGCTGACATTGGTAAGGGAAACTAGTGATATGCAGCACACACAGCATCTCACACATACAGGCTAACATCGGTAAGGGAAACTAGTGATATGCAGCACAAACAGCTTCTCAGACATACAGGCTGACATGGGTAAGGGAAACTAGTGATATGCAGCACACACATCTACTCACACATACAGCTTGACATGGGTAAGGGAAACTAGTGATATGCAGTACACACGGCCTCTCAGACATACAGGCTGACATGGGTAAGGGAAACTAGTGATATGCAGCACACACGTCTACTTACACATACAGCTTGACATGGGGAAGGGAAACTAGTGGTATGCAGTACACACGGCTTCTCAGACATACAGGTTGACATGGGAAAGGGAACCTAGTGATATGCAGCACACACAGCTACACACAGAAAAGGGATTAGATGGGCTAGGGATGCTTGTGATATGCAGCACATACAGCTACTCACACATACAGGCTGACATGGGTAAGGGAAACTAGTGATATGCAGCACACACAGCTTCTCACACATACAGGCTGAAATGGGTAAGGGAAACTAGTGATATGCAGCACACACATCTACTCACACATACAGCTTGACATGGGTAAGGGAAACTAGTGATATCAAGCACACACAGCTACTCACACATACAGGATGACATGGGAAAGGGAAACTAGTGATATGCAGCACACACATCTACTCACTCATACAGCTTGACATGGGTAAGGGAAACTAGTGATATGCAGAACACACATCTACTCACACATACAGCTTGTCATGGGTAAGGGAAACTAGTGATATGCAGTACACACCGCCTCTGAGACATAGAGGCTGACATTGGTAAGGGAAACTAGTGATATGCAGCACACACAGCTTCTCACACATACAGGCTGACATGGGTAAGGGAAACTAGTGATATGCAGCACACACATCTACTCACACATACAGCTTGACATGGGTAAGGGAAACTAGTGATATGCAGCACACACATCTACTCACACATACAGCTTGACATGGGTAAGGGAAACTAGTGATATGCAGTACACACAGCTAATCACACATACAGGTTGACATGGGTAAAGGAAACTAGTGATATGCAGCACACACAGCATCTCACACATACAGGCTGACATGGGTAAGGGAAACTATTTATATGCAGCACGCACAGCTACACACACATACAGGCTAACATCGGTAAGGGAAACTAGTGATATGCAGCACAAACAGCTTCTCAGACATACAGGCTGACATGGGTAAGGGAAACTAGTGATATGCAGCACACACATCTACTCGCACATACAGCTTGACATGGGTAAGGGAAACTAGTGATATGCAGTACACACGGCCTCTCAGACATACAGGCTGACATGGGTAAGGGAAACTAGTGATATGCAGCACACACGTCTACTTACACATACAGCTTGACATGGGGAAGGGAAACTAGTGGTATACAGTACACACGGCTTCTCAGACATACAGGTTGACATGGGAAAGGGAACCTAGTGATATGCAGCACACACAGCTACACACAGAAAAGGGATTAGATGGGCTAGGGATGCTTGTGATATGCAGCACATACAGCTACTCACACATACAGGCTGACATGGGTAAGGGAAACTAGTGATATGCAGCACACACAGCTTCTCACACATACAGGCTGAAATGGGTAAGGGAAACTAGTGATATGCAGCACACACATCTACTCACACGTACAGCTTGACATGGGTAAGGGAAACTAGTGATATGCAGAACACACATCTACTCACACATAGAGCTTGTCATGGGTAAGGGAAACTAGTGATATGCAGTACACACCGCCACTCAGACAATGAGGCTGACATTGGTAAGGGAAACTAGTGATATGCAGCACACACAGCATCTCACACATACAGGCTGACATGGGTAAGGGAAACTATTTATATGCAGCACACACAGCTACACACACATACAGGCTAACATCGGTAAGGGAAACTAGTGATATGCAGCACAAACAGCTTCTCAGACATACAGGCTGACATGGGTAAGGGAAACTAGTGATATGCAGCACACACATCTACTCACACATACAGCTTGACATGGGTAAGGGAAACTAGTGATATGCAGTACACACGGCCTCTCAGACATACAGGCTGACATGGGTAAGGGAAACTAGTGATATGCAGCACACACGTCTACTTACACATACAGCTTGACATGGGGAAGGGAAACTAGTGGTATGCAGTACACACGGCTTCTCAGACATACAGGTTGACATGGGAAAGGGAACCTAGTGATATGCAGCACACACAGCTACACACAGAAAAGGGATTAGATGGGCTAGGGATGCTTGTGATATGCAGCACATACAGCTACTCACACATACAGGCTGACATGGGTAAAGGAAACTAGTGATATGCAGCACAAACAGCTTCTCACACATACAGGCTGAAATGGGTAAGGGAAACTAGTGATATGCAACACACACATCTACTCACACATACAGCTTGACATGGGTAAGGGAAACTAGTGATATCAAGCACACACAGCTACTCACACATACAGGATGACATGGGAAAGGGAAACTAGTGATATGCAGCACACACATCTACTCACACATACAGCTTGACATGGGTAAGGGAAACTAGTGATATGCAGAACACACATCTACTTACACATACAGCTTGTCATGGGTAAGGGAAACTAGTGATATGCAGTACACACCGCCTCTCAGACATAGAGGCTGACATTGGTAAGGGAAACTAGTGATATGCAGCACACACATCTACTCACACATACAGCTTGACATCGGTAAGGGAAACTAGTGATATGCAGCACACACATCTACTCACACATACAGCTTGACATGGGTAAGGGAAACTAGTGATATGCAGTACACACATCTACTCACACATACAGCTTGACATCGGTAAGGGAAACTAGTGATATGCAGCACACACATCTACTCACACATACAGCTTGACATGGGTAAGGGAAACTAGTGATATGCAGTACACACAGCTAATCACACATACAGGTTGACATGGGTAAAGGAAACTAGTGATATGCAGCACACACAGCATCTCACACATACAGGCTGACATGGGTAAGGGAAACTATTTATATGCAACACACACAGCTACACACACATACAGGCTAACATCGGTAAGGGAAACTAGTGATATGCAGCACAAACAGCTTCTCAGACATACAGGCTGACATGGGTAAGGGAAACTAGTGATATGCAGCACACACATCTACTCACACATACAGCTTGACATGGGTAAGGGAAACTAGTGATATGCAGTACACACGGCCTCTCAGACATACAGGCTGACATGGGTAAGGGAAACTAGTGATATGCAGCACACACGTCTACTTACACATACAGCTTGACATGGGGAAGGGAAACTAGTGGTATACAGTACACACGGCTTCTCAGACATACAGGTTGACATGGGAAAGGGAACCTAGTGATATGCAGCACACACAGCTACACACAGAAAAGGGATTAGATGGGCTAGGGATGCTTGTGATATGCAGCACATACAGCTACTCACACATACAGGCTGACATGGGTAAGGGAAACTAGTGATATGCAGCACACACAGCTTCTCACACATACAGGCTGAAATGGGTAGGGGAAACTAGTGATATGCAGCACACACAGCTTCTCACACATACAGGCTGAAATGGGTAAGGGAAACTAGTGATATGCAGCACACACATCTACTCACACATACAGCTTGACATGGGTAAGGGAAACTAGTGATATGCAGCACACACATCTACTCACACGTACAGCTTGACATGGGTAAGGGAAACTAGTGATATGCAGAACACACATCTACTCACACATAGAGCTTGTCATGGGTAAGGGAAACTAGTGATATGCAGTACACACCGCCACTCAGACATAGAGGCTGACATTGGTAAGGGAAACTAGTGATATGCAGCACACACAGCATCTCACACATACAGGCTGACATGGGTAAGGGAAACTATTTATATGCAGCACACACAGCTACACACACATACAGGCTAACATCGGTAAGGGAAACTAGTGATGTGCAGCACAAACAGCTTCTCAGACATACAGGCTGACATGGGTAAGGGAAACTAGTGATATGCAGCACACACATCTACTCACACATACAGCTTGACATGGGTAAGGGAAACTAGTGATATGCAGTACACACGGCCTCTCAGACATACAGGCTGACATGGGTAAGGGAAACTAGTGATATGCAGCACACACGTCTACTTACACATACAGCTTGACATGGGGAAGGGAAACTAGTGGTATGCAGTACACACGGCTTCTCAGACATACAGGTTGACATGGGAAAGGGAACCTAGTGATATGCAGCACACACAGCTACACACAGAAAAGGGATTAGATGGGCTAGGGATGCTTGTGATATGCAGCACATACAGCTACTCACACATACAGGCTGACATGGGTAAAGGAAACTAGTGATATGCAGCACAAACAGCTTCTCACACATACAGGCTGAAATGGGTAAGGGAAACTAGTGATATGCAGCACACACATCTACTCACACATACAGCTTGACATGGGTAAGGGAAACTAGTGATATCAAGCACACACAGCTACTCACACATACATGATGACATGGGAAAGGGAAACTAGTGATATGCAGCACACACATCTACTCACACATACAGCTTGACATGGGTAAGGGAAACTAGTGATATGCAGAACACACATCTACTCACACATACAGCTTGTCATGGGTAAGGGAAACTAGTGATATGCAGTACACACCGCCTCTCAGGCATAGAGGCTGACATTGGTAAGGGAAACTAGTGATATGCAGCACACACATCTACTCACACATACAGCTTGACATCGGTAAGGGAAACTAGTGATATGCAGCACACACATCTACTCACACATACAGCTTGACATGGGTAAGGGAAACTAGTGATATGCAGTACACACATCTACTCACACATACAGCTTGACATCGGTAAGGGAAACTAGTGATATGCAGCACACACATCTACTCACACATACAGCTTGACATGGGTAAGGGAAACTAGTGATATGCAGTACACACAGCTAATCACACATACAGGTTGACATGGGTAAAGGAAACTAGTGATATGCAGCACACACAGCATCTCACACATACAGGCTGACATGGGTAAGGGAAACTATTTATATGCAGCACACACAGCTACACACACATACAGGCTAACATCGGTAAGGGAAACTAGTGATATGCAGCACAAACAGCTTCTCAGACATACAGGCTGACATGGGTAAGGGAAACTAGTGATATGCAGCACACACATCTACTCACACATACAGCTTGACATGGGTAAGGGAAACTAGTGATATGCAGTACACACGGCCTCTCAGACATACAGGCTGACATGGGTAAGGGAAACTAGTGATATGCAGCACACACGTCTACTTACACATACAGCTTGACATGGGGAAGGGAAACTAGTGGTATACAGTACACACGGCTTCTCAGACATACAGGTTGACATGGGAAAGGGAACCTAGTGATATGCAGCACACACAGCTACACACAGAAAAGGGATTAGATGGGCTAGGGATGCTTGTGATATGCAGCACATACAGCTACTCACACATACAGGCTGACATGGGTAAGGGAAACTAGTGATATGCAGCACACACAGCTTCTCACACATACAGGCTGAAATGGGTAAGGGAAACTAGTGATATGCAGCACACACAGCTTCTCACACATACAGGCTGAAATGGGTAAGGGAAACTAGTGATATGCAGCACACACATCTACTCACACATACAGCTTGACATGGGTAAGGGAAACTAGTGATATGCAGCACACACATCTACTCACACATACAGCTTGTCATGGGTAAGGGAAACTAGTGATATGCAGTACACACCGCCTCTCAGACATAGAGGCTGACATTGGTAAGGGAAACTAGTGATATGCAGTACACACAGCTACTCACACATACAGGCTGACATGGGTAAGGGAAACTAGTGATATGCAGCACACACAGCTTCTCACACATACAGGCTGACATGGGTAAGGGAAACTAGTGATATGCAGCACACACATCTACTCACACATACAGCTTGACATGGGTAAGGGAAACTAGTGATATGCAGTACACACGGCCTCTCAGACATACAGGCTGACATGGGTAAGGGAAACTAGTGATATGCAGCACACACATCTACTCACACATACAGCTTGACATGGGGAAGGGAAACTAGTGGTATGCAGTACACACGGCTTCTCAGACATACAGGTTGACATGGGAAAGGGAACCTAGTGATATGCAGCACACACAGCTACACACAGAAAAGGGATTAGATGGGCTAGGGATGCTTGTGATATGCAGCACATACAGCTACTCACACATACAGGCTGACATGGGTAAAGGAAACTAGTGATATGCAGCACACACAGCTTCTCACACATACAGGCTGAAATGGGTAAGGGAAACTAGTGATATGCAGCACACACATCTACTCACACATACAGCTTGACATGGGTAAGGGAAACTAGTGATATGCAGCACAAACATCTACTCACACATACAGCTTGTCATGGGTAAGGGAAACTAGTGATATGCAGTACACACCGCCTCTCAGACATAGAGGCTGACATTGGTAAGGGAAACTAGTGATATGCAGTACACCCAGCTACTCACACATACAGGCTGACATGGGTAAGGGAAACTAGTGATATGCAGCACACACAGCTTCTCACACATACAGGCTGACATGGGTAAGGGAAACTAGTGATATGCAGCACACACATCTACTCACACATACAACTTGACATGGGTAAGGGAAACTAGTGATATGCAGCACACACATCTACTCACACATACAGCTTGACATGGGTAAGGGAAACTAGTGATATGCAGTACACATGGCCTCTTAGACATACAGGCTGACATTGGTAAGGGAAACTATTTATATGCAGCACTCAGAGCTACACACACATACAGGCTGACATCGGTAAGGGAAACTAGTGATATGCAGCACACACAGCTTCTCAGACATACAGGCTGACATGGGTAAGGGAAACTAGTGATATGCAGTACACACAACTTCTCACACATAGAGGCTGACATGGGTAAGGGAAACTAGTGATATGCAGTACACACGGCTTCTCAGACATGCAGAGTGACATTGGTGAGGGAAACTAGTGATATGCAGCACCTACAGCTACTTACACATACAGGCTGACATGGGTAAGGGAAACTAGTGATATCCAACACATACAGCTACTCACACATACAGGCTGACATGGGTAAGGGAAACTAGTGATATGCAGCACACACACAGCTACACACAGATAAAGGTTGACATGGGAAAGGGAAACTAGTGATATGCAGTACACACATCTACTCACACATACAGCTTGACATGGGTAAGGGAAACTAGTGATATGCGGTACACACGGACTCTCAGACATACAGGCTGACATGGGTAAGGGAAACTAGTGATATGCAGCAAACACAGCATCTCACACATACAGGCTGACATGGGTAAGGGAAACTAGTGATATGCAGCACACACAGCATCTCATACATACAGGCTGACATGGGTAAGGGAAACTATTTATATGCAGCACACACATCTATTCACACATACAGGCTGACATGGGTGAGGGAAACTAGTGATATGCAGCAAACACAGCATCTCACACATACAGGCTGACATAGGTAAGGGAAAGTAGTGATATGCAGCACACACAGCTTCTCAGATATACAGGCTGACATAGGTAAGGGAAACTAGTGATATGCAGCACACGCAGCATCTCACACATATACAGGCTGACATTGGTAAGAGAAACTAGTGATATGCAGCACACAAAGCATCTCACACATACAGGCTGACATGGGTAAGGGAAACTATTTATATGCAGCACACACATCTATTCACACATACAGGCTGACATGGGTGAGGGAAACTAGTGATATGCAGCACACACAGCTACTCACATATACAGTTTGACATGGGTAAGGGAAACTAGTGATATGCAGTACACACGGCTTCTCAGACATACAGGCTGACATGGGTAAGGGAAAATAGTAATATGCAGCACACACAGCTACTCACACATACAGCTTGACATGGGTAAGAGAAACTAGTGGTATGCAGTACACACGGCTTCTCAGACATACAGGCTGACATGGGTAAGGGAAACTAGTGATATGCAGCAAACACAGCATCTCACACATACAGGCTGACATGGGTAAGGGAAACTAGTGATATGCAGCACACACAGCATCTCATATATACAGGCTGACATGGGTAAGGGAAACTATTTATATGCAGCACACACATCTATTCACACATACAGGCTGACATGGGTGAGGGAAACTAGTGATATGCAGCAAACACAGCATCTCACACATACAGGCTGACATAGGTAAGGGAAACTAGTGGTATGCAGCACACACAGCTTCTCAGATATACAGGCTGACATAGGTAAGGGAAACTAGTCATATGCAGCACACGCAGTATCTCACACATATACAGGCTGACATTGGTAAGAGAAACTAGTGATATGCAGCACACAAAGCATCTCACACATACAGGCTGACATGGGTAAGGGAAACTAGTGATATGCAGCACACACATCTATTCACACATACAGGGTGACATGAGTGAGGGAAACTAGTGATATGCAGCACACACAGCTACTCACATATACAGCTTGACATGGGTAAGGGAAACTAGTGATATGCAGTACACACGGCTTCTCAGACATACAGGCTGACATGGGTAAGGGAAAATAGTAATATGCAGCACAAACAGCTACTCACACATACAGCTTGACATGGGTAAGAGAAACTAGTGGTATGCAGTACACACGGCTTCTCAGACATACAGGCTGACATGGGAAAGGGAACCTAGTGATATGCAGCACACACAGCTACACACACAAAAGGGATTAGATGGGTTAGGGATGCTTGTGATATGCAGCACATACAGCTACTCACACATACAGGCTGACATGGGTACGGGAAACTAGTGATATCCAGCACATACAGCTACTCACACATACAGGCTGACATGGGTAAGGGAAACTCGTGATATGCAGCACACACAGCTACTCACACATACAGGCTGACATGGGTAAGGGAAACTAGTGACATGCAACACACACGGCTTCTCAAACATACAGGCTGACATAGATAAGGGAAGCTAGTGATATGCAGCACACACAGCTACTCACACATACAGGCTGACATGGGTAAGGGAAACTAGTGATATGCAGCACACACATCTACTCACACATACAGCTTGACATGGGTAAGGGAAACTAGTGATATGCAGTACACACGGCCTCTCAGACATACAGGCTGACATTGGTAAGGGAAACTAGTGATATGCAGCAAACACAGCATCTCTCACATACAGGCTGATATAGATAAGGGAAACTAGTGATATGCAGCACACACAGATACAGGTTGTCATGGTGAAGGGAAACTAGTGATATGCAGCAGACACACAGCTACACACAGATACAGGTTGACATGGGGAAGGGAAACTAGTGATATGCAGTACACACACAGCATCTCACACATACAGGCTGACATAGGTAAGGGAAACTAGTGATATGCAGCACACACAGATACAGGTTGACATGGGGAAGGGAAACTAGTGATATGCAGCACACACAGATACAGGTTGATATGGGGAAGGGAAACTAGTGATATGCAGCACACACACAGCTACACACAGATACAGGCTGACATGGGAAAGGGAAACTAGTGATATGCAGCACACACACAGCTACACACAGATACAGGTTGACATGGGGAAGGGAAACTAGTGATATGCAGCACACACATCTACTCACACATACAGCTTGACATGGGGAAGGGAAACTAGTGATATGCAGTACACACGGCCTCTCAGACATACAGGCTGACATGGGTAAGGGAAACTAGTGATATGCAGCAAACACAGCTTCTCACACATACAGGCTGACATGGGTAAGGGAAACTAGTGATATGCAGTACACACAGCTACTCACACATACAGGCTGACATGGGTAAGGGAAACTAGTGATATGCAGCACACACAGCTTCTCCCACATACAGGCTGACATGGGTAAGGGAAACTAGTGATATGCAGCACACACATCTACTCACACATACAGCTTGACATGGGTAAGGGAAACTAGTGATATGCAGCACACACATCTACTCACACATACAGCTTGACATGGTTAAGGGAAACTAGTGGTATGCAGCACACACAGCTACACACACAAAAGGGATTAGATGGGCTAGGGATGCTTGTGATATGCAGCACATACAGCTACTCACACATACAGGCTGACATAGGTAAGGGAAACTAGTGATATGCAGCACACACAGATACAGGTTGACATGGGGAAGGGAAACTAGTGATATGCAGCACACACAGATACAGGTTGATATGGGGAAGGGAAACTAGTGATATGCAGCACACACACAGCTACACACAGATACAGGCTGACATGGGAAAGGGAAACTAGTGATATGCAGCACACACACAGCTACACACAGATACAGGTTGACATGGGGAAGGGAAACTAGTGATATGCAGCACACACATCTACTCACACATACAGCTTGACATGGGTAAGGGAAACTAGTGATATGCAGTACACACGGCCTCTCAGACATACAGGCTGACATGGGTAAGGGAAACTAGTGATATGCAGCAAACACAGCTTCTCACACATACAGGCTGACATGGGTAAGGGAAACTAGTGATATGCAGTACACACAGCTACTCACACATACAGGCTGACATGGGTAAGGGAAACTAGTGATATGCAGCACACACAGCTTCTCCCACATACAGGCTGACATGGGTAAGGGAAACTAGTGATATGCAGCACACACATCTACTCACACATACAGCTTGACATGGGTAAGGGAAACTAGTGGTATGCAGCACACACAGCTACACACACAAAAGGGATTAGATGGGCTAGGGATGCTTGTGATATGCAGCACATACAGCTACTCACACATACAGGCTGACATGGGTACGGGAAACTAGTGATATCCAGCACATACAGCTACTCACACATACAGGCTGACATGGGTAAGGGAAACTAGTGATATGCAGCACACACAGCATCTCACACATACAGGCTGACATGGGTAAGGGAAACTAGTGATATGCAGCACACACACAGCTACACACAGATACAGGCTGACATGGGGAAGGGAAACTAGTGATATGCAGCACACACATCTACTCACACATACAGCTTGACATGGGTAAGGGAAGCTAGTGATATGCAGTACACATGGCCTCTCAGACATACAGGCTGACAATGGTAAGGGAAACTAGTGATATGCAGCAAACACAGCATCTCACACATACAGGCTGATATAGATAAGGGAAACTAGTGATATGCAGCACACACAGATACAGGTTGACATGGGGAAGGGAAACTAGTGATATGCAGCACACACACAGCTACACACAGATACAGGTTGACATGGGGAAGGGAAACTAGTGATATGCAGTACACACACAGCATCGCACACATACAGGCTGACATAGGTAAGGGAAACTAGTGATATGCAGCACACACAGATACAGGTTGACATGGGGAAGAGAAACTAGTGATATGCAGCACACACACAACTACACACAGATAAAGGTTGACATGGGGAAGGGAAACTAGTGATATGCAGCACACACACAGCTACACACACATACAGGTTGACATGGGGAAGGGAAACTAGTGATATGCAGCACACACGTCTACTCACACATACAGGCTGACATGGGTAAGGGAAACTAGTGATATGCAGCACACACAGATACAGGTTGACATGGGGAAGGGAAATTAGTGATATGCAGCACACACACAGCTACACACAGATACAGGTTGACATGGGGAAGGGAAACTAGTGATATGCAGTACACACACAGCATCTCACACATACAGGCTGACATAGGTAAGGGAAACTAGTGATATGCAGCACACACAGATACAGGTTGACATGGGGAAGGGAAACTAGTGATATGCAGCACACACAGATACAGGTTGACATGGGGAAGGGAAACTAGTGATATGCAGCACACACACAGCTACACACAGATACAGCTTGACATGGGGAAGGGAAACTAGTGATATGCAGCAGACACACAGCTACACACAGACACAGCTTGACATGGGGAAGGAAAACTAGTGATATGCAGCACACACATCTACTCACACATACAGCTTGACATGGGTAAGGGAAACTAGTGATATGCAGTACACACGGCCTCTCAGACATACAGGCTGACATGGGTAAGGGAAACTAGTGATATGCAGCACACACAGCTACTCACACATACAGCTTGACATGGGTAAGGGAAACTAGTGGTATGCAGTACACACGGCTTCTCAGACATACAGGCTGACATGGGAAAGGGAACCTAGTGATATGCAGCACACACAGATACACACACAAAAGGGATTAGATGGGCTAGGGATGCTTGTGATATGCAGCACATACAGCTACTCACACATACAGGCTGACATGGGTAAGGGAAACTAGTGATATCCAGCACATACAGCTACTCACACATACAGGCTGACATGGGTAAGGGAAACTAGTGATATGCAGCACACAAAGCTACTCACACATACAACCTGACATGGGTAAGGGAAACTAGTGATATGCATCACACACAGCTACTCATACACAAAGGCTGACATGGGCCAGGGATGGTAGTGATATGCAGCACACACAGCTAAATACATAAACAGGCTGACATGGGCTATGGATGCTACTTATATGCAGCACATACAGCTACACACACATACAGCCTGACATTGGCTATACATTTAAAACTGTGGAGGTACAACCGAGCAAGCTCTTTCTACGAGGATTTCAAAAAGCGGCATCAAACTGCTGAGAAGTTTTTTGATCAAGGTTACAACATTCAAGGCCTCAGTAAAGCTTTCAAAAAGTGTTATGGTACACACGTGGAGGACATTTCAAAATGTTACGCATTTCATGACAAAAATCATGCAGTTCCCTATTTTTGACTAGTACCACATGTTCCCGTTTTTTTCCAGGCGAACGGTGGGGTACGCTCTCTTTTTCGCGAAAACCTGGTATCACCACTTTTTGATTGTGCTCACGACATAGTCGGAATCTACAATAGACACTGCTGAAATTTCTTATGAATATGGTAAGGGTTTTGACAAGTCTACGAAAGGTTCCAAACGCATCAGCATATATGTGTTGATGTTATCAGAAACAAGTCTCCCAGACGGTTCCATGTGAGGGCTGTGCAAGGCGGTTGCCATAGTTTGTCGAGACTGACTTGAGTGGATATTGGTCCTCGCTACAACTTGAAATCATTTCATGTTGACCCAAAATCTCGACAAACGTGTTAGACATTCTTCTTTCACTCACCAACCTCAACCATGTGCGGGGTATAAAGGTGCCCGACCTTACGTGCGTCTACAAGTTTAGACGTTGAACTTTGAGAAATACAAGTGCTTTCGGCGAACAGTTGACATTTTGTGGTGAATTTATAGTGTCATGTATATGAAATCACTGAACCTAGATCGCAGATACACGTGGCGTCTCATCACTGTTCTGATATGATCTTGTGGAAGGTTCGTTACGCCAAATGTCAGTGTTACACTATCACACAAACTGACAACAATCTACGCCTGTGTCTGGCTGGTAAGTTTTGGGTGGTGGTGTGCAATGCCGACCCGATGTCGTATTGATAGATCTGTACCGGATACGTGTCTACCTGACCGGCATGGTCGTGTCTATACTGTCATTCTACATAAACCGTTTTGACTTTTAGGTTGATAATAAAAGGAAAAGGGCAACTAGGTAGTTTCTTGCTGGCTGTTTACCGAACACACTACAGCTGAATCAAGCAGGAAATGTACACATTAAATGCACTTACATTTTTATTTATATACGTATTCGACGTAATAAGCGCCCGGGACACTCTCTAATGAGCGTGTACCTAGATGAGTGAGTGAGTGAGTGAGTTGCTTTTAACAGTATTCCAATTTAATCACGGCGTGTCAGCTTAATGTGGGAGGAAAGCCCGAAGTGATGCAGGTCTCAGACGTTTACCACTTCGGTGAAACCCACGAGCACGGATATGGTGCTGACAAACCTAGAAACATAATCGGGGTGAACCGGGATACGAACCCACAATCATAGGTTTCTGGCGTGCCAAAGGGACGCAACTCTGCACAGCGAATCGCGGCGCCCTAGACGACTGGGCCGGCCACCCGTGCCCCCTGTATTTAGATGGACGTGACAGGTGTATGGTGCCAATTGTTTATCAGTCAGCATATCATCCTAATTGATTTCCATCACTTGATTGTCTGGTTTGTTCACATATCACCGTGACATGACAGGAGCCCTGATGCGCGTGAGGCAAAACAACATACTTTTTGTAAATAATTGCGTCAGTGGCGGGTGCTACCGATAAGACAGGACATGTTTACCCTTTTCCCGAACATCTGATGTCATCACTAAGATCCCTTCACATATTTTACACCATTTTGCCTTTTAGAATCCGTTTCGTCGGATAATCGAGACTGGTTATTCACTGGCGTTGTCGTTTCGTATCTACAATGCCACGGATAGCGATGTCCCCCAGTCGGTACAATTTAAGTGCACTTACTGATATAATTCAACTTAACATCTGTTCACATTTGTGAAAATATCACAGAAACCAAATACGATGGAGGTCAAGTATGTCGCACATGACATACATATGGAAGTCGATCAGACCGTTGTGAAAAACCATCACGAGTTAATCAATTGCATGTAGTATCTATGGTTTCCATACAGAACGATCAGGCGTGCCTCCAGAAACAGCTATGGGGTGGTAGATGCCAATTGTCTACACGTTGTGTACGGACACCGACGACCTAATCTCTTTTGGGGTCCAAGCATACCTTAGCAAAACCTTATGCTCAACGCTTGTGCATCTTGGACATTTCTGATTTCCATAAATCTATCACTACCTATTTGTATTGTGAATATGGCCCCTATTTCGTGATATTTATGATGCGACATGAACTAACCTTTTATTATCACACTGGGCGTCGGAAACTGGTGCCGTATGTCCAAACCAGGTTTCTGTTAAACCATTATGCCTTAAGCAGTATGTCATAATACAACCTCTGCATGTCAGCATGGCCTCATGATCTAAAACACAACAGAGTGCTGTCTGACAGGTCGGAGGTCTTGCTCACATAGATGTGCTACTATTTCAGAACAGCCCTCTGAGGCAAGTCATCGCACCCATCGTCGGTTAATTTGTCTGACGTCCAGTAAATGATCTACGACAAAGAATTGTAAGTATTATATTTGGAAGTGTCATTTACCGAGGACGATTTTTGGATTGTGGAAACATACGACTTCCGATAATAAACAGAAGGAATAGTTCGTTGAACGAGATGACCTGGGTTCGTGGAATTGATGCAGGTCCCCCTGTGACGAAGTTGCGTTACGGCTTCTATAAGGGAGGGACTGTGGATTTGGTTGGACTTTATTTATGGTGACTACCTGTGGTTCGTCTTGCGGAAAAGACATCGTTTTATCAATGTTAAACAAACTGTGACCTCGCGTAGGCCGCCAATGAAATGTCATGCTGGAAACAGTCTGTTCATTTTAATGAAATCACGAGCTTTTCTTCCTGGATTGTCTGTTCGCCACGTCCATACTCAGCATTTCTCCATGTCATTCCTGTTGCACGGGATATATTAATGTGTTGGTTGGTTGGTTTGTTGTTTAACGCCGCACTCAGCGATAATCCAACTATATGACGGCGGTTTATCATTAATCGAGTCTGGACCATACAGTCCAGTGATTAATATCATGAGCCTCGATCCCCGACATTGGGATCGATGACATGCATCAACCAAGTCAGCGAGCCTGACCACCCGATCCCGATAGTCGCCTTTTACGACAAGCAAAGTCGCCTTTTACGGTAAGCATGGGTCACTGAACCCGATCTTGCACTTTCCAGGAAAACATGCAATGTTTAAGTACCATTTGTGAGAGATGAAAATACGTTTGTGATGAACTTGAGGATGAAATTATGTCGCAAAATACAGGTGGGGTTTATTCCTATTACAGGATATTTACCATTCCAAACGAGACTCTCGTGATGACCTCTATACTGTAGTTCAAATTTCTTCTCCGACCGGAACATGTTCACAGGCTCAGTAAAGGAAACATTAACACGTGCGCAATATTCCAGCTACAGCACCGCGTCTGGCAACCCAAACCGCCTAGGTGTGTTCCACCCGCGTTGATTGTGTTTTGACTCAAATAAAACTAGAGACAGTACTGGGGCAAAATACTATTTTATTTTTAAAGTATATTTTCTTAACTATACAAATACATGTGAAAAATAGTTACATACGATATATGTTTTTAACTTGTCATTTGTGCTGAAGTGATTCTGTCTCAACAAGCATGGACAACTGCAGAAGATCTGAAAAGAAAATGTAGTTATTAATATCTTCCCTTATACTACTAACGTTTTCATCTACCAAGAAATATTGCACACCGAAACGCGCTATTGAGTGAGTGAGTGAGTGAGTGAGTGAGTGAGTATGCATTTATGTTGCTTTTAGCACTGTTCCAGCCATATCACTTCAGAAATAGGCTTCACACATTTTACCAATGTGAGGAATCGAACCCGTATCTTCGGCGTGACGAGCGAACGCTTTAGTTACTAGGCTACCCCACCGCCCCGAAACGCGCTATTGAATAGATTTATTACTGTACAATATTCGTCACATCGGCAGATTGATATACTCCAATGACCTATATGGATTACATGATGATCCTTTTCATGTCTTGTCCAATGACTCGTCATGAAATTTGATAAACAGGAATAGGCACATGTTCAAAGGCTTATGCGGCATGACGTGATATTAACTCAAGTGAAATATCGACTTCATATTTTTAGAGGAGACTTGAGGGGAATTGGGGTTTAATGTCGCGTTCAAGATTATTGCACTCTTAAAGCGATGTGTATACAAGTATGCGTATGGCTGTTTGCACTAGTCCAGATTTTTGAAGTTCTTTGCCCAGTGAGACACCATGTTTAACATGGATACCCCACTCGCATTTATTAAATAGACTTTCAACCACCCATGCTTTATTCCCTCATTGCTGAGCGTCAGGCATTGTAACAACAAGTACCATCTTTTAAATGTATCATCCGTTCATATTTATTTACCATATGTTCCTGTGTTTTTCAGGTGAATAATTGACTTGCCTTGGCATGTGTTTGTTATGCCAAGGGTGGGTCACATTTTCACTATTTGATTCATAAATTCATGTTTATCATATAGTCGAAATCATACAGAAATTTCTGATGATTATTGAAAATGTTTTGTCGCTTTTATTTATCATTTTTAATACACATGAACTGTGTTATTAATGAATGAACATATTCATGATATTATGAAAAATCACTGTTATAAGAAAAGATAAAACTATTATTTTGATATAACACGAAATTGTTGACGGGTATGCACTATATTAAAATTCCTTTGCATAAAAACAAGTGGAGGATTGCCCCGACCTGAAATGTCCAGTTGGTTATCCCCATCAGTATCGGCCAATTGGAGAATGACTCTGGCCTCTTTCGGTGTGTAGCCTAGTCTACCGTCGAGGTAGGTCAACACGCTGTACAGCTCCATGCCGTTAACAACGCCGTCTTCGTTCTTGTCAAAGTCGAATATGCTCTGTCCGTTGGCTCCCGACATGTCACCGGGCAGGTGAGGCACTGTGGCTCCGAATACTGTGTGTGAGAAATAATCGTGAACAGGTTTCGCCAATTGTAGCATGGAGTGAATGAGTGAGTGAGTTTTACGCCGCTTTTAGCAATATTCCAGCCATATCACGGCGGGGGACACCAGAAATTGGCTTCACACATTGTACCCATGTCGGGAATCGAACCCGAGTCTTCAGCGGGACGAGCGAACGCTTTAACCACAAGGCTCCCCGACCGCCCTGTAGCATGGAAGTTTGATGACGTTTAACGGGTGATATGACGATAATGTCTACATTTCGATAAATCATTATTTTCTGATTTCCTCAAACATAATTTGAAACGCCATGTTGATTGCACCTAGGGAAAATATATTGACATAAAATACGTGGGTGCGTGAGTGTTTAATTCCGCTTTGAACAGTATTCCAGTTATATCACGGCGTGTGAGCTTAATGTGAGAGGATAGCCCAAAGTGATACAGGTCTCCGACGTTAACCATTTTGGTTAAACCCATGAAAACCTAGGAACATAACTGGGGGAAACCGGGATTCGAACCCACAATCATAGGTTTCTGGCGTGCTGTCAGGACGCAACTCTGCACAGCGAATTGCGGCGCCTGAGATGACTGGGCCATCACATAAATTAAGACTATAAACGGTGAAGCATAGTTGTACATCGCACCCCGAACGTACTGGCAAATGACCAGTAACGGATATGCATTGATTTCGCTGTGTGATATTTTGTCAGTGTGAAGTAATTATACTATAATGTTCCAACATATTGCGTTCTTGCATTACTTTTGTCCATCAGTATTACGTACACGTACGTAGTATATTAACGATATGCAGCTACGTCGGACCAGGACCAGGACCGCCCCCGTGGTCTAGTGGTAGAGCGTCCGCCCAGAGAGCGGAAGGTCCGGGGTTCGATCCCCGGCCACGTCATACCAAAAGACGTTAAAAGATGGTACTTGTTGTTACCCTGTTTGGCGCTCGGCATTAAGGGGCTAAATCAAGGACTTGTCGGCTCGGAGTCAGTATACTGTGTCTGAGTGGGATATTCATGTTAAACTGCGGCATGGTATCTCAGTGAGCTAGTACCATAAATCGGCATCAGTCCGGACTAGTACAAGCAGCCATACACACAAACACACGTCGCTATATAAGTGCAATAATAATGGACGCGACCATAGCAAAATGAAATATACTTACCAATGACATTCCAACAGAAAACAATGCTGAGGACAAGTGTTGCGTTGTACATTCTCGTGTTTGTTCCTTCACAAACGTCAGCAGTAATACTCTTAATTCATTCCACCTACCTTATATACCATAATCTACGAACGATAATTGTTGGGATGACCCGTGCGTCAATTGGTTTAAAGAGCACTCAGCATGGTGCGTCCGTTTGTCCACGCTACTGATCACCAATATCCGATCATTGGTATTTGAGATATGTATAATTATCCAGTTCCATCTAATATCACAATCTCCACTTCTGACTGAGCGAACTTCCTTCTCCGTTGGTGGTAATTACATGCATGACATATTTCAGTGTTTGACCCCATACATATAAAGAAGATAATTGTTTCAGTGGACATGTGAAAATACTATTCAATGTCACATTATGCATGTGGTCATGTTACCTCGAATTTCAAGCCTGCAATTTCCGCCACACCGTTTTATATCTCCAAATGTGTGGATGAATTAAAGACTCATCTTCTCAGATTTAAGTTTCAAAACACACAATCCCTTGTGTCATGTATCATATGTGGTGTTCAAACAATATTTTTTGTGTGTCATCGCAGGTGACATGTTTTATCATTTCAAAAATGGTCCAATAGCCATTTCCCTTCCACTGATTTGCCAACCTATGCTACAAAGAAAAGAGACCAGTTAAATGGACTAATCTGTTTAATATTTAGGTCTTTGTTTAAAGATTCAGAGACAAAATATATCTTCAGGACTGAATGAAAAACGGTGTTGACGTTCCAATAGTCAATTGTCCTGACCCGTGATGATCGAGTTAGAAGAGGTCTTCAGCAACCAATGCTTGCTGTAAAAGGCGGCTATGCTTGTCGTAAGAGGCGACTAAGGGGATCGGATGGTCAAGCTCACTGACTTGATTGATGCATGTCATCGTATTCCAATTGCGTGGATTGATGCTTATGATGTCAATCACTGGATTGTCTGATCCAGATTCGATTATTTTTCAGACCGCCGTCATATAGCTGGAATATTGCTGAGTGTGACGTTAAACAACAAACAAACAAACAAGTCAACTGTCCCTTGAAGTCGAGCAGCCCCAGCTCCAGCCTTTGGTATCTACAAGTCACAAAGTTTGAGGTAAAATCTAGCATGCCTTTTGCACGAATATTTCAAAAAGCGTCATACAACTCTTGCTCAAGAGTATAGCTTTCAAAAGGTTTCATGCTAGACATGTGGAGAACATTTCGAAATTCCACACATCAGTGACAAAAAAAGATGTCCAATGCAGCTTCATGTTTTGATTTGTACCATACGTTCCCGTGCTTTGTCAGGTGAACAGTTGACCAGCCTTTGCATGTGTTTGTGACGGAAACAAATACTTTTAACAGATATGTCTTATGATTATGGAAAGGGTTTTGTCGTTTGGGTATTTAGAATTACAACCTTTAATGCTGACGTCACGATTAGTCACATCAGCCTCAGTTGGCGCAGCAAGACCAAGGTGAACATGATCCCTTTGTTCCAGATGACGTGGATTATTCCCGAACTGAAAGCCTTGTATAACGCAAAAACATAACAAACACACGTTTTTTGAGATAATCGCTGGGATTACCGTAATTGCAGTGATTCGTGTATTATATTTGTCAATCTTGAGTTTTTGTATTAACCATTTAAACTGAATAACAGTATTTATTCAGTTCGTTTCAGGAAAGGCTACATGTACATTCGTATTTTGTATATCTTTCAGTCTTAGGCAACACACAAAGTTTAAAAGCACTAAAACTAAGTACGTAACACACTGACAATGAAAAAATGGATAGGAGTTATGGAAGCAATCCCTAGAGACACAATATCAAGGATCTATCACAAAATATATGTAATTATCAATTAAAGCTATTCCACCGACGTGTGAGATGAAGAAAAAGCTGCATTTTTTTATAAACACTTGAGTTACTGTATATATTCCAAAACAAAATGGTTGACATTAAGATGGATGCCAAATCGGCCATGTTTAAAATCGGACGTGATACATTTTCAATGATACTATTACGGGGATTATAAACACACAATTTATCGGGTTAATCACAGGTTCAAGGTCACAGCAGGGTCTCCGAGCGGGCAACTTTCTATCTGTATGTGCATGTTCATATCAAATTCGATAATGGCTGTCATTACGATTACATTGCCAACGCTACAGCAGTGCCATAGCGAGCCGAGGGGCCTGGATTTTTTTTATATAGAAATTAATTTGAATTATGAAAATACAAGTTGGGGACAAGTGATACTTGTACAAATATTTGACCCCCCAACCCCCGTCCAAGTCCCCGCTTAAGTTTACTGTCACTTACTTTGATGCTAAACGCGGGCAATATTGAGGCCTAATCCCGGACCACCTACATCAGCTACAACATCGGGAGATCGTATTCAGACCTGACTATCCCTCAAAACGTATCTGGCCAGTGTGTTGTGACAGATAACTCGGACAGTCCAGCCATCACCCTCTCTGATCTCTATAACGCTAAGATCGATTCAGGCTCAGATCACATCGCTCAATGACAAGTTCGAGACGTTTACGTTTGACTACAATCGCAGGTTAACAGAATTAGAGGAGGAAAATGAAACTCTTAAATCTAAAATGTGTGATTTAGAAAATAACATGGAGGCTAAGTCTCGGATGTGTAATCTTATTTCCCATAGTCTTCACGATAGGCGTGGCGAAACGAGGGCTGACAGTGAAAGGTGTGTCAGTGATTTTATGTACACTTCATTTCATTTCTGACGTAATGCATCAGAGGGCATGGAAAGAGCCCCCAAATTGCTCTCTAAATTCCGGACAGTTGCCATCCTCTGTATCGCCAGGGCTCGCATTTCGGTGAACACCAACCCCTGGGCCTAGCCTTGTGGTTCTCGCGAACTACAAATACATGCCCTTGATTTCTCTATCACTTCATCTCAGCAATGACTGCCAAGTAAAGTCATTCTTACAAACTGAAATATATTTTAATTGGTTTAAAAGATAAAAGTTTTATCAGAGCTTATTGTAAATTGGGAATTTCCTTGCACGATGTTAAGGTAAATGTAAAATCAACTTCAACAGAAACGCGAATTTGAAGCGGTGAAAGTTACATGCTATAAAAATGATTTTTTTAACAGAAACAAGTCAAAATTTGCAACATTTGAAAACATAGTCTAAATGAATCATATTCAGTAACGGGTATGGCCGCTGATTGGTCTGTTGAGTCCCATACGTCATTTGAGGAGTTGTGGTTGTACGTGGGACTCTATCGCGTAGATGTGACGTCACCATCAACTGATCTTCTCTATCCAGCGTCACACGCGGTCGCCCCACGTGGTGGACGATAATCTGCACTGTTGGTCAACTGGTGATGTTCCTGAAGCATGTAAGTTGTGGAATGATGGACATCAATATGTCTGCCAAGTCGTGGCATGTCCCATCCAGCTTCAGTAAATAAAGCGACAAAACCCTTTCCATATCCAATAGAAATCTCTGTATAAAGCAGAGTCGAGTATACAATTCCAACTACATGTATATGAATCACTATCAAATTGTGATGATACCTAGTTTTGTCAAAGGGTGAGCGTATCCTGCTCCACAGGTGGCACCCGGCACAAATACATGCAAGGGCAAGTCAATTGTTCACCTAAATAAATAAGGGAACATGTAGTACAAGTCAAAATAGGGAATTGCATCGGACATGATTTTTGTCACAGATGCGTCAAATTTGGAAATGTCCTCAACATAAAAAAATTACTGAGGCCTTGAATGTTGTAACCTTGATAAAAAAACCCTTCTGAGCAAGATTGCCCTCGTCCAGTTTTCAAGAGTTAGACGGGACAGGGTGTTTTTTATGTCAAACTTAAAATCAAACTACAAAACGAACAGCTAATGTTTGAGATCAGATACCAAGGTGTCCGATGAATCAATTTCAATCTTCTCAAACCTTCTGGTAATAAGGAGTGTTACACGTTTTATCTATTTATCTGGCAGTAAACTAATCAGTACTAACATACAACTGCCTTGGTCTAAATCCACAGGGGGTATTACATTTTGTAATTCTAACAGTTATACAGTTGCCACAAAGCCCTTCAGTTCCGATGAGGTGGCGATCCGAGGCGTGAAGCAGAAAGTAAAGTGTATCTCATTTCATGCTTTCACAAGTTTCGGAGATTTCGGTCTTGGAGCGTCCGGCTCTTCCGGTCTCGGTCTTGGAGCGTCCGGCGCTTGCGCTCTCGGTCTCATAATACCTACAATGGACGCAGAACATACTTACATGCTGTTCATACAAGTGACATATTTCTTACCAAGTAACGATAAGTTGAACTCAAAATGAAGTTCGTTTAAACACGTTTTAAACGGTTTATGGCTGCGAGGTTAAGATACATCAAACAATGTGGTGCGGGCGAGAGAACTATTTGTATATCATTGCAAGACACATCTGTAAACACAGACCACAATTTGGCGGCAGTAAGCAAATCAGAATAAAATGAACATTGACAAGCGACTGTGACTACGGAAAAGGCGTACATTGAGTGATTATGAAATAATACATGAAACAATATGCAGACGAGTGACAGCGAGCTAAAATCCTAACAAGACCTATTCGACTGAACACTTGATGGTAATGCTACCATCACACCAAAGTTGTTCTACCCCGTTCTAAACAAAATACTAGAACGGGCTGTGATCACTGTAGAACGCATAGTTTGGCGTAAAATACGATGCGCGTTCGTTCAAAAGCAGTCCTCAATACGTCTATCTCGTTCATGGCCAGTCTGCAGTCCGTGTGTATCCGGTTCAGATCATGTAAAAGTGAACCGCATGCCGACTTCGTTTCGAAGCAGTTCGAGCACGTCCGTAGCCATTCTCAACCCGTTCTTAACCAGTTCAACCTTGTTCTCTACCTCGTTCACAATGCGTCCAAGCCAGTTCAAACTAATTCTTAACCTGACCAACTCGTTCGCTCGACGTCCTCATCTCGATCGTCCCTAGTGCGAGTGTATTCGCGTGGTGGCCCGTCCTGGCCCGACTCCTATGGATACCGAGCGCGTTGTAGCCAGTCTTCGTTCAAGTTCAGGGCTCCGACCTGTACACATCATGCCTTCAAAGAGAAGTCGATTCAGAAGACAGTGCATAGATATACACATGCACAAAAGTTAAGCGCCACTATATTCATAGTCTCTTGATTTCACGTGTGGGAATCAGAATTACGAAATATGATGATGTATGACTGAATTAGGCTTCCATAGTTTCATGAACCCAAATTTGTCCAGATACCACAAGGAGGGCGTGCTTTACGTGTTGCTGCAGTTCCCCTACCCTATAAATAGTGAAATTAAAGTTTCAGACTCGTGGTTGCATTTTGCTTCTGTGTGAGATACTCCTTCCAATAGAGGTTGAAAATCAGCCATGGTGAGAAGAAAGTTAACGAATGCTGAAAGATGGCAAGTGATAGGTATTAAAAATGTTGGCATGTCATGCAGGGCCATTGCAAGACAAATGGGTCGTCATCACAGTGTTATCACTCGTTTGATTGTCAAACATGGTCAAACTAATGATGTCAATGTCTGGTAGGCAAAGAAAGACCTCTAACAGAGAGGATGGACGTCTTTTCAGGATAGTCAGACGAAATCCATTTGCCACTTCAACAGATTAAAGACTGCAGTGGATTACCAATCAGAGACTCTCGACGATGTCCGTAAGGCGTCGCCTCAGAGCGGCCTGGTTATAACGCCAGGAGACCAGTAAAACGACCTCAACTGACTGAGAGGCACATGCGAAATCGTCTGAAATGGTGTCGTGCCCGTAGTCGATGGAACTTGGCCAACTGGAGAAAGATTCATTGGTCTAACGAGTGTCGAATGCTGCTACGAACTGTTGATGGTCGACTATGTGTTTGGAGGCAACGTAACACTCGTTTTGCACCAAGGAACATCCAGACGACGTAAGCATGTGGCGGGGGTCTGTCATGATATGGAGTTGTATTTCCTTCGGCTGCAAACTTCCCCTGGTGACAATTCGTGGAAACCTGAATGGCCAACAATCCCAAGATGCCGTTCTTCGTCCAGTGGTATTTCCTCATTTTGACAACCATCCTCTTCAGACAAGACCTGTTTACATGGACGATAATGCTAAACCACACAGATCTCGGGCAGTTTTGGCTTACTTGCGTCAAGAAGCTATTGCCACTCTTCCTTGGCCGGCCTGTAGTCTGGATATTAATCCGATTGAGCATCTCTGGGACATTCTTGGCCGTAAAATCAGACATCGTGATCCCCCAGTTCAAAATCTCACTGGACTTGAAGCCGCACGTCATGAAAAGCTTTTCAATGTTTTCTAATCCTTCAATTTCTGGGTTTCGGTAAAATTCCTTTCTGCTCATATTTTTTTGGAACACAAGATAAACTTGCTTTGGGACAACTTTTGCGTCACATGAGGTTTACATATACGGCTTATAGCAATCGTACATCTCGTCATTATAGTCATCATTAAGTGCCAAAAGTAACAGGTCACAAATATGGTGGGTAGCGCTTAACTTTTGTGCATGTGTCTAGATACAATGCCATGTATATTGTAGAAAACGCGATTGAATCAACTAAGACAACATCGTTTTAGATAGAAAACTTTCATTACACCACAGCTTGACATCTCATGTACATTTTGAAATGATGATAACAGAACATTTTTTTACCAACAGACATTAGAATGGTAAAAAGTCATAAGCTAAAATTCATCCTGTCCTGCCATGGCACCCACCCTGCTGGGCTGTTGAAATTAGCTCTTAAATAGTCCCTTTGCCTCTTGGCCAAAACAGTGTCCCTGTTTCCTCCCTGTGGGAAGTGGCAGTCTGGCAGGTTGGCACCTTGTCTCCAGGCACCAGGGATGAGGATGTGTGCAGCATCTTCAGCATCCACTTAGATGTTTTGAATGGCTGGGGTTCGGGTACGGATGAGGTTGAGAAGGCACACACAAGCTTCAAAAATGGTCTGTACAGTCACAACAGCTGCCGAACAAGGCTGGAATTCCTGGGCTCGTAGCGCCACCAGTGGCTGTTATGAGTTATGTCTCTCTATAACTCTCCCATGGACCAATCAGATTCCATCTCTCGTATCACTTGCATCTGCTTCAAACAAAATGGCGGCGCCCAGACAAAAGTGCTTCATATCATGTGAGCACCTTGATTACAAAAATTCAAAAGATTTAAAAACATCTGTTGACAACGAGTTGGCGGTGCACGTGCTTTGCAAATCCTGCAATCGACCGAACTCTGCATGACAGTTTACGAACCAGATTTCGATTTCGGTGGGCGATTTTGATTGGACTATGCATAGACTCGTTTGTCCAGCCAAAATGTAACTCCATAATACCAGTCTAGTTCGGCAAGGGTGGAAAATGGACTTTAATAATAAGTTAACTGTCTTGCCTCGGGAAGATGAACGGAGTCATTTTCTAAACAGACTGGCTTCCAAAACGACCAACATCTATCCACATAAATTTGTAATCAGCATCTACCAGGGCCATTATTACGACTGAAAAGAAGCCATTGTATTTGTGGTACATAGTTCCAGCCTGGGAGGCTTTCTGATGGCAACATGTTTCCCACCGAGGGCACCACAGGCATGTGGGAGATTCCAGCGCATGCGGAAACCCTCAATTACTTCTTTACAAGTGCCTCTGTCAACAGGGCATGTGATGACTTCATTCTTAAGCACCATCACCAAGGCTTCACAGACATGTTTCACCAACAAGCATATTGCGTTTCTGGCTTCCTTCAATTCATATTGCAGGGTGGCAAAGGAATCTTCTATTGCCAGATGATGCAGTGTGATGGCAAGCTTCATACCGGGTTCCAGAGCCTCTCTGTAGTTTGTGTCTTGTTTATTTTAATGAAGTGGGTGATTCGTTCAAGAAGTTCGTCAAACATGGTTGGGGTAATTCTCAGTTGTAGAAGGACTCTTGATCATCCAGACGGAACTCCTCCATCAGCTGATGATAATGTCCCAAAACTATTCTCCTCTCAGGTTTCAGCCACTTCCTCACACAACAGTTTCTTACTTGTCTCCTTCTTTCTTCCTCTACCATCTCCTTGTACTCTTCCTCTACTTCCAGCATAAATGGATAAAACCAACATTCAATGTTTAATGTATGCAAAGTTATCCATGGTTCTGGGCACAAATCCTGAAAATCTTCACGTCAGGAAACGATGCGCACTGCCCGAAATCGCAAGCCCATCTGATGAACCTGAAAACCTAGCTGTATGTGCATCCTAGCTTGTCCTTTCGTACTTCAGACGGGGTGGCTGTAGAAAGAACTGCGTGAAAACTGCATAAACATACTCAAAACTAGGAGAATTTTATGAGAACCTACTAAGAACCTTTAGAACCATGTAGAAACGTGTTGCAAACTGCTTCAGAATTTTATATTTGGTTTGAAAAGTATTTGCACGGAATAAGGATTGACTGAGAACGTAATGCAGTCAATTGGGTCTGTCACCCAACGGGATGAACGAGAAACAAAAGGACCCGGTCGGTGTGCACACGTACTGAAATTTATGTCCTACTTCACCACGTCGAGATAAAATCTTGGGCAGACTTAAAGTTCTGGAGCACCCTCCCCGTCCGAGCCTGTCCATAAAGTTCGTAAAAAAACTATCAATAGTTTCTACTACGTCCACTATGTTCATACACAGGTGGGGCTCGTTCGACAACATTTTCACGAACGTATTGAGAGGTAGTTTGGTGTGATGGGGGTATGACATTGGTTTTAAAGGTGACAAGGATCATTTAGAATTCTAAAATCTGAGACAACAACTTGTCCTCTGTACAGTTCGTCTAGGGTTTCAATGCGACATCCATGTAGCTCACATACTAACACTGGACAACGCAACAACACGTATACAAGTTTTATGCAATAGTGACCTTACTGTAGAACCAGTATTGAAAGGCCTTGGTTTTCTGGTAAAGTGGACACGGGACCGACGCTTGCTTGAGTATTCTTCGTGAAATTTGGGTTGTTCTCGATTCACAGACACTTGTATTACGTTGTGTTTGTTTGTTTGTTGTGTAACGCCACACTCAACAATATTCCAGCTATATGATGACGGTCTGTAAATAATCGAGTCTGGACCAGACAATCTAGAGACTGACATCGTGAGCATCGATACTTGTGTAACGTTAGTACATTTACTGTTTCAACTTGTATAACAAAAGGAAAACGGTTTGACGACATATTTCATGTAATACAACGGCGTCAGCATACGTGAATCATCCTTGTCAACAAAAGGCCATCAGTTCGGCCAATGTTGATGTGGACCAGAGAAGTGTAGACAGCGCTGAGCAAAGTAAAACACTCTTTCGTGGAGCTGAACCATTCTGTAAGCAGCCTATATTTTTCTCGGTATACATGCTTGGAATGGAACGCGTTTGCAAAATACTTATAAACTCATTGTTCATTTGATGTCCATTGAAAAGGGAAACTTGCGCACAATGTCTTGAAACAGTGAAATATTCGTTCTCCAAAAATATTAAGACGGTCGTTCTTCACAGTTTCGCTGATGGCCGGAACACGAGTAGAAGTTCATATCCTGTGTTCTGTGCCTTACAATTGGACATATGTACATTTAATCCTATCTATACCCACCTAAGGCAACGGGCTGAGATCGGCTCGGTCCTGCAAGAGTAAGATGAATTACATTAGGCAAATGTCATGAATAAACACATGGCCATTTCAGTGTCAATATCGGATTTAACGTAGCATTCAAGATTTTTGCACTTATATAGCGACGTGCATGTGTGTGTGTGTGTGTGTGTGTGTGTGTGTGTGTGTGTGTATGTGTGTGTGTGTGTGTGTTCTTGTACTAGTCCAGACTGATGCCGATTTTAAGTGCTAGCTCACTGAGATACCATACCACAGTTTAACATGAATACCCCTCTCAGACACAGTACACTGACTCGGAGCCGACCAGACCCTAAATGCCGAACACCAGACAGGGCAACAAGTACCATCTTTTAACGGCTTTTTGTATGACGTGGCCGGGGATCAAACCCCGGACCCTCCGCTTTCTGAGCGGACGCGCTACCACTACAAGACGGAGGCGGTCAACAAAACGTGTGTTCAATAAAACAAGAGTGATTAAGCCTTAACATATTTAGTTTGAAATCACATCAAGATGCTGATCGTTAACAAAACAAGAAAAATATATGAAGGAATATATGGGTTGCACATGATCCATCTTCCCGAGGCAAGAGAGTTAACTGACTATAAAAAGTCCAGTTTCCACCCTTGCCAAACTAGGCTGGTATTCCTGGGCTCGATCGTAGCGCCACCAGTGGTTATTGTGCGTTATGTCCCTTCTAAGCCTCACCTATGGACCAATCCGATTCCATCACTTGCAAATGATCTGTAAATAATCGAGTCTGGACCAGACAATCCAGTGTTTGACATCGTGAGCATCGATACTTGTATAACGTTAGTACATTTAAAAAGGGAAACTTGCGCACATTGTCTTGAAACAGTGAATATTCGTTCTCCACAAAATATTAAGACTGTTGTTCCCCACAGTTTCCCTGATGGCCGGAATACGAGTAGAAGTTCATATCCTGTGTTCTGTGCCTTACAGTTGGATCATTTTTACATTTAATCCTAGCTATACCCACCGAAGGCAACGGGCGGAGATAGAATTGATCCCTCCAAAACATCTCCTGACACATGTAAGCATTAGGCAAATGTCATGAGTAAACCATTAGGTGAGGTGAAATGGGGTTTAACGTCGCGTTCTAGATTATTGCACTTATATAGCGACGTGCATTCACGTGTGTATGTGTGTGGCAGCATGTACTAGTCCGGACTGATGCCGACTTATAGCGCTAGCCCATGGCAACTGAGATACCATACCGCGTTTAACATAAATATTCCACTCAGACACAGTATACTGACTCCGAGCCGACCGACCAGTTCTTGTTTTATTTAGCGCCAGACAGGGTAACAACATGTACCATCTTTGAACGTCTTTTGGTATGGCGCGGCCGGGGATCGAACCCTGGACCTTCCTCTGTCCGGGCGGAAGCTCTGCCCCAAGACCAAGGAGGCGGTCTGGTGTCACTTTAAAGTGTGTTCAATAAAACAAGAGCGATTAAGCCTTAAAATATTTTGCAAATGCTTTGCAAATCCTGCAATCGACCGAAATCTGCACGACAGTATACGAACCGGGTTTCGATTTCGTTGCGCGATTTTGATTGGACTATGCCTAGACTCGTTACTCCAATGTTACTCCATAATACCAGCCTATTCGGCAAGGGTTGAAACTGGACTTTTATAGTCAGTTAACTCTCTTGCCTCGGAAAGATGCACATGACCCGGCTGTGTAAATCATACTGTTCGTTAATGTGTAATACGAGGGCTGTTTGATAAGTTCTGAGCCTCACATAGAAGGAATTACGTCATAGTAAACACTTTTATTTTGGACATTACACGATGTCATATCGATGCCACGATGGCATATCCACAAAAGCAGATATTTCTTATGAATATGAAATTTAGGTTTTTGTTGCTAATACTAGTATTTATTTGATGCACTATTTCATGTCCTCCTGATTTTTGTATCTTACTGATATAGATATAGAAACTGGACAAAGATTTCTAAGAGATGCTAACAGCCTTTGGTACATACCAAAATCAGCATTTGCATATACTTGTGGCCTTGACTTGTCCTTTGTGTTCCCGTGCTTTTCGTCCATAGTCTTCTTTTTACAGTCTTGTTTACAGCACCTAGAACAATACATAACATGTCATAATAAGAAAGTTGTACATATGTTTTATATGCATCGGAATTGCCGCTCTGATTTGCAGAACAAAATGTTTCGCTGAAAATTAAAGTTAAACTTGTCCTGAAGAGTAGCCACAGTATAGTAAGTAGCACAGTAGCCATTAAGTATCATGTTACATTTACTGCAGTGCATTTGTAGTTGACAGCTGTTTATAAACAAAGCCTAAATTCGGTCAGTGTTGTATAATGACACACTGAATGGTATTTCTGAGGCACATAAACATGTGTTGACAGCATTAGGGCGAATTTAACTCTGTTTCATATATCGTACTGAAACACCAGAAGTTGTGATGCGGGAAAATCCCAGTTATGTCTTTGGGAAACACTCCTTTTTTTCAATCTACAACACAACAGTTCTTTGACAGAGTAACGATAAGTGTCATAGATCTAACCAATATGCTACGTGTAGTAGTTCCGAAAATGTAGCTGATGGTAAAATTAAGATATATTTATCTTTGAAAGTTAGTTGTTAAGATTAATCTTAACTAAAATCGTTTCGAAAAAAAAACAGACGCAGGAGAATAAGGGGGATATTGAATATCTTCACATCCACAGTTGACTATAGTAGCCATGGAAGGAACTGTGTTGATCACTGGCGAATTGTCTTGATGGAAGATCACACCTTTCCTCCGCTTCCTATTAGTTTTAACTTTATCTCGTATTCGCCCCAATGCTCCGTGTCTTGTTTGGCCTTTTTGAAGATTGCCCACTATGATGACACCGTCGGCGTCAAATAACACGGAGGCCATAACACTTCCAGCTGATGGGACAGACTTCGGCGCCTTGCGTAGTTTCTTCAACTGTTTTGATTGTTGACCCAGGTTTCATCCATAGTCAGAAATCGTAGCAAGAACCTTTCTGGATCAGCTTCAAACAGAGCTAGATTATCATGAGAAATGTTGTGTCTGGTGCGTGTTTGATTACACGTGTTACGTGTCGATTCCAAAATTGTAACAATATATTAACCTAGAAATAGTGAGTGAGTTGGGTTTAACGCCGCTTTTAACAGTAATCCAGTTATATCGCAGCGTGTCAACTTGATGTGGGAGGAAAGCCCAAAGTGATGCAGGTCTCAGACGTTTACCACTTCGGACCTTGAAATATTTACGTAAAGAACTTAGCGTAAAACCAACAAACAACCAACAAATGGTATAAAATTAACAATTGTAATGCAAAACTAACAAGGTTTACAAATCAACACAAATTGCTGCACAGCAATAACAATCACAGTAAACAATGGAATGGTAGTACAATATTCAATTGCAATATGTATGACAGCAGTGGTCAGTATCATATACAGAAATACAGCAAAAGTCAGTGATAATAATCCATATGCAACCAGCGGCGACAGTGGTTAAGCTTCCGAGATGAGCTAGGTGGGGAATCAGGAAAGATGAGTGATCCTCACATGAAAGCTGGTTCTAATGTGATGAAATGCGTGAGATAGATCTGAACACGCTATTGTCCCAATATATACACAACCTAACAAGCTTCTGCAAATTTCTACACAGTGCCCTCAAAACCAGCGGCACTGGAACATTCAACATGTTTCTATAACATACGTTCAACGTCCGCGGTGAACTGGACCGGAAATTAACACACAGCATCTAAAATAGTAACGTTCTGACGACTGATCACTGTCCACAATGCAATGAGCGTCTACCGAATCTCAACAGAAACAATGTAAAACAATTACAATCAGTGTGAAACAATAAAGTACATTGCCATATAACAGAGGCCAAACAAGCTGATACCTTCTTCATTGCCAAAGTTTCTGGGAGAATGGAATGGGAACATACTGGCAAATGCTTCGTAGACTGAACTAGCAGCAGGATTTCTGGTATTCGTGATCTGGTCATGGGATCGACTTCAAGGCTCTCCCTGCCACGCTTAAACCTGGTGCCCGCCCATATATAGTGCCATAGGAAGGGGCATCCTTCCCTTGCGTTGTCCTCATAGCTCCACGGGTAGCTTCTGGCTACTGCACGTTCGTGGAGTTCGTTAATTTTCCAAAGGTCAGAGAGGTCGTATACCAAGTTCTTTGATCACATAATTAATGCTGACACCTAACAGTGATGTTATCCGAGGCCTTGTCGATGGAAAGAACGACACATCTGTCATGTGGGACGCCTGGCTGTGATTTAATGAGTTTATTCAAATTACTTTTTCCTCTTTTTAAGTTTGTGTATTCTACCTCCGAAAGACATACTCCAGGTCCATCTGTTGGCTAACGTTTTGCAAACGCTTCGACAGCATCCATTTTGATTGTTAAGCAGGCTGTTCACAATATTTGAGTCATAACTGACTGAAATTGTTATTGAGTGAGTGAGTGAGTGAGTATTGTTTTACGCCGCTTTTAGCAATATTCCAGCAATATCACGGCGTTGGACACCAGAAATGGGCTTCACACATTGTACCCATGTCGGGAACCGAACCCGGGTCTTCAGCGTGACGAGCGAACGCTTTAACCACCAGGCTACCCGACCGCCCCGAGGTTGTTATTGTCAACAATAGTGAGTGAGTGAGTTAGATATAACGCCGCTTTTAATAGTAATTTCCAGTTATATCACGTGTCAGCTTAATGTGGAAGGGGCGGTCGGGTAGCCTAGTGGTTAAAGCGTTCGCTCGTCACGCCAAAGACCCGGGTTCGATTCCCGACATGGGTGCAATGTGTGAAGCCCATTTCTGGTGTCCCCCGCCGTGATATTGCTGTAATATTGCTAAAAGCGGCGTAAAACCATACTCACTCACTCACTTAATGTGGAAACAAGGCCAGAAGTGATTCAGGTCTCCGACATAACCCACTTTGGTGAAACCCACGTGCACAGGTATGGTGCTGACAAACCAAGAAACATAATCGGGACGCGAACCTACAACCATAGTATTTGAATGTGCCCAAGGTACACGCACACAACGAATTGTGGCGCCTGGGCGACTGGGCCACCCGTGCCCCTTTGAGAACAATAGAGACGTAATAATACGATTATTATTATTATTGTTATTATTATTATTATTATATCTGAAACGTTCGCAGTTGGGAGGACAGGGATGAATGAAGTGTCAACGCGCATGTTGACGGGGAATTAGCTCTTGTGGGAATAAAGGACAAAATCAACATCACTGTCCCGGAACGCTTTATGCACAACATGTAAACAATAAACAACAATTGCACAATGAGCGGAATACCAGCTCTGACAACACAAACACAGCGATGAGCGGACCTTCCTCAGGAAGTTTCCTACGAGCGGCACATCCTGCTCGAGGTCGTGAACAACTAAGGCAATAAATGTCGTACTATAAATAACAGTAATTAACGGGAAGTGATAAAGTAGCCCAGGTTGGCTGTCAGTCATTATACAATGAAATGTTGGTGAGGATTAACAACGGGGATTAGCGCCTAAAACGTAATGACAATTCAGTTATGGAGACATGGCTACAGGGTATTTTGCCTTTGGAGTCAAATGTACTTCAGACAATGGTAGTCGTAAATCAGTCGCTATGACAGAAGTATGGGTAAACATTCATACATAAGGCTACATTTACTATTTCGACTTCACAATTTAGACCTACAGTTAGTCTAATTTTCGCAGAATATTAGGCATTTAAGAGGCCCGAAACCCCAAACACGTTCGTTGTGGTTATATATAGCTCGAGATACATAGATACTATTCTTCTCTCTTTGGTGAGCAATGTGTTATGAACACAAAATTTATTTGTTTTAGATGGGGACTTCACTGAATGCGCAATGTATGGGGCCTCTTAAATGTAACAATAAACAGCGTGTGAATAAATGTGTGGGTGGGTGAGATCGGCTTGTAAATGTACGAGTCTGGACAAGCAAACGACTGACTAAAAATATACGCAATGATCTTACCAGATTGGGAAAAATGTCCCCTCAGCCATGACACGGAAACACACGTTTCATTGTAGTCTCCGAGGTACTTGAGTTCTGTCCAAAGCCAACAGGATATTGTGTGGACGAATCACCGTCTGAATCTATTGCAATCTAGTATTGTTACTCACCTGTCTCGTAACCGACTGCTCGGATCTCCCTATTGCAGTGTGACCTAACCGTCAACTGCCGAGGCAACTTGACGTAAATTTAGGAGTGGGTGTTCTTGCAGGGGACCGCCTCCGTGGTCTAGTGGTAGAGCGTCCGATCCGAGAGCGGAAGTTCTGGGGTTCGATCCCCGTCCGCGTCATACCAAAAGACGTTAAAAGATGGTACTTGTTGTTACCCTGTCTGGCGCTCGGCATTAAGGGGCTAAAACAAGGACTGGTCGGCTTGGAGTCAGTTTACTGTGTCTGAGTGGGGTATTCAGGTGAATCTGCGGCATGGTATCTCAGTGAGCTAGCACCAGTCCGGACACACACAAGTACACGTCGCTATATAAGTGCAATAATATTGGACGCGACGTTAAACCCCATTTCACCTCACCTCGCCTCTTGCATGGGGTTACAATCGTCAAGATCAAAAGATTTGATACTGGTTTTGCTACCGTTGTTTGTTGCCGTTGTTTTGCTGTCGTTGTTGTGCTGCCACTGTTTTGCTGTTGTTGTTTTGCTGCCGCTGTTTTGCTGCTGTTGTTTTTCTGATGTTAAGATGTTATAATATGGAATTGTTCACACCAAACCCCATCTCAAAACTCTGGTTGATGTGGGGTATGATATGAACACTGCCATAGAATAACATATATTTTTCATACCATAACACGAAGTTTTAAAATGTATCCATTCACAAAACATTCATCGTTGGGTGCCACCTCTACCAACTCTCGCATCTCGCCAACTGCAATCCGCCAACTGTTTCTGAATAACTCCACGAAGCTCTCGGTTTTACTTACCGTGTTTTATTAACAAATCCTTCCGTGTCCATTTCGCTTCTAAATCTGTCCTCAGTTTTGTCTAAGATAGCGTCTAGCTCCATTATCAAGTTTGCAAGTAAATGAAATACAGTTTTACCTTATGTGGACGACATTGTCACGGGAAAGCTGACCTAGCAGACGATACACTAAGGGACGTAACTCCAATTTCTTATTACCAGGGCTAATCTCGATCGCCCATTCAAAATGCATTGACAAACAAAATCTGCCCGACAGGGGGCGTAATACGGGTGTGGTTTTTACATCCCTGTGATATGTAGGATCTATCGCAAATGAATAACACCTCATATCATTGATAGGTATATGATAAATTATTTTATTGAGCCTCGTACAGACATTCCAGTCCAGGTCAAGACGACCCAGGCAGGATTTGGAGAGTAGAGTTTCAGGGGCGGAGTTCCGAAATCTCTGTGGGAGATGATTCTTGATGATTCAGGTTCTTCATTCTGCTCGGAAATAACTGAAAGTAAAAACAGACTTTGGAGTCACTGAAGACCACACTGAGAGAGTGAGAAAGATGCGTTCTCGATTGGCTCCCCTGATGATAAAGGCACGCGAGGACAACACTGTATCCCATCTTACCTATGAGGAACTGATGACGGCAATTTTTACACAGATTCTACTACATCGAACCAATTACGTATGAAAGGAATTTACTTTTCGAAAGTCACGATGAGGAACGTTGAGAAAATTGTCCACATTCAGTAATATTCATCTTGTTATTGTTTAATCCTATCAAGTAACTCTCACCTTATTGAATTGCACATATTATTGCTACCCTACTAAATAAATATGCATGCATGCCGGTTTGGTATCTATTTTTTATGTATATGTATTATGTTGTTGAAATAATGTTGTACCTCTGATGCCGCTGATACCAGCCCGGGTGTAAATAAAAGTTCACTTCAGTTCAGTTAGTTTACGTAGGATAAGGAGTGAGTGAGTTGGGTTTAACGCCGCTTTTTACAGTATTCCAGTTATACCGCGGTGTGTCAGCTTAATGTGGGAGGAAAGCCCGAAGTGATGCAGGTCTAAGACGTTAACCACTTCGGTGAAACCCACGAGCACGGGTATGGTGCTGACAAACCTAGTAACATAATCGGGGCGAACCGGGATTCGAACCCACAATCATAGGTTTCTGGCGTGCCTAAGGGACGCAACTCTGCACAGCGAATCGCGGCGCCTAAGACGACTGGACCACCCGTGCCCCCGTAGTTCTAAATCAGCTGGATACTCTGAACTGGGTGACAGTACATATCATTACCATCAATCCAGATATAGTTGTGGCAGAGGCCCTTATGCCTCAGTGATATGTTTTACAGAGAATTCCGTGCGATTATCGCAAGATGCGTTTTGGTAGTTGTTGCCATGTAAAATAAAATGGGACGTTGTCTTTTGAAAAATGTAGTTATTTTCTAATTTTACATCACTTCTGTTTGATGTTATCACACATCGAACATCTTTGCGTTTCTTTTGAAGTTGAGTAATTCGCAGGTCCAAAGACGGTAATATTTTTAATTCTATTTGCACAATGAGAATGAATACAATGTTTTAATTATATGTGAAAAGTATAACCATTTAAGATATACATTTCTCCCCTTGGTGCAGGGTATTTTCAAAGACCGTCAGATAACGGTAAATCGGAGAAAGTCCTGATATGATCCATGCTTTACAATGAAAAATGTGTAACTTTAAAATCTAATCATGTACATCACGTGAAAAATGTTAATATGCAAACTGCATTGTACTTTGGGCCTTTGTGCCAAAATGACTAAATAAAATATATGTCTGTCTGTCTGTTTAGGGATTCATAACCATTAAAATTAAACTAAGCTAAAGCATGAATGCTTTATGTAAGCAGATACAAGTTGAACTCACACAGCGTGAGACGCGTCCAACAGGCGAATATACATGTTTAGCAACGTTGATGGTAAGTCAGTACTTACATACAAGTGCCCTTATACAAATACACAGAGGGTATTACATTTTGTAAATGTAACAGTTATACAGTTACCACAAAGCCAAACTCTTTTCACCTGACATCAGCTCAAACCTACTGATCTTCCGCTATGGACAACGACTCCAGCCTCTGATCTAACGTCGGGGCCCGACGGTAGGACAAGCTGGTCTTCAACGTCGGAGAAACTCCGAGTATATTTAGAAGTAAGCTTTTATAGGTCACGTTCGAACGTCAAAGTGGACAATTCCGATCGGGGAATCTTTCACTCCAAGCGGCCAGCGTGTGTGTTTCTTAACAGACTACGGATAACACGACTGATAATACACTATGATGGAGTGCAGAGTTTGTGCTTTAAGAACATGTGTTCTATACAACAAAGGCCCAAGTGGTTGTTTAGTTATCTCCTGAAAGGTAACTAAAAACCAAAAGGAATTAAACATTTAACATACATAAGTAATAAAAATACTAGGGGCTCAATCCGAACCTCGTCACAATCACACATTGTGAAATGGCACAAATAGTCTTTTCAATATTGTTGCAATGCCGACCATCTTTGAAATCGTAGCAGACTCCCACGGGACGACGCTATTGCTGGTGTGATCGATGGAAGTGTCCAGTGGCATGGGACATGTGATGTCAGAAGAGAAGGGAGAATGAATGAATGCTTGATTATTGTATCAGCAAGTTTGCAGCTATTCATGGCGACGAAGCGAGACGACGAAAGTCAGTACACCGCGGCCTAAGGTACATTGTAAATTGAACCCTTCAGATCCAATGAGGTGGCGATCCGGGCTTGAAGCAGAAAGTAAGGTTTACCGAATTTCATGCTTTCACATTTTTCGGCGGTTTCGGACTTTGAGCCTTCGGCCTTTCCGGTACCGTGTTACCTGCAATAGAAGCAGATCATACTTACACGTGATTTCTACAAGTGATAGGTTTCTTACCTAGTAACGATAATTTGAACTCAAAACGAAGTTCGTTTAAACTTCATTACTGGTAATAATCGTAAAGACACACTGGTTAGAATGTTAAACTCTTCTGATGTAAACCGCCTTGAGAACTTAGCCAATTATGTTAAAATCTGTCTTCGTTCTTCTTACCTGTAAATATTATTTCATGCAGCACTTGATGTAAAACTAGTTTGTATATATATGTACGTGTGTCTGAGGCCTTATTACCGAATAAACTGATTGCTTGAATAATGTATGGCCCGTGAGAGAAATATTTGTTTGTTTGTTTGTATGTTGTTTAACGCTGCACTCAGCAATATTCCAGCTATATGGCCGCGGTCTGTAAATAATCGAGTCTGGACCAGACAATCCAGTAATTGACATCAGGAGCATCGATCCACGAAATTGGGATTGAAGAAATGCATCAATCAAGCATACGACAAGCATAATCGTCTGTTTGGGCAAGCATGGGTTGCTGAAGACTTATTCTACCCCGGATCTTCACGGGTCGAGAAATATTTGTACATCATGATCAGTGTCAGACACATATGTAAACACACACTTCAATTTGGTGGCAGTAAGCAAATCAGAAAGAAATAAATGCTGAAAAGGCGACTGTTACAACGGAAAGGCGTACAGTGAGTGATAATTAATACGATAAACCAGGAAGAAAAGTCTAATTCAACTGAACACGAGATGCAATTATTGATATCAAAGGTGGCAAGGATCATGCATAATTCTAAGCAAGCAAGTTGCCCTCTGTGCGGTTCGTCTGGCATCACCTGATATAATAGCACTGGACAAAAGACAACAACACGTATACAATTGTTTAACAATAGTGATGTGACTGTGGAATGAGTATTGACAGGTCGGCGTTTTCTGGCGAAGTGGAGACGGGACTGATGCTGGCTTCAGTGATGTTGGTGAAGGCAGGGGTGTTATGGGCGAATTTTCCCAGCCATTTGTATTACGTAACTACATTTACTTTTTCGCCTTGTTTGGCAAGAGAAAAACGGTTTGACGACATATTTCAAGTTATACAAGTTGAAGGCAGTCAGCATGCGTGGATCATCCTTTTCAACAAAAGGCCATCCGTTCGGTTAATGTTGAGGTTGATTGGTTGGTTGGTTGGTTTGTTGTTTAACGCCGCACTCAGCAATATTCCAGCTATATGACGGCGGTCTGTAAATAATTGAGTCTGGACCAAACAATCCAGTGATTAATGTCATGAGCATCGGTCCACTCAATTGGGATCGATGACATGCATCAACCAAGTCAGCGAGCCTGACCACCCGATCCTGTTAGTCGCCTTTTACGACAAGCATAGGTATTCTACCCGGAATCTTTACGGGTCGTTGAGGTTGACCAAAGACGTGTAGACAGTGATAAGCAAAGTAAAAACACTATCGTTGTTTTATTGAATGCAGAGAATGTGCAAGTTAAACTAATTGTTCATTTGATACCAAATAATAGGTTTATTTGTGCACCATGTTTTGCAACAGGGAATTATCTGTCTCCAGACATATTCAAACGGTCGGTCTCCACGGTTTAGCGGATGGCCGTAGCATGAGTGGAAGTTCATATGCTGCGTTCGGTTCACACATTTACATTTATTCCAATCTATACCCACCTGTCGGCGGCAAAGGAAAGGGCCGAGATTTTATTAGTCCCTCTGGAACTCCAACTGCAAGATGTAAGATGATTTGCATAAAGCAAATGTCATGAATTAACAAATGGTCATTTCGGTTTGTTGAATGAAATAAAAGCGATGAATTGAGTCTTACAATATTGTCTTAGAAATCACATTTAGATACTGATCAAGAAGATAATTTATGGATGCCAACTTCTTTATTATGAGGAACAAAACGTGTCGGAGTATAGTTGTTCATTCATCTGATGGTTCCGAACATAACATAAATGCACTAGTCTTGCAGGTTCTCAAAAAGCAATTCTATATTTTGACATGTACCATATGTTTCCGGTGTTTTTCGGTTGAGAAACTGACTAGCCTTTGCATGTGTTTGTGACGGATACCTCCGGTGATGCAGGATACACACACCTATTCGCAAACACCTAGTATTATCAATATTTGACAGTTATTCATAAATGCATGGTCATGATATAGTCTGAATCGTAAAATCGACTCTGCTTTTTGCAGAGATTTCTTATGAATATGAAATAATTATAAGGGGTTTATATATTTGATGTATTGCATTCATGTCTGTTTGCTGTTTGGATCTTTATGATATAGCTAGAAACTGGACGCATGATCAGTCTTCTCGGAGATGCTGTTACCAAAGAGTTTAAACTGATACATACATTGTTTAGTTTTCACGTTGACTTGTCTTGGCCCTTGTTTACCGTGCCTTTCTTCCATAGCCCGTCCTTTTAAGTCCTGTTTATAGCACCTAGAACGAGAAATTACCTGCATACTAAGTAAGCTGTACATATGTTTTTGCATATATGTATCGGAATGGCCGCTCGGATTTGTTTAACAAAACAAGGGAATTTGGCCAGGACGTTTAACTGAAACTTGATCTAAAGATTTGACCTACATATCCTCAAATGATTTATGTTTCAACATAATCCCCTTATACATTGAGATACTTTAGCCAAAGTTGTTGGTTATTGTTAAGAAATGCTTTCTTGGCTGTCAAACATATTTTCCACAGCTGCTCTGACGTAATCATTTGATTCGAAATGGGTTCCGACTTGAGTTATTTTCATGTTTGAGAACAGGTGGAAGTCTGACGAAGCCAGATCAGAATCTAGCTTTTTCAAATGATCTTAGCCATAAGTTTATCGTAAAGTTACTATAATCTAAGGAAATCAGACTGCAGTAGAAGAATTTTGAAATTATTGTAGCCCTACGATTTTGGAGGTTATACCTAACGTAAGTGTATTTCATCTTCATCCAAGATGACGGCACGATTTTGACATATATATATATATATTAGGAATATGACGATAGACAGTGGCGAAGTTTCTCATTCGATTTTACATATGGAATCGTCTTAAGAAGGAAATATACATGTTTATATATTTGAAATATGTCACGTTTAATTATTTCTTGTAAACGTAATGGCATTGTTTGGTTTATGAAAAATTGGATGACCTTAAATATTGAAAGATAAATCGTTGATACCATGTGAATGAAAGCTGTCTTGTGGACACAAGGTAAATGCTAAGATTAACGGCATATATTCTTCCATTAAAAATAGAGCAATTTATTCAAATGTTGACGGTAAAGGACAGATCCTATGCAGAAATGAAAATGAGTAGTATTTAATAGTTTATATTTGCAAATATCTTCGAGCATGGCTATTTTCAAAACTGAAATTTAAATAGTGCGATTTTATGCTCGTTGAGGATTGAATCGTCGTTAAAAAACATATTTTCAACATTCTATAATTGTTCTCAAATTCCCCGTTTTTCGCAGTAAAAAAATAGAAAAGTTGCAATTTTCTTTTTTAAAATGTACAATTACCCGTTTTATATCAACATAACAGATACTTGACACCTTCCAGTAAGATCATTGTCATTTAAAATAACGTCCTTTTCTTGAGTCCTTTACATTTGTACTCGACGTGTTCATCTAACAGCGGGTTCGCAAGAGGACCGTTTGTAGACAGTCAGTATCTTTTCACATATTATTTCAATTTTAATACCTACAGTGCGGTACAACCACACTTACTGATCATAACATTTCGTCCATTTGAACAATATCGACACACGAATCATGTGAAATTAGTGTCGCCTGCAGTCGTGATACCTAGAAATGCAATATATGTCACATATGTAACTAGAAAACTCGTAAAGGTTAAGATCGGAGGACCAGATCTTGATGCGTGTAGAAAGACCGCGGAATTGTAGGGTAGGACGTACAGATAGACCTAGGGCGAAGCCGTGGGGGTGTAAGGTGGAACGGATAGAGTATCAGTACCCCACCCCCATCCCACCCCACCTCCCACGGGCACAGGTATGGTCCAGACAAACCAGGTAACATAACCGGGGCGAACCAGGATTCGAACCCACAACCAGAGTAGGTTTCAAATGTGCTTAAGGTACACGCACACATCGAATTGCACCGCCTTAGGGGACTCGACCAACCTTGCCCCCATTGTGAACAATAGAGACGTCATTATACGATTATTATTATTTTTATAGTGATTATGTACACGATTATAGCATTATTTCCCATATGTTATATCTGAAACGTTCGCAGTTGGGTGGGCAGGGGTGAATGAAGTACTGGAATAATATCTTTGAACATAATTATGTAATTACATTTACTATATCGACTTCACAATTTAGAAATACAGTTTGTTTTATTTGTGCAAAATAGAGACATTCAAAGGCCTCATACATTGCGCATTCCTTATGTCATACAAATTTATTTTCTGTTCATAACACATTGCGCACACAGAGAAGAATGTTATCTTTACATGTCGAGCGCTATAAATAACCTTAATAATGCATGCTACGTCAGGCATAAATTTAAATAGGATGATGACAAGAAGCCAAACTGTACATGTATCGTGTCATTTGTTGATAGTTTTAGCAAAGGTTTTTGGGGTTTAGAGTAGATACCTAGAATGTAAGTCTAAAGAGAGACAGGCGAAACAGCGTGTGGATTCATGTGTGGGTGACATCGGCTTGTTAACTGACGAGTCTTGACAAGCAAACCACTGACTAAAATATACCCAATGTCCCCTCGTGAGATAAGCCACAAAAAACACACGTTTCATTGTAGAGGTACGTGTGTTCTGTTCACCACCCCACCCCACCCCACCCCACCCCCCTCCCCGGGATATTGTGTGGACGAATCTCCGACTCAATCTATTGCAATCTAGTGGTATTGTTACTCACCTGTGTCGTAACCGAGTGCTCGGATCTTCCTATTGCAGTGTGACCTAATGGCTTAATCAGTCAGCTGCCGAGGCAACTTGACCTAAATTGAGGAGTGCGTGTTCTTGCAGGGTGATCACAATCGTCATGATTTGATGCTGGTGTTCCTGTGCTGTAATTCTGCCGTTGATTTGCTGAAGTTTAGATGTTATTATATGACATTTAACATAGGGGCGGTCGGGTAGCCTAGTTAACGACTAGCGTTCGCTCGTCTTGCAGAAGACCCGGGTTCGATTCCCGACAGGTGTACAAGGTGTGAAGCCCATTTCTGGTGTCCACCGCCGTGATATTGCTGGAATATTGCTAAAATCGGCGTAAAACCATAATCACTCACTCATGTTTCACACTAAACCCCATCTCAGACCGATCCCCCCACTCTGGTTGATATGGGGTATGTTATTACAATTGCCGTATAATAACATTTGTACTACATACCATGACGTGAAATTTTAAAATGTATCCATTCATAAAACATCCATTGATGGGTGCCACCTCTACCAATTCTCGAATCTCGCCAACTGCAACCTGCCAACTGTTTCTAAATAGCTTAATGAAGCTGTCGGTTTTACTTACCGTGTTTTGTTTTATTGGTTTATTCACAAATCCTTCCGTGTCCATTTCGCTTCTAAATCTGTCCTCAGTTTTGTCAAACATAGCGTCTAACTCCATAATGAAGTTTGCAAGTGAATGAAATACAGTTTTACCTTATTTGGATGACATTGTCACGGGAATGCTAACCGAGCAGACGGTACACTAAGGGACGTAACTCCATATCTTATGACCCAGGCTGATCTCGATCGCCCGTTCAAAATGCATTGACATGCCATATCTGCCCGACAGGGGGCGTAATACGGGTGTGGTTGTTACACCCCTGTGATATGACCGTCTCTATGTTGGCTCTATCGCAAATGAATAACACCTCATATCATTGATAGGTATATGATAAATTATTTTATTGAGCCTCGCACAGACATTCCAGTCCAGGTCAAGACGACCCAGGCAGGATTTTGAAAGTTCAGGATCGGATTTCCGAAAACTCTGTGAAAGATGGGTTTGATTATGAAAACGAGTCCAGACATACGAAATGTGTTGCCCTGTTTGTTCTGTGCAAGGATATTTGGTGTGCTTGAAGTAGCAATCTCAAGATGTTTGTCCGCGTATAACAGATTCGTCAGATATCTCGGGAAGAACCATTAGCCACCTTGATGACGTCACGCAATACATACTGTCTTACATATGCCAAAATATGTACAAATACTTTGAAAACAAATGAACATCTGCTCTTGAACGTGAAGTGACAATGTACTGTTACTTGACAGACGAAACAACGAAAACCCTGATTCTTGTGAATACACTAACTGCGCTACGAGATTAGGTAAACATAACAAACATAGATTTGGAATGATTTCCGTTTTCCGCAATTGATGCAATTTACTCAGCTTAAGCTTACCAGGCGATTTGCCTATCACGTTATGCAAATATATGGCATAAGGAGCCTTTTCGAAAACCAAACAAAATTCTGAGTGGGAAATAAACTGAAAACAATAAGCTTGCTCTCCAGGGAAGAACATTGCACGGACATAGTTGATATTGAATAAATATTAAGACAAACATAATTATGTTTTTTATATTAATATAATAGATGCAATACAATTCTTAATTTTCATAACATAATTTGTTTAGACCCTAAATCCACGGCACCACGGGAGATAAAGATTTGGATCTGGTGGACAGACTAAGTCATATTATCTGGCTGGTATTGGTTTATTCCTTTTGTTCAGCACTTTGTATTAGTTGTAGCATTCGTAGCAGCAAATGGCTGCAGAACTGCTGATATATGTTGGGGCAATGCAGTATTATAGGTCTTCAGTAAACGCATGCTTGTCGTAAAAGGCGACAATACTTGTCGTAAGAGTCGACTAACGGGATCGGGTGGTCAGGCTCGCTGACTTGGTCGATACATCGTATCCCAATTGCGTGGATCGATGCTCATGGTATCAATCACTGGACTGCCTTGTCCATACACGATTATTTACAGACCGACGTCATATAGCTGGAATATTGCTGAGTACGGCGTTGCACAACAAACAAACAATCAAAACATTCACTACCAAGAAGAACCGATGGACCGTGTTATACGATCCTTGCTAGGTATATGTGATACCTTACTCTACCTGTAAACATGAATGGCCGACAACATATTCGCACTAACTACATGTGGGTAATAACTGGTACAAACGAGGTATTAAATGAAAAATAATGGTAAGAAATTGTATGCGTGAAGGGCAAGTAAAGTTAAAAAAATATTGCGAGGTTGTTGCGAATATTAATTTTCCCAGATACATTTAGTCAATTTCCGAGAGAGAAATAAATATGTCGAAGAAAATATTTAAATGTCGAAGTGAAAATGCTGAAACCACACGCTCCATAATCGGCCTATTTTGAGGCGTGGCCTAAAGCTACTTGCGCAGCGGTGACAACTGATTTCAGTGGCTGATATGTTTATCGCGTGTATCTATCTCATGATTCTAAGCCGTTATACATATGCTGTATCTGCTATTTCTTTTAATCCCCAAAATAACAACATTGAAACGACCGTTGATACTAACATTGTGAGTGATAAAAATAACAATAAACAATCGGTAACTAGCGTTTTATTACTAACAACAAATGCTACAAAGGCTACATGTTGAATACGTTCATGCATTCGGTCCAGAAGTCATATTCATTTGGGGAACTTCGTGTTTTGTTGATTTATGTGATGTTGAAGTGATGTGGTGGTATATGTTTACTGAGGAGCAAAATCACGTATCTTTTTAACAAAGACGTGTCCATGTCGGAACTGTATATATAATTCTGCTCGTGGATTCTGCTAGAATGTCAAAGGATGCATTTGAACCAAGTACACGTTAAGCTCCTTGTAGTAGGCAAGCAATGTGTTATCAACACGTTCAGATTTTGTCTGTGCTTCGTATTAGTTAGGGCGAACATAATGTCATGAAAACCCCCGTTCTTACGAAAGACCAAGTGCTACGTGGAGTATACCTTGAAATAGGTTTAAATAAACAAAGAATATTTGTTTTAAATACCAGGAATAGTAAGGAGGTAGGTAGGCATGTAGCCATTATATGTCATACCGCACTGACCTAAGCTGTTACACTGACTTGCCGCAGTACACGTTTAGCAGTGATGGAACTAGAAGCACGTATGTACACAACAGGTGGTGATTCTGCAGCACATCTAGAGTGACACACCCAAGCAATCATAATGAAGATATTTCGTAGTTTAATTGGGGTTGAATAAAAAATGAAGCAACGATTCCACTTTTGACATAATTTTGCGTTTCATAGCTGAATGCATAGAGGGTGACTATCCTGGACTTAAACATAAAAAGTTGTTTTCTATGGTTTTTTTGTATCAAGATAGATTTCAGCTACAGCTTCAAAACAAGGTATTTTTTTATTTAAAACTATGAAGCTGTTTGTTTTAAGAAAAGCACCTTGCAACAATGTCATTTTTGAGGCAGGAAATTTCTTTTTTGAAACAGTCTGAATCATAACTATATTGGCAAGAATTCCCGGGGACAATATTTTTCGATATGATATCAGACCTTCCCAAGAAGAATAGCGAATGGTCAGCCCCCCCCCCCCCCCTCCCCCCCCCGCGTTGTTTTAACAATGGCTTCTATACAGCCCTCACATCACACAGTGTCGATAAATTAGCAAATGTTGCCGTGGGCGCTTATTACGTCGAATACGGTAGTTATTCGTTACTTACGCACATGTCAGTATATCTACCTACCTATCTTAAGAGAGAGAGAGAGAGAGAGAGAGAGAGAGAGAGAGAGAGAGCGAGAGCGAGAGAGAGCACAGTGAGAGAGCGAGAGAGAGAGCACAGTAAATGTCTTACTCATAGGCACAATATATAGAAAATTGCATAAGTGGAATACAATTGAGCACAGTTTTAATTACCTGGCGCTTTTAACTTTTACCGCGTACGAGTCTCATCGGGGGCATATCTTTTATATATAGTTAGTTAGTTGGTAAGTTAGTTGGTTGGCTGGTTGTTTGGTTGGTTGTTTGGTTGGTATCTACTTATCTGTATTTGCCGTTTTACAAAATAAATTACGTGGTTTATGCTGACAGTCTTAAATGTTCATGCACGACAGATATATTTTCAGAATTTAATTGCCCATAATTAAGGGTGCATATAACACACCAGTGCGTATTATACGCAAATAAATAAGTCTTGTGTACATTGATCAATCGGAAGGGGTGCTAATTGGGATTGATCACTAGCCAATAAATTAGCAAATATTGCCGTGGGCGCTTATTACGTCGAATACGGTAGTTATTCGTTACTTACGTACATGTCAGTATATCTACCTACCTAGAGAGAGAGAGAGAGAGAGAGAGAGAGAGAGAGAGAGAGAGAGAGAGAGAGAGAGAGCACAGTAAAGTCTTACTCATAGGCACAATATATAGAAAATTCATCAGTGGAATAAAATTGAGCATAGTTTTAATTACCTGGCGCTTTTAACTCTTACCGCGTACGAGTCTCATCGGGGGCATATTTTCTTTATGTAGTTAGTTAGTTGGTAAGTTAGTTGGTTGGTTGGTTGGTTGGTCGGTTGGTTAGTTAGGTATGATCTACTAATCTGTATTTGCCGTTTTACAAAACAAAAGCTGCAAAAGTACAGGGTACAATTCTGACTACAATATATATAATAAGCATGTGTTTATTACCCACTATCAAACAGTGCTCGCGAAAGGGTGATCGTATCATCCCGTTTGCTTTCAAAACCACGTACATGGGTATTAAAAAATAACACAAGTCAAAATATAAAATTGCATTGGACATCATTCTTTTGTCACTCATGTTATAAATTTGAAAATGTATCTCTAACGTAAACTTGTTTTGGTGCAATCCAAAACCCGTTAAACAGTAAACAGTATGAATAAATCTAAATGTACTCAAAATAAAATAATGAACTGAGCGTGTACCTAGATGAGTGAGTGAGTGAGTGAGTTGCTTTTAACAGTATTCCAATTTAATCACGGCGTGTCAGCTTAATGTGGGAGGAAAGCCCGAAGTGATGCAGGTCTCAGACGTTTACCACTTCGGTGAAACCCAGGAGCACGGGTATGGTGCTGACAAACCTAGAAACATAATCGGGGTGAACCGGGATACGAACCCACAATCATAGGTTTCTGGCGTGCCAAAGGGACGCAACTCTGCACAGCGAATCGCGGCGCCCTAGACGACTGGGCCGGCCACCCGTGCCCCCTGTACTTAGATGGACGTGACAGCTGTATATATGGTGCCAATTGTTTATCAGTCAGCATATCATCCTAATTGATTTCCATCACTTGATTGTCTGGTTTGTTCACATATCACCGTGACATGACAGGAGCCCTGATGTGCGTGAGGCAAAACAACATACTTTTTGTAAATAATTGCGTCAGTGGCGGGTGCTACCGATAAGACCCTAATCGCGAACATCTGATGTCATCCCTAAGATCCCTACACATAATTTTCACCATTTTGCCTTTTAGAATCCGTTTCGTCGGATAATCGGGACTGGTTATTCACTGGCGTTGTCGTTTCGTATCTACAATGCCACGGATCGCGATGTCCCCCAGCCGGTACAATTTAAAGGGGCAATTCTAACGCAATTCCCCGGGACTAGTTGTTGCCTTTGTTATTGTTTTTTTCCAGTGAGTACCCGGATGTATAGCAGAAATCTAGACTAGTTCGCGACCTCTGCTGCGCCATTCGTAAGCGCATTAGTCACTTTGGGTAGTAATAAGGGCGTATGGTCACATTGACGAAGTTTTGATAAGTCACTTGCTTGGTAATTTTGCGATCTTCGTTTATATTATTTCGTCTTGTAACACAAAGTAAATATTTCACCTGAGCATTGCTTTTTATAGAGTGTGTATTCTTTTACTGTCAAAATGTGTAACAAATTTATTAAACGTCTAAATACATGAAAATGAAGAGAGTCACTGGGCTCCTTTTTATTATATTTTTATTAAGATAACTAAACAACTGTTTTTTTTATGTACGATATGTTCATTTCAGAGACTAGATTTTAGTCTACTGGCCAGACAACATGTGGGATTATATTGGAGACTTAGTGACATATATAAATTCTGGTTTCTTAACTTGTTTCATTGTTACCCTGGTGTGGAGAGAGGAGGATTTCTAAAGGTTTCACATTGCTGTGTAAGAATAATTGCCATTCTTCTTTTCTGCTTGTAAGAATGAATAGGAACATGGATGAGCTTATTGCTTCATCACTGATGAAACCAAACAGAGCATACGTCCAAATCAAAAGACAGTCATTGAAGGTATTTAAATGGTAAAGATGTGTTGTTTAGCTCTCCAACCGGGAGAGGAAAATCGTTGACATTTGAACTTTCTCCCTATTTATACAAGGCAGTAGAAAATACAAGCCATGCTACTGTCATTGTTGTGTCACTCTTGATCGCACTTATGGAGAAACAAACTGAGAAATGTGTGTCATTAGGACTCATACTGTGTACCTGAATAATGTCCCACAGAAGGCAACACTGACGAATGATGACAGTCTGGTATCTACCATAGAGAAATTGACTGTCGATGACATAAGGGATGGATGAGGTCAAGTTGTTTAGCCATGGGAATCACACTAAATGCTGTCCCTAAGCTGGTACCCAAGCTTGCTCTCAAAATAGATTTCTGGACATTTGATACTTACTGCCCTCTAAACTGACCCCATGCTTCCACTGGGAGGGTTGTGTGTTTGGGGAGAGGTGGTGGGGGCAATAAAATTTCCTGTCACACACACTTTCAATGGCATGCCAGTGATGGGTGATAGGATCATTTACAGGTGTCGTAAAATTCCAAGAAATTATAGCTCTCCAAATTTGTTTAGTCTCTGAAAATGAAGAGAGTCACTGGGCTCCTTTTTATTATATTTTTATTAAGATAACTAAACAACTGTTTTTTTATGTACGATATGTTCATTTCAGAGACTAGATTTTAGTCTAGTGTCTCTGTAACAATCAAATGTTTTAAAAGATATATATCGTTTCGGGATATTATAACCCGTGTTCGTTTCTCAACTAATCTTTTGGATTGTTTCAGGTGTTTCACATAGGTGTCAAAGTCTCAAGGCTGAGAAAGCCCACGTGACAACTATTTTCATAACGTCAACGGTTCCTAAAAAATCCATTGAGTGATTGATAACAACGATCAACCAATCAACGTATTATCAGTTAACCCTTTAAACAAAGTATGTTGTTTTTACATCGGCACTTCACGCCATGATATGAGTGTATTCCCTTTGTTTTAGTAAACCTAGACATGTAAACACCCACTTTTGACATAGAGAGAGAGAGAGAATAATCTTTATATCCACTGTGCAAGATAACAGTGATTAATCAATCAACGTATTTTCTGTAAATCCTTTGATGACTAGGAACGATCCGTTGATTTACAAAAAAAGTAAATCAACTGATCATTCATCTCTTGCTGGGCTGCCACGTGCATATTACATAACACACATTTCACCCCACTTCAAACCTGGATTTAGATTGAATAATTACCCCAGACACAATAAATGCCAAATGGGAACCTTTGATAGGTAATCTAAGTGGTGCTACCACTAATTGTACCTGTAATAAATTCATTAACTGAGCATCAAGTGAATGACGACAAATACACAAGTGTAGGGTTATACGAGAAAACGTGGATGACAACAAGGGAGTAGTAATCGTATTATCGACGCAATCCGAAATCCGAAAATGCTTTCACTGCATGGATACCTTTTTAGTATTAAACTATAACCATCTGGGGTATTTCTAAATGACGCTTCCGATGAGCTCCACTGTTCTTTCTGTCTGTTTGTTTAGGCTGAAGAAATTAATTAACATGCGCCCTTTGTCGAAATCTTTATAGATCACAGTTAACCAATCAGTGTTTATGCAAAAATGCGTAAAACAAATATTGCCTCCAGCCTCCAAGTTTATTTAGCTCTCCTTGCAGACGGTAGCCAAGACTCTGGTCACGCTCAGTTGCGTTGCGTATCATCCGGGTACTCACGGAGGAAAAAACAATAACAAAGGCAACAACCAGTCGGGGAATTGCGTTAGATCAGTGCCCCTTTAAGTGCACTTACTGATGTAATTCAACTTAACATCTGTTCTCATTTTTGTAAGCATTTGTGAAAATATCCCAGAAACCAAATACGATGGAGGTCAAGTATGTCGCACATGATATACATATGGAAGTCGATCAGACCGTTGTGAAAAACCATCACGAGTTAATCAATTGCATGTAGTATCTATGGTTTCCCATACAGAACGATCAGGCGTGCCTCCGGAAACAGCTATGGGGAGGTAGATGCCAATTGTCTACACGTTGTGTACGAACACCGACGACCTAATCTCTTTAGGGGTCCAAGCATACTTTAGCAAAACCTTATGCTCAACGCTTGTGCATCTTGGGCATTTCTGATTTCCATAAATCTATCACTACCTATTTGTATTGTGAATATGGCTCCAATTTCGTGATATTTATGACGCGACATGAACTAACCTTTTATTATCACACTGGGCGTCTCAAACTGGTGCCGTATGTCCAAACCAGGTTTCTGTTAAACCATTATTGCTTAAGCTGTATGTCATAATACAACCTCTGCATGTCAGCATGGCCTCACATGATCTAAAACACAACAGAGTGCTTTCTGACAGGTCGGAGGTCTTGCTCACTTAGATGTGCTACTATTTCAGAACAGCCCCCTGGGGCAAGTCATCGCACCAATCGTTGGTTAATTTGTCTGACATCCAGTAAAGGATCTACGACAAAGAATTTTAAGTATTATATTTGGAAGTGTCATTTACCGAGGACGATTTTTGGATTGTGGAAACATACGACTTCCGATAATAAACAGAAGGAATAGTTCGTTGAACGAGATGACCTGGGTTCGTGGAATTGATGCAGGTCCCCCTGTGACGAGGTTGCGTTACGGCTTCTATAAGGGAGGGACTGTTGATTTGGTTGGACTTTATTTATGGTGACTACCTGTGGTTCGTCTTGCGGGAAAGACATCGTTTTATCAATGTTGATAGCACAAACTGTGACCTCGCATAGGCCACCAATAAAATGTCATGCTGGAAACAGTCTGTTCATTTTCATGAAATCACGAGCTTTTCTTCCTGGATTGTCTGTTCGCCACTCAACATTTCTCCATGTCATTCCTGTTGCACGGGATATATTAATGTGTTGGTTGGTTGGTTGGTTTGTTGTTTAACGCCGCACTCAGCGATATTCCAACTATATGACGGCGGTTTATCATTAATCGAGTCTGGACCATACAGTCCAGTGATTAATATCATGAGCCTCGATCCCCGACATTGGGATCGATGACATGCATAAACCAAGTCAGCGAGTCTGACAACCCGATCCCGATAGTCGCCTTTTACGACAAGCATAGTCACCTTTTACGGCAAGCATGGGTCACTGAAGACCTTTTCTAACCCGATCTTGCACATTCCAGGAAAACATGCAATGTTTAAGTACCATTTGTGAGTGATGAAAATATGTTTGTGATGAACTTGAGGATGAAATTATGTTGCAAAATACAGTCAGGTTTATTCCTATTACAGGATATTTACCATTCCAAAGGAGACTCTCGTGATGACCTCTATCTATACTGTAGTTTGTTCAAGTTCCTCCTCTGACCGGAACAGGGGCGGTCGGGTAGCCTAGTGGTTAGAGCGTTGGCACGCCACGCCGGAGACCCGGGTTCGATTCCCGACATGGGTACAATGTGTGAAGCCCATTTCTGGTATCCCCCGCCATGATATGCTGGAATATTGCTAAAAGCGGCGTAAAACCATACTCACTCAATCCGACCGGAACATGTTCACAGGCTCAGTAAAGCAAGCATTAACACGTGCGCAATATTCAAGCTACAGCACCGCGTCTGACAACCCAAACCGCCTAGGTGTGTTCCACCCGCGTTGATTGTGTTTTGACTCAAATCAAACTAGAGACAGTACTGGGGCAAAATACTATTTTATTTTGAAAGTATATGTTCTTAACTTTACAAATACAGGTCAAATATAGTTACATATAATATATGTTATTAACTTGTCATTTGTTCTGAAGTGATTCCGTCTCAACAAGCATTGACAACTGCAGAAGATCTGAAAAGAAAATGTAGTTATTAATATCTTCCCTTTCCACTTACTACTACTAACGTTTTCATCTACCAAGAAATATAGCACAACGAAACGCGCTACTGAGTGAGTGAGTGAGTGAGTGAGTGAGTATGCTGTTATGTCGTTTTTAGCACTGTTCCAGCCATATCACTTCAGAAATAGGCTTCACACATTTTACCCATGTGAGGAATCGAACCCGGGTCTTCGGCGTGACGAGTTAACGCTTTAGCTACTAGGCTACCCCACCGCCCCGAAACGCGCTATTGAATAGATTTATTACTGTACAATATTCGTCACATCGGCAGATTGATATACTCCAGTGAGCTATATGGATTACATGATGATCCTTTTCATGTCTTGTCCAATGACTTGTCATGAAATTTGATAAACAGGAATAGGCACATGTTCAATTTATTATGTGTTTATTTATTATTCTGATCATAACTTTACTAGGAAAACAATCGTGTCCTTGAAAAAGACTGATGCGGCATGAAGTGATATTAACTCAAGTGAAATAACGACTTCATATTTTTAGAGGAGGGGATTTGGGGTTTAATGTCGCGTTCAAGATTATTGCACTCTTAAAGCGATGTGCATACAAGTATGCGTATGGCTGTTTGCACTAGTCCAGATTTTTGAAGTGCTTTGCCCAGTGAGACACCATGTTTAACATGGATACCCCACTCGCATTTATTAAATAGACTTTCAACCATCCCTGCTTTATCCCCTTATTGCTGAGCGTTAGGCATTGTAACAACAAGTACCATCTTTTAAATGTATCATCCGTTCATATTCATTTACCATATGTTCTCGTGTTTTTCAGGTGAATAATTGACTTGCCTTGGCATGTGTTTGTTATGCCTCTGGTGGGTCACATTTTCACTATTTGATTAATAAATTCATGTTGATCATATAGTCGGAATCATACAGAAATTTCTTATGATTATTGAAAATGTTTTGTCGCTTTTATTTATCATTTTTAACACACATGAACTGTGTTATTAATGAATTAACATATTCATGATATTATGAAAAATCACTGTTATAAGAAAAGATAAAAGTATTATTCTGATGTAACACGAAATTGTTGACGGGCATGCACCATGTTAAAATACCTTTGCATAAAAACAAGTGGAGGATTGCCCCTACCTGAAATGTCCAGCTGATTATCCCCATCAGTATCGGCCAATTGGAGAATGACTCTGGCCTCTGTCGGTGTGTAACCGAGTCTACCGTCGAGGTAGGTCAACACGCTGTACAGCTCCATGCCGTTAACAACGCCGTCTTCGTTCTTGTCAAAGTCGAATATGCTCTGTCCGTTGGCTCCCGACATGTCACCCGGCAGGTGAGGCACTGTGGCCCCGAATACTGTGTGTGAAGAAATAATCGTGAACAGGTTTCGCCAATTGTAGCATGGAGTGAATGAGTGAGTGAGTTTTACGCCGCTTTTAGCAATATTCCAGCCATCTCACGGCGGGGGACACCAGAAATGGGCTTCACACATTGTATCCATGTCGGGAATCGAACCCGAGTCTTCAGCGTGACGAGCGAACGCTTTAACCACTAGGCTACCCGGCCGCCCTGTAGCATGGAAGTTTGATGAAGTTTAACGGGTGATATGACGATAATGTCTACATTTCGATAAATCATTATTTTCTGATTTCATCAAACATAATTTGAAACGCCATGTTGATTGCACCTAGGGAAAATATATTGACATAAAATACGTGGGTGCGTGAGTGTTTAATTCCGCTTTGAACAGTATTCCAGTTATATCACGGCGTGTGAGCTTTATGTGAGAGGAAAGCCCGAAGTGATACAGGTCTCCGACGTTTACCACTTTGGTGAAACCCACGAAAACCTAGGGACATAACTGGGGAGAACCGGGATTCGAGCCCACAATCATAGGTTTGTGGCGTGCCGACGGGACGCAACTCTGCACAGCGAATTGCGGCGCCTCAGATGACTGGGCCATCACATAAATTAAGACCATTAAAAGTGAAGCAAAGTTGGATATCGCATCCCGAACGTACACGCAGATGACCAGCTACCGATATGCATTGATTTCACTGTGCGTTATTTTGTCAGTGTGAAGTATCTATACCATAATGTTCCAATATGTTACTTTGTTTCATTACTTTTTTCCATCAGTACTACGTACAAGGCTCGTGAATAATGAACGTGTACACAGCAATTTTCTATATTAACAATATGCAGCTACGTACGACCAGGACCGCCTCCGTGGTCTAGAGGTAGAGCGACCCCCCGGAGAGCAGAAGGTCCGGGCCTCGTCATACCAAAATACGTTAAAAGATGGTACTTGTTGTTACCCTGTTTGGCGCTCGGCATTAAGGGGCTAAATCAAGGACTGGTCGGTATACTGTGTTTTAGTGGGGTATTTATGTTAAACTGCGGCATGGTATCTCAGTGAGCTAGCACTATCAATCGGCATCAGTCCGGGCTAGTACAAGCAGCCACACACACACGTGGCTATTTCAGTGCAATAATCTTGGACGCGACGTTAAACCCAATTTTACCTCACCTCTCGCACGACCATAGCAGAATGAAATATACTTACCAATGACATTCCAACAGAAAACAATGCTGAGGACAAGTGTTGCGTTGTACATTCTCATGTTTGTTCCTTCACAAACGTCAGCAGTAATACTCTTAATTCATTCCACCTACCTTATATACCATAATCTACGAAAGATAATAGTTGGGATGACCCGTGCGTCAATTGGTTTAAAGAGCGCTATCACTGCACTCAGCATGGTGCGTCCGTTTGTCCATGCTACTGATCACCAATATCCGATCATTTGTATTTGAGATATGTATAATTATCCAGTTCCATCTAATATCACAATCTCCACTTCTGACTGAGCGAACTTCCTTCTCCGTTGGTGGTAATTACATGTATGACATATTTCAGTGTGTGACCCATACATGGAAGATAATTGTTTCAGTGGACATGTCAAAATACCACTGAATGGCACATTATGCATGTGGTCACGTTACCTCGAATTTCAAGCCTGGAATGTCCGCCACACCGTTTTATATCTCCAAATGTGTGGAAGAATAAAGACTCTCATCCTCTCAGTTTAAGTTTTAAAACACACCATGTATCATATGTGGTGTTAAAACAATGGTTTTTTTTGTTTGTGTCATCGCAGGTGACATGTTTTATCATTTCCAAAATGGTCCAATAGCCAATTCCCTTCCACTGATTTGCCAACCTATGCGACAAATAAAAAGAGACCAGTTAAATGGCCTTATCTGTTTAATATTTAGGTCTTTGCTTAAAGATTCAGAGTGAAGGAAAAATATATCTTCAAGACTGAATGAAAAACGGTGTTGACGTTCCAATAGTCAATTGTCCTAACCCGTGATGATCCAGGTTAGAAGAGGTCTTCAGCAACCCATGCTTGCCGTAAAAGGCGGCTATGCTTGTCGTAAGAGGCGACTAACGGGATCGGGTGGTCAGACTCGCTGACTTGGTTGATGCATGTCATCGTATTCCTATTGTGTGGATTGATGCTCATGGTTTCAATCACTGGATTGTCTGGTCCAGACACGAATATTTCTCAGACCGCCGTTATATATCTTGAATATTGCTGAGTGCGGCGTTAAACAACAAACAAAGAAACAAGTCAACTGTCCATTGAAGTCGAGCTGTCCTAGCTCCAGCCTTTGGTATCTACATGTCACAAAGTTTGAGGTAAATTCTGGCATGCCTTTCGCACGAATATTTCAAAGAGCGTCATACAACTCTTGCTCAAGAGTATAGCTTTCAAAAGGTTTCATGCTAGACATGTGGAGAACATTTCGAAATTCCACACATCAGTGACAAAAAAAGATGTCCAATGCAGCTTCATGTTTTGATTTGTACCATACGTTCCCGTGCTTTGTCAGGTGAACAGTTGACCAGCCTTTGCATGTGTTTGTGACGGAAACAAATGCTTTTAACAGATATGTCTTATGATTATGGAAAGGGTTTTGTCGTTTGGGTATTTAGAATTACAACCCTTAATGCTGACGTCACGATTAGTCACATCAGTCTCAGTTGGCGCAGCAAGACCAAGGTGAACATGATCCCTTTGTTCCAGATGACGTGGATTATTTCCGAACTGAAAGCCTTGTATAACGCAAAAACATAATAAACACACGTTTTTTTAGATAATCGCTGGGATAACCGTAATTGCAGTGATTCGTGTATTATATTTGTCAATCTTGAGTTTTTGTATTAACCATTTAAAACTGAATAACAGTATTTATTCAGTTCGTTTCAGGAAACGCTACATGTACATTCGTATTTTGTATTTCTTTCAGTCTCAGGCAACACACAAAGTTTAAAAGCACTAAAACTAAGTACGTAACACACTGACAATGAAAAAATGGATAGGAGTTATGGAAGCAATCCCTAGAGACACAATATCAAGGATCTATCACAAAATATATGTAATTATCAATTAAAGCTATTCCACCGACGTGTGAGATGAAGAAAAAGCTGCATTTTTTTATAAACACTTGAGTTACTGTATATATTCCAAAACAAAATGGTTGACATTAAGATGGATGCCAAATCGGCCATGTTTAAAATCGGACGTGATACATTTTCAATGATACTATTACGGGGATTATAAACACACAATTTATCGGGTTAATCACAGGTTCAAGGTCACAGCAGGGTCTCCGAGCGGGCAACTTTCTATCTGTATGTGCATGTTCATATCAAATTCGATAATGGCTGTCATTACGATTACATTGCCAACGCTACAGCAGTGCCATAGCGAGCCGAGGGGCCTGGATTTTTTTTATATAGAAATTAATTTGAATTATGAAAATACAAGTTGGGGACAAGTGATACTTGTACAAATATTTGACCCCCCAACCCCCGTCCAAGTCCCCGCTTAAGTTTACTGTCACTTACTTTGATGCTAAACGCGGGCAATATTGAGGCCTAATCCCGGACCACCTACATCAGCTACAACATCGGGAGATCGTATTCAGACCTGACTATCCCTCAAAACGTATCTGGCCAGTGTGTTGTGACAGATAACTCGGACAGTCCAGCCATCACCCTCTCTGATCTCTATAACGCTAAGATCGATTCAGGCTCAGATCACATCGCTCAATGACAAGTTCGAGACGTTTACGTTTGACTACAATCGCAGGTTAACAGAATTAGAGGAGGAAAATGAAACTCTTAAATCTAAAATGTGTGATTTAGAAAATAACATGGAGGCTAAGTCTCGGATGTGTAATCTTATTTCCCATGGTCTTCACGACAGGCGTGGCGAAACGAGGGCTGACAGTGAAAGGTGTGTCAGTGATTTTATGTACACTTCATTTCATTTCTGACGTAATGCATCAGAGGGCATGGAAAGAGCCCCCAAATTGCTCTCTAAATTCCGGACAGTTGCCATCCTCTGTATCGCCAGGGCTCGCATTTCGGTGAACACCAACCCCTGGGCCTAGCCTTGTGGTTCTCGCGAACTACAAATACATGCCCTTGATTTCTCTATCACTTCATCTCAGCAATGACTGCCAAGTAAAGTCATTCTTACAAACTGAAATATATTTTAATTGGTTTAAAAGATAAAAGTTTTATCAGAGCTTATTGTAAATTGGGAATTTCCTTGCACGATGTTAAGGTAAATGTAAAATCAACTTCAACAGAAACGCGAATTTGAAGCGGTGAAAGTTACATGCTATAAAAATGATTTTTTTAACAGAAACAAGTCAAAATTTGCAACATTTGAAAACATAGTCTAAATGAATCATATTCAGTAACGGGTATGGCCGCTGATTGGTCTGTTGAGTCCCATACGTCATTTGAGGAGTTGTGGTTGTACGTGGGACTCTATCGCGTAGATGTGACGTCACCATCAACTGATCTTCTCTATCCAGCGTCACACGCGGTCGCCCCACGTGGTGGACGATAATCTGCACTGTTGGTCAACTGGTGATGTTCCTGAAGCATGTAAGTTGTGGAATGATGGACATCAATATGTCTGCCAAGTCGTGGCATGTCCCATCCAGCTTCAGTAAATAAAGCGACAAAACCCTTTCCATATCCAATAGAAATCTCTGTATAAAGCAGAGTCGAGTATATAATTCCAACTACATGTATATGAATCACTATCAAATTGTGATGATACCTAGTTTTGTCAAAGGGTGAGCGTATCCTGCTCCACAGGTGGCACCCGGCACAAATACATGCAAGGGCAAGTCAATTGTTCACCTAAATAAATAAGGGAACATGTAGTACAAGTCAAAATAGGGAATTGCATCGGACATGATTGTTGTCACAGATGCGTCAAATTTGGAAATGTCCTCAACATAAAAAAATTACTGAGGCCTTGAATGTTGTAACCTTGATAAAAAAAACCTTCTGAGCAAGATTGCCCTCGTCCAGTTTTCAAGAGTTAGACGGGACAGGGTGTTTTTTATGTCAAACTTAAAATCAAACTACAAAACGAACAGCTAATGTTTGAGATCAGATACCAAGGTGTCCGATGAATCAATTTCAATCTTCTCAAACCTTCTGGTAATAAGGAGTGTTACACGTTTTATCTATTTATCTGGCAGTAAACTAATCAGTACTAACATACAACTGCCTTGGTCTAAATCCACAGGGGGTATTACATTTTGTAATTCTAACAGTTATACAGTTGCCACAAAGCCCTTCAGTTCCGATGAGGTGGCGATCCGAGGCGTGAAGCAGAAAGTAAAGTGTATCTCATTTCATGCTTTCACAAGTTTCGGAGATTTCGGTCTTGGAGCGTCCGGCTCTTCCGGTCTCGGTCTTGGAGCGTACGGCGCTTCCGGTCTCGGTCTTGGAGCGTCCGGCGCTTGCGCTCTCGGTCTCATAATACCTACAATGGACGCAGAACATACTTACATGCTGTTCATACAAGTGACATATTTCTTACCAAGTAACGATAAGTTGAACTCAAAATGAAGTTCGTTTAAACACGTTTTAAACGGTTTATGGCTGCGAGGTTAAGATACATCAAACAATGTGGTGCGGGCGAGAGAACTATTTGTATATCATTGCAAGACACATCTGTAAACACAGACCACAATTTGGCGGCAGTAAGCAAATCAGAATAAAATGAACATTGACAAGCGACTGTGACTACGGAAAAGGCGTACATTGAGTGATTATGAAATAATACATGAAACAATATGCAGACGAGTGACAGCGAGCTAAAATCCTAACAAGACCTATTCGACTGAACACTTGATGGTAATGCTACCATCACACCAAAGTTGTTCTACCCCGTTCTAAACAAAATACTAGAACGGGCTGTGATCACTGTAGAACGCGTAGTTTGGCGTAAAATACGATGCGCGTTCGTTCAAAAGCAGTCCTCAATACGTCTATCTCGTTCATGGCCAGTCTGCAGTCCGTGTGTATCCGGTTCAGATCATGTAAAAGTGAACCGCATGCCGACAACGTTTCGAAGCAGTTCGAGCACGTCCGTAGCCATTCTCAACCCGTTCTTAACCAGTTCAACCTTGTTCTCTACCTCGTTCACAATGCGTCCAAGCCAGTTCAAACTAATTCTTAACCTGACCAACTCGTTCGCTCGACGTCCTCATCTCGATCGTCCCTAGTGCGAGTGTATTCGCGTGGTGGCCCGTCCTGGCCCGACTCCTATGGATACCGAGCGCGTTGTAGCCAGTCTTCGTTCAAGTTCAGGGCTCCGACCTGTACACATCATGCCTTCAAAGAGAAGTCGATTCAGAAGACAGTGCATAGATATACACATGCACAAAAGTTAAGCGCCACTATATTCATAGTCTCTTGATTTCACGTGTGGGAATCAGAATTACGAAATATGATGATGTATGACTGAATTAGGCTTCCATAGTTTCATGAACCCAAATTTGTCCAGATACCACAAGGAGGGCGTGCTTTACGTGTTGCTGCAGTTCCCCTACCCTATAAATAGTGAAATTAAAGTTTCAGACTCGTGGTTGCATTTTGCTTCTGTGTGAGATTCCCCTTCAAATAGAGGTTGAAAATCAGCCATGGTGAGAAGAAAGTTAACGAACGCGGAAAGATGGCAAGTGATAGGTATTAAAAATGTTGGCATGTCATGCAGGGCCATTGCAAGACAAATGGGTCGTCATCACAGTGTTATCACTCGTTTGATTGTCAAACATGGTCAAACTAATGATGTCAATGTCTGGTAGGCAAAGAAAGACCTCTAACAGAGAGGATGGACGTCTTTTCAGGATAGTCAGACGAATTCCATTTGCCACTTCAACAGATTAAAGACTGCAGTGGATTACCAATCAGAGACTCTCGACGATGACCATAAGGCGTCGCCTTACAGCGACTGGTTATAACGCCAGAAGACCAGTAAAACCTCCTCAACTGACTGAGAGGCACATGTGAAATCGTCTGAAATGGTGTCGTGCCCGTAGTCGATGGAACTTGGCCAACTGGAGAAAGATTCATTGGTCTAACGAGTGTCGAATGCTGCTACGAACTGTTGATGGTCGACTATGTGTTTGGAGGCAACGTAACACTCGTTTTGCACCAAGGAACATCCAGACGACGTAAGCATGTGGCGGGGGTCTGTCATGATATGGAGTTGTATTTCCTTCGGCTGCAAACTTCCCCTGGTGACAATTCGTGGAAACCTGAATGGCCAACAATCCCAAGATGCCGTTCTTCGTCCAGTGGTATTTCCTCATTTTGACAACCATCCTCTTCAGACAAGACCTGTTTACATGGACGATAATGCTAGACCACACAGATCTCGGGCAGTTTTGGCTTACTTGCGTCAAGAAGCTATTGCCACTCTTCCTTGGCCGGCCTGTAGTCTGGATATTAATCCGATTGAGCATCTCTGGGACATTCTTGGCCGTAAAATCAGACATCGTGATCCCCCAGTTCAAAATCTCACTGGACTTGAAGCCGCACGTCATGAAAAGCTTTTCAATGTTTTCTAATCCTTCAATTTCTGGGTTTCGGTAAAATTCCTTTCTGCTCATATTTTTTTGGAACACAAGATAAACTTGCTTTGGGACAACTTTTGCGTCACATGAGGTTTACATATACGGCTTATAGCAATCGTACATCTCGTCATTATAGTCATCATTAAGTGCCAAAAGTAACAGGTCACAAATATGGTGGGTAGCGCTTAACTTTTGTGCATGTGTCTAGATACAATGCCATGTATATTGTAGAAAACGCGATTGAATCAACTAAGACAACATCGTTTTAGATAGAAAACTTTCATTACACCACAGCTTGACATCTCATGTACATTTTGAAATGATGATAACAGAACATTTTTTTACCAACAGACATTAGAATGGTAAAAAGTCATAAGCTAAAATTCATCCTGTCCTGCCATGGCACCCATCCTGCTGGGCTGTTGAAATAAGCTCTTAAATAGTCCCTTTGCCTCTTGGCCAAAACAGTGTCCCTGTTTCCTCCCTGTGGGAAGTGGCAGTCTGGCAGGTTGGCACCTTGTCTCCAGGCACCAGGGATGAGGATGTGTGCAGCATCTTCAGCATCCACTTGGATGTTTTGAATGGCTGGGGTTCGGGTACGGATGAGGTTGAGAAGGCACACACAAGCTTCAAAAATGGTCTGTACAGTCACAACAGCTGCCGAACAAGGCTGGAATTCCTGGGCTCGTAGCGCCACCAGTGGCTGTTATGAGTTATGTCTCTCTATAACTCTCCCATGGACCAATCAGATTCCATCTCTCGTATCACTTGCATCTGCTTCAAACAAAATGGCGGCGCCCAGACAAAAGTGCTTCATATCATGTGAGCACCTTGATTACAAAAATTCAAAAGATTTAAAAACATCTGTTGACAACGTGTTGGCGGTGCACGTGCTTTGCAAATCCTGCAATCGACCGAACTCTGCATGACAGTTTACGAACCAGATTTCGATTTCGGTGGGCGATTTTGATTGGACTATGCATAGACTCGTTTGTCCAGCCAAAATGTAACTCCATAATACCAGTCTAGTTCGGCAAGGGTGGAAAATGGACTTTAATAATAAGTTAACTGTCTTGCCTCGGGAAGATGAACGGAGTCATTTTCTAAACAGACTGGCTTCCAAAACGACCAACATCTATCCACATAAATTTGTAATCAGCATCTACCAGGGCCATTATTACGACTGAAAAGAAGCCATTGTATTTGTGGTACATAGTTCCAGCCTGGGAGGCTTTCTGATGGCAACATGTTTCCCACCGAGGGCACCACAAGCATGTGGGAGATTCCAGCGCATGCGGAAACCCTCAATTACTTCTTTACAAGTGCCTCTGTCAACAGGGCATGTGATGACTTCATTCTTAAGCACCATCACCAAGGCTTCACAGACATGTTTCACCAACAAGCATATTGCGTTTCTGGCTTCCTTCAATTCATATTGCAGGGTGGCAAAGGAATCTTCTATTGCCAGATGATGCAGTGTGATGGCAAGCTTCATACCGGGTTCCAGAGCCTCTCTGTAGTTTGTGTCTTGTTTATTTTAATGAAGTGGGTGATTCGTTCAAGAAGTTCGTCAAACATGGTTGGGGTAATTCTCAGTTGTAGAAGGACTCTTGATCATCCAGACGGAACTCCTCCATCAGCTGATGATAATGTCCCAAAACTATTCTCCTCTCAGGTTTCAGCCACTTCCTCACACAACAGTTTCTTACTTGTCTCCTTCTTTCTTCCTCTACCATCTCCTTGTACTCTTCCTCTACTTCCAGCATAAATGGATAAAACCAACATTCAATGTTTAATGTATGCAAAGTTATCCATGGTTCTGGGCACAAATCCTGAAAATCTTCACGTCAGGAAACGATGCGCACTGCCCGAAATCGCAAGCCCATCTGATGAACCTGAAAACCTAGCTGTATGTGCATCCTAGCTTGTCCTTTCGTACTTCAGACGGAGTGGTTGTAGAAAGAACTGCGTGAAAACTGCATAAACATACTAAAAACTAGGAGAATTTTATGAGAACCTACTAAGAACCTTTAGAACCATGTAGAAACGTGTTGCAAACTGCTTCAGAATTTTATATTTGGTTTGAAAAGTATTTGCACGGAATAAGGATTGACTGAGAACGTAATGCAGTCAATTGGGTCTGTCACCCAACGGGATTAACGAGAAACAAAAGGACCCGGTCGGTGTGCACACGTACTGAAATTTATGTCCTACTTCACCACGTCGAGATAAAATCTTGGGCAGACTTAAAGTTCTGGAGCACCCTCCCCGTCCGAGCCTGTCCATAAAGTTCGTAAAAAAACTATCAATAGTTTCTACTACGTCCACTATGTTCATACACAGGTGGGGCTCGTTCGACAACATTTTCACGAACGTATTGAGAGGTAGTTTGGTGTGATGGGGGTATGACATTGGTTTTAAAGGTGACAAGGATCATTTAGAATTCTAAAATCTGAGACAACAACTTGTCCTCTGTACAGTTCGTCTAGGGTTTCAATGCGACATCCATGTAGCTCACATACTAACACTGGACAACGCAACAACACGTATACAAGTTTTATGCAATAGTGACCTTACTGTAGAACCAGTATTGAAAGGCCTTGGTTTTCTGGTAAAGTGGACACGGGACCGACGCTTGCTTGAGTATTCTTCGTGAAATTTGGGTTGTTCTCGATTCACAGACACTTGTATTACGTTGTGTTTGTTTGTTTGTTGTGTAACGCCACACTCAACAATATTCCAGCTATATGATGACGGTCTGTAAATAATCGAGTCTGGACCAGACAATCTAGAGACTGACATCGTGAGCATCGATACTTGTGTAACGTTAGTACATTTACTGTTTCAACTTGTATAACAAAAGGAAAACGGTTTGACGACATATTTCATGTAATACAACGGCGTCAGCATACGTGAATCATCCTTGTCAACAAAAGGCCATCAGTTCGGCCAATGTTGATGTGGACCAGAGAAGTGTAGACAGCGCTGAGCAAAGTAAAACACTCTTTCGTGGAGCTGAACCATTCTGTAATCAGCCTATATTTTTCTCGGTATACATGCTTGGAATGGAACGCGTTTGCAAAATACTTATAAACTCATTGTTCATTTGATGTCCATTGAAAAGGGAAACTTGCGCACAATGTCTTGAAACAGTGAAATATTCGTTCTCCAAAAATATTAAGACGGTCGTTCTTCACAGTTTCGCTGATGGCCGGAACACGAGTAGAAGTTCATATCCTGTGTTCTGTGCCTTACAATTGGACATATGTACATTTAATCCTATCTATACCCACCTAAGGCAACGGGCTGAGATCGGCTCGGTCCTGCAAGAGTAAGATGAATTGCATTAGGCAAATGTCATGAATAAACACATGGCCATTTCAGTGTCAATATCGGATTTAACGTAGCATTCAAGATTTTTGCACTTATATAGCGACGTGCATGTGTGTGTGTGTGTGTGTGTGTGTGTGTGTGTGTGTATGTGTGTGTGTGTGTGTGTGTGTGTGTGTTCTTGTACTAGTCCGGACTGATGCCGATTTTAAGTGCTAGCTCACTGAGATACCATACCACAGTTTAACATGAATACCCCTCTCAGACACTGTACACTGACTCCGAGCCGACCAGCCCCTTAATTCAGAGCACCAGACAGGGCAACAAGTACCATCTTTTAACGGCTTTTTGTATGACGTGGCCGGGGATCAAACCCCGGACCTTCCGCTTTCTGAGCGGACGCGCTACCACTACATCACGGAGGCGGTCAACAAAACGTGTGTTCAATAAAACAAGAGTGATTAAGCCTTAACATATTTAGTTTGAAATCACATCAAGATGCTGATCGTTAACAAAACAAGAAAAATATATGAAGGAATATATGGGTTGCACATGATCCATCTTCCCGAGGCAAGAGAGTTAACTGACGACAAAAGTCCAGCTTCCACCCTTGCCAAACTAGGCTGGTATTCCTGGGCTCGATCGTAGCGCCACCAGTGGTTATTGTGCGTTATGTCCCTTCTAAGCCTCCCCTATGGACCAATCCGATTCCATCACTTGCAAATGATCTGTAAATAATCGAGTTTGGACCAGACAATCAAGTGTTTGACATCGTGAGCATCGATACTTTTATAACGTTAGTACATTTACTGTTTCAACTTGTATAACAAAAGGAAAACGGCTTGACGACATATTTCATGTAATACAACGCCGCCAGCATACGTGAATCATCCTTGTCAACAAAAGGCCATCAGTTCGGCCAATGTTGATGTTGACCAGAGAAGTGTAGACAGCGCTAAGCAAAGTAAAACACTCGTTTGTGGAGCTGAACCATTCTGTAAGCAGCCTATATTTTTCTCGGTATACATGCTTGGAATGGAACGCTTTTGCAAAATACTAATAAACTCATTGTTCATTTGATGTCCATTAAAAAGGGAAACTTGCGCACAATGTCTTGAAACAGTGAATATTCGTTCTCCAAAAAATATTAAGACTGTTGTTCCCCACAGTTTCGCTGATGGCCGGAATATGAGTAGAAGTTCATATCCTGTGTTCTGTGCCTTACAGTTGGATCATTTTTACATTTAATCCTAGCTATACCCACCGAAGGCAACGGGCGGAGATAGAATTGATCCCTCCAAAACATCTCCTGACACATGTAAGCATTAGGCAAATGTCATGAATAAACCATTAGGTGAGGTGAAATGGGGTTTAACGTCGCGTTCTAGATTATTGCACTTATATAGCGACGTGCATTCACGTGTGTGTGTGTGGCAGCGTGTACTAGTCCGGACTGATGCCGATTTATAGCGCTAGCCCATGGCCACTGAGATACCATACTGCGTTTAACATAAATATCCCACTCAGACACAGTATACTGACTCCGAGCCGACCGACCAGTTCTTGTTTTATTTAGCACCAGACAGGGTAACAACAGGTACCATCTTTGAATGTCTTTTGGTATGGCGCGGCTGGGGATCGAACTCTGGACCTTCCTCTGGCCGGGGCGGAAGCTCTGCCCAAAGACCAAGGAGGCGGTCTGGTGTCACTATAAAGTGTGTTCAATAAAACAAGAGCGATTAACCTTAAAATATTTTGCAAATGCCTAGCAAATCCTGCAATCGACCGAAATCTGCACGACAGTTTACGAACCGGGTTTTGATTTCGTTGCGCGATTTTGATTGGACTATGCCTAGACTCGTTAGTCCAGCCAAAATGTTACTCCATAATACCAGCCTATTCGGCAAGGGTTGAAAATGGACTTTTATAGTCAGTTAACTTTCTTGCCTTGAAAAGATGCACATGACCCGGCTGTGTAAATCATGCTGTTCGTTAATATGTAATACGAGGGCTGTTTGATAAGTTCTGAGCCTCACATAGAAGGAATTACGTCATAGTGAACACTTTTATTTTGGACATTACACGATGTCATATCGATGCCACGATGGCATATCCACAAAAGCAGATATTTCTTATGAATATCGCTAATACTAGTATTTATTTGATTCACTATTTCATGTCCTCCTGATTTTTGTATCTTACTGATACAGATATAGAAACTGGACAAAGATTTCTAGGAGATGCTAACAGCCTTTGGTACATACCATGATCTACATTTGCAGTTATTCGTGGCCTTGACTTGTCCTTTGTGTTCCCGTGCTTTTCGTCCATAGTCTTCTTTTTACAGTCTTGTTTACAGCACCTAGAACGAAACATAACATGTCATAATAAGAAAGTTGTACATATGTTTTATATGCATCGGAATTGCCGCTCTGATTTGCAGAACAAAATGTTTCGCTGAATATTTAACTTAAACTGGTCCTGAAGAGTAGCCACAGTATAGTAGTACAGTAGCCATTAAGTATCATGTAACATTTACTGCAGTGCATTTGCAGTTGACGGCTGTTTATAAACAAAGCCTAAATTCGGTCAGTGTCGTATAATGACACACTGAATGGTATTTCTGAGGCACATAAACATGTGTTGACAGCATTAGGGCGAATTTAACTCTGTTTCATATATTGTACTGAAACACCAGAAGTTGAGATGCGGGAAAATCCCAGTTATGTCTTTGGGAAACAGTCCTCTGTTTAAATCTACAAAACAACAGTTCTTTGACAGAGTAACGATAAGTGTCAAAGATCTAATCAATATGCTACGTGTGGTAGTTCCGAAAATGTAGCTTATGGTAAAATTAAGATATATTTATCTTTGAAAGTTACTTGTTAAGATTAATCTTAACTAAAATCGTCTAAAAAAAAAAAAACAGACGCAGGAGAATAAGGGGCATATTGAAGATCTTCACATCCACAGTTGACTATAGTAGCCATGGAGGGAAATGTGTTGATCACTGGCGAATTGTCTTGATGGAAGATCACACCTTTCCTCCGCTTCCTATTAGTTTTAACTTTATCTCGTATTCGCCCCAATGTTCCGTGTCTTGTTTGGCCTTTTTGAAGATTGTCCACTATGATGACACCGTCAGCGTCAAATAACACGGAGGCCATAACACTTCCAGCTGATGGGACAGACTTCGGCGCCTTGGGTAGTTGCTTCAACTGTTTTGACTGGTGACCCATGTTTTATACAAAGTCACAAATCGTAGCAAAATACCTTTCTGGATCAGCTTCAAACAGAGCTAGATTATCATGGGAAATGTTGTGTCTGGTGCGTGTTTGATTACACGTGTTACGTGTCGATTCCAAAATTGTAACAATATATTAACCTAGAAATAGTGAGTGAGTGAGTGAGTGAGTGAGTTGGGTTTAACGCCGCTTTTAACAGTAATCCAGTTATATCGTAGCGTGTAAGCTTGATGTGGGAGGAAAGCCAGAAGTGATGTAGGTCTCAGACGTTTACCACTTCGGACGTGGAAATATGTACGTAAAGAACTTAGTGTGAAACCAACAAACGACAAATGGTATAAAATTAACAATTGTATTGCAAAACTAACTAGGTTTACAAATCAACACAAATTGCTGCACAGCTATAACGATCACAGTAAACAATGGAAAGGTAGTACAATATTCAATTGTAATATATATGACAGCAGTGGTCAGTATCATATACAGAAATACAGCAAAAGTCAGTGATAATAATCCATATGCAACCAGCGGCGACAGTGGTTAAGCTTCCGAGATGAGCTAGGTGGGGAATCAGGAATGATGAGTGATCCGCACATGAAAGCTGGTTCCAATGTGATAAAATGCGTGAGAGAGATCTAAACACGCTATTGTCCCAATATATACACAACCTAACAAGCTTCTGGAAATTTCTACACAGTGCCCTCAAAAACCAGCGGCACTGGAACATTCAACATGTTTCTATAACATACGATCAACGTCTGCGGTGAACTGGACCGGAAATTAACACACGAGCATCTAAAATAGTAACGTTCTGACGACTGATCACTGTCCACAATGCATTGAGCGTCTAACGAATCTCAACAGAAACAATGTAAAACAATTACAATCAGTGTGAAACAATAAAATACACAGCCATATAACAGATGCCAAACAAGCTGATACCTTCTTCTTTGGGAGAATGGAATGGGAACTTACTGGCAAATGCTTTGTAGACTGAACTAGCAGCAGGATTTCTGGTATTCGTGATCTGGTCATGGGATCGACTTCAAGGCTCTCCCTGCCACGCTTAAACCTGGTGCCCGCCCATTTATAGTGCCATAGGAAGGGGCATCCTTCCCTTGCGTTGTCCTCATAGCTCCACGGGTAGCTTCTGGCTACTGCACGTTCGTGAAGTTTGTTAATTTTCCAAAGGTCAAAGAGGTCGCATAACAAGTTCTTTGATCACATAATTAATGCTGGCACATAACGGTGATGTTATCGGAGGCCTTGTCGATGGAAAGAACGACACATCTGTCACGTGGGACGCCTGGCTGTGATCTAATGAGTTTATTCAAATTACTTTTTCCTCTTTTTAAGTTTGTGTATTCTACCTATGACCACATCTGACTCCGAAAGACATACTCCAGGTCCATCTGTATGCTAAAGTTTTGGCTTCAACAGCATCCATTTTGATTGTTAAGCAGGCTGTTCACGATATTTGAGTCATATTTGAATAACTGACTGAGTGAGTGAGTTAGATATAACGCCGCCTTTAATAGTATTTTCCAGTTATATCACGTGTCAGCTTAATGTGGAAACAAGGCCAGAAGTGATTCAGGTCTCCGACATAACCCACTTTGGTGAAATTCACGAGCACGGGTATGCTGCACGATTGTAGGATTATTTCTGAAACATTCGCAGTTGGGCGGACAGGGATGAATGAAGTGTCAACGCGCATGTTGACGGGGAATTAGCTCTTGGGGGAATAAAGGAGAAAATCGACATCACTGTCCCGGTACGCTTTATGCACAACATGTAAACAATATACAACTGATGAATACTAACTGACAGAACCACATCACTTCACCGGTGGTGCACGATGACGTCCCAGGAAACGCCCGAATGAGATAGCGAGTTGTGGAGGGGAATCCCCGCGTGAAAATAGGTCGTCGCTATTTTACACACTTTTCGAGACCGCGGAAGCGTACCGCTTTTATCGAGTGGTATAGCTCTTCGTATCTCGCGTACAACTCAGTTTGACTGTTATTCTATGTGCGTTCGGCTGATACATGTGCGCTGTTATCGCTCTGTCGCCTGGCAAACAAGAAATTTTATAATACATTGATGCGGTGAATTCGTAGACACCGCCACCTCGAAGACAAACCGGGAGTGAATTTGATCGAATGATGATAAGTAATCTTAGCAATATTATTATTATCACTTATCGGCATACCGGTCTCGTTTATGTTTCTGAGTGTTTTGTTTGCATGTTGTTGTTTTTTTTAATTTTAAAAGTGTTAAATAAAAGATATGGTAAGGCCGCTTTGTAAATAAATTAATAATCCGGTAAGTGGTGAGTAGGGGATTACCGTACTTTTGTTTTGAAAGCATTAGCAGCATCCTTTGTAAATAGGTACATACATGTATATCCAAGCAGAGAGGGACAAGATGATAGCAATAATATTTATTGTCTTTTAAAACTTACTATTTTGAAATACATTTGCCACATCATAATTCAATATCTGTATGTAATAAATCAATAAGTGAGTATATTTCCCTACCATATGTCTTTTGTCTACGAGTTCCCTGAATTTTGTCTTCGATTTTGGCGTGTCTAGGAATTCTCCTTGTTCCCAATTAGTGTGGTGAGGAATATCTATGTCAGAATTTTAATGTGTATATTTAGAGGCTAGAAGTATGTTTATTGTTTCGCAATTTTATGTCAAGTTGCATATTTAGGACGTTTTTGTTATTTCATTCTTATTTAAGATAGTACAATATTAGTAAAATCTAAATATTTTTTACATTTGTATACTTATCCTGCATTACTCCGTATTGCATTTACTGCTGTCTTTGACAGAGAGACGAACTGTGTGAGATCCAGCTGCTGAAGAAAGTTGTTTCCATCTGTCCAGGAAGCAGCGCCCCCTCCCACACAGTCGGCACGTGACCCGGAAGACATGACGTCATGTCAAAACTCATAACTGCTTTAACATAACATCGGAAACTTCGTGGGGAGGAAGCGGAGCGCAGGGGGGCACTTAGACTTCGTAATGCAGGATAAGTATACAAATGTAAAAAATATTTAGATTTTACTAAATTTTTTAACTTATCCTGCATTACTCCGTATTGCATCTTTATCAGACGGCACGGCCGGTGGGCATACCTTCAGATGTGAGCCAGAAGAAAACCCTCGACAAAGGTCCGATGAAATCGCACCGCATGGACAAGAGATGACCGGAACACCAGCGACCATTCCTGTCAAAGGAAACGAGAGTCGATGCAAAAGAGGGAACCTGAAATAGGTGACAGAAATAGTATGAGGCGGGAATGCCAAAACTAGCACTGACCTAAGAGCGAATGCGGAACGCAGTAGAGCCCTCTAATCTGTGGTGATAAACACCAGAGAGTTCGACGGGCCCCGCTCAGGGTAACGGAGAATCAGTGGCGTCGGGGGTTGGTGACCTGTTGAGCTACCACCAGGGGACCAAAGCTATGAACGCCAGCGACATCTTCCAAGGCTACATCACGGAGGTAGTGGTTGGCGAAAACGGTGTCGGAACGCCAAAAACAGCCTTCCATGATAGATTTGAGGGAACAGTTACTGTGCAGAGCCATGGTAGAGCGACCGCCCGAATCTCGTGGGGGTTGTTAGCCTTGGGGGGTTCCAATCCGGCGACTTTATAATCTTGAAGGATGACCGCCCGGAGCCACAGGGAGATAGTATTCCGGCTGACCTCCGACAGCGACGAAGGGGAGACCGGTAGGAAAAGGCGTTTCCTAGACTTACGGCAGGCTTTAGATCGTCGCAGGAAAACCTTCAGGGCCCTAACTGGGCATAATAAAAGCTCCTCCACGTCGTCGGCACCCACAATCGACGAAAGTGGAGGGATGGTGAAGGATCTATCAGGCTGTCCGGGGAGTTGATTCTTTGCGATGAAGTCCCAGCACAGCCCAAGATGAACTGCTCCATGAGATCCGCGTTCGAACCTGACCCGAGAGACGTCGAGGGCGTGGAGCTCACTAACCCGGGCGGCCGTAGCCAAGGCCAGTAGAAACACCGTCTTCTTCGTTAAGTCGTAAAAGGAAGACGTGTGGAGTGGTTCGAAGGGAGCCTCCCGAAGAGCCTTTAAGACCACATTCAGATCCCACGCAGGCGGTCTGAACTTGGCTTTCTGGTCGTCGAGACGAAACGAGCGCAGCATAGCCTGGAGTTCGGGAATTTTCGTCATTCTCCGGTCGTCCGGGATGGCAAGGACGGAGTTAATGGCGACCAGGTACGTGGAGATGGTAGAGCCTTTTAATCGACGCGTGCTGCGCAAGTACAGAAGAAACTCAGCCAGGAACTGCGGGGATGCCGTCATCGGATCCTGATGCTTGTCAGAGCAGAACGCCTGGAAGGAGGACCATTTATCATCATATAGTCCCCGTGTAGATGGACGATGGGCGAAAGCAATAGCCTTGGCTGCTCTAGTCGAATAGCCCTTGGCTCCTAGGGCTTTTTGCAGATGTGCCAGGCGTGCAGATGAAACCGAGCGGGACTTGGGTGGGGCAACCGACTGTGTGGGTGGAGCAGAAGGTTGGACCACGCTGGCAGTTCTAGAGGGTTGTCTCTGGCGACGTTTCGGAGGTCGACAAACCAACTTCTGGCCGGCCACCAAGGCGCGACCAAAATCAGTGTCAAGTGTCAAGTGGCCTGGATCTTTTGAAGAACCCTGGGAAGGAGAACCGGAGGCGGAAAAGCGTACGCGCTTAATCCCTCCCAGGGAACACTGAAGGCGTCGACTGCTACAGCGGCCGGATCCGGGACCGGCGAGATGTAAGTCGGCAGCTGGCAGTTCTGAGACGTGGCGAACAGATTGATGTTTGGAGTGGCGATCGTTTGACAAAGGACTGTGAAGATCTCTGGGTGGAGTCGCCATTCGGTGGGAGCCACCTTGTCCGGCCTGGACAGAGCGTCTGCCAGAACATTCTTGCAACCTGGAATGTGCTTAACAAGGAATTGCAAGTCTAAGCGGTCCACCAGGTCGAAGAATCGGAAGGTCTGGTTGAGCAGGGACTGAGAGTGGAGAGTACCCTGATTCCTCAGACACCACACCACGGTGATGTTGTCCGTGGAGATGGTCAACTGGGCGTGACGGAGAGTGCTCTGCCAGTGGGAGACGGCCAGTATGAGAGCTTCGAGTTCGAGGTTGTTGCTGTGCCAGTGGAGTCGATCTCCGGACCACAGCCCTGCAACTGTTTGAGTCCCCAGATGAGCCCCCCAACCCTGTTTGGATGCGTCGATGAAGGGAGGGCTGTAGCGCGGTCAAGGAGACGCCGCCGCAGACGTTCGATTCCACCGTCCACCATCGGAGGAAGGGGTGGAGGTGGACCGGGAGGACGATGAGGGACTCCGGATCCTGCTGCCGGATAAAGGGTGCGAGAAACCGTTGAATTGGACGGAGTTGGAGGCGACCTCTGGCAGTCAGGTCTTGAGCCGACGTGAGGAGACCCAATAGAACCTGCCATTGGCGGAGAGTTCGAGCCTGTTGAAGGGCAGGGAAGAGATGAGCGAGGATTTTCAACCACCTGTCTCTGGGGACTTGAAGGAGGTCCTGATCCGTGAGAAACAGGCCCCCGATAAACTGCAGACGGAACGATGGGGTCAGCTCCGACTTGGTCTGATTGACGATCCAACCCAACTGATTGAAGAGCCGCAGGGTAAAATCCCTGTGACGCAGTAGCAACGCCGAGTCCCGATTGTTGAGGAGACAATCGTCGATGTATGGATCGAAGTTGATGTTCCTCAGGTGTAGGTAGGCGGCGACCGGGCGGGTGATCCGTGTGAAAAGCCACGGGGCCGTTGAAATTCCAAATGGTAGGACCGCCCACTGGTAATGGGTACCATTGAAAAAGAACCTGAGGAAGCGCCGGTCGTTGGGGTGGATGGGTACATGAAGATAGGCGTCCTGGATGTCGAGGCTGATCAGGGATTTGCCAGCTGAGATTCTCGTCCTGAGCAGGCGCAACGTCGTCATTCGGAAGTAGGGAGGACGTTCCAGGTAGTGCCGGTTGAAAGTGGAGAGATTGTGTATCATGCGCCAGCTGGTGGTCCCCTTCTTGGGCACCAGAAACACCGGAGAGTAAAATCCTGGGTGTCGAGCCGGGTCGTGTACGATCTCTATGGCCTCCTTCTGGAGTAGGGAAACGATGCTGTCGTAAAGGGGCCGAAGCTGGTGGGGTGAATAAGCGGCTGTTGACGGAGTAGACGTCAGAGGAGGCAGCGCAGACAATGGGAGCCGGTACCCCTGACGGAGGACGTCGGTGACGAACGGGTCCTCCAGTATGGACCAGTTTCTCCAAAACCGGCCTAGTCTCCCACCCACAGGTGTGTCGGTGACCGGAACGGCTGGGGGTGGGAGGTCCCAGTCGTTGAGGTCCCGCCGGTCAACGCTTTGAGGTGGAATCGGCACCCTTGCCGGGGCGACGATCCCTTCGGGGTTGGTAAGTGCCACGGGCTCTACCACGACCACGCCCTGTCCCACGAAAGGGCGAGGTATGTTTGGAGACGACCTTGAGGGAGGAACGGCGTGGTTTATAGTTGCCTTTGGAGGACTTGGCCGCTGATTGGTGTTACATGCTTCAAGGCTCTGAGAGCAGTTTCATCCCTGGCGAAGCTGGAGACTCGGGTGTGGGTAGCGGAGATAGCACCATTAAAAAGGGTAGGACCCGACCAAGGTTGTCGTAGTAAGGAACGCTTGAATTCGGAATCCCAGTCCGTGGAAGTCAAGTAACCCAACCGTCGAGTAGTGGTGATCTCCGCAAGTGCAGCTCTCAGGTGATTGCGCATGTGATCGATCTGGCGAAGTTGGAATGTCATAACCGTGCGCAAGTGGTCGATCCTGTTAGGATTGGATTCAGCGAGATCCTGGTCAATGGCTCTGGCAGATGAGGCAAGTGTAGATAGTGGCTTCAAAGTACGGCGCAGTTCTGTTTCCACGAAAGCGAGTCGGGAGTCCGGCATACGTATGGTGACGGACTGGGAAGACCCGGTCATTCGATGTAAGTACTCGTCAAGGATATGTGCACCATCGGCCACGTCGAAGGAGTGGACGGGGAAATCTTCCCGCCGGAAACGTGGAGCCTTGAACGACGGCGTGAGGGACAACTTAGCGAAGTCCTCGTCTAACGCCGTAACCAGGTCAGTGAGCATTGGGTCGGGTGGTAGAGACGTCGGATTAGACCAGATCGTCAACTTTTTATCCACATCGGAGCCCGGGGAGGGAGCGACAGAGGCCAGACGGTCCGCCAACCAATCAGCAACCTGTGAAAGGCCCAAGTGTGTATCAATCTCGGGAGATGGAGGGTCATAATTGGGGCGAAAAGATCCTTCCGAGGAGGAGGAACGACGTCGTCGTCTATGTACGGGTGAGCGACTACGAGAGCGACTACTAGAGCGACGACGGGAACGAGCAGACTTGGACGAGTGCCGAGAAACAGTCGGAGGCGACGAGGTGTACAATGTTCGAGACCGAGAAGTACCCGATGTGGAGGGGGCCGCAGGAATCGAAGTAACAGTAGTCGGGGCCGTCAGCGTCGCCGGCGTCGCAGGAGGCACCGTCGGCGCCGCTGAGGTGGGTTGAGCTTGCGCAAACAATGACTGCATCCAAGCTTGCATCCAAGATTGATCCATGAACGATGACGGAAGGGCATGTCCATAAGTAGGAGGCGCAGCACAAGTCAAAGGCGCCGAAGTAGTCAGAGGCGCCGTATACATCGAAGACATCAGAGGCGCCGGACCAAGAGGCGCCGGATACATCGGAGGCGCCGGACCAAGAGGCGTCGGATACATCAGAGGCGCCGGACCAAGAGGCGCCAGGTACATCAGAGGCGCCGGACCAAGAGGCGCCGGATACATCGGAGGCGCCGGACCAAGAGGCGCCGGATACATCGGAGGCTACGGGTACATCGGAGGCGCCGGACCAAGAGGCGCCGGAGGCGCCGGGTACATCGGAGGCGCCGGAGTTGTCGTCGTAGATGGTAGAGGTGACAGGAAACCCGAAACGGGCGATGCTGCAGACGATGATGTCGAAGCAGACGACGGTAAGGGTGGTGTAGGAGACCGTGTACGGTCGGAAGTCGTGCCATGGGAGGCAGACTCTACGTTGGATGGCATGTTGGAGAGTCGACGCACACGCTGGGTGAATCGTTTCCGAGACACTCTTAGGTAGGCGGTGAAGGAGACTGGCGACAGGGGACTACAATAACTGCAACGCTCTGTGAGGGTACACGGGGTTGTACAGTCCAGGCAGCAGGGGTGGGGGTCCCGTCCAGATTTATTCCCGCGGCAGCGAGAGCAGCGAGACATACTGGAATTGAAGCAAAAAACATAACGATGTGTAAACACACAACGTGAAACATAATGTAACTCAACATAACTTATTCTTGTTACAAAGTTAATAAGAGCAAACAATTACGCTTCAAACACGCCAAAAACAATCATTAAACTTAATGTAAAACTCCAACCATAGAGCGAATTCAAGACACAAAACACGAAAGTACGTGGACACGTAGTGAATCGCAACAGGGCGGGAAAAAATGGCGGTAAACCAAAATGGCGGGAAACAACAATACGCTCGGAAAAACCGTGACGAGAGTCACAACCCGAGCGAGAAACGTTACCAATTAACAATATAATGAAGGCAAAGGTAATACAGCAGACTTTTGTCGTAGAAAACGAAAGAAAGTCAGGACCAAGAAAGCTTTAATAATTCCACTGAGGGATACAGTTCACGTCCGATCCATGTGGTTGACAAAGCAGTTATGAGTTTTGACATGACGTCATGTCTTCCGGGTCACGTGCCGACTGTGTGGGAGGGGGCGCTGCTTCCTGGACAGATGGAAACAACTTTCTTCAGCAGCTGGATCTCACACAGTTCGTCTCTCTGTCAAAGACAGCAGTAAATGCAATACGGAGTAATGCAGGATAAGTTAAAAAAAATTCCCAATAGCATTAACAACCAATAAAATGAAATTTATTTTCATCGTACACATTTTCACCCTGCTTTATAGAAAAAAAAATCTAATAGGAGGGTCCGACTTTCTTTCAACGCAATATTTTCACTACATCCAACACGTCCTTTAATCATTATTTTGTGTGTAGAAGTCGAGGCAATTGTTTTTTAAGTATTTCCTGGTACAAATTGTAATCTTATAAGATTACCGTGGTTACACCTCTTATCTTACCCACAGTGGACGTCTCTACAATTTCATTTCCCAATATGCCATACATGTGTACCACCATTCTCTCTCCGACTAGTCCTCATTCAAGGGTGACAATGTATTCAATGAACACCATGTCATCTTACAGTGTCAGTTCACCCACGGTGAGTGAGTTGGGTTTAACGCCGCTTGTAATGTCAGCTTAATGTTGGAGGAAATCGCGAAGTGATGCAGGTCTCAGACGTTTACCACTTCGGTGAAACCCACGAGCACGGGTATGGTGCTAACAAAACTAGAAACATAATCGAGGAGTCGAACCCACAATCATAGGTTTCTGGCGTGCCCAAGGGGCGCTACTCTGCACAGCGAATCCCGGCGCCTAAGACGACTGGGCCACCCGTGGCCACCCATTCGCCCACGACATATACGTATTGGCCATTATATGCTGTTATAATAAAATATATAAAATATGTATTTTACTAAATTGTTATTTATATATACATAATAGAAAGGAGCTAATTTTCCACATGTTCGTATATTCTTTTGTCAGGGTCTGTATGTGACACTATTTAAATAGTCAGGCTTTCAGATGCCATTTTCATACCACTTCAAACCATCTAATAAGGCTGAATAAGGCCATCAAAGAATAAATTATGTCGTAGAGTAATATTCCAATTGTGGAAATATGATGAAACAAATTCCGACAACGCGTTTCGTGATCGTTGTGGTCATTAGCAATAACACACCGACCATACCCTCCAACAATCCTCCAGCTCCGAGGCTCACGACTCCGTGCTTTAAATGTCGTTAATTATGCATTCAGACACTCTAGACTGCATGAGAATTCTACTTCCAAACATACTTTCAATCATGAATCTAACATAGCTGCCATCCCATGTGACCTAGGACTTAAATCAAAGACACCAAAATATCATGCATTCCCTGGACTATTTGTCAACAACACGTTAAATCAGTTATAATTAATTAATTTATAACTATTAGGCTTAAATCTTCAGACCTTTGAGTCTGTATATAACCCACAAAGGCATCGAACATTGAGAGAAATCGGACAACTACCTTAAGAGTCACAGATGGCTGAAAAATGGTAGATTAGAGCTGAAAAAACAGTTTTTGATCCTGGAACAGATCGCAGAAACACAGCTGAAGAGGTCACAGGTCAAAAGGTTCATATACCTTTTAAGTAGTCCGACATCTTAATAGTTCTAAAAAAGATAGAAAGTGACAATATACCACGGTTTAACACCTGTTTTCCAAAGCGCCCACGCTCTATATAAATATCACCAATCTACTTTTCGAGACATACCTACATTTCGAGACCAAAATGGCCGTCATCAAAAGACGTTCGGAGACGATTTTTCAAAGCTTTTTAACAATGAATTTAGACGAGACAGAAGGGTACTTTCCTCGATAAAAGTGTAAATGGACATCTTAATAGTTCTAAAAAAGATAGAAAGTGACAATATACCACGTTTAAACACCTGTTTTCCAAAGCACCCACGCCCTATATAAATATCACTAACCTACTTTTCGAGACATACATACTTTTCGAGACAAACATGGCCGCCATCAACAGACGTTTGGAGACGATTTTTAAAGCGTTTTAGCAATGAATTTAGACGAGAGAGAAGGGTACTGTCGTCGACAAAAGTGTAGATGGACATCTTAATAGTTCTAAAAAAGATAGAAAGTAACAATATACCACGGTAAAACACCTGTTTTCCAAAGCGCCCACGCTCTATATAAATATCACCAACCTACTTTTCGAGACATACCTACTTTTCGAGACAAACATGGCCGCCCCCACGTTTGGAGACAAACATGGCCGCACCCACGTTTGGAGACGATTTTTCAAAGCTTTTTAACAATGAATTTAGACGAGGCAGAAGGGTAATTTCGGCGATAAAAGTGTAGATGGACATCTTAATAGTTCTAAAAAAGATAGAAAGTGACAATATACCACGGTAAAACACCTGTTTTCCAAAGCGCCCACGCTCTATATAAATATCACCAACCTACTTTTCAAGACAAACATGGCCGCCCCCACGTTTTGAGACGATTTTTCAAAGCTTTTTAACAATGAATTTAGACGAGACAGAAGGGTAATTTCGGCGATAAAAGTGTAGATGGACATCTTAATAGTTCTAAAAAAGATAGAAAGTGACAATATACCACGGTAAAACACCTGTTTTCCAAAGCGCCCACGCTCTATATAAATATCAACAACCTACTTTTCGAGACAAACATGGCCGCCCCCACGTTTGGAGACGATTTTTCAAAGCTTTTTAACAATGAATTTAGACGAGACAGAAGGGTAATTTCGGCGATAAAAGTGTAGATGGACATCTTAATAGTTCTAAAAAAGATAGAAAGTGACAATATACCACGGTAAAACACCTGTTTTCCAAAGCGCCCACGCTCTATATAAATATCACCAACCTACTTTTCGAGACAAACATGACCGCCCCCACGTTTGGAGACGATTTTTCAAAGCTTTTTAACAATGAATTTAGACGAGACAGAAGGGTAATTTCGGCGATAAAAGCGTAGATGGACATCTTAATAGTTCTAAAAAAGATAGAAAGTGACAATATACCACGGTAAAACACCTGTTTTCCAAAGCGCCCACGCTCTATATCAATATCACCAACCTACTTTTCGAGACATACATACTTTTCGAGACAAATATGGCCGCCCCCACGTTTGGAGACAAACATGGCCGCCCCCACGTTTTGAGACGATTTTTCAAAGCTTTTTAACAATGAATTTAGACGAGACAGAAGGGTAATTTCGGCGATAAAAGTGTAGATGGACATCTTAATAGTTCTAAAAAAGATAGAAAGTGACAATATACCACGGTAAAACACCTGTTTTCCAAAGCGCCCACGCTCTATATAAATATCACCAACCTACTTTTCGAGACAAACATGGCCGCCCCCACGTTTGGAGACAAACATGGCCGCCCCCACGTTTTGAGACGATTTTTCAAAGCTTTTTAACAATGAATTTAGACGAGACAGAAGGGTAATTTCGGCGATAAAAGTGTAGATGGACATCTTAATAGTTCTAAAAAAGATAGAAAGTGACAATATACCACGGTAAAACACCTGTTTTCCAAAGCGCCCACGCTCTATATAAATATCAACAACCTACTTTTCGAGACAAATATGGCCGCCCCCACGTTTGGAGACAAACATGGCCGCCCCCACGTTTGGAGACGATTTTTCAAAGCTTTTTAACAATGAATTTAGACGAGACAGAAGGGTAATTTCGGCGATAAAAGTGTAGATGGACATCTTAATAGTTCTAAAAAAGATAGAAAGTGACAATATACCACGGTAAAACACCTGTTTTCCAAAGCGCCCACGCCCTATATAAATATCATCAACCTGCTTTTCGAGACCAACCTACATTTAGAGACAAACATGGCTGCCCCCATGTTTGGAGACGATTTTTCAAAGCTTTTTAACAATGAATTTAGACGAGACAGAAGGGTAATTTCGGCGATAAAAGTGTAGATGGACATCTTAATAACTCTATAAAAAACTTGAAAGTGACAAGATACCCCGGTTTAGCACCTTTCCGTTCCTGTTTTCCAAACCCTCCACGCCCTATATAAATATCACCAACCTACTTTTCTAGACCATAATGGCCGCCTTCTATAAACATCCCCAACAGACTTTTGGAGACCATTTTTCAACGATTTTTAAAAATTAAGTTAGACAAGCTAGAAAGATACTTTCTGTGACAAAAGTGTAGATGGACATCTTAATAATTCTATAAAAAAAGAAAGTGACAATATACCCCGGTTTAGCACCTTTCCGTTCCTGTTTTCCACGCAATATATAAAATATCACCAACCCACTTTTCGAGACCATAATGGCCGCCTTCTATAAATATCATCAACAGACTTTTGGAGACCATTTTTCAACGATTTTTAAAAATTAAGTTAGACAAGCTAGAAAGATACTTTCTGCGACAAAAGTGTAGACGGACATCTTAATAATTCTATAAAAAAAGAAAGTGACAATATACCCCAGTTTAGCACCTTTCCGTTCCTGTTTTCCAAACCCTCCACGCCCTATATAAATATTACCAACCTACTTTTCTAGACCATAATGGCCGCCTTCTATAAATATCATCAACAGACTTTTGGAGACCATTTTTGAACGATTTTTAAAAATTAAGTTAGACAAGCTAGAAAGATACTTTCTGCGACAAAAGTGTAGGCGGACATCTTAATAATTCTTTAAAAAAAAGAGAGTGACAATATACCCCAGTTTAGCACCTTTCCGTTCCTGTTTTCCAAACCCTCCGTGCCCTATATAAATATCACCAACCCACTTTTCGAGACCATAATGGCCGCCTTCTATAAACATCACCAACAGACTTTTGGAGACCATTTTTCAACGATTTTTAATAATGAATTTAGACAGGCTAGAAAGATACTTTCTGCGACAAAAGTGAAGATGGACATCTTAATAATTAAAACAAAAATAGAAAGTGACAATATACCTCGGTGTGGCACCTTTCCGTTCCTATTTACCAAACCCTCCATGCCCTATATAAATATCACCAACCTACTTTTGGAGACAAACATGGCCGCCATCAACAGACGTTTGAAGACGATTTTACAAAGCTTTTTAACAATGAATTTAGACGAGACAGAAGGGTACTGTCGTCAATAAGTGTGTAAATGGACATCTTAATAGTTCTAAAAAAGATAGAAAGTGACAATATACCACGGTAAAACACCTGTTTTCCAAAGCGCCCACGCTCTATATAAATATTACCAACCTACTTTTCGAGACATACCTACTTTTCGAGACCAAATTGGCCGACATCAACAGACGTTTGGAGACGATTTTTCAAATCTTTTTAGCAATAAATTTAGGCGAGACAGAAGGGTACTTTCTGCAACAAAGGTGTAGATGGACATCTTAATAGTTCTAAGAAAATAGAAAGTGACATAATTCCAAGGTTTAGCATCCTTCCGTCCCTGTTTTCCAAACACGGTTTTTCGTATTCAAACCGTCACAATATCTAGAATTAGCCTTCAAAGAATCCAAACAAATTGTCTTTGGTGAGCTTTATTGGGGATTTCGCGTTCGTCATCACATTTAAAGTAAGAAATGTTTAACATATATAGTATTAAGTCATATAGAACTTCTGGACACTAAAGTGTGAACGGACTTCCACGCCCTGTATAAGTATCTACCTTTCGAGGCTATCGCAGACTGATTTTTAACGATTTGTTATGGCTTTTAATGTTTCTACTTTTTGTTTACATATATCGCTCTTTGATTTTCCCATATGGTCCAAATTCAGATAGTCTATGCTTTTTCAATAATCTTTCTCGGTTTGAGACAGATTACTTATGCTTGTGTGGCGAGATGAATGCTGCAGATGAATCAGCTTTAACCACAAAAAAAGTAAATAAAACAAAAAGGGAATATGAACAACATCGTTTAATAGATACGTGATTGGCGATACACCAATATGACAAGAAGAAGTTACTAGTATTCATGGAGATAAACTAGTCCAAAATGAAAGATTAGATCGTTTGTTTATATCGGAAAAGTTGGAAGAAAAACAGAAATGTATAATCAAATACTTTTTAGCATTGGAATATGGAAACTAACTAAAATAAGAGGAAAGTTTATTATTTTTAAATCAGTATTACTGGACATTTCACATAACGAAAGTGCAAGTAGGGACAAATGACATGGGGACCCTAAAAAGTATCAGAATGTGTACTTTAATAAGACAGTGTAATCCCAAATATAACATACGTTACAGTTCACATAACAATTTGCTGCGTAAGGTCTGCAATGATTTCTACACGATTTTTAAATGTTATACTTTTTGGTTTATGCATAGTACAATCCAAAACAACATAATATGGATAGGTCTAAAATGTCCTGAGAAGGGAAGGGAAATTAGTTATCACAACATTCACTTTACCGGGCATGACTAATGGTTACAATTAATCAGAAAACAGTAACTAAGAATTGCAAAGACACATACTACAATAACTGCGAGAATAAATAGTGTCTAAGTTCATCAGAATACAGAGCTCAATTTACTACGAACAAGATTGTTACCATAAGCATTAAATAGATGTAGGTAGGGACTATAAGAGTGTTATTCTGACCATATTTTGAAAAGCATAAAAATCCTATAAATTACGACATAAGCTAAAATAAATAAAGAAATAAATGGAAATATCAGCAGAAAACTATTTTTCAAATTTCTTATAAACTAGTGAATATATTCATTCTTTTAAACAGTTCTAAATGGGATGACTAGGACAAAAGCAAATCTTTACTGATGGGCATGTGATAGGGCTTGGGCAAATGACCTTTTCAGCTGATACTTTCCTTTATCATTCAGGTGTAATCCGTCCGAACAATATAGATAGTGCCTTGGTCCACTTGTTCCCAAATATAAAAATCTTTTGGATGTTCGCACATTTTTACATCTGAGAACAGTGCACACATGCCTTATGATATTGTTCGCATGGATTACAACCCTCTGTGTTGTGCTGAAATCCCTGATGCGTGGAATAATGTCACAACACATTATAACGGCATCAGGGTTCATCGATTTTAAGTATTTAATTAGTGTCATATATTCAGAGAGAAATCGATGTGGATTAAAGGAAGAAATGTCATTTGTCCCTACATGTAACACAATAGAGTGATAAGTCTTTACATTTAAATTGGTTATTATTTTTTGCATTCGCTTCAGGTTAGCTCCTGGTTTGCTTATTACTGAGCAGTTGGGTATATCGCCCGCAATCCCCCTGCATAGCGAGTCCCCAAGCACCATTCTTTGACCTGAAATATAAAATACTTATAAGCACGGAAAGTCGATTACTCATAAAAAAAAACATATCTAGGGATGTTAATAAAAATAAGGAACGCATTATTAACATTCAAGCGCAAGACCCTGGTGTTGAATATAACATGACTGGAAAAGTACACCATGCCATTTATTATCACTGGTTTCCTCACCTTTCTTTCCATTGTCGTCCGACCTCTCTTCCTGAAGGGGAGGTGTTTGTATCTGGCTTGGAACTGGAGGATTAAAAGGCAATATATCAAGCGATGAACACACGTATCTGAACTTGTTTAACATTTAAACACACGAGGATACTGCTAAAAACACAGGAAAATTTGTTTCTTAAACAAACAATTTGTATTCATAGTAGTTAAATGTGCCGACACTAAAGGTTAATCAACACAATTTCTTCCAAGAGCAAGGTTCAGTTGTCGGAAATAAAACGTTAATATGAACAAATACTTCCACTGAAGTATCAGAAATTAATACTGAGATCCAGGTGAAATATATTGCTTCCCATTCGTAATGCAACTGAAGACGTTACTTATTCGAATGCTACTTTTGACAAGTTACTCTTACCTTCATGGCACATTGTACCCCTGTCTATACCGGGTGGGACTGTTGGCGCTGTGGATTAAGGGAAAATACATGTATATGATATTAGGCTATGAAAACGTCACTTAACTGCATGGTACCGACAGATAAATCTGCAAATAAGTTGCATCAAAATAATACTAGGATGTCTTTTTAGACACATAATTGCAACATAAAATACTTGAGGAAATAGTTTTGCCTCGGGTTTTACGAAAAGGAAGCATATGTGGTATGAAGCAAATGTTCAACTGCTCCTTCTAGAAGTGATTCTTCCGTCTCCAAGAGAAGTATGACTCGGTTAGTGGCGGTTTGTATAATGATGGAAAACCATCACCTGATATTCAGAAAAAATATATAACTCGCATTTTTCGCATTTAATTCACGCTCGCGTTAACTTCAATATTTACAGTATACAAATATTACAAATGATAAGACAGGGAATAACGGAAAATATATGGAACCTAAAAGAATCTACTCATGGAATTAGTAATGGTTTTAGGTAGATTTGGTGAACTTTGTGTAACTTTTATATTTACCCGAGTCCTTCAAATTATGTTTCTTGTGTCTTTCTTTGTAGGAATTACTGAAATGTGTAATTATATGTATTATTAAACAACTATGTGTCTCTTCGGTCGATCGTATACTTGAAGATATGTATATAAACACAACAATAAATAAATAAATACTCATAAATATGTATGTATGTATGTATGTATGTATGTATGTATGTATGATATATAAAACACAATTACCTATTTTGTCTTGCGGTCTACATATGCCCATCACGATTCGTTTTATAACTTGGACGGATGTACTGGGTCTATCTACAAATAAAAAGGGGAACATTCAATATTGTACGCATACAGATCTAAAGAAATCAAGGCTTCATTATCCCAGAGACCATGTCAACATTGTGACATATGAACCTGTACATTAAATGGCATATGTTATGTACATCGTAATTTCAAATTTGTACTGTTTTCATATGTATCTAATTATGTGTGACTTTTAAAGAGAGAAAACAGGTTACCTCTAGAGTCGTGGTTACTCCCGCCGTTTACCCGCGCTAGGTTGAAACTTTTCCTTCATGTGTCTGTACCTTGAATTTCTTGACTGGTGAATCATCTGAAATTTACAAAATAATTGTTGAAAATGTTTTCATGACATTATTTTTTTCACAGTTTTTTTTCAATCAATAACATCAAAATAGCTGAAAGGTTTAGTGGAAAGAGGTAAACCATATACATACGTTAATGAATTTAGTAAAAATCTGTATCGTTTCGGCAGAGTTCAAATCACGTTATGATTAAACATTATATACATTATAAGCTCAAATTTCACGAAATAAACAAATTAGCGTAAATTATTATAAAAGTAACTTTTGTAGCAATCATGTATGTTTTTTTATAAAAGCTATTCTCTTCAGCACGCATGATCAAAGAGTTCTATCAGTGAATGTTAAATTTGACATGAATCGTATTTACCAGGTTATTGATAAACATAAGAAATATACACTAGCGACATTTTATTTTACTTACTGTGCACATCCGAGTCAAGGGCCTCCTGGTCAGCCGCATGTATGACTGTAATAATAGATAATAGTGTCATGGTAGCAGTTACATAATGTCACAATTATGGAATCCTAGTGGAGACAGTGTCGCGTTGTGCGTTGTCGTCCTTCCAAAAACAAGTATTCATATGGTCCGGTAAACATTCATATATTACACGTTTAAACCATTAGGTAAATTCAGTTTATTTCAGGGTTTAAAGATATTACAAATTGAGCCGTATCATATGACAGTTAACATTGATTTGTTGTCTGGCGATCGGGAAGAAGAGCAAACACCAAGGGGTAGGTCTTGGAACCTCTTCTGGCATGGATAATGAAGAGTTGGTTCCACAGGGCTGGGCATGATGAAAATGTACCATCCATGTAGAAGTTATCTGCTGACTGCAAAATAGTCAGCTGATCCAAAGAGGAAAAGACTAACATCTTTTCTTCGCCATCACCGTCAGCAAACAACAGGTATGGTTGGCCGTCAGCTGTCTCAGTCCACTTTCCCTCAAGTTCCACATCACCTCTTACCAGTGGGAGTGCTGGTATGGTGTGTTGTCTATGCCGGTACAGGACACTTCTATGTACTAGTTTGTGTTTTTTCACTAAATTGAGTAAACTCAATTTAACTCAGTAATGAACAGTAAATAGTTTGAGATGAATCCTGTACTTGTAACTTAAACATTATAGGTATTTATTTAAATAACTTTAATTTGAATGTTTTGATTATCAAAGACTGTCCTGTATTATGTTCAAATAACTTCAATGTATATTACTTTAATAACATTCGTTTATGTTTTCATTACAAAAGACTGTGTCATACTCAGTATAGATAATTATGTTAGATAATAAACTAATCCCAAGCTTTCTAATTAGTGGACTAATCCATTTTGACGAAAGGGTATATGCCTATTGTTGTTTTAACTGATCCCTCGTTTGCTGTATAACTATTGGGAGTATGACAAATGGGCAGTTGACTAATGGGACATGACCATTAAAACATGCTACTTCTTGACGTGCCACTGTGGCTTATTGCAGTGCAGGCCTGTTTATACGTGTAGTGGGGCTATACGCCACATGTTTATACTCCGCATGGAAACAGAGGAAGGGCTCTACTGCCACAGCGGGGAATATAACTTGAAATGTAAGGTTCAGCTCCAAATCCCTTGAAGTTATATGAGTGGATCACGAAAATTCGCGAAAAGGGTGTGCACATCCTACTCTATCGGTCTCTAAAATTACTATATTATGGCCCAACGTGAATAAATGCCTACAGTGAAAATATTTTTTTATATCATGTATTCATGTAAATGTATTTTTGACCTCTGAGGAAACTTCCCGTTGTTGCCTTGTACATGTCATACAGTTATTGGTCCACGTATTTCATAACCACACATGAGAATGGTTAATTTCAGATTAGATATCATGGTACTTACACTGTAAAATGAGTTTAGAATGAAAATTAGAATGTGTTGAAATCCGAAGCGGAATACACATTTGGTTTAACCTTTAAACATGTTAACGATAAAATGCAAACCATTGTGTATTATCCTAATAATCTAAACATGTTTAAATGAAGTGCCTATCATTGGGCATCAAGTAAAATGTAAATATGATGCGGAATATATATTGAAATTAGATGTGCCAATCAGATTCACATGTACTTGCAAAACAATGGAAGTGTAACTGATTACTTCGAGTTTTCCCACATTCAGACTCGAAACACGTTTAGCATGTTAAACACAATCCTACAAATGTTGAAACCCTAACCATTTAGGATTTAGATATAAACACATTTTTACTGTGATCATACAAAGTTGTAACTTTATATTTAATCAGAGCTGTTGAGAAAAAAAACACACAGAAGAAACTGGACTTGCTGGATCCCCCCCCCCCCGCCACAAATACACGCGCCCTTCCACAGATCGGCCCCTTGAAAAATTAGCAGCAAGCTACTGCTAAACCGTGGGTCAGATTATGTGTTCTGATGACATCGTGTTTATTGACCAAATTCTACACGAGGAGGAAGACGAGCAAAACTGAGAGGAGGCAACGGACACCCATGGCGAATCCTAGGGAGAAGAAAATATCATATGTTCGTGGGTATGTGCACTGTCTACTGATACGATCTTATCACACTGCATTTATTGAGAAACTGATAAAGGATGCCAGCTCTCTCGCCACAACACGTGACAGTTGTGCGCTAATACCCCCTCAGTGTCGGAAGATGTCATACCATGCGTCGTGACACTTTCCGCAGAGCCCGGGTTGATGGTATTCATCTGAAAATAGTCAGCTGGAAGCAATTAACAATTTGTTGACTTGTCACGGTTTATTATCTCAATGAAATGTATCACTTCACAAACATAGAGTGTGGTGAGAATACAATTCTTATCCAATCCGCCCTTAACTTTTCTCACGTACGTCAGAATCAAGTTTACCTTTAATGTACTCGTTTTTAGTATGAAGAAAATAATATAACCTAATATAATAATTTAGATGACTATGAAAAGTCGGTCTTTTCATTTTAAGGTTTTTCGAAGAGAATATGAGTTTACGAGCACATGCCCTCTTGAAAAAAATGCCCAAAATGTTTGGGTTAGTATAGCACAGGCAGCATATAAATAAAGCGGTTGTATTCTCATCTGAAGGCATTTGTTTTCAACGTGTCTACATCTGCATAATAAAGGGACACTGAGATAATATTCCAAGATATGAAAGGATTTGCTGTAATGAAATATCAATATTCCATTTTGCATTGATTTGTTCCAAATACAGTACGTTACGAGAAAGATGTGTACCAAACATACATGTTATTCATTCAACACTGTTTTAATGCAATTAATCGATCTCTTCACCTCATGTAAAGGTAGTTAAAAGCCATGCCATGTACATGTATCATGCCACAACACAACACAACGTTTTTATTGTTCAGTATTGGACCAAATATATACTGTAAATTTGGGCCGAAGGCCTACTTTCTTATGAAATAAAATACATAACAACATTCGGTGCTGTTGAAAAAAACAAACAGAAAAACTAATTCGTTTGCTTGACATGCTGGATACCCAAACGTGGCCTCGGCCCCGGCGGTATGGAGAATGAACAGTCACAGCCATGGAGACGTTTGAAAAAAATAAAGGGCGGGTTGGTCACTGAATTTATTAACAACGCTTTTATCCTTATGTCAGATTTTATGAGGTAATTCTTGTTTATCACGATAATATACGGTCTAGGAAGATTTGGAAAGTCTCAATTGCCTCAGCTCCTGAATTGAAACATTGTTTAGGTCACTATTTGGATTCGTCTTCATTTGTTGCAGATGTATATTTATATATACAATAGCTTCATTTCTTGGACTAAATGTTAATATACGGGTTTCCATTTCATTGACAATACGAAGTGCACCAAAGAAAGAGAATTAACGTATGATAGATGCTTACACACCGCGTAACTTTGTTGTTAGCAATTATAGTCCTTGTAACTGGTTGCAGGAAAAAATGGCCCCATGCCCCAACCAATTTGGAGGCAATGGCCTAAACTGTAGAGAAAGTGGCCACAATTTGGGGAGAAAATGACCCCATATTGTCCAGGGCTATTTACACCTGATACCTCATAGACAGAAGACGTGTTGAATCAACACCGCCTATCGACCACGCAGTCCATGATCAGTTAATTACTCGAACCTGAAAATGCGACAGCAATTGTCTGCTTTATTGATATATTTTATTTCTCCAATCTCAATCGGGGTCTTTTTCAATTTGAATGTACTTGTTTGTTTCTAATAAAATTATATATTTTCAGAGGCTAAGCGTTGGCACTTTTCCAGGATGAACAGACGTGTGTAGCTTGAACTAACCGTTATGCAATGTGATGCCTGCCGGGGCACTTGGCCAATGAGCTATTGCGAGAACCTTTCAACAAATTCATGTCAGGGGCCACACTATCCCCCTTATTATATCGCATGAAGGATGACAAATCTAGACAGTGACCAGCAGGTGACGGGTTTACCCAGCAGGTCATTTTCATCTGACACTTTCATCGAGGACCACATGCGTTTTAGCTGATCACTACACTATTATTTGAAGATGGAATACGAGTAAGTTAATTCAACTTTAGATTTTGTTATTATAAACATATTTTATTGCGGAAAATCAAATGGATTAGGCACAAGTGACACACTTACGAGGCCTTCTCAAACATACATTCCATTATATTGTAATATTTGAATAATAATAGTGCATAATAAAAGCACAGTGCATAGGAATTATATACGAGTAATAAGAAAATACAACAACACACACATACACACACACACACACACACACACACACACACACACACACACACACACACACACAGAGAGAGACAGACAGACAGATAGATTTGTATACAGTTGTATAAGATATTTAATATAATTCCACCATAGTTAAACTAATAGACATTTAAATATAAGTGAATTCAAATGGAGAGCGGGATATATAAATTATAACTAAGCTGTGATAATAACGTTGAATGATTGTTTTACATCAAAATCAAAGTTATAACGAATATCAAAACAAATAGATAAAAATACAATAAAATATAACAAAGAATTTTTGTAGATTTCTAACTTCAATGATGAAATGTAACGAATTAAACTGTTTATCTGATCATAGTAAACACCATTTTCTAATGCAGCTGGCAATGATAAACATCAATTTGATGAATATACACCGTATAATCGTTCCTGCATCGCTGATCATACGGATGAAAAACATTCAAATCAAATATGAAAAATATTTTTTGCAGGTTCCAATATACCAAGGAGTTTAAGAACAACAAAAGTGTCGCGCTTGCCAAAGCCAGCTTTTGTAATGTTACAGGATACAGCTTCAAGAAAACAAACAACTAAGAAGCACTTCAACAAAAACTGTGAGTAGAGAAGTATTTATTATGTGAGTATCAGTTAGTTTCGCGATTACAACACAGTTGGTCTCTGAATAATATGTAAAGAAGGCATTTAGCGTTTTTTCATGTTCTAGGCACATGTTCGTCTCATGTTCACACGTATAATGAACATACGATCTTATAACTTTAGTTTTAAATAATTCCTTTCTCATTGCCCATACAGATATCCCGACGGCGACAGATAAACCGCGGATTCTGCTGAATGGCAGGAATCAAAGTCTGAAGCCAAAAGATGATTCCCTGTATATCGTTGTATCATCGCAGACATGGGATTGTAAATACGGAAAAGGGCGCAAAGAACAGAACAAGGTAATAACCATATCTCTGTAAATCAAAGGTGTGCATAAAATGGTGCAACGGATGGGAGTAATAGCTTACCTGCGCGACTTAACATACTTTCAACTAATACAAACTACATAAAATGAATAAATGTAGTTTCGTTGTCGTAATATCATACTCAACCAGCCTGATAGAACAAAGACTACTGATACAAAGGTATGGGAATGTATACACTAAAGAAAGCAGAGTCGATGCCGATGTATACAAGCCCATGTATTACTGGTGTAAAGTTATTATAGAGAAGATTTTGTGAAGGAATAAAATATATTTGAGAGTTAAAATTTCAATAAAGTCGCTTTTTTTAAATTTTATAAAACAGCTTTTCCATTAGGAGATGGGTGTAAAATTACTATGGGTTACAACGTATTATTACAATATCATTACCAATACACATTTGCCTCTTAGATAAATCTGTAATACAGAATATAAAAAGTAACATATGTAACAATATCTAAAATATTCTACACTAGAGTAAATTCTGAAATGAATGTTAACAAACAGTACAGGTGGACCTGATTCAGCTGAAGCCTAGATGTTTAAAAGGGCTAGCATTGTGGTGTATTTCACTAAAGAAAGAAAACAATCTTCTTTGTCGGTAGTTACCGGGGGTCAAAACAATGGAGTCAGGTGAGGTGTTTGATTGTCGGACAGACGTAGGTGATTATCTAATAAATACTTTATCGTGGCCTAAAACACATATTCTATAGACATCATAGTTTTGCTGTCATATTTTGTAACATTGTGTAGCATAAAAGCATTGACATCGTTGGAAGTTCGGTACAATCAACTTGTTGATAGTATGGTACAAATCATTTTATTTTTTTTGTCCATTTATAAATATGAATTGATCATTTGTGTTAAGTAAGCAAAAGCATACAGAAATTTGTGAAGGGACTTATATGACAAGGTATAAGGGACCTTTTGGTCTACGGGATATGTTCAAATATAGAAATGTTTGTGCAAATAATCATGACGGTCATGAGATAGGGAGAATAGGTACTACTTGTTGAACTTTGTGTCACATTTTGAATGGCAAAAATATTATTTTACACAAAATACCGGGAATACTATTTATTTTACCAGTATTGTTGAATATTTTCCCCTCAAGTTACTTTAACGTCATACTCAACAAAGACGTTTTTGTTTGATCAGTAAGATCCGTTAGTTTCACTTTCGGTATCTTTGAAAAGGGACGCTTTCTGTAGGTTTTTAGCGTTGATTGAGGATACAGAAATTTGGGTGGTAACTTTGAAAAGATTGGAATCTATCGTTGTAATAAGACATACGTTCTTAGCTTCTGTGTACAATTAGTCACACAGCAACAACACATAACACAACACTTTATTTAATATATAGGAACCCATACCTGCAGCCTCTTGACTTGTAGTCCGTCAAGCTACCACATGTGCTACGGAGATCAAATGTCAATTTTTATCTTAGCTTATCTCTTTATCTCACCATTATCTTGGCTTGATTTATTTGAACATTATTTTGGTAATATTGGACCAAGTCCGTTGTAAATTCTAATGGTATATATGTTATACAAGTGCCTGTGAATCTGATTTGCACATCTAATTTCAAGGCATATTATCCATATTCGACTTATTGCCAAATGATATGTACTTTATTTAAACAAATTTAGATTATTAGGATAAAACACAATGGTATGCTTGCTTGGTTGGTTGGTTTGTTGTTTAACGCCACACTCAGCAATATTTCAGCTATATGACGGCGGTCTGTAAATAATCGAGTCTGAACCAGACAATGCAGTGATTAATATCATGAGCATCGATCCACGCAATTGGGATCGATGACATGCGTCAACCAAGTCAGCGAGCCTGACCACCCGATCCCGTTAGTCGCCTTTTACGACAAGCAATGATATGCACTTTGACGTAAACAAGTTTACATTTTAAACATGCTTAAATAAGAAACATGTTTACATTTTTGGGATGTTGTGTTCAAGTGGTGTTTATTTTGTGAGACGATAGCGCATTCTGTGTGTTTAGACCCCAGACCAAATGTTATTCCGTTTAAGATTTAAACACGTTTCTAAGCATATTTAGATCAAAACATGGCTTGTATGTGTTTACGGTCTAAACACAGATTTGTAGTGTATAACGGATGGCTATGTTTCTGTTACAACATATTATTCCAGGAAGAACCACCAGCTGAACACCAGTATGCCAGGAAAAGAACCAGGGAGCGACTGTCCAAGACACCAAAACTGGACTGTGGCGCAAAACTGCATGTCAGAGAGACGCTGTGCTTTCCATATGAAAAGGTGATACTGCAATCCACATGTTGTATTGTAAAGAATAACAAAGTCGGTTCATGAATGTTTCAGGTGCATAAATTTTTCCACTAGGTCCTGAAAAATGATTTGTATCCGAACCTAGAAACGATTGGATAGCATTCGATTTAGGTATCTCGTCACACAAACGTATGACAGTTATAGTCATATGTTATCAATTAGAGAATGATAAAATCATGAGCGACTATGATATGACAGAATCGTCAAAATGTTATATATATTTGGAGAAAATTACAACAGGGGATTCGGATGAAATAAAAGCAGTTGGTTACGGCGGTGTTGTTTGTACTGTAAAGGTAACACTTTCCAGCTGATACAGTAAACAACAAAATGCTTATTATAACATTGAATAAAAGCTAGAAAATCATCTCAATACCTTTTAGAAAAATCTGCTTACATCAGAGTCAATTGTACGATTCGAACTATATCATAAGCATATGTCTAAGAATCATTATCAAAGAGACTAAATCATGATATGAAGTGTTCGCGAAAAGGTGAGCGCAACGCCCTACCTGTGGCATCCGTCACAGACATAATTATGCAAAGGCAAGTCATTTGTTTACATGGAAAATCACGGGAACAAAAGGCACAAGTCAAAATAGTGAATCGTATTAGAATACCACTTCTAACATATATATCATCATTTTTTTAATGTCTTTATTATATACAGGCCGAAAAAGGTGACAGAAGGAAAAGACGGAAATACGCAGCTGGTATAAATAAAGCATTGGTTGAGGGAAGGCTGACCGAGTATCAGTTTGAACGACGCTTTATTGTTTCATTTCCGAGACCTGAAGACCATTTAGAACACCCCACTGCCAAGGTATAGTAAAATGTCATTTTATGTTGTGTTATCCACCCATAATTAGAAACCCAGGTATCACTGACAGGATACGAATGTAAGGTATCGAAAAGTTACTGTATCGTTGTTAGGCAATGTCTTTTCTAATCTAAATATACTATTACGCATTTTTATGTTTTGTTTTGATAATAATGTTTGTCCTGAAGTTTGGCGGCACTGTTACAACCCTGAATGTTAAAATTACTCTTAATGTAAAAACAATTACGTTAAGGGGGTACGTGTTAACTCTAAATGTTAAAAACTTTTCCATTAAGAGTAACACCCCGCGACCCTTAATGTAAAAAATAAATATAATTTTACATTAAGGGTTATTATCGTACATATCGCCCCTAATTGTAAAAGATTCTTATTAACAAAGTTTGATTTGTAATTTAGGGTACTTTTTGCTATTTTCAAATTTCTCATTGTTTTGCTTGGTTTCTTGTAATTATTCGTAATAAGCGACAGCGTGAGAAACTGACTTTGCTCAGATCTGAGAACAAGAGGGGCTATCATAAGAACGGCAGGTTTGTTATTTAGGACATGCCATCTACTACTCTGGAAGTCGAAGAGCATCAAGTGTCGGCTCCAGTCGCAGATCGCGACTCAAGTGGAACAGCGTCAGCTGTGGATCAGAAGCGGGTGCTGCGGTCAAGGTCGAAGGTAAACTCAGCCTCAGGGAAATAAAAGAGTGCATGCTTAGTCCCTTTTTGTTTCAGTTTATTTTAATAAACTGATTGGTTGAAGTTTAGAAATTGTCCGATTTCGTATATTGAAATTTCCCCCGCAATTGGGATCCATGATATGCATCGACCAAGTCAGCGAACCTGACCACCCGATCTCATTAGTCGCCTTTTACGACAAGCAATGATATGCACTCTGACGTAAACAAGTTTACATGTTAAACATGCTTAAATAAGAAACATGTTTACATTTTTGGGATGTTGTGTTTAAGTGGTGTTTATTTTGTGAGACGATAGCGCATTCTGTGTGTTTAGACCCCAGACCAAATGTTATTCCGTTTAAGATTTAAACACGTTTCTAAGCATATTTAGATCAAAACATGGCTTGTATGTGTTTACGGTCTAAACACAGATTTGTAGTGTATAACGGATGGCTATGTTTCTGTTACAACATATTATTCCAGGAAGAACCACCAGCTGAACACCAGTATGCCAGGAAAAGAACCAGGGAGCGACTGTCCAAGACACCAAAACTGGACTGTGGCGCAAAACTGCGTGTCAGAGAGACGCTGTGCTTTCCATATGAAAAGGTGATACTGCAATCCACATGTTGGATTGTAAAGAATAACAAAGTCGGTTCATGAATATTTCAGGTGCATATATTTTTCCACTAGGTCCTGAAAAATGATTTGTATCCGAACCTAGAAACAATTGGATAGCATTCGATTTAGGTATCTCGTCACACAAACGTATGACAGTTATAGACATATGTTATCAATTAGAGAATGATAAAATCATGAGCGACTTATGATATGGCAGAATCGTCAAAATGTTATATATATTTGGAGAAAATTACAACAGGGGATTCGGATGAAATAAAATAAATAAAGCTGGATACGGCGGTGTTATTTGTACTGTAAAGGTAACACTTTCCAGCTTATACAGTAAACAGCAAAATGCTTATTATAACATTGAATAAAAGCTAGAAAATCATCTCAATACATTTTAGCAAATTCTACTAAAATTGTTACTTCATTGTTTTTGCTTGGTTTCTTGTAATTATTCGTAATAAGCGACAGGGGCTATTATAAGAACGGCAGGTTTGTTATTTAGGACATGCCATCTACTACTCTGGAAGTCGAAGAGCATCAAGTGTCAGCTCCAGTCGCAGATCGCGACTCAAGTGGAACAGCGTCAGCTGTGGATCAGAAGCGGGTGCTGCGGTCAAGGTCGAAGGTCAATTTAGCCTCAGGGAAATAAAAAGGTGTATGCTTAGTCCCTTTTTGTTTCAGTTTTTTTTATAAACTGATTGGTTGAAATTTAGAAATTGTCCGATTTCGTTCAAATTTCGTATATTGACATGTTATGAGACTCCGTATTGAGGTCTCTGATTGCTCCTTTAAATACTCTACCCTATTTCGTATAATCTTTAAAAAACGGAGGTTGCGATTATGTCGTCCAATATGATTGCAGAGGGACGTTTGGATACTCATGTTAACATTATCATCCATCTGCGGTTTTTAATTCCAGATAGAAAAGTTCTAGTTAGTTTAATTTTTATCCACACATGCAAGATGTCCGAAAGGCTTATGTGACGTATTGCCATCCGTCTTCGTACGGAGTGCGTCATCCGTCATGTGAAATCTATTCACAATCCAATAAGATTTATTCATTAAATATGTCGAAAGATAGCATTTACAGCTCACTTGGTACGAAGTTCCTCGGTGAACTTATGTCAGCTCCCTCAGAAGATCCAATGGTCGGTACCTAACTGACATGAAATACTCTACAGATCGTATTTTATAAAGCCATCTAGACAAAGTAACGATCAATTAAATCTGCGAAGTTTCATGAATGTTCGATAAGTATTATTTCATAGTGATAACCCTTAATGTAAAAAATATTATCTGTCACTTCAACCCTTAATGTAAAACTTTTTACATTTAAGAGTTGTAACAAGAGTGAACCCACAGCCCTTAATGTAAAATATTTAATTTACATTAAGGGTTGTAACACGATACAGTTTAATCTATACAATAAAAGAATCAGATACTGATCCTCATGATCCGTTAGGTTATCGATGAATTTCTTTGTTATCAATACCTTGCAAAATTTACGCTGATATTTTGAATACACGCTTTTTCTAAATGGCTAGAATCTAATCATTTATTAGCAGAGGAACAAAACGGCTTTCGGCGTAAGAGAAGTACAACGGATCATATTTACACCCTCTTTTCTATTTTAAAAAAAAATACCCGTGAATCACCAAACGTGTGTGTTATATCGATGCAATGAAAGTTTACAATTAAGTGAATCGCGATTCTCTTTGCTACAAGCTATTCAAATTGGGAGTAAACGGGAAGGTCTTTTGGGGGTTAAATCATTATATGAAAATAATCGCTCGCAGGTTTTTGTGAAATGGCAAAATGACAGACAGTTTCGCTGTACTTAGTGCTGTGAAACAGGGCTGCGTTTTGTTGACGACACTATTTTCGGTTTTCATTAATGACTTGGTACAAGAGGTAATGTGGTGTAGATACTTTTAACACCATGATAAGTCTTTTACTGTATGCCGATGATGTTGCTCTATTAGTAACGGATGAAATGTCACTCCAGTTGATGTTAAACTGTATTGCCAGCTGGTGTAAGAAATGGCAATCAAAAGTAAAAAACAAATATTTTTCATTACCCTAATCCCTCCTCTGTTCTTATGAAGAAAGTAGGCTCACTAAATTAGTACAAAGGTGGCCATTTTAATTCCCAAAGTCTTGGGACTGCACAGTTATAAACATGTTTAATGTTTTATAGTTACCGCTTTCATGACTCTATAGATCATGTTTTACCCTTTTGTTTTGAATACGTATAGACTTAATCTGCATTGATAAGGAAACATGGCTCAGAAAGCTCTGGGGGCAAATTAATGGTAATAAGTTACGGACAAACCGACTGTTTAAGTCTACACTGAGTTCTTCACACTATGTTTGTAATATTACTCTGACAGAACATAACCTAGCATTTTTGCAAAATTTGGATGTGATACACACATTTCAGATCTTAGTCACCTACAGACCGAATGAAATGTCTAATACAGTGCGAGGATTTGTCAACCCCTGTAGCCGCACTGATTAACAATATGTTTAAACGTAGACTCTATAATAAATAATATTCACTATTGCTTTTTGTGTAGCTAGGACTCCCTGCATTTACTCTCTCTTTTAACACAGGGTATTTGTATTATTTTAGCACTGTAAGTGGTTTTATTATTACATTGTATTGACCGTTTGACGGTTACTGGTGTCTAACTGGCCCTAGCTGACCGAACGTCGTATCAGAGTGTGATACGTTTTTATGATTGTTTTAAAATGTATAAACGCTAGACACCTGAATAAAATATTTTTCTCTCTTTCTCTCGTAAAAGTAAATGTCAATCTACTCATGTTAGTCGCTCTCATGTATTATAATTGTTGTTACTAGTAATCCTTCACCTACCATATATGCACCATGTTCATTAATCAGTGTTGCTTGACAACGGTATAAGAATCTATACCGAAACGTCGTTTTTACAGTATAATAAAGAGGTTGTATCCATGCATAAAACATTTTTGTCTACTTTTTCACCCGTCAACTTCTAAGAAATGCGTATCAAACATGAACTATTTCTTTTGCGATGTGCGATCGATGTACATTTAAGTTTCTTAATGTCCTTAAAAGTAACCTTCATTTTTTGCATGGTTATTTTATATCAACGTTCAGCAGTCCGCAGTATTCAACATTAGCTTTCCATATTTCTCTGTATGAAGAATTGTTTTGTCCCATTCACGTCTAAGTAAGGTTACAGCTAACTTATGCACATGAAACCTATAAGCGATTCCAGGTAGTTTGGGCCTCCCCTTACAACTCTTCATTTTTGGATGTTTCGCGATCGACCGTTTATTATAGACAATAATAATTTGCAAGAGAGCGGTGGCACAAACAGGGTTGACAAAATTGTGATAAACAAAGAACATGAAATCGTGGAAACTGGTGAAACGCGACCCAGAAAACTTGGAGCAAGGGTAGAGGAATTTATGAAGGAGTTTATGCCGTCAGAACCAAATTCAACGAATCAGCAGTTCAGTCCAACCAAGAAGGATTTAAACCTCATTCACACAGCTGAACGAAACAACAGGTTATGTCGTTAACTGCTGCGTAAACATTAATGTAAATATGACTGCAGAGGTTTCTAGATTAGTATATGAGAAGTTGACTGACGATTTACCCAATGTGGTTTGATATCAATGAGAAATTGTTCACCAATATTTAATTTTAACAGTACATTGGAGACAGTTGTAGAACATGACCAACAGCTGTAGGAGTACCATTTGTTCATCTCACCGTAGTGTTTTATAATTAAACCATATTTTTTCAATACTACGATATGAATGATCACATAACCTCTACTCTACTACATGAATGACGATTCAACAAACATGCACGTTCGCTCAACAAATGTTTCAATTCAAATTCATGTGCTGTTTTGCATTTTAAACAAATAAGGATTAAAACTGTTTATAATACATGGAACTTGTGATGTCAGCGATAAACAATATTCACCACTCACTCGTGTATTCATATGGGGCAGTTGTGGTGAGGTAGAATGGTTGAAGCGTTGGCTTGTCACACAAAAATCCCGCCTCGGTTGTGAGGCTTCCTCACATCTGATTTATGCCAATGTAGGGTGTCACTTCATGCTAGAATAATGATCACTTACTCCTACGCATTTCGCCAGGGGTGCTCCCATCCTTGTTCAGTAATAAAACTGTCAGCATCTTATCAGCAGTTACGAGCTCATGGTCATCAGACATGCCGATGTCCACTCCCCATGGCACAAGCCTCTTACTATAAACAAAAAGCCGCAAGGGGCTGATTAGCCCTGCTCCACGTCTGTACTGAATGATACATCCATGGATGTAGTCATTTTATCTTTATGACAATGAAGATAAGCTAACAGTACACTGATCTTTTATTGGGACAACTGGTTCTATTCATTTCTATAATCTAAGAATTATTCTCCATGAATGGAATAATCGTTATGAGTGAGTGAATTGGGTTTAACGCTGCTTTAGGTATAACAGTATTCGAGTTATATCACGGTGTGTCAGCTTAATGTGGGAGGAAAGCCCGAAGTGATGGAGGTCTCAGATGTTTACCACTTCGGTGAAATCCAGAGCAAGGATATGGTGCTGACAAAACTAAAAACATAATCGGGGCGAACCGGACTCGAACCTACAATCATAGGTTTATGGTGTGCCCAAGGGAGGCAACGCAGCACTGCGAATCACGGCGCCTTAGACGACTGGGCCACTTGTGCCCCCAATATTCGTTATGTTAAAATTGAAGACATACAAAACATATAAAGTCATGTCACATGTGACCCACATATGATAACGTGGATAGATGCACCTTTTTTTAATACATTTGATAAAGATTTAACAGTAAACAATATGATTCATCCATCCATTTTTACTTGTAATGCCAAGCATCTACGTTCACTTTCAGCTAAATCATATTGATAATGACCTTTTTGAGAATAATATTAGCTTCCTGATACTATAACCGCAACCAATAATTCCATACACTGACTAACTTGCAAGGAACAACGACCTGATTCACCTCTGGCCACAATGCAAGGAGTACTTTGGTAGAGTAACTATTATAGACCAGTGCTGCAAGCATATTTCTTTCTTCACTGTGTTTGGTATATTGAAGTTTGTTTATCTAAACATTTGTTGTTTCATCCCTTTAAAAATCGAGTCTAGACCAGACAATCCAGTGACTGACATCCTGAGCATCGATTCAGGCAATTGGGATACAATGACATGCAGCCTTTGTTAAATTGACATTTGTAAAGATATTTGTGTATAAAGGTATCTTGCCATTTTAGCGACACCTCGGGTAACACCTTCTTACTTGTCAAACAGTGGCAAAGGACAATGCTTGAAACGTATGGCAGTGCTGTTTTACTGGATGCAACATACAACACTAATAAGTACAACCTATCTCTGTATCAACTGGCAGTACAGACAGATTTGGTTAAGTTCCCAAATATGTGGGCTACAGACCTAACAATCTGTACCCCTGATCTCGCCCAAAGCACTTTGTGGGAAGTGCATGAGAAGCCACTCGGCAGCGGCCACTTTCCAATCCACAGAACCATAGGAAACATATATATCCAAACCCCAAATGAACCCCAAGAACCAAAATTCAATTACAACAAGGCACACTCAGTGCTCAATTCAAAGCACTATGCAAACAGATCAACCCATCAGATCTCAAAAATAAAGCCCCCGAACAATACAGCCAAAACTTAACAGAATGCATAATCAACATTGAAAAAAACCTATCCCCTTGATAACACCAATAACAGGCAAAACAACGGTACCCTGGTGGACTGAATTTTTTTAGAAAAACTAGAAAAAAAAAGAAAAGCACATTTAATAAAGCTAAACGAGACTACACACATCTAAAGAGAGCCCATCAATTAAACCATCAAGTACAAAGCCTCGTCAAAATGGCAAAAGCCAAAAACTAGAAAAAAATCTGTGAAGAAATATACCATCACACAGACGCAAGCACAAAATACACGCAATCCAAGGCATTAAAGGAACCAAAAAACACACAACATAAATAACTCAACAAACCCTAAACAAGAAGCAAATAACCTTGCAGACCACTTCTCAGCCATTAGTAGTAATAGTAACTTCCCCAGGAAATTCCAAAAACAATTGAAAAATCAAAATAAACTCTCCAAATTACCCTTAGATGATAACCTATAAATTAACCAACAATATACACTAGAGGAACTACTCCAGGAACTTAATAATAGAAAAATAGGAACAGCCCCAGGACTAGACCTAACCTCATACCCAAAAATTAAACAGCTACCCAAAAACCTTCTGGAATCACTACTAAAACTATACAATCTCATCTACCAAAACGGTCAGGTTCCGACTTCATGGAAAGAGGCATTGGTCATCCCAATACCAAAGCCGAACAAACCGGCAAACGAGGCAAACTCTTACAGACTAATCTCCCTAACCTTAAACTTATGTAAAATCATGGAGGCAATTGTCAAAAATAAGACTCCAACAGTATCTAGACCAAAACAATATAAAAAACCAGCATCAAAGTGGATTCACGCCAGGCCGTTCAACCTAAGACAACCTCGACTGATTAGAACGAGACATCAAAACGGGTCAACTAAACCGACAATACACAGTAGGCATATTTCTAAACTTCTCTAAAGCTTTCAATATGGTATGGCATAACGGGCTAATACAAAAACTAAAAAAAGCAGGAATCAAAGGCCAAATAATAAACGATATCCAAGACTTCCTAATTACTTGCAAAATAACCGTGGGTGTCAACCAAACGCTATCCGACCAGTGTCCCTTAGAAAATGTGACACCCCAAGGTAGCATTCTAAGCCAAACACTCTTCAACATTATGATTAATGACCTATTCAAGGAAATACCCAATAAAATTCAAAATTCCAAATACGTGGATGATGGAGCCCCCTGGATCCGCAACAGAAGCATAAATATGGCTAAAATTATACTGCAGAATGCATTAAGTAAAATTCAAATATGGGCAAATAAATGGGGCTCCTCACTAAATGCTGAATAAACTACACGGATAGCATTCAAACACAGAAATATGCGTGCAAATACCCCCAAACTACAATCAAACAAAAAACCCATACAATTCCAAAAAGAAGCCAAATTTCTTGGACTAATCTGTGATGAACAACTCACCTCGGGTGCTCACATTAAAAACCTAACAAATAGATGCACTAAAGACCTGAACACACTACGCTGCCTGACAGGCTCCAACTGGGGAGGCTCCAACTGGGGGGCCTCCAAGGAGACCCTACTATCACTTTACAAATCACTAATTAGATCAAAAATAGACTATGGATGCCAAATACACAACACCTTAAACTCCTCATTAGGCGATAAACTAAACTCAATTCAATATTGAGCACTAAAAATAATAACATGCCACGCATATCGCTGCAGGCACTAACAGGCGAAATACCCCTGGATCTACGCCGAGAACACCCAACAATAAATTATTGGGCTTCAACCCAACAAAACCCACAAATCCAACAAATACTTAAAACCAACATAAGCCCAAGACTCCAACCTCTAGCTCGCAAAACCCCTCAATTAACACCTATCTCTAATCGCATAATAAATTACCTAAATACACACAACCTAAATAATTTAAAACTAGACACAGCACCAAATAACACCTTCAAACCCAACCACACTAGCATACATTCATGAAAATGGCCAAATTGGTGCCACATTTACACAGATCGGTCCTCTGACCCGGGCTCAAAAAGCACAGGATTCGGCATCCATATCGACAAACCAAAAAAATAAATAAAATCCTATAGGCTCCCAAATAATCAATCAATTTTCACAGCCAAATTAACGGGGATAATAACAGCTCTGCACAGCGATCAAATAAATAGACACCGAAAAACCCTAATCCTTTCAGACTCATTAAGTGGGCTCCAGGTCATAAAAAAAAAAAAAAAAAAAAACGCCCATAACTAATATAACAGATGATTAAAAGGGCCAACAATCTTGGCAATGAACACACAGACAAAGCAGCAAAATCAGCACTAAAATTAGAAGTAAGCATCAACCTACCAATATCCAAAAATTAAAAGTATCACAAAGGAGAAAATCTTCCAAAAGTGGCAAAATAACCATAAGAAATCTGACTGCAAACTAAAACACCTGCTACAAAAGTCACTCAAACAAACAAAAATCCATCATAAAACCAAAAACATGGACAGAGTAATAACTAAACTACAAACAGGCCACACTAAGTTAACTCCCACCTACATCAAATTAAAAAACCTGAAACTGGTAAATGCCCCCACTGCAACTAAAAAGAAACTCCTGAACATGTTATATTATATTGCACACATTACCAGCAACACAGAACACTCCAATCCACACTAAACTGCAACAATCAAATGACACTAGCAATGCTACTAAACCCCCTAAATGACTTACAAACTTTCAAAGCACTTGGCATCTATCTAATCAAAACAGGCCTACTCGGCCGCATCTAAAAAAGTACAACAAACAAGCTGTCCATAAATACTAAAATTCTAAACCTATAAAAACACACAAAATCACAAAACTCCATTTAGTCCCAACCCCCACCCTTTTTGTATGTCATATTTCAATATTCCAAATTTGTTCTCCAAATTCAGTCAGCAACCCTAAAAAAGCACCCTAGGTTACCTCACCTTTTCGGACATACCCTTTTCAACCAATCACTAAATGGCCTGGCAGGCCCCTGCACGAAATACGCATATGTTGGAAAGTGCACATTAAATTCCCAATTTTAGTAAGTAAGTATGTAAGGCTAGGGGTCAGCAGTCGCATTAATTTGGAGATGTATTAATTTCAAGATCTACAATGTGCTAAACATGCTAAAAGACAACTGTTGAAAATGAAGTTAGTTTGTGATGACATTTGCTCTTTTTGTTACAAATTGTGGATTTGTATCTGAGAGTTTACATAATGTATATTCATGATATTTTGAAAATAGATATAATTTGAAGAAATTGGAAATATTATCTTACCATATCCCAAGCAGTTTACTTTAAAATCCCATCATTCATATGGCCAACTAATAGGACAGACAGACATATAGTTTATAAAAGTGTGACAAGTTAAATGCGAAGGTAAAGATTTTCAAAGCAAAGTAAAACATGTTTAACATCGTGCCATATTTTGGCTGATGAGATACTACTTATTGAAGACATTTTGCACAGTAAAAAACTATTCACAATGATATAATCGTCATAAAATGATGTAGAACAATAAACAATGCAAGTATCACATGAATAATTGTCGTCTTAAAAACATGTTTCTTATTATAGAAGTAATACATTTGAAATAATTTCATGCACTTAGGATTATTTTCAGACAACAGTTTAATAAAAAAATGTGGGTTAGGCATTGTAGAATTGTAACAAGATAAATTAATACTGTATCTTAGGTCTTTCTAAAAATTACACTCAGAAAGGAAATGAACTTCTTTTTCCTCTTTTTTTTACACAAATAACAAGTTCTGAGCTCTCATGGATGGGGGTTGCATTGTGCCGACCTGTCTCCACGTGTAGAGTGAGGCTTCCACACATAGTCTGGGGAGATATTTCCTGAGATTTATGGACATATATAATGGTTTGCAAGTAAAGTTCAGGGACAAGATGTCTTTTTAAACATATGGTAACTGAGTAGTATATTTCCATGTTGAGGATTTGATGTATCATTCCAGAGGTGTTCAAACCAAGTACGTCCAATTATTATCTTGAGTGTTTTATTTTAAGAGATGTCACTTACTGAGTTGAGCCTGGCATAGATATAAAGTCGTGGATATCCAGATGCTTGCATATTTTAATGACAGTGTGAAAAATATATTTTTTTCTTCTTTTGCTATATTCTAAAACTGTGTGTGGCAGTCTATCATGTTCCCTTCTTTTGACTATTTGACAGTGATTCACATAAAGACTTTTTTCTGCCAGATTTGAACAGTAACTTCAGGTTATAACATTAGCATTACCCTATTTCATGATGAGGCACAAAGTGAAACAGATGGTAGATGTTCAGAAAGCATGGGGGTACATAGACTTTTTTATAACAATGTTGAGACCTTAATAAAATATTGAAAGGAGTTTGGGTATGATGCCAGAGTTATGCAATGTTTGTAGTAATGGCCTTTAGGGGCATATCTGATAGGCATTCAAACAGTTAACAGAATGACAATGATGTATTTATGTCGTAATGAAATTACATTGAAGACATAATGTGCTGCCATACAAATGTTATGTACATCTAAAGTGTCATATACTTTGTGAAGAATGAAGAATACAATAACATCTGATCAGAAATATTAATAGAATTGGTCATATTTGACTGTTAATTTAGAAATTAAGAAAAAAGAGTTTGCCTAAGCTGAATATTGTAAACTACTAGTAACCTATTTCAATACTAATAACCTATTTTCTGTTTGATGTTTTAATGCAGTCTTTCTTTGAAGTGTCCCATAATAAGTCACTTGAAGAAACTCTTTCAAATTGAAACAAAATAGATAGGCCTATAACCAGTGTTTAATAATACATAACCTAGGATAAAAGTCTCAATATAATTATCATGTGGAACATTATAATATTAATCTGAAGTAATATTCAAAATATGAATCAATTAGAAGCAATATTTTGTACTTATAAACCTACTTATTTTCTAAAATTCTGAGGTTTTAAAATTACATTAGGCCATGACGAGATGTTTACTGGGTATAAAGATACATTATATTGCTCATATTATTAACTGTCGGTACAAGATGCTATGTGATGTCTGATTAAAACTTTCTAAATCACAACTTTGAAAAATTTACACAAATGGGAAAAAATCAGAACTGTGAAGCAGATCAAGATAAAATCAACTATTCTTTGCAAAACGAGCAACCATTTGATTTCTAAAATAATAATGACGCCTATTTTACTTAAACAAAATTACATATGCCTCGCAATGTGGGAAAACAAAATATGCAGATATGGGAAGAAAAGTGTTCAAAGAACATGGCCGGTAATATCGAAAACATTACGGTAGCTGGGTTCTGTCTATAAATGTCAGACAAACTTATCGCATGACTACCGTCTCAATACAACATATGACGTCCGCCACGCCTAACGTAAACACATAAACGACATGACCACTCAACTGACGATATATGCGCTGATTAATAGCGGAAAATTGATGGCATGTCCTTTTATCATAGTGTCATAAGCAGTCTTAAAACACGCGAACTGGCTGAGTTTAATTAGCTTGCAATATAAGACGCGAATTGGACACATGCGCTGAGTTGTCTCCCTTGAAAAGCGCGATAGTCTAAACTAACGCTAACACACTGTCTCGAAAAGTGTGTAAAATAGCGACGACCGTGAAAATAGGTCACACTATATTGACTAGATTTGTTGTGTGTGAGCAATGAACACTATACAGTTAGTGCAGTATACAATAGGGGATGTAGTATTCATGTTAGAAATAACAAAATAGTTTAATGCTAGGTGGAAATACAAAATAACACTGACATGTTTTATTCAATACAATTTGAGTGAATCTGTAGAACTAAGATATTATCACATATGTGACAGAAACGTATTTTCAAAAATGAAAATATTAACTACTGTTTTATTAAAAAGAATACCGTAACTTATGCCGTGTACTCCCGGTGACTCGTAGTCAATTTACCACCTTTATATTTCTTTATATCTTACCTATTGGTCGTGGAATGGGGGAAATGTTTATTCCCAGCTGGGTTCCTATCGCATGGTCGGCACGTGGGTGCATTTTGGTTTCAAGTTCCGGTCAGTGCGTTTGATAGGAGCGTTCTGATTGGGTGACGGGCGGATTGTTGACCAATCGCGTCTAGTGTAAGTACGGGAAGAGGTCAGAGGTCGGTTGGCGCGGCAAATATAAGGGGGCTTGACACCTGGGGTAGACTGTCTTGCGTTATTGGTTGATCGATATAGGTGAGGTGACCGCACCACTCATAACTCCGTGACGGAGTTAGTTCCCAGTAGATCTGTGGGGATCTATGTCCAAATGTTCTTTAATAAAATATGAGAGGAATTTGGTAGAGTTAAGACTCTTTGGGAAACCGGTAAGATAGTGGGCGGGACGGGTGACATTTTACGGAAGTGTAGTGCATAGCAGGGATGCAGGATTATCTTGGGAGTGATGTAGGGCAAACTGGCTAGGTAGAAAAGTGGTCAAAACAGCATGTTGGGTAATTTTAGGATTTTGAGGGTGGGGGCTAGGTTTATAATTTGAGTTTCCTTGATTTATTGAATAAACTATATATTTTGTTACTCTGACTTTGTTTATTTATTTTTCTAATCACTCCTCTACATCCTAAAAGAACTGGGAAATAGGTCGGTTGTAGGTTAAGAATGACGAACACAACGCAAAGCATGAGACATTGTTTGTGACAGCCGTTCCTATTACATTTGGTGCCGTGACCCGGATTGTAGATGTGAAGTGTTTATTTTTTTGGTAGGGTACATAAGAAGTTAGAATAAATGGAAGCTGCTTACAATTTGTCTGGCCCCTCTGATTTATTAGTACCCTCAGTAATGGAGGACGCTTATTATGATGTACCATCTGTCAGTAGGTTGCCATATACCTCAACACCTTACCATGGTTCACAACAGGTTATCCAGCCACTATTGATAGATCTTGGGGAGGGAGACCTGGAGCAGGTACATGCTGGTCCTACCGGTACAGGGAATGTGACATTTCCAAATTCTGGTGTGGATTCCCAGCAGCTGTCAAATCCTGGTGGTAACAGTAGTAGATCTGTTAGGTTTGAGTCATTGCAACTACAGGGTGGGCAAGGTAAACCATCAATGACACCAATAGGTACAGTACATATGGGTAGCACAGTGGGAACAGCAAATTCTTCCAGATATCAGAGTAGGGTTAGGGAACAAAGTTTTTGTTCTAGGGTTCAGAGACGGGAAAAACAACCTGATACGTTTGATGGAAAAAAAACAGAGTGGCAGGATTATATTGTTCATTTTGAGCAAGTAGCATGGAATGGTTGGAATGAGTATGAAAAAGCTCAGCAATTGTTAATGGGTTTGCGTGGTACACCACATGCTTTACTTAGTAATCTTACTTATGGTCAGCCGAGCAATTATGTAGCAATCAAAAATGTTCTGACACAACGGTTCAATCCAAAATAGAGGAGTGTAGCATATCGCTGCGAGTTCCGAAATAGGCGTCAGGGCAAGGACGATTCGGCTTCTGACTATGGGTATCAGCTTCGTAGATTAGCTTTGCTTGCTTATCCTGAAATCCCATATACTTCCCTTGAGCTTCAAATTATAGATCAATATGTTTCGGGTCTAAACATTCTCGAGATGAAAAAAAGGGTAACTTTTAGTCATCCCCAGACTCTAGAACAGGCTATATCCTATGCGATGGAGTATGAAGCAGCTGAGGACAGTAGGTTCAAGAAGCCATTTGGTACCTGTAGTAAAATTTGTGCTGTCAAATTGGAAGAAACAGAAACCCAAGATCAAGCAAACAAAGGGCTTACTTTAGAGGCAATAACCGAATTGATTGATCAAAAGTTTGAAACATTCAAGCAAACTATGCTGAAGCTGAAACCCAATGATGAAATTAGAAGGGGCGCTTGCTTCTACTGTAAAAAAGTGGGTCATTTTGCTAGGGAGTGTTCAAAATTGGAGAAAAACAAGGACAATGCTGAAAAGGGTACGACCATTGTGTCGGGAAGCTAATTTGGGCTGAGGTGACGGCCGACACTTCAGCTCAGTCTTGTCAGGTTCAGAAACCTGAAGACCTAGCTGAGAGTAGTGATGTTTTTGAGTTGCCTAGTGGTAACAGTGAGGGGTCCCCAGGCCGTACTAAGGAAATTGTCTATGTACGTAATGTTCAGGGGGATCAAAAGTGCCTTTATGCAAATATTGCATTGAATGGTGGTCAAAGTTCTATGCTTATTGATACAGGTTCTCCCATTTCTCTTTTGTCCAGTCAGGAATTTGCCAGACTGGGTTTTGTCATGATCTGCTGGTGGAAAGTGAAATAAATCTGGTTACGGCAAATGGTAAGCAGTTGGAAGTCAAGGGTCAGGCCATATTTGATTTTGAGGTTGATGGTCTGTGTTTTGGACACCGTTTTGTTGTGGCTGATCTTGACGGTCTAACTGGCCTTTTCGGTATGGACTTTTTCGAGAAATACAACGGGGATATTTTGAAAACAGCTAAAGGCAAAATCAGGTTATTCAAACAAACATCCTCTGGTTGTGCTAGAATAAGGCTTATAGAGAAGGCAAAAGTTCCCGCACAGTCCAAAATGATTCTGGAGTGTAAGGTTGATAGGTTTCCGTTGCTCTTGGAGGAGAGTGCAGTTGAACCAAATAGACATTGGCAGGGTCAAGGGTTGTTTGTAGCCAAAGGTTTAGTGCAACCATGTCTGGACAAGGTCATTGTGTCGGTATTGAATTAGAATGATAAGTCAGTACACATAGGTCCATCTGCAGTGATGGGAACCCTGAGTCCTGTAGATAAAGTCATTGAGGTTGCACAGGAGAAGACGTCCACAGACAATGGACACAAACTTGCCCCTCACTTACAATCCCTGGTGGATGGTAGTTTGGCTGAGTTGACCTCTGATCAGAAACAGTCCTTGTCAAATCTAGTTAGTCAATTTGAGGATATATTTATTGGACAGGATGGTGCAATTGGTCAAACTGATCTTGTCACACATGATATTAAAACTGGAGAGGCTCCTCCAACAAAATTACCTCCTCACTGAGTTCCCTTAGCTAGAAAGACCGTAGTTGAGGAAGAGGTTGGCAAGATGCTGGAACGGGGCATCATAGAACCAAGTGACAGTCCCTGGTCAGCCCCGGTTTGTATGGTTAGAAAAAAAGATGGCTCGTGTAGATTTTGCATAGATTTGAGAAAATTGAATGCGGTCACGCAGAAAGATGCGTACCCTTTGTCCAGAATAGATGATACACTTGACACACTTAGCGGGAATAAATGGTTAAGTACGCTTGATTTGACTAGTGGCTACTGGCAAGTAAAAATGGACCCAAAAGACAAAATGAAAACTGCCTTCACAACGCATCTAGGCTTATTTCATTTTAATGTTATGCCCTTTGGCTTAACAAATGCGCCTGCCACGTTTGAAAGACTTATGAACAAAGTTTTGGGGTTATTGAAATGGAAAAGTGTCTTTGCTATCTTGATGATGTCATTGTGTTTGGAACTGATTTTGAAAGTGCCCTAACAAATCTTAGGTTAGTGTTTACCAAGCTCAGAGGGGCGAATTTGAAGCTAAAACCAAAGAAATGTTTACTTTTCCAAACACAAGTTACCTTTTTGGGTCATTTAGTCTCTCAAGATGGAGTTCAGTGTAACCAGGAAAAAAACTGAGGTGATAAAAAACTTGCCAAAACCAGAAAACCAAACTGAAATTCGCAGTTTCTTAGGTTTAGTGGGTTACTATCGGCATTTTGTAGAGAACTTTTCAGAGATAGCCTCACCATTGATTGGGCTTACTCGCAAAAGGGCTACTTTTGTTTGGAATGATAAGTGCCAGCAAGCATTTGAGACATTGAGGCAGAAATTGCTTTCGGCCCCAATATTGTCATTTTCAGAGGATTAGGGTTTGTTCGTATTATATACACCTGGAACTTAATTAAGCGCCACCCATATTTATATCAATGAGTCAACCTTGTTGCAACCTAACAAAAAATTCCTTTTACATACGTGTGTCTAGTGATGTTCAATGCTTAAAAGGGACACTAATCACAGAGAAAACATGAGTTTGAAGCATACTGATGAATTTTATTATCAAATGGTCACATTTTAGAAAAATAAATAATTTGCACCAAAAACAAAGTGAAAATTACTTTTTTCACACAGCGGTTACTGAAATGGTTGCTTCAAATTTGAATCAGTGGAATCCTGGAACAATGTCTAAAGAAGCCCAAAACACAGTTTATGTCAATATTTGGTGTGTCCTCCTTGTGCACGAGTAACGTCAGCCAAACGCTTCCTCATTCCCTGAATCAAACGTTGAACTTGACGTTGAGGTATTCTAGCCCACTCCTCATGCAAAGCAGCATCGAGTTCACGTAAATTTTGGACAGGTGGGTCTCTTTCTCGAATTTGACGGCCTAAAATGTCCCAAAGATGCTCTATGGGATTGAGATCAGGACTTCGTGCTGGCAGAGAAAATGTCTCAATCGCATTCTGACGTAAACATTCGCGGACAGCACGTGATCTGTGAGGTCGGGCATTGTCATCCATGAATATCGGTCTTGTGGCCAATGGATGTTTATCAAAATGGGGAATAACTGCCGTCTCCAAGATATCATGCTGATATCGAGGTCCGTTAAGAGTGCCATGCACACTGATCAAGTCCAGTTTACATGAGAAAGATACACAACCCCGCACCATTACGGACCCACCACCAAAAGGAATGGTTTCAAGGATGTTGCGTTCGGCCATGGCTGTATTTGGATGCCTCCAGACACGTGTACGCCCGTCCACCATGTGCAAAAGGAACCGGCTTTCATCCGAAAAATGAGCTCTCCTCCATGATCGAATGTTCCAGTTCTGACGTTGAGTTGACCACGCCAAACGTCTGTGTTCCTGTGTTAACAGTGGACGTTTGATTGGTCTTCTGGCTCCATACCCCGCTGCCTTCAAACGAATTCGGACGGTTCTGGTTGAAATTGCTCGGCCAACTAGCCACTGCGATCTTTAAACTGTAGCGTTGTCAAACGGACGTCGCCTAACCAGCCGTAATAACGCTGCATCTTCCCCCCTGGATGTCTTTCAAGGCTGACCTGGCTGTGGTCTATCCTTAACTTCATTTGTTGCACGGTATTTTTGCACTAATCTTGCAATTACGGAATGGTGACGTCCAAGATGCCGTCCAATTTCCCTAAAAGACAATCCTGCATTATTCATTCCAATAACCTGCCATCTTAATGCTTCTGACAGTCAACGACGTGGCATGATGGTGTTTTACAACGATCAGACAGTCTATGTCAAGAAATGTGTACCTTTCAAGGTGTGCAAAGGTAAAAATCCATACTTGATTTCAGAAAATTCAAGGGTATTGTGCTTCACGTGCAGTGCATGCAACAGCAATCGCGTTGATCGTGGCATTGTCAGTGTGATGGTGTGGGGAAAGGGCCATATTGTCTAATAACTAATCATTGTTTGCTTATTTTCGGTATTCATAATTATTCTGTGTCATATTTAGTTCGTTGGCGGTTAATTAAGTTCCAGGTGTATATATCAACCATTGGTAAGGGAAACTAGTGATATGCAGCAATCACAGCCACACACACATACAGGCCGACATGGGCTGGGTATGTTAGTGATATGCAGCACACAAAACGACTCACACACATACAGGCTGACATAGGCTAGGGATGCTCGTGATATGCAGCACACACAGCCACACACACATACAGCCTGACATAGGCTAGGGATGTTAGTGATATCCAGCACATACAGCTACGCACACATACAGGCTGACATGGGTAAGAGAAACTAGTGATATGCAGCACATACAGCAACTCACACATACAGGCTGACATGGGTAAGAGAAACTAGTGATATGCCTCACATAGTTGCTGACATAGGTTAGGGAAACTAGTGATTTGCTGCACACACTGCTCCTCACACATACAGGCTGACATGGGTAAGAGAAACTAGTGATATACAGCACACACAACTACTCACAGATACAGGCTGACATGGGTAAGTGAAACTAGTGATATACAGCACACACAGCTACTCACACATACAGGCTGACATGGGTAAGAGAAACTAGTGATATGCAGCACACACAGCTACTCACACATACAGGCTGACATGGGTAAGTGAAACTAGTGATATACAGCACACATAGCTACTCACACATACAGGCTGACATGGGTAAGAGAAACTAGTGATATGCAGCGCACATAGCTACTCACACATACAGGCTGACATGGGTAAGGGAAATTAGTGATATGCAGCACATAGCTACTCACACATACAGGCTGACATGGGTAAGAGAAACTAGTGATATGCAGCGCACATAGCTACTCACACATACAGGCTGACATGGGTAAGGGAAACTAGTCATATGCAGCACACACAGCTACTAACACATACAGGCTGACATGGGTAAGAGAAACTAGTGATATGCAGCACACACAGCTACTCACACATACTGGCTACCATGGGTAAGGGAAACTAGTGACATGCAGCACACACAGCTTCACAGACATCCAGGCTGACATGGGTGAGAGAAAGTAGTGATATGCAGCACACACAGCTACTTACACATACTGGCTGCCATGGGTAGGGAAACTAGTGATATGCAGCACACACAGCTTCACAGACATACAGGCTGACATGGGTAAGAGAAACTAGTGATATGCAGCACACACAGATACTCACACATACAGGCTGACATGGGTAAGAGAAACTAGTGATATGCAGCACACACAGCTACACAGACATACAGGCTGACATGGGTGAGGGAAGCTATTAATATGCACCGATCACAGCTACTCACACATACAGGCTGACATGGGTAAGGGAAACTCGTGATATGCAGCACACACAGCTTCTCACACATACAGGATTACATAGAAAAGGGAAACTAGCGATGTGCAGCACACACAGCTACTCACACATACAGCTTGACATGGGTAAGCGAAACTAGTGATATGCAGTACACACCGCCTCTCAGACATAGAGGCAGACATTGGTAAGGGAAACTAGTGAAATGCAGTACACATAGCTACTCACACATACAGGCTGACATGGGTAAGGGAAACTAGTGATATGCAGCGCACATAGCTACTCACACATACAGGCTGACATGGGTAAGGGAAACTAGTCATATGCAGCACACACAGCTACTCACACATACAGGCTGACATGGGTAAGAGAAACTAGTGATATGCAGCACACACAGCTACTCACACATACTGGCTGCCATGGGTAAGGGAAACTAGTGATATGCAGCACACACAGCTTCACAGACATACAGGCTGACATGGGTGAGAGAAAGTAGTGATATGCAGCACACACAGCCACACACACATACAGCCTGACATAGGCTAGGGATGTTAGTGATATCCAGCACATACAGCTACGCACACATACAGGCTGACATGGGTAAGAGAAACTAGTGATATGCAGCACATACAGCTACTCACACATACAGGCTGACATGGGTAAGAGAAACTAGTGATATGCCTCACATACAGGCTGACATAGGTTAGGGAAATTAGTGATATGCTGCACACACTGCTCCTCACACATACAGGCTGACATGGGTAAGAGAAACTAGTGATATACAGCACACACAACTACTCACAGATACACGCTGACATGGGTCAGTGAAACTAGTGATATACAGCACACACAGCTACTCACACATACAGGCTGACATGGGTAAGAGAAACTAGTGATATGCAGCACACACAGCTACTCACACATACAGGCTGACATGGGTAAGTGAAACTAGTGATATACAGCACACACAGCTACTCACACATACAGGCTGACATGGGTAAGAGAAACTAGTGATATGCAGCGCACATAGCTACTCACACATACAGGCTGACATGGGTAAGGGAAACTAGTCATATGCAGCACACACAGCTACTCACACATACAGGCTGACATGGGTAAGAGAAACTAGTGATATGCAGCACACACAGCTACTCACACATACTGGCTGCCATGGGTAAGGGAAACTAGTGATATGCAGCACACACAGCTTCACAGACATACAGGCTGACATGGGTGAGAGAAAGTAGTGATATGCAGCACACACAGCCACACACACATACAGCCTGACATAGGCTAGGGATGTTAGTGATATCCAGCACATACAGCTACGCACACATACAGGCTGACATGGGTAAGAGAAACTAGTGATATGCAGCACATACAGCTACTCACACATACAGGCTGACATGGGTAAGAGAAACTAGTGATATGCCTCACATACAGGCTGACATAGGTTAGGGAAATTAGTGATTTGCTGCACACACTGCTCCTCACACATACAGGCTGACATGGGTAAGAGAAACTAGTGATATACAGCACACACAACTACTCACAGATACAGGCTGACATGGGTAAGAGAAACTAGTGATATACAGCACACACAGCTACTCACACATACAGGCTGACATGGGTAAGAGAAACTAGTGATATGCAGCGCACATAGCTACTCACACATACAGGCTGACATGGGTAAGGGAAACTAGTCATATGCAGCACACACAGCTACTAACACATACAGGCTGACATGGGTAAGAGAAACTAGTGATATGCAGCACACACAGCTACTCACACATACTGGCTACCATGGGTAAGGGAAACTAGTGACATGCAGCACACACAGCTTCACAGACATCCAGGCTAACATGGGTGAGAGAAAGTAGTGATATGCAGCACACACAGCTACTTACACATACTGGCTGCCATGGGTAAGGGAAACTAGTGATATGCAGCACACACAGCTTCACAGACATACAGGCTGACATGGGTAAGAGAAACTAGTGATATGCAGCACACACAGCTACTCACACATACAGGCTGACATGGGTAAGAGAAACTAGTGATATGCAGCACACACAGCTACACAGACATACAGGCTGACATGGGTGAGGGAAGCTGTTAATATGCACCGATCACAGCTACTCACACATACAGGCTGACATGGGTAAGGGAAACTCGTGATATGCAGCACACACAGCTTCTCACACATACAGGATTACATAGAAAAGGGAAACTAGCGATGTGCAGCACACACAGCTACTCACACATGCTGGCTGACATGGGCTAGGGATGTTAGTGATATGTAGCACACATACCTACTCACACATACAGCCTGACATGGGTAAGAGAAACTAGTCATATGCAGCACACACAGCTTCTCACACATACAGCCTGACATGGGTAAGAGAAACTTGTGATATGCAGCACACACAGCAACGCACACATACAGGCTGACATTGGTGAGGGAAACTAGTGATATGCAGCACACACAGCTACTCACACATACAGGCTGACATGGGTAAGAGAAACTAGTGATATGAAGCAAACACAGCTACTCACACATACTGGCTGCCATGGGCTAGGAAAACTCGGAATATGCAGCCCTCTCAACTGCTCACAGGTCCAGGTTGACATAGGTAAGGGAAACTAGTGATATGCAGCACAAACAGCTACTCAGACATACAGGCTGAAATGGGTGAGGGAAACTATTAATATGCACCAAACACAACTAATCACACATACAGGCTGACATGGGTAAGGGAAACTAGTGATATGCAGCACACACAGCTTCTAACACATACAGGATGACATAGGTAAGAGAAACTAGTGATATGCAGCACACACAGCTACACAGACATACAGGCTGAAATGGGTGAGGGAAGCTATTAATATGCACCAAACACAGCTACTCACACATACAGGCTGACATGGGTAATAGAAATAGTGATATGCAGCACACACTGCTACACAGACATACAGTCTGACTTCGATGAGGGAAGCTATTAATATGCACCTATCACAGCTACTCACACATACAGGCTGACATGGGTAAGGGAAACTAGTGATATGCAGCACACACAGCTACTCACACATACAGGCTGACATGGGTGAGAGAAACTAGTGATATGCACCAATCACAGCTACTCACACATACAGGCTGACATGGGTAAGGGAAACTAGTGATATGCAGCATACACAGCTTCTAACACATACAGGATGACATAGGTAAGGGAAACTAGTGATATGCAGCACACACAGCTACTCACACATACAGGCTGACATGGGTGAGAGAAACTAGTGATATGCACCAATCACAGCTACTCACACATACAGGCTGACATGGGTAAGGGAAACTAGTGATATGCAGCACACACATCTACTCACACATACATGCTTAAATGGGTAAGGGAAACTACTGATATGCAGCACACACAGCTCCTCACACATACAGGCTGACATAGGTAAGAGAAAGTATTGATATGCACTTCACACAGCTTCTCACACATACAGGCTGACATTGGTGAGGGAAACTAGTGATATGCAGCACTTACAGCTACTCACACATACAGGTTTACATGGGTGAGGGAAGCTATTAATATGCACCAATCAGAGCTACTCACACATACAGGCTGACATGGGTAAGGGAAACTCGTAATATGCAGCACACACAGCTTCTAACACAAACAGGCTGACATGGGTGAGGGAAGGTATTAATATGCACCGATCACAGGTACTCATACATACAGGCTGACATGGGTAAGAGAAACTAGCGATGTGCAGCACACACAGCTCGTCACAAATACAGGCTGACATAGGTAAGGGTATCTCGTGATATGCAGCACACACAGCTTCTCAGACATACAGGCTGACATGGGTGAGGGAAACTTATGATATGCAGCACACACAGCTTCTCATACATACAGGCTGACATAGGATAGGAAAAGAATATTAACATGCAGCACATACAGCTCCTCATACATACAGGCTGACATGGGTAAGGGAAACTAGTGATATGCAGCGCACATAGCTACTCACACACACAGGTTGACATGCGTGAGAGAAAAAAGAGATATGCAGCACATACAGGCTAACATCGGTTAGGGAAACTAGTGATATGCATGAGACACTGCTCCTCACACATACAGGCTGACATAGGTAAGCGAAAATAGTGATATACAGCACACACAGCTACTCACACATACTGGCTGACATGGGCTAGGGAAACTCGTGATATGCAGCACACTCAACTACTCACACATACAGGTTGACATAGGTAAGGGAAACTCAGGTGAATGCAGCACACACAGCTCCTCACACATACAGGCAGATATGGGTAAGTGAAACTTGTGATTTGCAGCACACACAGCTCCTCACCCATACAGGCTGACATGGGTAAGAGCAACTATTGATATGCAGGAGACACGGCTACTGACACATACAGGCTGACATCGGTAAGGGAAACTAGTGATATGCATCACACACTGCTCCTCACACATACAGGCTGACATGGGTAAGGGAAACTAGTGATATACAGCACACACAGCTACTCACACATACAGGCTGACATGGGTAAGAGAAACTAGTGATATACAGCACACACAGCTACTCACACATACTGGATGACATGGGCTAGGGATGTTAATGATATGCAGCACACATACCTACTTACACATACAGGCTGAAATGGGTAAGAGAAACTAGTGATATGCAGCACACACAGCTACTCACACATACAGGCTGACATGGGAAAGGGAAACTAGTGATATTCAGGACATACAGCGACACACACATACAGGCTGACATGGGTAAGGGAAACTAGTGATATGCAGCACACACAGCTACTCACAAGCAGTTCAATAGACTGACCATTTGTTATTCCCGGGAGTGTAACATACATATTAAATGTACAATGATACTATATCATAACTTAAATATGAAATCAACTTATGTTACTAATCAGTCGATTTTAGTAAGTGCCTCTGGTGCTAATTCTTTTGTTGAATTCCCTGATATTTTTGAAAAATACAGGTTCACGGCAACTAGCGATAAAATGGTGCACGATTGGTTTCACAATCCGATGCAATTTTGGCAGAATCAGTTAAACTTTGCCATATGGTGTGCAACAACGGGATGTAGTGTATCTCTTTATGCTCCAGGATTTGAACTGAATTAGTCTGTTTTATCATTTTACGTGTACTATCAGTTTAGATGTATACTTAAAGAAATTAGTGCTCCATTACCGCAGGATCGAGCATGGGATGCATTAAATAATCCGTACAATAGGTGGGCATTCGAACGTATTTGTCAGGAATTTAATGTTTCCACGAGTAAAGATTGGCGTCTTAGTGGAGTTAACCATGGCCTAGGTATTCCGTACGCTGGTGCACACTCTGTTAAAGAAGTCAGCGATGATTTACTGAAAAGGGGTCGGCTTCTTCCAAGCCTTGCTCTCTCGAGTAACGAGTGGAGAGACGATCGTATGAACTATAAGGGTGGTGTTGCTTTCACCATCCAAAAGGTTGAGCAACCACCTGGAAATGCTTGGAATGAATTTATATATGATAAAACAGAAAATAATTGTACTAACTCAGGAGTTGTAAGAGTTAATGAATCAATAAGAACTTATGTATGGGTAATTCTTGGTGCACAATCGCAAACACGAACGTCCACGGGACGGCGCTAGATGCGCAAAAGCAGTTTGTTGCAAACGTGGAGGATGCTATTAATTCACCAGTTGACATGCCATCTTCTATAAAGCGTTATCAAGATGTATTACATTACGCTCAAGCCAACGTAGACTACGTTTATGCGCCGGGACTATACATGTCTCCTAGTAATATGGAACTTAAGATCGGTCAAGTGATAGGTTATAATAATAAAATTGTTATTGCTACCGATCAACAAAAACCACGTATAAATTCAGATATTAACACCGAATTAATAACGCAAACAAACACAGGCGAAACGGGAATAGTCAAGCCACAGTCACCGAAACAGATATCTACTGAAAGCACAACCACAAGTGCCACCGCAAGTTGCGGCTAAAAATGAACAACATATCGATGAAAAAACAGCGCTTGTAGTGGGTGGAGTTGCGGCAGGTTTACTCATGGTTTGGTTAAATAGTTCTTAGCGGATACGTACAACAGCCCTGCAATTGCTACGATCAGTGCCAACAAGTTTTGAATAAGCCCAGTGGTGGTCTTAGCTAATAAATTCAAGAGCCAGGAAACAATACTCCCCATTATACCGGGAAGTTCAGACGCGGCTTTCCAAGCGAATTTTCTCAGTACTGAACCTAATGCTTTTAAATGCTTTATTATCCACTCTTTTATACCGTTTTTATCACTAAGCGGTGTGCCACCTCCTGTACCACCACTGGTTAACGTGAGAGTCAAAGTCGATATAATAAATCCCAATGCGGTTAAAAAACTAGCAATGGTTATCCCCTGTTCTCTGAACAATGTTTTAATTTTATCGGCCAGTGTAGTGTCATCGTTGAGGACTTGATCGATAGTTTCTCGAATTCGACTGATTTTGAACGAAGTGCCTTTCTATTACTGGAAGCAGCCTCGAGACGGGTCTATTTTTCGTCTTCTAAGTTACGCAATCTTTCTGCAACGCGGCGTCTACTGAATTCATCACCCGCCTGTTCAAATTTGTTTTCTCATAAGCTATATGCTTGTCGAGTTCGGATAGCTTGGCTATATTATTGATGAGTTCTCCCGGCATTGTTTGCATTGCGTTGTCAAGACCTCGTTATTCCCTAATACTGAACTCCGAGGATGGTACCTGTAACGTGGAATTATTGTAATAGTTATCCAAGATTTCTCCGAGTCCGTCCGAGGCCACCTTCGAGCTTTCTTCCAAATTATCTATGGTACCTAGTTCATCACGCACAGTCCGAAGAACCTTAGTAGTCTTCGCGGAAAGTTTTTCTTGTCGTGAGTAGTCTACGAAACCTAATTCATTACGAACAATCTTGACACCGTGTTTAGCGGCTATCGTAGGCAAGGCTATGGGCTTACGAGTACGAGAATTCAAAAGATCAATATCAGGTTTACCACACAGTCGCAATATTCCTTTACTATCTAATTCAAACTTTGAATAGTCACGAGCAATAGGACTAACATCTTTAAAGGTATCGTAATAATCATTAACGGTTGATTGTAAAAGTTCATCGTTAAGATTCATGCCACCAAAGCTGGTTTCATCAGTACCCTTTTCGATTGTACTAGGGTTATCAAAATCATCTTTATTAAAATCATCCATTTTTATATTAAACATAAGGTTACATAATTTCAATATAACAATGTCTTCGCAATACGAACGCAAGTTAAACCCACAACATAGACTTCGAGATCCATTAGGGGTCAAAGCAATTCGTCAGTCTGTAACTATAACTAATAACCCGAGTACAATTAATCAGATTCAAACGCTTATGGTTCGCTTTTCTAATCTCAGCGCACATGATGTGTTAGTTCCGGGAACTGTCCGACTAGCATTTACGATTATTTTGACTTCTGCTGACGTTAACAGGGAGCCCGCTCAGAACATAGGTCGTGCTATCGTTAAGAAAATCGCGATTAAAATTAGCGGTAATGAGGTTTTGAGTATCGACGATAGCGATGTATACTATTGTTACATGGATCTCTGGAGAACGGATAAAGAGCGGGAAAACTTACAGTACCAAGGTATTTGTAATAAGAACACATTGAGACTGCGTGTAGATGCTTCTAGTGGTGATAGTACCGTTGTAAAAGATCAGGCCGTTGCCAACGCATTAGGTAACTGAGTCTATATTCCGCTCGACTTTGAATTACTTGATTCCCACATGCCCTTTTATCAAGCATCCCTAGGCGATAGGTTAGAATACGAACTCACTTTTAATGACTACGGTAGAGCAATCTAAGTCACTGGGGATGAAACGGCTAGCTATTCCATTGACAATATTTTGCTGGAGTATGATATGATAACAGATCCCGAATTATCCAGACAAATTCGTAACCAGTATACAGGAAGTTTAGCCATTTTGTACGATTGCGTGCTTCGACACCGAAAGATCACTAGGATAAAAAAAGATACGACGTGGAATATCAATCAAAACGTCACCACGAGGTCGTTGAAGGCTATTTTAATGTTGTTCGAGGAACCCCCCCCCCCCCACCCTCCCCCCCCCCCCCCCCCCCTACAATCCCAAGATTACAAAAGTAGAATTGACTACCAAGGGCGTCCCTAACCAGCTATATAGTCAAGGAATGCTAGCCTATCAACAGTGGGATGAGATTAAAAAAACTTCCTGCTATAAAACGCAACCCAGAAGTTAACGCGGTCGTGAAAGATCTGTCTCATGGGAGTGTATCAATGGGTGAATACCTCACCACGAAGTATGCGCTATGGTTCAACATGCGAACAACGGACGATGACCAACTACACGGTAGTGGGAGGAGAATAGAAAATGTTAGCGAGGGTGTCACTATACAGATAACGAAGCTCCAGGAATCAGCTGGTACATTAAACATATATTTGTACGTGATAATGGATGCGCAACTTAATATACAGAATGGAAGATTCCTGCAAGCAATCTATTAATAATCTTTTACCTAAAGAACCGCACTGCGTTATCATAAGCGGGGAAACGGGTTGTGGAAAAACAGCTTTTATTCTAGATATTTTACAAAGTCATTATCGGGACGTTTTCGCCCATATTATTATTCTGTGCCCGACTATAAGCGTTAATATAACATACCTATCGAGAGATTTGGTAATGAATGACGATGGGGTACACAAAGTTGATCCGGGCGATCGTTTACAAGACTGTTAACGAGTATGTCACGAAAAATACAAAGGAGAATCAACCCTTTTTGTAATAGACGACTGCAGCGCGAGTAAAGAACTAACCAAAAAGAAAGATATGCTTTCATATTTAGCATTCTCCGGACGGCATACTCAACATAGCGTTTGGGCACTTACTCAAAAATAATTCTCTGTCCTGAAAGATCTCAGAGAGCAGTTCAAATGGGTAGCCCTGTTTCATTGTAAAGACCGAGATTCATTCGAGAAAGGTTTATGCGAAAATGATGTTATTTATACCAAGCTCGAACGAGATTAAGTCAGAAAATTGTTAGCTTCAACGAAGCATTGTAGACTCGTATTAAAAACCGATCAACCAGCTGCTTATGCAATTGCTTAACAAAATATAGCAAAATTATAGTAAATACAGCAACTGCTAAGCAAAATTAAAGCAAAAATGTGGCAAAATTATAGAAAATGTGGCAAAATTATAGGAAAAATATAGCAAAAATACGATAAATTGAACATTAGCGATTATTATGATGTATTAATGTGGCTTGAAATCCTCATTCTTTCGCAACAGTTTATTATTATGGGTTGTATTGGATATGTCATATTTTATTATGTTAGACTTAAATATCTGCTTAGGTATTACATTATGGAATGCGACGAACTCATTGAACAAATGCTCAAAGATGAGCCAGAACAACATGTAGATACATCTTTAGATAAACATAGAGAAAGACTCGCCGCTTTGGTAGCCGGTGGAAAATGTTCCCAATATTTTGATATTTGACCGAATTGATAACATTGATAACATGACCGATGAAGAAATTAAAAAAACTGTACGCGCGTTACGAGCTTAGACTGTGAGCTACCATGACTAAAACAATAGGGTCGGCTATGTTACAACTATACACAGTCGTAGCTAGTACGTTTCTCCCTATCCCGGCAGAACATCGCATGTATTTATGCGATTCTCTCGAGAAATACCCATTCATCAAACACGCTTTAAGCTCAGTAAGCTGTGAGTTTTATCATAGATACGGAATGTTCTTAGCTCCACTCACCACAGCTTAAATAACGGCTAGGTAGTGTCAATTTAAACATACATCCCCACTTAATAATAATGGAGACTCAACAGATTGCGGAAACACAACCACAAGTGAACGAGGAAATAAGCCCGATTGCACCACAACAGATAGTGAATGAGGAAATACAAAAACAGTCCAGAGTGACGCGGAAAAAAACCCCAAAAATCGCGGCTGGAAGAATTGGCGGACTCGCGAGGAAATCGAAACTAATGCATAATAATTCATATATTGATCCGATTAAAACTTGGGCACTAGTAGGAGTTGTTGCTATAGCGGCTGTATGGTTGTTTTATAAGACTTGAGAAGAGAAAACGTCGAACCGGATTTCACAACAACAAGTTCAATTAGAGGTTAGCCCCCATATAATGCTATAACAAGCATGACTACTCCAGTTACAGACGGTAACATGTTGGTAAACGCAACGTATTGTCATAGCGACTGATTTCCGACATCCATTGTCTGAAGAACATTTGATTGCAAAGGCTAATTACACTGGAGCCATGATATCTATATGCTTTGAAACACTTAATTGCTGTTATTTATAAGATGCTAATCCTATTTGTTAATCCCAATTTTTGTGTACATAGACTGTCTGCCATCCTGAACAGGATGTGCAAGATTGTCACTGATGATTTACTGTTTACATTTATATTTATTACTTACTAAATGTCAGGGGACCTTGGCTATATAAGTTCTGGTCCAGAGAGATTGAGAAAAGAGGAGAAAAGAAAGGTCTTACCCCTTAGGGTTAGGCTAGGTGCCCCGAGGCACCTAGACAACAACCTCTACCACTATGTGCTGTCCTGATAGCATTCTGTCCAACACCTCTACAGTATTCTTTATGCACTTCCAATAGATCTTGTCTGCTGTACCCATGCAGGCATCTTTCACAGAAATATTTCTTTCCCTTATATTTAGTTTGATCATATAATAGCCTGTTTAAACTCTTCATCCACGTATAATGATATTTTCCATCTTTTTCGATCAGAGTGAGTGAGTGAGTGAGTTGGGTTTAACGCCGCTTTTAACAGTATTCCAGTTATATCGCGGCGTGTCAGCTTAATGTGGGAGGAAAGCCCGAAGTGATGCAGGTCTCAGACGTTTACCACTTCGGAGAAACCCACGAGCACGGGTATGGTGCTGACAAACCTAGAAACATAATCGGTGCGAACCGGGATTCGAACTCACAATCATAGGTTTCTGGCGTGCCCAAGGGACGCAACTCTGCACAGCGAATCGCGGCATCTTAGACGACTGGGCCACCCGTGCTCCCTTTTTCGATCAGAAATGAATTGATTCTGGGAGTATGTTCTGGAGCGGAGCTTATCCTGTGAACAACAATTCCTTTAGACGAATGTCCGAAAACATTTATAGCTAAATTATTTTGCTTTTCCACCTTATCAATTTGTGATATTAGTGATATCAACACTCCTTAATGGGTAATAGAAGGTTAGCTAACGTAGAAAAACTCGTACCAAATTTGATGGATAAGACAAAATATATAGTTCACTACAGAAATCTCCAGTTATATCTATCGTTAGGTATGAAACTAAGGATGAACACAGATTTAAGAAAGATAGCCACCAGCGATTTCGAAAAAAATCTATATAAGTTCATGAATAACTCAGTATTTGGTAAAACTATGGAGAATCTAAGGAAGCGTGTTAATGTTAAATTAGTCAGATCTAATGACGAAGAAAGACTTAGGAAACTTATAGCCAGTCCGGCTTTTAACAGAAGCAAGATATTTGATAACGACTTAGCCGCGTTGCATATGCAGAAGAGTAATATAAAATTCAACAGACCGGTGTACGTCGGTATGAATATTCTAGACTTGTCAAAACACTTAATGTATGACTGTTATTACAACGAACTTAAGAAGCAATACGGCGATAGATGCGAGGTGTTATATACCGACACAGATTCTTTGTTGATGGACATACAAACCGAGGATGTGTATGGCAGGAAAAATAGATATGTACGACACAAGCGATTACCCGAAAGATAATCCACTGCACAGCGTAGTAAATAAAAAGGGATTAGGTAAGATGAAGAATGAATGTGCTGGGACTCCTATAGGGGAGTATGTCGGATTAAGACCTAAGATGTATTCTATAAAGAAGTCCGATAATGGAGAGATAAGAAAATCTAAGGGTGTTAAGGAGTATGTTGTAAAAAAGCATATCAAACACGAACAGTATAAAGAATCATTATTCAACGGTAGAACGCTCAAACACGAGATGAACTCTTTAAGAAGTTACAATCATAGGACATATGGATTAAGAATGAACAAGACATCATTATCCCCCTTAGATACAAAGAGATGGATTGATAATGATGGTGTAACTACCTATGCTTATAGTAATGGTGGTGATACTGTATCGTCGGGGACTATGAGCAACTCTTCTCGTACAAATGGCCTGCCCGGTCCATCTTTAAGAAAATAAAGAATAGGCTCTCCTTCTTTCATAACCAATCGACTAATGTTATATGTCTTAAGAGACCAAATCGGATCGGTTGCACGACGTAGGCCTCCTTCTAGTTCAGCGGGCTGGTATAAATATCTTACGCTTACTCTATCCAGAAGTTTTTGTTCTTTGCCTCTCCGCGGTGCTGAAGATTCTGAAATCACGTACCATATCACGTGAATAAATGGGTGGGCAGGTGACATTGGCTTGTAAAATAACGAGTCTAGAAAGCAAATATACGCAATGATCTTACCAGATTGGGAAAAATGTCCCCTCAGCCATGTCACAGAAACGCACGTTTCATTGTAGTCTCAGAGGTACTTGAGTTCTGTCCAAACCCCACGAGATGTAGTGTAGACGAATCTCCGTCTGAATCTATTTAGTGGGATTGTTACTCACCTGTGTCGTGACCGACTGCTCAGATCGTCCTATTGCAGTGTGACGTAATGACTCAATCTGTCAACAGCCGAGGCGACCTGACCTAAATTTACTAGTGAGTGTTTATGCAGGGTGGTTACAATCGTTAAGATCAATAGGTTTGATACTAGTTATGCTGCCGCTGTTGTGCTGCCGCTGTTTTGTTGCCGCTGTTTTGCTGATGTTAATATAATATGTTTTTATATGGCAACATGGCATTTGTCATACCAAACCCATCTCAAACCGAGACCCCACTATGGTTGATATGGGCTATGTAAGTACAACTATATCACAACGTCTTCAGTCGTCGAATCAGGATGGCACAGAGTAGTTGATAGAACTGGTTCTGTATGTTATGGGGAGTGAATGACACTCATCTGTTCAGACATCATAAGCTCCAATGCACATGATGCAGTAGGGGCTTTTGACAAACATGGTACATGGTCTCCACGGTAATTCTGAGGTAGAATTGGTCCTCAGGATACTTCCATTTTTGTGAGAATAAACACGGATAGAAACATGTCGTTCATCAGGGCACATGCTTACAATTCATGATTTGTTTGGTCCAGGCTTGAATATTGAAAGTCCGACCGATTGATTGACCGGCCGACCAACCGGTCGGCCCACTGACCCATCGACCCACCGATCCACCCACAAACGGACCGACGGACCGTTTGGAGTGAACTATGTTTTTTCACTCTTTCACTGTGCAGAGCAAGTCGTCAGTTATGAGGTGGATGAGAGTCACGCCATCCTGCCAGTCTTGACTTGGTGCAAGTCGCTAGGAAACAATCCTGGTTATGTCATCTCCTGTGAGTCGCAACAGAGATGTGTCCAGAAACAAGACACTACTCCTGCATCAGGGAGTCAACCTGGTAAGTAGCTATGACAACATATGAACGCTAAATGTTTGTGATTGTTTTGGATAAGATAGTTACTGAGAGACGCTTCCATTGCAGTTTATCTGCTCTGTGTGATACTGAAATTGTGTCACCCTCACACTACGATCTACCAGTCGGACAAACGGTCGATCATGCAACTATGCGTGTAGGCATGTGAAAGAAACTATCCAAAACTGTCTACCTACTTGAAGCGTAATGATTTCAATAGTCATACACTAGACCATTATCGATAATGATTTTGTAGGTTATAGAGGATTACACTGACATGCACTTTAGAGAGAAGTCTAGCTTCAGAAGGTGATGCCTGTCGCTTTCAGAACATAGACAGTCATTTATTGTACCTTTTGTTAGGGGGACTTTCAAGCATCCATTTATATTTTCAGATGTACGTATTTTAAGGTTCATTCTTTCTTTCAAGTGGTCTCACTTTTCCACGGAGTGATGGCGATACATGGGCATTGATCCACGAAGCGTCGCCCATGAACAAAGATTGGGTGTTTTCCTTCAGGAGCACTCTAGAGCTGACTACCCGCTCACCACCCACTGGCTGACAAACAAAAAGACCCTGAGCAGTAAAGAATAGTTAGTTCCAACAGTGAGTGAGTGTGTGAGTTGGGTTTAACGCCACTTTTAACTGTATGACAGTTATATCACGGCGTGTCAGCTTAATGTGGGAGGATGGCCGAACTGATGCAGGTCTCAGATGTTTACCACTTCGGTGAAACCAACGAGCACGGGTATGGTCCTGACAAACCTAGAAACATAATCGGGGCGAACCGGGATTCGAACCCACAATCATAGGTTTCTGGCGTGCCCAAAGGACGCAACTCTGCACAGCGAATCTCGGCACTTTAGGTGACTGGCCCACCCGTGGCCCCTAGTCCCCACAGACAGAAAAAAACTTGGTAAGGACAGAGTGAGTGAGTTTGGTTTTACGCCGCTTTAAGCAATATTCCAGCAATATCACGGCGGGGGACACCAGAAATGGGCTTCACACATTGTACCCATGTCGGGAATCGAACCCGGGTCTTCGGCGTGACGAGCGGACGCTTTAACCACAAAGCTACACGACCGCCTCTGATGAGGACAGACGGTGCCCCAGCTCCAATTATATATTTGTCCACAGCGACTGCAACACGCCATCCAACAGGGAGCAGTACGTTGCAGAAATACAAGGACTTCCCAAACACACACACACACACACACACACACACACACACACACACACACACACACACACACACACACACACACACACACACACACACACACACACACACACACACACACACACACACACACACACACACACACACACACTCACACACACACACACTCACACAAAATCACACACACACACTCACACAAAATCACACACACACTCACTCACACAAACTCACACACGCACTCACACACACACACACACACACACACACACACACTCACACACACTCACAGACACACTCACACACACTCACATACACACCCACATACCCACTCACACACACACTCACACACACACTCACTCACACGCTCACACACTCACACTCACACACACACTTACACACATACACTCACACACACAAACACTCTCTCACACACACACTCACACACTCTCACAAACTCTCTCTCACACACACACACTCACACACAAACACTCACACAGACACACACTCACACTCACACACACTCATTCACACACACTCTCACACACACACACACTATGTATAGCTCATAATATTAACAACATTCACACATTTTCGACCTAAATGCACTCAGTTTTATCACAATGTTGACTGAGCAATACTATCGATTTTGTTAGAAAGATACATGCAGTTTGGAATGAAAACAAAACACTTTGCAACTATTAAATTGTAACCAGTCTTTCTCTGTTGCATACAGATTAAAAAATCTCAATGGTATAGCAGGCTACTTGAAGCAAGACTTTTTTAGATTTGTCGCCCGCTACAAGTTTGAAATAGCTTTTGACTACATCACAGAGAAGTTGTGGCGCCCTCCACAGGTGGGAATTATCACTATTGTGTTCGGCTCGCTGAACATCGGGGTGAGATGACGTGTGTGTGTGTGGAAACATTTTGGTGAGAGTATATGTTATTGTTCTTGGACCACGAGACAAAAACTCGCGATATACAAATCAGGGTGAGATGTCTTGTTTGTGTGGCGACAATTTTGTGAGGGTATATAATTATGTTCTTTGGCTTATACCAGAACCCACAAAGTCGTAAGTCGTAGATGTAAAGGCATAATCATGGTTGCAAAAAAACGACTCCGATAGGGCAGAAGGTAAGCCTTGATCGCTGAAATAAGTTATCTTCTCGAGTAATAACGGGTGAATGAAAACGTTTTGCAGTAAGCTACTTAACTGGTGGGATAAATCAGGCTAACGGAGTAGCTACTCGTCCATGCACAGGTCGAGAGTTTGAGAGAAGAAAGTTTGTCGCTGAACCCATGATATCATGATGATATTTTTTCAAGTTCAATTTAAGAATCATGGGTTTTTGTTTGAGGCATTTGCGCCAAGAAGTCCATATAACTTTCGATGACACATCCAGACACCCTTACACAGTAACTTGATATATGATTTGAAACTGTGAACCTCCACAGTGAGCTGTTTCTTTTATCTGAATAGTTGAATAGGAAACACTAAAAAATAAAGCTAAACTAGGAATAAAGAATCGTTCACGTAGATATTAAAGTGCGACTGCGCCGATAAATCATTTCTGTTTTATGGTCATGTTATAAATGTGTACTGTGGCATTAACGGCATGAAAGGTCTTTTAAAATAAATGTGTCATGTAATTGAATTAAACAAACTTGTGAGTGAGTGAGTGAGGTTGGTTTAACGCCGCTTTTAACAGTATTCCAGTTATATCAAGGCTAAACAAACTTGTAGTCGACTAGAATCTTAACACTCAGCCTCAGAAAGTATAGCAATAATTATGCATTTTGTTCTGATTGTAGTTTGTTCTATTCAAATAAATAGAGGATTCATCACGAGTGTTTTTTTAATATGGGAAATATCAACCGAGTCTTAGTTAATCGGTATTTGCCGAGCCTTTGGCTGACATGGGCTAAGGATGTTAGTGACAAGTGATATGCAGCACATACAGCTTCTCACACATACAGGCTGACATGGGTAAGGGAAACTAGTGATATGCAGCACACACAGCTTCTCACACATACAGGCTGACATGAGTGAGGGAAACTAGTGATATGCAGCACACACAGCATCTCACACATAGAGGCTGATAAGGGAAACAACTGATATGCAGTACACACAGCTTCTCACACATACAGGCTGACATAGATAAGGGAAGCTGGTGATATGCAGCACACACAGCTACTCGCACATACAGCCTGACATAGATAAGGGAAACTAGTGATATGCAGCACATACAGCTTCTCACACATACAGGCTGACATGGGTAAGGGAAACTAGTGATATGCAGCACAAACAGCTTCTCACCCATACAGGCTGACATAGGTAAGGGAAACTAGTGATATGCAGCACACACAGCTTCCAACACATACAGGCTGACATGTGTAAGGGAAACTAGTGATATGCAGCACACACAGCTACTCACACATACAGGCTGATATAGATAAGGGAAACTAGTGATATGCAGCACACACAGCATCTCACACATATACAGGCTGACATGGGTAAGAGAAACTAGTGATATGCAGCACACACAGCTACTCACACATACAGGCAAACATGGGTAAGGGAAACTAGTGATATGCAGTACACACAGCTTCTCACACATACAGGCTGACATAGATAAGGGAAGCTGGTGATATGCAGCACACACAGCTACTCGCACATACAGCCTGACATAGATAAGGGAAACTAGTGATATGCAGCACATACAGCTTCTCACACATACAGGCTGACATGGGTAAGGGAAACTAGTGATATGCAGCACAAACAGCTTCTCACCCATACAGGCTGATATAGATAAGGGAAACTAGTGATATGCAGCACACACAGCTTCTCACACATACAGGCTGACATAGGTAAGGGAAACTAGTGATATGCAGCACACACAGCTTCCAACACATACAGGCTGACATGGGTAAGGGAAACTAGTGATATGCAGCACACACAGCTACTCACACATACAGGCTGATATAGATAAGGGAAACTAGTGATATGCAACACACACAGCATCTCACACATATACAGGCTGATATAGATAAGGGAAACTAGTGATATGCAGCACACACAGCATCTCACACATATACAGGCTGACATGGGTAAGAGAAACTAGTGATATGCAGCACACACAGCTACTCACACATACAGGCAAACATGGGTAAGGGAAACTAGTGATATGCAGCACACACAGCATCTCACACATACAGGCTGACATGGGTCAGGGAAACTATTTATATGCAGCACACCCAGCTTCTCACAGATACAGGCTGACATGAGTGAGGGAAACTAGTGATATGCAGCACACAGCATCTCACACATAGAGGCTGATAAGGGAAAGAACTGCTAGTGGGTAAGGGAAACTAGTGATATGCAGCACACACAGCTACACATACAAAAGGGATAAGATGGGCTTGGGATGCTTGTGATATGCAGCACATACAGCTACTCACACATACAGGCTGATATAGGTAAGGGAAACTAGTGATATGCAGCACACACACAGCTACACACAGATACAGGCTGACATGGGTAAGGGAAACTAGTGATATGCAGCACACACAGCATCTCACACATACAGGCTGACATGTGTAAGGGAAACAAGTGATTTGCAGCACACCCAGCTTGTCACACATACAGGCTGACATGAGTGAGGGAAACTAGTGATAAGCAGCACACACAGCATCTCACACATAGAGGCTGATAAGGGAAACAACTGATATGCAGCACACACAGCTACTCACACATACAGGCTGACATAGATAAGGGAAGCTAGTGATATGCAGCACACACAGCTACTCGCACATACAGCCTGACATAGATAAATGAAACTAGTGATATGAAGCACACACAGCTTTTCACCCATACAGGCTGATATAGATAAGGGAAACTAGTGATATCCAGCACACACAGCTTCTCACACATACAGGCTGATATAGGTAAGGGGAACTAGTGATATGCAGCACACACAGCTTCCAACACATACAGGCTGATATAGGTAAGGGGAACTAGTGATATGCAGCACACACAGCTACTCACACATACAGGCTGATATAGGTAAGGGGAACTAGTGATATGCAGCACACACAGCTACTCACACATACAGGCTGATATAGATAAGGGAAACTAGTGATATGCAGCACACACAACATCTCACACATATACAGGCTGACATGGGTAAGAGAAACTAGTGATATGCAGCACACACAGCTACTCACACATACAGGCAAACATGGGTAAGGGAAACTAGTGATATGCAGCACACACAGCATCTCACACATACAGGCTGACATGGGTCAGGGAAACTATTTATATGCAGCACACCCAGCTTCTCACAGATACAGGCTGACATGAGTGAGGGAAACTAGTGATATGCAGCACACATTATCTCACACATAGAGGCTGAAAAGGGAAAGAACTGCTAGTGGGTAAGGGAAACTAGTGATATGCAGCACACACAGCTACACATACAAAAGGGATAAGATGGGCTTGGGATGCTTGTGATATGCAGCACATACAGCTACTCACACATACAGGCTGATATAGGTAAGGGGAACTAGTGATATGCAGCACACACAGCTTCCAACACATACAGGCTGACATGTGTAAGGGAAACTAGTGATATGCAACACACACAGCTACTCACACATACAGGCTGATATAGATAAGGGAAACTAGTGATATGCAGCACACACAGCATCTCACACATATACAGGCTGACATGGGTAAGAGAAACTAGTGATATGCAGCACACACAGCTACTCACACATACAGGCAAACATGGGTAAGGGAAACTAGTGATATGCAGCACACACAGCATCTCACACATACAGGCTGACATGGGTCAGGGAAACTATTTATATGCAGCACACCCAGCTTCTCACAGATACAGGCTGACATGAGTGAGGGAAACTAGTGATATGCAGCACACAGCATCTCACACATAGAGGCTGATAAGGGAAAGAACTGCTAGTGGGTAAGGGAAACTAGTGATATGCAGCACACACAGCTACACATAGAAAAGGGATAAGATGGGCTTGGGATGCTTGTGATATGGAGCACATACAGCTACTCACACATACAGGCTGATATAGGTAAGGGAAACTAGTGATATGCAGCACACACACAGCTACACACAGATACAGGCTGACATGGGTAAGGGAAACTAGTGATATGCAGCACACACAACATCTCACACATACAGGCTGACATGTGTAAGGGAAACAAGTGATATGCAGCACACCCAGCTTGTCACACATACAGGCTGACATGAGTGAGGGAAACTAGTGATAAGCAGCACACACAGCATCTCACACATAGAGGCTGATAAGGGAAACAACTGATATGCAGTACATACAGCTTCTCAGACATACAGGCTGACATAGATAAGGGAAGCTAGTGATATGCAGCACACACAGCTACTCGCACATACAGCCTGACATAGATAAATGAAACTAGTGATATGAAGCACACACAGCTTTTCACCCATACAGGCTGATATAGATAAGGGAAACTAGTGATATCCAGCACACACAGCTTCTCACACATACAGGCTGACATGTGTAAGGGAAACTAGTGATATGCAGCACACACAGCTTCCAACACATACAGGCTGACATGTGTAAGGGAAACTAGTGATATGCAGCACACACAGCTACTCACACATACAGGCTGATATAGATAAGGGAAACTAGTGATATGCAGCACACACAACATCTCACACATATACAGGCTGACTTGGGTAAGAGAAACTAGTGATATGCAGCACACACAGCTACTCACACATACAGGCAAACATGGGTAAGGGAAACTAGTGATATGCAGCACACACAGCATCTCACACATACAGGCTGACATGGGTCAGGGAAACTATTTATATGCAGCACACCCAGCTTCTCACAGATACAGGCTGACATGAGTGAGGGAAACTAGTGATATGCAGCACACAGTATCTCACACATAGAGGCTGATAAGGGAAAGAACTGCTAGTGGGTAAGGGAAACTAGTGATATGCAGCACACACAGCTACACATACAAAAGGGATAAGATGGGCTTGGGATGCTTGTGATATGCAGCACATACAGCTACTCACACATACAGGCTGATATAGGTAAGGGAAACTAGTGATATGCAGCACACACACAGCTACACACAGATACAGGCTGACATGGGTAAGGGAAACTAGTGATATGCAGCATACACAGCATCTCACACATACAGGCTGACATGTGTAAGGGAAACAAGTGATATGCAGCACACCCAGCTTGTCACACATACAGGCTGACATGAGTGAGGGAAACTAGTGATAAGCAGCACACACAGCATCTCACACATAGACTCTGATAAGGGAAACAACTGATATGCAGCACACACAGCTTCTCAGACATACAGGCTGACATAGATAAGGGAAGCTAGTGATATGCAGCACACACAGCTACTCGCACATACAGCCTGACATAGATAAGGGAAACTAGTGATATGAAGCACACACAGCTTCTCACACATACAGGCTCACATGGGTAAGAGAAACTAGTGATATGCAGCACACACAGCTTCTCACACATACATGCTCACATGGGTAAGGGAAACTAGTGATATGCAGCACAAACAGCTACTCACCCATACAGGCTGATATAGATAAGGGAAACTAGTGATATGCAGTACACACGGCCTCTCAGACATACAGGCTGACAATGGTAAGGGAAACTAGTGATATGCAGCAAACACAGCATCTCACACATACAGGCTGATATAGATAAGGGAAACTAGTGATATGCAGCACACACAGATACACACAGATACAGGTTGACATGGGGAAGGGAAACTAGTGATATGCAGTACACACACAGCATCTCACACATACAGGCTGAGATAGGTAAGGGAAACTAGTGATATGCAGCACACACAGATACAGGTTGACATGGGAAAGGGAAACTAGTGATATGCAGCACACACAGATACAGGTTGACATGAGGAAGGGAAACTAGTGATCTGCAGCACACACACAGCTACACACAGATACAGGTTGACATGGGGAAGGGAAACTAGTGATATGCAGCACACACACAGGTACTCACAGATAGAGGTTGACATGGGGAAGGGAAACTAGTGATATGCAGCACATACAGCTTCTCACACATACAGGCTCACATGGGCAAGGGAAACTAGTGATATGCAGCACACACAGCTACTCACACATACAGGCTGACATGGGTAAGGGAAACTAGTGATATGCAACACACACAGCTTCTCACACATACAGGCTGACATAGATAAGGGAAGCTAGTGATATGCAGCACACACATCTACTCACACATACAGGCTGACATGGGTAAGGGAAACTAGTGATATGCAGCACATACTCAGCTACACACAGATACAGGCTGACATGGGGAAGGGAAACTAGTGATATGCAGCACACACATCCACTCACACATACAGCTTGACATGGGTAAGGGAAACTAGTGATATGCAGTACACACGGCCTCTCAGACATACAGGCTGACAATGGTAAGGGAAACTAGAGATATGCAGCAAACACAGCATCTCACACATACAGGCTGATATAGATAAGGGAAACTAGTGATATGCAGCACACACAGATACACACAGATACAGGTTGACATGGGGAAGGGAAACTAGTGATATGCAGCACACACACAGATATACACAGATACAGGTTGACATGGGGAAGGGAAACTAGTGATATGCAGTACACACACAGCATCTCACACATACAGGCTGACATAGGTAAGGGAAACTAGTGATATGCAGCACACACAACTACAGGTTGACATGGGGAAGGGAAACTAGTGATATGCAGTACACACACAGCATCTCACACATACAGGCTGACATAGGTAAGGGAAACTAGTGATATGCAGCACACACAGATACAGGTTGACATGGGGAAGGGAAACTAGTGATATGCAGCACACACAGATACAGGTTGACATGAGGAAGGGAAACTAGTGATATGCAGCACACACACAGCTACACACAGATACAGGTTGACATGAGGAAGGGAAACTAGTGATATACAGCACACACACAGGTACACACAGATACAGGTTGACATGGGGAAGGGAAACTAGTGATATGCAGCACACACATCTACTCACACATACAGCTTGACATGGGGAATACAAACAGATACAGGTTGACATGGGGAAGGGAAACTAGTGATATGCAGCACACACATCTACTCACACATACAGCTTGACATGGGTAAGGGAAACTAGTGATATGCAGCACACACATCTACTCACACATACAGCTTGACATTGGTAAGGGAAACTAGTGATATGCAGTACACACGGCCTCTCAGACATACAGGCTGACATGGGTAAGGGAAACTAGTGATATGCAGCACACACATCTACTCACACATACAGCTTGACATGGGGAAGGGAAACTAGTGGTATGCAGTACACACGGCTTCTCAGACATACAGGTTGACATGGGAAAGGGAACCTAGTGATATGCAGCACACACAGCTACACACAGAAAAGGGATTAGATGGGCTAGGGATGCTTGTGATATGCAGCACATACAGCTACTCACACATACAGGCTGACATGGGTAAGGGAAACTAGTGATATGCAGCACACACAGCTTCTCACACATACAGCTGAAATGGGTAAGGGAAACTAGTGATATGCAGCACACACATCTACTCACACATACAGCTTGACATGGGTAAGGGAAACTAGTGATATGCAGCACACACATCTACTCACACATACAGCTTGACAGGGGTAAGGGAAACTAGTGATATGCAGTACACACCGCCTCTCAGACATAGAGGCTGACATTGGTAAGGGAAACTAGTGATATGCAGTACACACAGCTACTCACACATACAGGCTGACATGGGTAAGGGAAACTAGTGATATGCAACACACACAGCTTCTCACACATACAGACTGACATAGATAAGGGAAGCTAGTGATATGCAGCACACACAGCTACTCACACATACAGCTTGACATGGGTAAGGGAAACTAGTGATATGCAGCACACACTCAGCTACACACAGATACAGGCTGACATGGGGAAGGGAAACTAGTGATATGCAGCACACACATCCACTCAAACATACAGCTTGACATGGGTAAGGGAAACTAGTGATATGCAGTACACACGGCCTCTCAGACATACAGGCTGACAATGGTAAGGGAAACTAGTGATATGCAGCAAACACAGCATCTCACACATACAGGCTGATATAGATAAGGGAAACTAGTGATATGCAGCACACACAGATACATGTTGACATAGGTAAGGGAAACTAGTGATATGCAGCACACACAGATACAGGTTGACATGGGGAAGGGAAACTAGTGATATGCAGCACACACAGATACAGGTTGACATGGGGAAGGGAAACTAGTGATATGCAGCACACACACAGCTACACACATATACAGGTTGACATGGGGAAGGGAAACTAGTGATATGCAGCACACACACAGCTACACACAGATAAAGGTTGACATGGGGAAGGGAAACTAGTGATATGCAGTACACACATCTACTCACACATACAGCTTGACATGGGTAAGGGAAACTAGTGATATGCAGTACACACGGCCTCTCAGACATACAGGCTGACATGAGTAAGGGAAACTAGTGATATGCAGCACACACATCTACTCACACATACAGCTTGACATGGGGAAGGGAAACTAGTGGTATGCAGTACACACGGCTTCTCAGACATACAGGTTGACATGGGAAAGGGAACCTAGTGATATGCAGCACACACAGCTACACATAGAAAAGGGATTAGATGGGCTAGGGATGCTTGTTATATGCAGCACATACAGCTACTCACACATACAGGCTGACATGGGTAAGGGAAACTAGTGATATGCAGCACACACAGCTTCTCACACATACAAGCTGAAATGGGTAAGGGAAACTAGTGATATGCAGCACACACATCTACTCACACATACAGCTTGACATGGGTAAGGGAAACTAGTGATATGCAGCACACACATCTACTCACACATACAGCTTGACATGGGTAAGAGAAACTAGTGATATGCAGTACACACCGCCTCTCAGACATAGAGGCTGACATGGGTAAGGGAAACTAGTGATATGCAGTACACACAGCTACTCACACATACAGGCTGACATGGGAAAGGGAAACTAGTGATATGCAACACACACAGCTTCTCACACATACAGGCTGACATAGATAAGGGAAGCTAGTGATATGCAGCACACACATCTACTCACACATACAGGCTGACATGGGTAAGGGAAACTAGTGATATGCAGCACACACTCAGCTACACACAGATACAGGCTGACATGGGGAAGGGAAACTAGTGATATGCAGCACACACATCCACTCAAACATACAGCTTGACATGGGTAAGGGAAACTAGTGATATGCAGTACACACGGCCTCTCAGACATACAGGCTGACAATGGTAAGGGAAACTAGTGATATGCAGCAAACACAGCATCTCACACATACAGGCTGATATAGATAAGGGAAACTAGTGATATGCAGCACACACAGATACAGGTTGACATAGGTAAGGGAAACTAGTGATATGCAGCACACACAGATACAGGTTCACATGGGGAAGGGAAACTAGTGATATGCAGCACACACAGATACAGGTTGACATGGGGAAGGGAAACTAGTGATATGCAGCACACACACAGCTACCCACAGATACAGGTTGAGATGGGGAAGGGAAACTAGTGATATGCAGCACACACACAGCTACACACAGATACAGGTTGACATGGGGAAGGGAAACTAGTGATATGCAGCACACACATCTACTCACACATACAGCTTGACATGGGTAAGGGAAACTAGTGATATGCAGTACAAACGGCCTCTCAGACATACAGGCTGACATGGGTAAGGGAAACTAGTGATATGCAGCACACACATCTACTCACACATACATCTTGACATGGGGAAGGGAAACTAGTGGTATGCAGAACACCCGGCTTCTCAGACATACAGGTTGACATGGGAAAGGGAACCTAGTGATATGCAGCACACACAGCTACACATAGAAAAGGGATTAGATGGGCTAGGGATGCTTGTTATATGCAGCACATACAGCTACTCACACATACAGGCTGACATGGGTAAGGGAAACTAGTGATATGGAGCACAAACAGCTTCTCACACATACAGGCTGAAATGGGTAAGGGAAACTAGTGATATGCAGCACACACATCTACTCACACATACAGCTTGACATGGGTAAGGGAAACTAGTGATATGCAGCACACACATCTACTCACACATACAGCTTGACATGGGTAAGGGAAACTAGTGATATGCAGTACACACCGCCTCTCAGATATAGAGGCTGACATTGGTAAGGGAAACTAGTGATATGCAGTACACACAGCTACTCACACATACAGGCTGACATGGGTAAGGGAAACTAGTGATATGCAGCACACTCAGCTTCTCACACATACAGGCTGACATGGGTAAGGGAAACTAGTGATATGCAGCACACACATCTACTGACACATACAGCTTGAAATGGGTAAGGGAAACTAGTGATATGCAGCACACACATCTACTCACACATACAGGTTGACATGGGTAAGGGAAACTAGTGATATGCAGTACACATGGCCTCTTAGACATACAGGCTGACATTGGTAAGGGAAACTATTTATATGCAGCACACACAGCTACACACACATACAGGCTGACATCGGTAAGGGAAACTAGTGATATGCAGCACACACAGCTTCTCACACATACAGGCTGACATGGGTAAGGGAAACTAGTGATATGCAGTACACACGACTTCTCACACATAGAGGCTGACATGGGTAAGGGAAACTAGTGATATGCAGTACACACGGCTTCTCAGACATACAGGCTGACATGGGTAAGAGAAACTAGTGATATGTAGCACACACACAGCTACACACAGATAAAGGTTGACATGGGAAAGGGAAACTAGTGATATGCAGTACACACATCTACTCACACATACAGCTTGACATGGGTAAGGGAAACTAGTGATATGCGGTACACACGGACTCTCAGACATACAGGCTGACATGGGTAAGGGAAACTAGTGATATGCAGCAAACACAGCATCTCACACATACAGGCTGACATGGGTAAGGGAAACTAGTGATATGCAGCAAACACAGCATCTCACACATACAGGCTGACATGGGTAAGGGAAACTATTTATATGCAGCACACACATCTATTCACACATACAGGCTGACATGGGTGAGGGAAACTAGTGATATGCAGCAAACACAGCTACACACATATACAGCTTGACATGGGTTAGGGAAACTAGTGATATGCAGTACACACGGCTTCTCAGACATACAGGCTGACATGGGTAAGGGAAAATAGTAATATGCAGCACACACAGCTACTCACACATACAGCTTGACATGGGTAAGAGAAACTAGTGGTATGCAGTACACACGGCTTCTCAGACATACAGGCTGACATGGGAAAGGGAACCTAGTGATATGCAGCACACACAGCTACACACACAAAAGGGATTAGATGGGCTAGGGATGCTTGTGATATGCAGCACATACAGCTACTCACACATACAGGCTGACATGGGTAAGGGAAACTAGTGATATGCAGCACACACATCTACTCACACATACAGCTTGACATGGGTAAGGGAAACTAGTGATATGCAGTACACACGGCCTCTCAGACATACAGGCTGACATGGGTAAGGGAAACTAGTGATATGCAGGAAACACAGCATCTCACACATACAGGCTGATATAGATAAGGGAAACTAGTGATATGCAGCACACACAGATACAGGTTGACATGGGGAAGGGAAACTAGTGATATGCAGCACATACACAGCTACACACACATACAGGTTGACATGGGGAAGGGAAACTAGTGATATGCAGTACACACACAGCATCTCACACATACAGGCTGACATAGGTAAGGGAAACTAGTGATATGCAGCACACACAGATACAGGTTGACATGGGGAAAGGAAACTAGTGATATGCAGCACAAACAGATACAGGTTGACATGGGGAAGGGAAACTAGTGATATGCAGCACACACAGATACAGGTTGACATGGGGAAGGGAAACTAGTGATATGCAGCACACACACAGCTACACACAGATACAGGTTGACATTGGGAAGGGTAACTAGTGATATGCAGCACACACACAGCTACACACAGATACAAGTTGACATGGGGAAGGGAAACTAGTGATATGCAGCACACACATCTACTCACACATACAGGCTGACATGGGTAAGGGAAACTAGTGATATGCAGTACACACAGCTACTCACACATACAGGCTGACATGGGTAAGGGAAACTAGTGATATGCAGCACACACAGCTTCTCACACATACAGGCTGACATGGGTAATGGAAACTAGTGGTATGCAGCACACACATCTACTCACACATACAGCTTGACATGGGTAAGGGAAACTAGTGATATGCAGCACACACATCTACTCACACATACAGCGTGACATGGGTAAGGGAAACTAGTGATATGCAGCAAACACAGGATCTCACACATACAGGCTGACATGGGTAAGGGAAACTAGTGATATGCAGCACACACAGCTTCTCAGATATACAGGCTGACATAGGTAAGGGAAACTAGTGATATGCAGCACACGCAGCATGTCACACATATACAGGCTGACATTGGTAAGAGAAACTAGTGATATGCAGGACACAAAGCATCTCACACATACAGGCTGACATGGGTAAGGGAAACTATTTATATGCAGCACACACATCTATTCACACATACAGGCTGACATGGGTGAGGGAAACTAGTGATATGCAGCACACACAGCTACTCACATATACAGCTTGAGATGGGTAAGGGAAACTAGTGATATGCAGTACACACGGCTTCTCAGACATACAGGCTGACATGGGTAAGGGAAAATAGTAATATGCAGCACACACAGCTACTCACACATACAGCTTGACATGGGTAAGAGAAACTAGTGGTATGCAGTACACACGGCTTCTCAGACATACAGGCTGACAAGGGAAAGGGAACCTAGTGATATGCAGCACACACAGCTACACACACATAAGGGATTAGATGGGCTAGGGATGCTTGTGATATGCAGCACATACAGCTACTCACAGATACAGGTTGACATGGGGAAGGGTAACTAGTGATATGCAGCACACACACAGCTACACACAGATACAGGTTGACATGGGGAAGGGTAACTAGTGATATGCAGCACACACACAGCTACACACAGATACAGGTTGACATGGGGAAGGGAAACTAGTGATATGCAGCACACACATCTACTCACACATACAGGCTGACATGGGTAAGGGAAACTAGTGATATGCAGTACGCACAGGTACTCACACATACAGGCTGACATGGGTAAGGGAAACTAGTGATATGCAGCACACACAGCTTCTCACACATACAGGCTGACATGGGTAAGGGAAACTAGTGATATGCAGCACACACATCTACTCACACATACAGCTTGACATGGGTAAGGGAAACTTGTGATATGCAGTACACACGGCCTCTCAGACATACAGGCTGACATTGGTAAGAGAAACTAGTGATATGCAGCACACACAGCTAATCACACATACAGGCTGACATGGGTAAGGGAAACTAGTGATATGCAACACACACAGCATCTCACACATACAGGCTGACATGGGTAAGGGAAACTATTTATATGCAGCACACACAGCTATACACACATACAGGCTAACATCGGTAAGGGAAACTAGTGATATGCAGTACACACATCTACTCACACATACAGGCTGACAATGGTAAGGGAAACTAGTGATATGCAGCAAACACAGCATCTCACACATACAGGCTGACATGGGTAAGGGAAACTAGTGATATGGAGCAGACACAGCATCTCACACATACAGGCTGACATGGGTAAGGGAAAGTAATGATATGCAGCACACACAGCATCTCACACATACAGGCTGACATGGGTAAGGGAAACTAGTGATATGCAGCAAACACAGCATCTCACACATACAGGCTGACATGGGTAAGGGAAACTAGTGATATGCAGTACACACATCTACTCACACATACAGGCTGACAATGGTAAGGGAAACTAGTGATATGCAGCAAACACAGCATCTCACACATACAGGCTGACATGGGTAAGGGAAACTAGTGATATGGAGCAGACACAGCATCTCACACATACAGGCTGACATGGGTAAGGGAAAGTAATGATATGCAGCACACACAGCATCTCACACATACAGGCTGACATGGGTAAGGGAAACTATTTATATGCAGCACACACATCTATTCACACATACAGGCTGATATGGGGGAGGGAAACTAGTGATATGCAGAAAACACAGCATCTCACACATACAGGCTGACATAGGTAAGGGAAACTAGTGATATGCAGCACACACAGCTTCTCAGATATACAGGCTGACATAGGTAAGGGAAACTAGTGATATGCAGCACACGCAACATCTCATACATATACAGGCTGACATTGGTAAGAGAAACTAGTGATATGCAGCACACAAAGCATCTCACACATACAGGATGACATGGGTAAGGGAAACTATTTATATGCAGCACACACATCTATTCACACATACAGGCTGACATGGGTGAGGGAAACTAGTGATATGCAGCACACACAGCTACTCACATATACAGCTTGACATGGGTAAGGGAAACTAGTGATATGCAGTACACACGGCTTCTCAGACATACAGGCTGACATGGGTAAGGGAAAATAGTAATATGCAGCACACACAGCTACTCACACATACAGCTTGACATGGGTAAGGGAAACTAGTGGTATGCAGTACACATGGATTCTCAGACATACAGGCTGACATGGGAAAGGGAAGCTAGTGATATGCAGCACACACAGCTACACACACAAAAGGGATTAGATGGGCTAGGGATACTTGTGATATGCAGCACATACAGCTACTCACACATACAGGCTGACATGGGTAAGGGAAACTAGTGATATTCAGCACATACAGCTACTCACACATACAGGCTGACATGGGTAAGGGAAACTAGTGATATGCAACACACACAGCTTCTCACACATACAGGCTGACATAGATAAGGGAAGCTAGTGATATGCAGCACACACAGCTACTCACACATACAGGCTGACATGGGGAAGGGAAACTAGTGATATGCAGCACACACATCTACTCACACATACAGCTTGACATGGGTAAGGGAAACTAGTGATATGCAGTACACACGGCCTCTCAGACATACAGGCTGACATTGGTAAGGGAAACTAGTGATATGCAGCAAACACAGCATCTCTCACATACAGGCTGATATAGATAAGGGAAACCATTGATATGCAGCACACACAGATACAGGTTGTCATGGGGAAGGGAAACTAGTGATATGCAGCATACACACAGCTACACACAGATACAGGTTGACATGGGGAAGGGAAACTAGTGATATGCAGTACACACACAGCATCTCACACATACAGGCTGACATAGGTAAGGGAAACTAGTGATATGCAGCACACACAGATACAGGTTGACATGGGGAAGGGAAACTAGTGATATGCAGCACACACAGATACAGGTTGACATGGGGAAGGGAAACTAGTGATATGCAGCACACACACAGCTACACACAGATACAGGCTGACATGGGGAAGGGAAACTAGTGATATGCAGCACACACACAGCTACACACAGATACAGGTTGACATGGGGAAGGGAAACTAGTGATATGCAGCACACACATCTACTCACACATACAGCTTGACATGGGTAAGGGAAACTAGTGATATGCAGTACACACGGCCTCTCAGACATACAGGCTGACATGGGTAAGGGAAACTAGTGATATGCAGCAAACACAGCTTCTCACACATACAGGCTGACATGGGTAAGGGAAACTAGTGATATGCAGTACACACAGCTACTCACACATACAGGCTGACATGGGTAAGGGAAACTAGTGATATCCAGCACATACAGCTACTCACGCATACAGGCTGACATGGGTAAGGGAAACTAGTGATATGCAGCACACACACAGCTACACACAGATACAGGTTGACATGGGAAAGGGAAACTAGTGATATGCAGTACACACATCTACTCACACATACAGCTTGACATGGGTAAGGGAAACTAGTGATATGCAGTACACACATCTACTCACACATACAGCTTGACAATGGTAAGGGAAACTAGTGATATGCAGCAAACACAGCATCTCACACATACAGGCTGACATGGGTAAGGGAAACTAGTGATATGGAGCAAACACAGCATCTCATACATACAGGCTGACATGGGTAAGGGAAAGTAGTGATATGCAGCACACACAACATCTCACACATACAGGCTGACATGGGTAAGGGAAACTATTTATATGCAGCACACACATCTATTCACACATACAGGCTGATATGGGCGAGGGAAACTAGTGATATGCAGCACACACAGCTACTCACATATACAGCTTGACATGGGTAAGGGAAACTAGTGATATGCAGTACACACGGCTTCTCAGACATACAGGCTGACATGGGTAAGGGAAAATAGTAATATGCAGCACACACAGCTACTCACACATACAGCTTGACATGGGTAAGGGAAACTAGTGGTATGCAGTACACATGGATTCTCAGACATACAGGCTGACATGGGAAAGGGAAGCTAGTGATATGCAGCACACACAGCTACACACACAAAAGGGATTAGATGGGCTAGGGATACTTGTGATATGCAGCACATACAGCTACTCACACATACAGGCTGACATGGGTAAGGGAAACTAGTGATATTCAGCACATACAGCTACTCACACATACAGGCTGACATGGGTAAGGGAAACTAGTGATATGCAACACACACAGCTTCTCACACATACAGGCTGACATAGATAAGGGAAGCTAGTGATATGCAGCACACACAGCTACTCACACATACAGGCTGACATGGGGAAGGGAAACTAGTGATATGCAGCACACACATCTACTCACACATACAGCTTGACATGGGTAAGGGAAACTAGTGATATGCAGTACACACGGCCTCTCAGACATACAGGCTGACATTGGTAAGGGAAACTAGTGATATGCAGCAAACACAGCATCTCTCACATACAGGCTGATATAGATAAGGGAAACTAGTGATATGCAGCACACACAGATACAGGTTGTCATGGGGAAGGGAAACTAGTGATATGCAGCATACACACAGCTACACACAGATACAGGTTGACATGGGGAAGGGAAACTAGTGATATGCAGCACACACAACATCTCACACATACAGGCTGACATGGGTAAGGGAAACTATTTATATGCAGCACACACATCTATTCACACATACAGGCTGATATGGGCGAGGGAAACTAGTGATATGCAGCACACACAGCTACTCACATATACAGCTTGACATGGGTAAGGGAAACTAGTGATATGCAGTACACACGGCTTCTCAGACATACAGGCTGACATGGGTAAGGGAAAATAGTAATATGCAGCACACACAGCTACTCACACATACAGCTTGACATGGGTAAGGGAAACTAGTGGTATGCAGTACACATGGATTCTCAGACATACAGGCTGACATGGGAAAGGGAAGCTAGTGATATGCAGCACACACAGCTACACACACAAAAGGGATTAGATGGGCTAGGGATACTTGTGATATGCAGCACATACAGCTACTCACACATACAGGCTGACATGGGTAAGGGAAACTAGTGATATTCAGCACATACAGCTACTCACACATACAGGCTGACATGGGTAAGGGAAACTAGTGATATGCAACACACACAGCTTCTCACACATACAGGCTGACATAGATAAGGGAAGCTAGTGATATGCAGCACACACAGCTACTCACACATACAGGCTGACATGGGGAAGGGAAACTAGTGATATGCAGCACACACATCTACTCACACATACAGCTTGACATGGGTAAGGGAAACTAGTGATATGCAGTACACACGGCCTCTCAGACATACAGGCTGACATTGGTAAGGGAAACTAGTGATATGCAGCAAACACAGGATCTCACACATACAGGCTGACATGGGTAAGGGAAACTAGTGATATGCAGCACACACAGATACAGGTTGTCATGGGGAAGGGAAACTAGTGATATGCAGCATACACACAGCTACACACAGATACAGGTTGACATGGGGAAGGGAAACTAGTGATATGCAGCACACACAACATCTCACACATACAGGCTGACATGGGTAAGGGAAACTATTTATATGCAGCACACACATCTATTCACACATACAGGCTGATATGGGCGAGGGAAACTAGTGATATGCAGCACACACAGCTACTCACATATACAGCTTGACATGGGTAAGGGAAACTAGTGATATGCAGTACACACGGCTTCTCAGACATACAGGCTGACATGGGTAAGGGAAAATAGTAATATGCAGCACACACAGCTACTCACACATACAGCTTGACATGGGTAAGGGAAACTAGTGGTATGCAGTACACATGGATTCTCAGACATACAGGCTGACATGGGAAAGGGAAGCTAGTGATATGCAGCACACACAGCTACACACACAAAAGGGATTAGATGGGCTAGGGATACTTGTGATATGCAGCACATACAGCTACTCACACATACAGGCTGACATGGGTAAGGGAAACTAGTGATATTCAGCACATACAGCTACTCACACATACAGGCTGACATGGGTAAGGGAAACTAGTGATATGCAACACACACAGCTTCTCACACATACAGGCTGACATAGATAAGGGAAGCTAGTGATATGCAGCACACACAGCTACTCACACATACAGGCTGACATGGGGAAGGGAAACTAGTGATATGCAGCACACACATCTACTCACACATACAGCTTGACATGGGTAAGGGAAACTAGTGATATGCAGTACACACGGCCTCTCAGACATACAGGCTGACATTGGTAAGGGAAACTAGTGATATGCAGCAAACACAGCATCTCTCACATACAGGCTGATATAGATAAGGGAAACTAGTGATATGCAGCACACACAGATACAGGTTGTCATGGGGAAGGGAAACTAGTGATATGCAGCATACACACAGCTACACACAGATACAGGTTGACATGGGGAAGGGAAACTAGTGATATGCAGTACACACACAGCATCCCACACATACAGGCTGACATGGGTAAGGGAAACTAGTGATATGCAGCACACACAGATACAGGTTGACATGGGGAAGGGAAACTAGTGATATGCAGCACACACAGATACAGGTTGACATGGGGAAGGGAAACTAGTGATATGCAGCACACACACAGCTACACACAGATACAGGCTGACATGGGGAAGGGAAACTAGTGATATGCAGCACACACACAGCTACACACAGATACAGGTTGACATGGGGAAGGGAAACTAGTGATATGCAGCACACACATCTACTCACACATACAGGCTGACATGGGTAAGGGAAACTAGTGATATGCAGTACACACATCTACTCACACATACAGCTTGACAATGGTAAGGGAAACTAGTGATATGCAGCAAACACAGCATCTCACACATACAGGCTGACATGGGTAAGGGAAACTAGTGATATGGAGCAAACACAGCATCTCACACATACAGGCTGACATGGGTAAGGGAAAGTAGTGATATGCAGCACACACAACATCTCACACATACAGGCTGACATGGGTAAGGGAAACTATTTATATGCAGCACACACATCTATTCACACATACAGGCTGATATGGGCGAGGGAAACTAGTGATATGGAGCAAACACAGCATCTCACACATACAGGCTGACATAGGTAAGGGAACCTAGTGATATGCAGCACACACAGCTACTCACACATACAGGCTGACATGGGGAAGGGAAACTAGTGATATGCAGTACACACATCTACTCACACATACAGCTTGACATGGGTAAGGGAAACTAGTGATATGCAGTACACACGGCCTCTCAGACATACAGGCTGACATTGGTAAGGGAAACTAGTGATATGCAGCACACACAGATACAGGTTGTCATGGGGAAGGGAAACTAGTGATATGCAGCATACACACAGCTACACACAGATACAGGTTGACATGGGGAAGGGAAACTAGTGATATGCAGTACACACACAGCATCCCACACATACAGGCTGACATAGGTAAGGGAAACTAGTGATATGCAGCACACACAGATACAGGTTGACATGGGTAAGGGAAACTAGTGATATGCAGCACACACAGATACAGGTTGACATGGGGAAGGGAAACTAGTGATATGCAGCACACACACAGCTACACACAGATACAGGCTGACATGGGGAAGGGAAACTAGTGATATGCAGCACACACACAGCTACACACAGATACAGGTTGACATGGGGAAGGGAAACTAGTGATATGCAGCACACACATCTACTCACACATACAGCTTGACATGGGTAAGGGAAACTAGTGATATGCAGTACACACGGCCTCTCAGACATACAGGCTGACATGGGTAAGGGAAACTAGTGATATGCAGCAAACACTGCTTCTCACACATACAGGCTGACATGGGTAAGGGAAACTAGTGATATGCAGTACACACAGCTACTCACACATACAGGCTGACATGGGTAAGGGAAACTAGTGATATCCAGCATATACAGCTACTCACGCATACAGGCTGACATGGGTAAGGGAAACTAGTGATATGCAGCACACACACAGCTACACACAGATACAGGTTGACATGGGAAAGGGAAACTAGTGATATGCAGTACACACATCTACTCACACATACAGCTTGACATGGGTAAGGGAAACTAGTGATATGCAGTACACACATCTACTCACACATACAGGCTGACAATGGTAAGGGAAACTAGTGATATGCAGCAAACACAGCATCTCACACATACAGGCTGACATGGGTAAGGGAAACTAGTGATATGGAGCAAACACAGCATCTCACACATACAGGCTGACATGGGTAAGGGAAAGTAGTGATATGCAGCACACACAACATCTCACACATACAGGCTGACATGGGTAAGGGAAACTATTTATATGCAGCACACACATCTATTCACACATACAGGCTGATATGGGCGAGGGAAACTAGTGATATGCAGCAAACACAGCATCTCACACATACAGGCTGATATGGGAAAGGGAAACTAGTGATATTCAACACACACAGCTTCTCACACATACAGGCTGACATAGATAAGGGAAGCTAGTGATATGCAGCACACACAGCATCTCACACATACAGGCTGACAATGGTAAGGGAAACTAGTGATATGCAGCACACACAGCATCTCACACATACAGGCTGATATGGGAAAGGGAAACTAGTGATATTCAACACACACAGCTTCTCACACATACAGGCTGACATAGATAAGGGAAGCTAGTGATATGCAGCACACACAGCTACTCACACATACAGGCTGACATGGGGAAGGGAAACTAGTGATATGCAGCACACACATCTACTCACACATACAGCTTGACATGGGTAAGGGAAACTAGTGATATGCAGTACACACGGCCTCTCAGACATACAGGCTGACATTGGTAAGGGAAACTAGTGATATGCAGCAAACACAGCATCTCTCACATACAGGCTGATATAGATAAGGGAAACTAGTGATATGCAGCACACACAGATACAGGTTGTCATGGGGAAGGGAAACTAGTGATATGCAGCATACACACAGCTACACACAGATACAGGTTGACATGGGGAAGGGAAACTAGTGATATGCAGTACACACACAGCATCCCACACATACAGGCTGTCATAGGTAAGGGAAACTAGTGATATGCAGCACACACAGATACAGGTTGACATGGGGAAGGGAAACTAGTGATATGCAGCACACACAGATACAGGTTGACATGGGGAGGGGAAACTAGTGATATGCAGCACACACACAGCTACACACAGATACAGGCTGACATGGGGAAGGGAAACTAGTGATATGCAGCACACACACAGCTACACACAGATACAGGTTGACATGGGGAAGGGAAACTAGTGATATGCAGCACACACATCTACTCACACATACAGCTTGACATGGGTAAGGGAAACTAGTGATATGCAGCAAACACAGCTTCTCACACATACAGGCTGACATGGGTAAGGGAAACTAGTGATATGCAGTACACACAGCTACTCACACATACAGGCTGACATGGGTAAGGGAAACTAGTGATATCCAGCACATACAGCTACTCACGCATACAGGCTGACATGGGTAAGGGAAACTAGTGATATGCAGCACACACACAGCTACACACAGATACAGGTTGACATGGGAAAGGGAAACTAGTGATATGCAGTACACACATCTACTCACACATACAGCTTGACATGGGTAAGGGAAACTAGTGATATGGAGCAAACACAGCATCTCACACATACAGGCTGACATGGGTAAGGGAAACTAGTGATATGCAGCAAACACAGCATCTCACACATACAGGCTCACATGGGTAAGGGAAACTAGTGATATGCAGTACACACATCTACTCACACATACAGGCTGACAATGGTAAGGGAAACTAGTGATATGCAGCAAACACAGCATCTCACACATACAGGCTGGCATGGGTAAGGGAAACTAGTGATATGGAGCAAACACAGCATCTCACACATACAGGCTGACATGGGTAAGGGAAAGTAGTGATATGCAGCACACACAACATCTCACACATACAGGCTGACATGGGTAAGGGAAACTATTTATATGCAGCACACACATCTATTCACAAATACAGGCTGATATGGGCGAGGGAAACTAGTGATATGCAGCAAACACAGCATCTCACACATACAGGCTGACATAGGTAAGGGAAACTAGTGATATGCAGCACACACAGCTTCTCAGATATACAGGCTGTCATAGGTAAGGGAAACTAGTGATATGCAGCACACGCAACATCTCATACATATACAGGCTGACATTGGTAAGAGAAACTAGTGATATGCAGCACACAAAGCATCTCACACATACAGGATGACATGGGTAAGGGAAACTATTTATATGCAGCACACACATCTATTCACACATACAGGCTGACATGGGTGAGGGAAACTAGTGATATGCAGCACACACAGCTACTCACATATACAGCTTGACATGGGTAAGGGAAACTAGTGATATGCAGTACACACGGCTTCTCAGACATACAGGCTGACATGGGTAAGGGAAAATAGTAATATGCAGCACACACAGCTACTCACACATACAGCTTGACATGGGTAAGGGAAACTAGTGGTATGCAGTACACATGGATTCTCAGACATACAGGCTGACATGGGAAAGGGAACCTAGTGATATGCAGCACACACAGCTACACACACAAAAGGGATTAGATGGGCTAGGGATGCTTGTGATATGCAGCACATGCAGCTACTAACACATACAGGCTGACATGGGTAAGGGAAACTAGTGATATTGAGCACATACAGCTACTCACACATACAGGCTGACATGGGTAAGGGAAACTAGTGATATGCAGCACATACAGCTACTCACACATACAGGCTGATATGGGTAAGGGAAACTAGTGATATGCAACACACACAGCTTCTCACACATACAGGCTGACATAGATAAGGGAAACTAGTGATATGCAGCACACACAGCTACTCACACATACAGGCTGACATGGGTAAGGGAAACTAGTGATATGCAGCACACACATCTACTCACACATACAGCTTGACATTGGTAAGGGAAACTAGTGATATGCAGCAAACACAGCATCTCTCACATACAGGCTGATATAGATAAGGGAAACTAGTGATATGCAGCACACACAGATACAGGTTGTCATGGGGAAGGGAAACTAGTGATATGCAGCATACAAACAGATACAAACAGATACAGGTTGACATGGGTGAGGGAAACTAGTGATATGCAGTACACACACAGCATCTCACACATACAGGCTGACATAGGTAAGGGAAACTAGTGATATGCAGCACACACAGATACAGGTTGACATGGGGAAGGGAAACTAGTGATATGCAGCACACACAGATACAGGTTGACATGGGGAAGGGAAACTAGTGATATGCAGCACACACACAGCTACACACAGATACAGGCTGACATGGGGAAGGGAAACTAGTGATATGCAGCACACACACAGCTACACACAGATACAGGTTGACATGGGGAAGGGAAACTAGTGATATGCAGCACACACATCTACTCACACATACAGCTTCACATGGGTAAGGGAAACTAGTGATATGCAGTACACACGGCCTCTCACACATACAGGCTGACATGGGTAAGGGAAACTAGTGATATGCAGCAAACACAGCTTCTCACACATACAGGCTGACATGGGTAAGGGAAACTAGTGATATGCAGTACACACAGCTACTCACACATACAGGCTGACATGGGTAAGGGAAACTAGTGATATGCAACACACACAGCTTCTCCCACATACAGGCTGACATGGGTAAGGGAAACTAGTGATATGCAGCACATACAGCTACTCACACATACAGGCTGACATGGGTAAGGGAAACTAGTGATATGCAGCACACACAGCTACTCACACATACAGGCTGATATGGGAAAGGGAAACTAGTGATATTCAACACACACAGCTTCTCACACATACAGGCTCACATAGATAAGGGAAGCTAGTGATATGCAGCACACACAGCTACTCACACATACAGGCTGACATGGGGAAGGGAAACTAGTGATATGCAGCACACACATCTACTCACACATACAGCTTGACATGGGTAAGGGAAACTAGTGATATGCAGTACACACGGCCTCTCAGACATACAGGCTGACATTGGTAAGGGAAACTAGTGATATGCAGCAAACACAGCATCTCACACATACAGGCTGATATAGATAAGGGAAACTAGTGATATGCAGCACACACAGATACAGGTTGTCATGGGGAAGGGAAACTAGTGATATGCAGCATACACACAGCTACACACAGATACAGGTTGACATGGGGAAGGGAAACTAGTGATATGCAGTACACACACAGCATCCCACACATACAGGCTGTCATAGGTAAGGGAAACTAGTGATATGCAGCACACACAGATACAGGTTGACATGGGGAAGGGAAACTAGTGATATGCAGCACACACAGATACAGGTTGACATGGGGAAGGGAAACTAGTGATATGCAGCACACACACAGCTACACACAGATACAGGCTGACATGGGGAAGGGAAACTAGTGATATGCAGCACACACACAGCTACACACAGATACAGGTTGACATGGGGAAGGGAAACTAGTGATATGCAGCACACACATCTACTCACACATACAGCTTGACATGGGTAAGGGAAACTAGTGATATGCAGTACACACGGCCTCTCAGACATACAGGCTGACATGGGTAAGGGAAACTAGTGATATGCAGCAAACACAGCTTCTCACACATACAGGCTGACATGGGTAAGGGAAACTAGTGATATGCAGTACACACAGCTACTCACACATACAGGCTGACATGGGTAAGGGAAACTAGTGATATCCAGCACATACAGCTACTCACGCATACAGGCTGACATGGGTAAGGGAAACTAGTGATATGCAGCACACACACAGCTACACACAGATACAGGTTGACATGGGAAAGGGAAACTAGTGATATGCAGTACACACATCTACTCACACATACAGCTTGACATGGGTAAGGGAAACTAGTGATATGGAGCAAACACAGCATCTCACACATACAGGCTGACATGGGTAAGGGAAACTAGTGATATGCAGCAAACACAGCATCTCACACATACAGGCTGACATGGGTAAGGGAAACTATTTATATGCAGCACACACATCTATTCACAAATACAGGCTGATATGGGCGAGGGAAACTAGTGATATGCAGCAAACACAGCATCTCACACATACAGACTGACATAGGTAAGGGAAACTAGTGATATGCAGCACACACAGCTTCTCAGATATACAGGCTGTCATAGGTAAGGGAAACTAGTGATATGCAGCACACGTAGCATCTCATACATATACAGGCTGACATTGGTAAGAGAAACTAGTGATATGCAGCACACAAAGCATCTCACACATACAGGATGACATGGGTAAGGGAAACTATTTATATGCAGCACACACATCTATTCACACATACAGGCTGACATGGGTGAGGGAAACTAGTGATATGCAGCACACACAGCTACTCACATATACAGCTTGACATGGGTAAGGGAAACTAGTGATATGCAGTACACACGGCTTCTCAGACATACAGGCTGACATGGGTAAGGGAAAATAGTAATATGCAGCACACACAGCTACTCACACATACAGCTTGACATGGGTAAGGGAAACTAGTGGTATGCAGTACACATGGATTCTCAGACATACAGGCTGACATGGGAAAGGGAACCTAGTGATATGCAGCACATACAGCTACACACACAAAAGGGATTAGATGGGCTAGGGATGCTTGTGATATGCAGCACATACAGCTACTAACACATACAGGCTGACATGGGTAAGGGAAACTAGTGATATTCAGCACATACAGCTACTCACACATACAGGCTGACATGGGTAAGGGAAACTAGTGATATGCAGCACATACAGCTACTCACACATACAGGCTGATATGGGTAAGGGAAACTAGTGATATGCAACACACACAGCTTCTCACACATACAGGCTGACATAGATAAGGGAAGCTAGTGATATGCAGCACACACAGCTACTCACACATACAGGCTGACATGGGTAAGGGAAACTAGTGATATGCAGCACACACATCTACTCACACATACAGCTTGACATGGGTAAGGGAAACTAGTGATATGCAGTACACACGGCCTCTCAGACATACAGGCTGACATTGGTAAGGGAAACTAGTGATATGCAGCAAACACAGCATCTCTCACATACAGGCTGATATAGATAAGGGAAACTAGTGATATGCAGCACACACAGATACAGGTTGTCATGGGGAAGGGAAACTAGTGATATGCAGCATACACACAGATACACACAGATACAGGTTGACATGGGGAAGGGAAACTAGTGATATGCAGTACACACACAGCATCTCACACATACAGGCTGACATAGGTAAGGGAAACTAGTGATATGCAGCACACACAGATACAGGTTGACATGGGGAAGGGAAACTAGTGATATGCAGCACACACAGATACAGGTTGACATGGGGAAGGGAAACTAGTGATATGCAGCACACACACAGCTACACACAGATACAGGTTGACATGGGGAAGGGAAACTAGTGATATGCAGCACACACACAGCTACACACAGATACAGGTTGACATGGGGAAGGGAAACTAGTGATATGCAGCACACACATCTACTCACACATACAGCTTGACATGGGTAAGGGAAACTAGTGATATGCAGTACACACGGCCTCTCAGACATACAGGCTGACATGGGTAAGGGAAACTAGTGATATGCAGCAAACACAGCTTCTCACACATACAGGCTGACATGGGTAAGGGAAACTAGTGATATGCAGTACACACAGCTACTCACACATACAGGCTGACATGGGTAAGGGAAACTAGTGATATGCAACACACACAGCTTCTCACACATACAGGCTGACATGGGTAAGGGAAACTAGTGATATGCAGCACACACATCTACTCACACATACAGCTTGACATTGGTAAGGGAAACTAGTGATATGCAGCACACACATCTACTCACACATACAGCTTGACATGGGTAAGGGAAACTAGTGGTATGCAGTACACACGGCTTCTCAGACATACAGGCTGACATGGGAAAAGGAACCTAGTGATATGCAGCACACACAGCTACACACACAAAAGGGATTAGATGGGCTAGGGATGCTTGTGATATGCAGCACATACAGCTACTCACACATACAGGCTGACATGGGTAAGGGAAACTAGTGATATCCAGCACATACAGCTACTCACACATACAGGCTGACATGGGGAAGGGAAACTAGTGATATGCAGCACACACAGCATCTCACACATACAGGCTGACATGGGTAAGGGAAAGTAGTGATATGCAGTACACACGGCCTCTCAGACATACAGGCTGACATGGGTAAGGGAAACTAGTGATATGCAGCACACACAGATACAGGTTGACATGGGTAAGGGAAACTAGTGATATGCAGCACACACAGATACAGGTTGACATGGGGAAGGGAAACTAGTGATATGCAGCACACACACAGCTACACACAGATACAGGCTGACATGGGGAAGGGAAACTAGTGATATGCAGCACACACACAGCTACACACAGATACAGGTTGACATGGGGAAGGGAAACTAGTGATATGCAGCACACACATCTACTCACACATACAGCTTGACATGGGTAAGGGAAACTAGTGATATGCAGTACACACGGCCTCTCAGACATACAGGCTGACATGGGTAAGGGAAACTAGTGATATGCAGCAAACACAGCTTCTCACACATACAGGCTGACATGGGTAAGGGAAACTAGTGATATGCAGTACACACAGCTACTCACACATACAGGCTGACATGGGTAAGGGAAACTAGTGATATGCAACACACACAGCTTCTCCCACATACAGCTTGACATGGGTAAGGGAAACTAGTGGTATGCAGTACACACGGCTTCTCAGACATACAGGCTGACATGGGAAAGGGAACCTAGTGATATGCAGCACACACAGCTACACACACAAAAGGGATTAGATGGGCCAGGGATGCTTGTGATATGCAGCACATACAGCTACTCACACATACAGGCTGACATGGGTAAGGGAAACTAGTGATATCCAGCACATACAGCTACTCACACATACAGGCTGACATGGGTAAGGGAAACTAGTGATATGCAGCACACACAGCATCTCACACATACACGCTGACATGGGTAAGGAAAAGTAGTGATATGCAAGACACACAGCTTCTCACACATACAGGCTGACATAGATAAGGGAAGCTAGTGATATGCAGCACACACAGCTACTCACACATACAACCTGACATGGGTAAGGGAAACTAGTGATATGCAGCACACACACAGCTACACACAGATACAGGCTGACATGGGGAAGGTAAACTAGTGATATGCAGCACACACATCTACTCACACATACAGCTTGACATGGGTAAGGGAAGCTAGTGATATGCAGTACACATGGCCTCTCAGACATACAGGCTGACAATGGTAAGGGAAACTAGTGATATGCAGCAAACACAGCATCTCACACATACAGGCTGATATAGATAAGGGAAACTAGTGATATGCAGCACACACAGATACAGGTTGACATGGGGAAGGGAAACTAGTGATATGCAGCACACACACAGCTACACACAGATACAGGTTGACATGGGGAAGGGAAACTAGTGATATCCAGTACACACACAGCATCTCACACATACATGCTGACATAGGTAAGGGAAACTAGTGATATGCAGCACACACAGATACAGGTTGACATGGGGAAGGGAAACTAGTGATATGCAGCACACACACAACTACACACAGATAAAGGTTGACATGGGGAAGGGAAACTAGTGATATGCAGCACACACACAGCTACACACACATACAGGTTGACATGGGGAAGGGAAACTAGTGATATGCAGCACACACGTCTACTCACACATACAGGCTGACATGGGTAAGGGAAATTAGTGATATGCAGCACACACAGATACAGGTTGACATGGGGAAGGGAAACTAGTGATATGCAGCACACACACAGCTACACACAGATACAGGTTGACATGGGTAAGGGAAACTAGTGATATGCAGTACACACACAGCATCTCACACATACAGGCTGACATAGGTAAGGGAAACTAGTGATATGCAGCACACACAGATACAGGTTGACATGGGGAAGGGAAACTAGTGATATGCAGCACACACAGATACAGGTTGACATGGGGAAGGGAAACTAGTGATATGCAGCACACACAGATACAGGTTGACATGGGGAAGGGAAACTAGTGATATGCAGCACACACACAGCTACACACAGATACAGGTTGACATGGGGAAGGGAAACTAGTGATATGCAGCACACACACAGCTACACACAGACACAGCTTGACATGGGGAAGGGAAACTAGTGATATGCAGCACACACATCTACTCACACATACAGCTTGACATGGGTAAGGGAAACTAGTGATATGCAGTACACACGGCCTCTCAGACATACAGGCTGACATGGGTAAGGGAAACTAGTGATATGCAGCACACACATCTACTCACACATACAGCTTGACATGGGTAAGGGAAACTAGTGGTATGCAGTACACACGGCTTCTCAGACATACAGGCTGACATGGGAAAGGGAACCTAGTGATATGCAGCACACACAGCTACACACACAAAAGGGATTAGATGGGCTAGGGATGCTTGTGATATGCAGCACATACAGCTACTCACACATACAGGCTGACATGGGTAAGGGAAACTAGTGATATCCAGCACATACAGCTACTCACACATACAGGCTGACATGGGTAAGGGAAACTAGTGATATGCAGCACACAAAGCTACTCACACATACAACCTGACATGGGTAAGGGAAACTAGTGATATGCAGCACACAAAGCTACTCACACATACAACCTGACATGGGTAAGGGAAACTAGTGATATGCATCACACACAGCTACTCATACACAAAGGCTGACATGGGCCAGGGATGGTAGTGATATGCAGCACACACAGCTAAATACATATACAGGCTGACATGGGCTATGGATGCTACTGATATGCAGCACATACAGCTACACACACATACAGCCTGACATTGGCTATACATTTAAAACTGTGGAGGTACAACCGAGCAAGCTCTTTCTACGAGGATTTCAAAAAGCGGCATCAAACTGCTGAGAAGTTTTTTGATCAAGGTTACAACATTCAAGGCCTCAGTAAAGCTTTCAAAAAGTGTTATGGTACACACGTGGAGGACATTTCCAAATTTTACGCATTTCATGACAAAAATCATGCAGTTCCCTATTTTTGACTAGTACCACATGTTCCCGTGTTTTTCCAGGCGAACGGTGGGGTACGCTCTCCTTTTCGCGAAAACCTGGTATCACCACTTTTTGATTGTGCTCACGACATAGTCGGAATCTACAATAGACACTGCTGAAATTTCTTATGAATATGGTAAGGGTTTTGACAAGTCTACGAAAGGTTCCAAACGCATCAGCATATATGTGTTGATGTTATCAGAAACAAGTCTCCCAGACGGTTCCATGTGAGGGCTGTGCAAGGCGGTTGCCATAGTTTGTCGAGACTGACTTGAGTGGATATTGGTCCTCGCTACAACTTGAAATCATTTCATGTTGACCCAAAATCTCGACAAACGTGTTAGACATTCTTCTTTCACTCACCAACCTCAACCATGTGCGGGGTATAAAGGTGCCCGACCTTACGTGCGTCTACAAGTTTAGACGTTGAACTTTGAGAAATACAAGTGCTTTCGGCGAACAGTTGACATTTTGTGGTGAATTTATAGTGTCGTGTATATGAAATCACTGAACCTAGATCGCAGATACACGTGGCGTCTCATCACTGTTCTGATATGATCTTGTGGAAGGTTCGTTACGCCAAATGTCAGTGTTACACTATCACACAAACTGACAACAATCTACGCCTGTGTCTGGCTTGTAAGTTTTGGGTGGTGGTGTGCAATGCCGACCTGATGGCGTATTGATAGATCTGTACCGGATACGTGTCTACCTGACCGGCATGGTCGTGTCTATACTGTCATTCTACATAAACCGTTTTGACTTTTAGGTTGATAATAAAAGGAAAAGGGCAACTAGGTAGTTTCTTGCTGGCTGTTTACCGAACACACTACAGCTGAATCAAGCAGGTAATGTACACATTAAATGCACTTACATTTTTATTTATATACGTATTCGACGTAATAAGCGCCCGGGACACTCTCTAATGAGCGTGTACCTAGATGAGTGAGTGAGTGAGTGAGTTGCTTTTAACAGTATTCCAATTTAATCACGGCGTGTCAGCTTAATGTGGGAGGAAAGCCCGAAGTGATGCAGGTCTCAGACGTTTACCACTTCGGTGAAACCCACGAGCACGGATATGGTGCTGACAAACCTAGAAACATAATCGGGGTGAACCGGGATACGAACCCACAATCATAGGTTTCTGGCGTGCCAAAGGTACGCAACTCTGCACAGCGAATCGCGGCGCCCTAGACGACTGGGCCGGCCACCCGTGCCCCCTGTACTTAGATGGACGTGACAGGTGTATGGTGCCAATTGTTTATCAGTCAGCATATCATCCTAATTGATTTCCATCACTTGATTGTCTGGTTTGTTCCCATGTCACCGTGACATGACAGGAGCCCTGATGTGCGTGAGGCAAAACAACATACTTTTTGTAAATAATTGCGTCAGTGGCGGGTGCTACCGATAAGACAGGACATGTTTACCCTTTTCCCGAACATCTGATGTCATCACTAAGATCCCTTCACATATTTTACACCATTTTGCCTTTTAGAATCCGTTTCGTCGGATAATCGAGACTGGTTATTCACTGGCGTTGTCGTTTCGTATCTACAATGCCACGGATAGCGATGTCCCCCAGTCGGTACAATTTAAGTGCACTTACTGATGTAATTCAACTTAACATCTGTTCACATTTGTGAAAATATCACAGAAACCAAATACGATGGAGCTCAAGTATGTCGCACATGACATACATATGGAAGTCGATCAGACCGTTGTGAAAAACCATCACGAGTTAATCAATTGCATGTAGTATCTATGGTTTCCATACAGAACGATCAGGCGTGCCTCCAGAAACAGCTATGGGGTGGTAGATGCCAATTGTCTACACGTTGTGTACGGACACCGACGACCTAATCTCTTTAGGGGTCCAAGCATACCTTAGCAAAACCTTATGCTCAACGCTTGTGCATCTTGGACATTTCTGATTTCCATAAATCTATCACTACCTATTTGTATTGTGAATATGGCTCCAATTTCGTGATATTTATGATTCGACATGAACTAACCTTTTATTATCACACTGGGCGTCTGAAACTGGTGCCGTATGTCCAAACCAGGTTTCTGTTAAACCATTATTTCGTAAGCAGTATGTCATAATACAACCTCTGCATGTCAGCATGGCTGCACGTGATTTAATACACAAAAGAGTGCTGTCTGACAGGTCGGAGGTCTTGCTCACATAGATGTGCTACTATTTCAGAACAGCCCTCTGGGGCAAGTCGTCGCACCAATCGTTGGTTAATTTGTCTGACGTCCAGTAAATGATCTACGACAAAGAATTGTAAGTATTATATTTGGAAGTGTCATTTACCGAGGACGATTTTTGGATTGTGGAAACATACGACTTCCGATAATAAACAGAAGGAATAGTTCGTTGAACGAGATGACCTGGGTTCGTGGAATTGATGCAGGTCCCCCTGTGACGAAGTTGGGTTACGGCTTCTATAAGGGAGGGACTGTTGATTTGGTTGGACTTTATTTATGGTGACTACCTGTGGTTCGTCTTGCGGAAAAGACATCGTTTTATCAATGTTCAACAAACTGTGACCTCGCGTAGGCCGCCAATGAAATGTCATGCTGGAAACAGTCTGTTCATTTTAATGAAATCACGAGCTTTTCTTCCTGGATTGTCTGTTCGCCACGTCCATACTCAGCATTTCTCCATGTCATTCCTGTTGCACGGGATATATTAATGTGTTGGTTGGTTGGTTTGTTGTTTAACGCCGCACTCAGCGATAATCCAACTATATGACGGCGGTTTATCATTAATCGAGTCTGGACCATACAGTCCAGTGATTAATATCATGAGCCTCGATCCCCGACATTGGGATCGATGACATGCATCAACCAAGTCAGCGAGCCTGACCACCCGATCCCGATAGTCGCCTTTTACGACAAGCAAAGTCGCCTTTTACGGCAAGCATGGGTCACTGAACCCGATCTTGCACTTTCCAGGAAAACATGCAATGTTTAAGTACCATTTGTGAGAGATGAAAATACGTTTGTGATGAACTTGAGGATGAAATTATGTCGCAAAATACAGGTGGGGTTTATTCCTATTACAGGATATTTACCATTCCAAACGAGACTCTCGTGATGACCTCTATACTGTAGTTCAAATTTCTTCTCCGACCGGAACATGTTCACAGGCTCAGTAAAGGAAACATTAACACGTGCGCAATATTCCAGCTACAGCACCGCGTCTGGCAACCCAAACCGCCTAGGTGTGTTCCACCCGCGTTGATTGTGTTTTGACTCAAATAAAACTAGAGACAGTACTGGGGCAAAATACTATTTTATTTTTAAAGTATATTTTCTTAACTATACAAATACATGTGAAATATAGTTACATACGATATATGTTATTAACTTGTCATTTGTGCTGAAGTGATTCTGTCTCAACAAGCATGGACAACTGCAGAAGATCTGAAAAGAAAATGTAGTTATTAATATCTTCCCTTATACTACTAACGTTTTCATCTACCAAGAAATATTGCACACCGAAACGCGCTATTGAGTGAGTGAGTGAGTGAGTGAGTGAGTGAGTGAGTGAGTGAGTGAGTGAGTATGCATTTATGTTGCTTTTAGCACTGTTCCAGCCATATCACTTCAGAAATAGGCTTCACACATTTTACCAATGTGAGGAATCGAACCCGTATCTTCGGCGTGACGAGCGAACGCTTTAGTTACTAGGCTACCCCACCGCCCCGAAACGCGCTATTGAATAGATTTATTACTGTACAATATTCGTCACATCGGCAGATTGATATACTCCAGTGAGCTATATGGATTACATGATGATCCTTTTCATGTCTTGTCCAATGACTCGTCATGAAATTTGATAAACAGGAATAGGCACATGTTCAAAGGCTTATGCGGCATGACGTGATATTAACTCAAGTGAAATATCGACTTCATATTTTTAGAGGAGACTTTAGGGGAATTGGGGTTTAATGTCGCGTTCAAGATTATTGCACTCTTAAAGCGATGTGTATACAAGTATGCGTATGGCTGTTTGCACTAGTCCAGATTTTTGAAGTGCTTTGCCCAGTAAGACACCATGTTTAACATGGATACCCCACTCGCATTTATTTAATAGACTTTCAACCACCCATGCTTTATTCCCTCATTGCTGAGCGTCAGGCATTGTAACAAGTACCATCTTTTAAATGTATCATCCGTTCATATTTATTTACCATATGTTCCTGTGTTTTTCAGGTGAATAATTGACTTGCCTTGGCATGTGTTTGTTATGCCTCTGGTGGGTCACATTTTCACTATTTGATTCATAAATTCATGTTTATCATATAGTCGAAATCATACAGAAATTTCTGATGATTATTGAAAATGTTTTGTCGCTTTTATTTATCATTTTTAATACACATGAACTGTGTTATTAATGAATTAACATATTCATGATATTATGAAAAATCACTGTTATAAGAAAAGATAAAAGTATTATTCTGATATAACACGAAATTGTTGACAGGCATGCACTATATTAAAATTCCTTTGCATAAAAACAAGTGGAGGATTGCACCTACCTGAAATGTCCAGTTGGTTATCCCCATCAGTATCGGCCAATTGGAGAATGACTCTGGCCTCTTTCGGTGTGTAACCGAGTCTACCGTCGAGGTAGGTCAACACGCTGTACAGCTCCATGCCGTTAACAACGCCGTCTTCGTTCTTGTCAAAGTCGAATATGCTCTGTCCGTTGGCTCCCGACATAACACCCGGCAGGTGAGGCACTGTGGCTCCGAATACTGTGTGTGTGAAATAATCGTGAACAGGTTTCGCCAATTGTAGCATGGAGTGAGTGAGTGAGTGAGTGAGTGAGTGAGTGAGTATGGTTTTACGTCGCTTTTAGCAATATTCCAGCCATATCACGGCTGATATCACCCATGTCGGGAATCGAACCCGAGTCTTCAGCGTGACAAGCGAACGCTTTAACCCCTAGGCTACCCGACCGCCCTGTCGCATGGAAGTTTGATGACGTTTAACAGGTGATATGACGATAATGTCTACATTTCGATAAATCATTATTTTCTGATTTCCTCAAACATAATTTGAAACGCCATGTTGATTGCACCTAGGGAAAATATATTGACATAAAATAATTGGGTGCGTGAGTGTTTAATTCCGCTTTGAACAGTATTCCAGTTATATCACGGCGTGTGAGCTTAATGTGAGAAGAAAGCCCGAAGTGATACAGGTCTCCGACGTTAACCATTTTGGTTAAACCCACGAAAACCTAGGAACATAACTGGGGAAAACCGGGATTCGAACCCACAATCATAGGTTTTTGGCGTGCTGTCGGGACGCAACTCTGCACAGCGAATTGCGGCGCCTGAGATGACTGGGCCATCACATAAATTAAGACTATAAACGGTGAAGCATAGTTGAACATCGCATCCCGAACGTACTGGCAGATGACAGTAACGGATATGCATTGATTTCGCTGTGTGTTATTTTGTCAGTGTGAGGGTATCCATACTATAATGTTCCAACATATTGCGTTGTTGCATTACTTTTTTCCATCAGTATTTCCATCGGTTCTCGAATAAGGAACTTGTGCACAGCAATTTTCTATATTAACAATATGCAGCTACGTCGGACCAGGACCGCCCCCGTGGTCTAGAGGTAGAGCGTCCGCTCGGAAAGCGGAAGGTCCGGGGTTCGATCCCTGGCCACGTCATACCAAAAGACGTTAAAAGATGGTACTTGTTGTTACCCTGTTTGGCGCTCGGCATTAAGGGGCTAAATCAAGGACTTGTCGGCTCGGAGTCAGTATACTGTGTCTGAGTGGGATATTCATGTTAAACTGCGGCATGGTATCTCAGTGAGCTAGTACTATAAATTGGCATCAGTCCGGACTAGTACAAGTAGCCATACACACGTACATGCACGTCGCTATATAGGTGCAATAATCTTGGACGCGACGTTAATCCCAATTTTATCTCACCTCTCGCACGACAATAGCAAAATGAAATATACTTACCAATAACATTCCAACAGAAAACAATGCTGAGGACAAGTGTTGCGTTGTACATTCTCATGTTTGTTCCTTCACAAACGTCAGCAGTAATACTCTTAATTCATTCCACCTACCTTATATACCATAATCTACGAACGATAATAGTTGGGATGACCCGTGCGTCAATTGGTTTAAATAGCGCTATCACTGCACTCAGCATGGTGCGTCCGTCAGACCACGCTACTGATCACCAATATCCGATCATTGGTATTTGAGATATGTATAATTATCCAGTTACATCTAATATCACAATCTCCACTTCTGGCTGAGCGAACTTCCTTCTCCGTTGGTGGTAATTACATGTATGACATATTTCAGTGTTTGACCCCATACATGTAAGGAAGATAATTGTTTCAGTGGACATGTGAAAAACCACTGAATGGCACATTATGCATGTGGTCATGTTACCTCGAATTTCAAGCCTGCAATGTCCGCCACACCGTTTTATATCTCCAAATGAGTGGATGAATTAAAGACTCTCATCTTCTCAGTTTTAAGTTTCAAAACACACAATCCCTTGTGTCATCTATCATATGTGGTGTTCGAACAATATTTTGTGTGTCATCGCAGGTGACATGTTTTAGCATTTCAAAAATGGTCCAATGGCCAATTCCCTTCCACTGATTTGCCTACCTATGCTACAAATAAAAGAGACCAGTTAAATGGCCCCAATCTGTTTAAAGATTCAGAGACAAAATATATCTTCAGGACTGAATGAAAAACGGTGTTGACGTTCCATTAGTCAATTGTCCTGACCCGTGATGATCCAGGTTAGAAGAGGTCTTCAGCAACCAATGCTTGCTGTAAAAGGCGGCTATGCTTGTCGTAAGAGGCGACTAAGGGGATCGGGTGGTCAAGCTCACTGACTTGATTGATGCATGTCATTGTATTCCAATTGCGTGGATTGATGCTTATGATGTCAATAACTGGATTGTCTGATCCAGATTCGATTATTTTTCAGACCCCCGTCATATAGCTGGAATATTGCTGAGTGTGACGTTTAACAACAAACAAACAAAGAAGTCAACTGTCCCTTGAAGTCGAGCAGCCCCACTTCCAGCCTTTGGTATCTACAAGTCACAAAGTTTGAGGTAAAATCTAGCATGCCTTTTGCACGAATATTTCAAAGAGCGTCATACAACTCTTGCTCAAGAGTATAGCTTTCAAAAGGTTTCATGCTAGACATGTGGAGAACATTTCGAAATTCCACACATCAGTGACAAAAAAAGATGTCCAATGCAGCTTCATGTTTTGATTTGTACCATACGTTCCCGTGCTTTGTCAGGTGAACAGTTGACCAGCCTTTGCATGTGTTTGTGACGGAAACAAATGCTTTTAACAGATATGTCTTATGATTATGGAAAGGGTTTTGTCGTTTGGGTATTTAGAATTACAACCTTTAATGCTGACGTCACGATTAGTCACATCAGTCTCAGTAGGCGCAGCAAGACCAAGGTGAACATGATCCCTTTGTTCCAGATGACGTGGATTATTCCCGAACTGAAAGCCTTGTATAACGCAAAAACATAACAAACACATGTTTTTTTAGATAATCGCTGGGATAACCGTAATTGCAGTGATTCGTGTATTATATTTGTCAATCTTGAGTTTTTGTATTAACCATTTAAAACTGAATAACAGTATTTATTCAGTTCGTTTCAGGAAAGGCTACATGTACATTCGTATTTTGTATATCTTTCAGTCTTAGGCAACACACAAAGTTTAAAAGCACTAAAACTTAAGTACGTAACACACTGACAATGAAAAAATGGATAGGAGTTATGGAAGCAATTACTAGAGACACACTATCAAGGATCTATCACACAATATATGTAGTTATCAATTAAAGCTATTCCACCGACGTGTGAGATGAAGAAAAAGCTGCATTTCTTGACAAACACTTTAGTTACTGCATATATTCCAATACAAAATGGTTGATATCAAGGTGGATGCCAAAGCAGCCATGTTTAAAATCGGAAGTGATACATTTTCAATGATACTATTACAGGGATCATAAACACACAATTTATCGGGTTAATCACAGGTTCAAGGACACAGCAGGGTCTCCGAGCGGGCAACTTTCTATCTGTATGTGCATGTTAATATCAAATTCCATAAGGCTGTCATTACGATTACGTTACCAAAGCTACAGCAGTGCCATAGCCAGCCGAGGGGCCTGGATTGTTTTTAATAGAAAACAGTTTTATTTGAATCATGAAAATACAATCACCCATCTACAACATCGGGAAATCGTATCCAGACCTTACCATCCCTCAAAATGTATCTGGTCAGTGTGTTGTGACAGATAACTCGGACAGTCAAGCCATCACCCTCTCTGATCTCGCTATAACACTAAATCGATCCAGACAGTTCTCATCGCTCAATGACAAGTTTGAGACGTTTACGTTTGACTGCAATCGCAGGTTAACAGAATTAGAGGAGGAAAATGAAACTCTTAAATCTAAAATGCGTGATTTAAAAATTAACATGGAGGCCAAGTCTCGGCTGTGTAATCTTATTTCCCATGGTCTTCACGATAGGCGTAGCGAAACGAGGGCTGACAGTGAAAGGTGTGTCAGAGATTTTATGTACACTTCATTTCATTTCTGACGTAATGCATCAAGGGCATGGAAAGAGCCCTCAAATTGCTCTCTAAATTCCGGACAGTGGCCATCCTCTGTATCTCCGGGGCTCGCATTTCGGTGAAGCTACACCAACCCCTGGGCCTAGCCTTGTGGTTCTCGCGAACTACAAATACATGCCCTTGATTTCTCCATCACTTTATCTCAGCAATGACAGCCAAGTAAAACCATTCTTACAAACTGAAACATATTTTAATTGGTTTAAAAGATAAAAGTTTTATCAGAGCTTATTGTAAATTGGGAATTTCCTTGCACGATGTTAAGGTAAATGTACACTCAACGCGAATTTGAAGTGGTAAAAGTTACATGCTAGAAAAGTGATCTTTGTTAACAGAAACAAGTCAAAATTGGCATCATATGACAACATAATTATTTGATTTCACTTAAGAGAGCATTTCATAAACATCTTTACGGATTCAAGATCACGACGTTCAAAAGTCTTGATGAATCACATTCAGTAACGGGTATGGCTGATTGGTCTGTTGCGAGTCCCATACGTCATTTGAGGAGCTGTGGTTGTACGTGGGATTCTATTGCGTAGATGTGACGTCACCATCAACTGATCTTCTCTATCGAGCGTCACACGCTGTCGGTCACTTAATGGACGATAATCTGCACTGTTGGTCAACTTGTGATGTTCCTGAAGCATGTAAGTTGTGGAATGATGGACATCAATGTGTCTGCCAACTCGTGACATGTTCCATCCAGCTTCAGTAAATAAAGCGACAAAACCCTTTCGACTACATGAATCACTATCAAAAGTGATGATACCAGGTGTTTGCGAAAGGGTGAGTGTATCCTTCCCCACTAGTGGCACCCGTCACAAACACGTGGAAAGGCAAGTCAATTGTTCACCTTAAAAAAACATGGGAACATATGGTACATGTCAAAAGAGGTAATTGCATCTGACATCATTTTGTCACTGATGCGTTAAATTTGGAAATGACCTCAACATGTCTACCATAAAACTTGTTGAAAGCTTTACTGAGGCCTTGAATGTTGTAACCTTGATCAAACAACTTCCAGTTTTCCAGAGTTAGATGGGACAGGGTGTTTTTATGTCAAACTTAAAATCAAACTACAAAACCAACAGCTAATGTTTGAGACCAGATACCAAGGTGTCCGATGAATCAATTTCAATCTTCTCAAACCTTCTGTTAATAAGGAGTGTTACACGTTTTATCTATTGTCCAGAAACGTGCGTGCAATTATCGCAAGTCGCGTGTTGGGAAATGTTACCATGTAAAATAAAATGTAACGTCGTCTTTATAAAAGTGTAGTTATTTTATAATTTTACATCATTTCTGTTTAATGATATCAACCATCGAACATCTCGTTTCTTTTGGAGTTGAGTATATGACGCAGGTTCACAGACGGTGATATTTTATTCTGTTTGTACAAATTGTTTACAAGGAGGCGAAGAGGATGAAAACCATGTTTTACTTATATGTGAAAAATATACTCGTTTATGGTATACATTTCCCCCCTTGTAGCAGGGTATTTTTAAAGACCGTCAGTTAACGGTAAATATGAGGAAGTCATGATATCATCCATGCTGTTGATGTAGTTTTAAAACAAACCTTTATAATAAAAAAAGTGTAACTTTAAAATCTATTAATGTACATCATGACAAATGTTGATATGCAAACTGTATTGTACTTTGGGCCATGGTGCCAAAATTAGTAAATAAAATATATGTCTGTCTGTTTAAGAATTCATAAACACTAAAAATAAACCAAGCTAAAGCATGAAGGCTTTGAGTAAGCAGATACAAGTTGAACTCACACAGCGTGAGACACGTTCAACGGGCGAATAGTCACAAGTTAGCAACGCTGGCAGTAAACTAATCAGTACTAACATATAACTGCCTTGATCTAAATCCGCAGGGGTATTACATTTTGTAAATCTGACAGTTATACAGTTGCCACAAAGCCCTTCAGTTCCGATGAGGTGGCGATCCGGAGCGTGAAGCAGAAAGTAAAGTGTATCTCATTTCATGCTTGCACAATTTTCGGAGATTTCGGTCTTGGAGCGTCCGGCTCTTTCGGTCTCGGTCTTGGAGCGTCCGGCGCTTCCGCTCTCGGTCTCGTAATACCTACAATGGACGCAGAACATACTTACATGCTGTTCATACAAGTGACATATTTCTTACCAAGTAACGATAAGTTGAACTCAAAATGAAGTTCGTTTAAACACGTTTTAAACGGTTTATGGCTGCGAGGTTAAGATACATCAAACAATGTGGTGCGGGCGAGAGAACTATTTGTATATCATTGCAAGACACATCTGTAAACACAGACCACAATTTGGCGGCAGTAAGCAAATCAGAATAAAATGAACACTGACAAGCGACTGTGACTACGGAAAAGGCGTACATTGAGTGATTATAAAATAATACTTGAAACAATATGTAGACGAGTGACAGCGAGCTAAAATCCTAACAAGACCTATTCGACTGAACACTTGATGGTAATGCTACCATCACACCAAAGTTGTTCTAACCCGTTCTAAACAAAATACTAGAACGGGCTGTGATCACTGTAGAACGCGTAGTTTGGCGTAAAATACGATGCGCGTTCGTTCAAAAGCAGTCCTCAATACGTCTATCTCGTTCATGGCCAGTCTGCAGTCCGTGTGTATCCGGTTCAGATCATGTAAAAGTGAACCGCATGCCGACAACGTTTCGAAGCAGTTCGAGCACGTCCGTAGCCATTCTCAACCCGTTCTTAACCAGTTCAACCTTGTTCTCTACCTCGTTCACAATGCGTCCAAGCCAGTTCAAACTAATTCTTAACCTGACCAACTCTTTCGCTCGACGTCCTCATCTCGATCGTCCCTAGTGCGTGTGTATTCGCGTGGTGGCCCGTCCTGGCCCGACTCAGAATTACGAAATATGATGATGTATGACTGAATTAGGCTTCCATAGTTTCATGAACCCAAATTTGTCCAGATACCACAAGGAGGGCCTGCTTTACGTGTTGCTGCAGTTCCCCTACCCTATAAATAGTGAAATTAAAGTTTCAGACTCGTGGTTGCATTTTGCTCCTGTGTGAGATACCCCTTCCAATAGAGGTTGAAAATCAGCCATGGTGAGAAGAAAGTTAACGAACGCTGAAAGATGGCAAGTGATAGGTATGAAAAATGTTGGCATGTCATGCAGGGCCATTGCAAGACAAATGGGTCGTCATCACAGTGTTATCACTCGTTTGATTGTCAAACATGGTCAAACCAATGATGTCAATGTCTGGTAGGCAAAGAAAGACCTCTAACAGAGAGGATAGACGTCTTTTCAGGATAGTCAGACCAAATCTTTTTGCCACTTCAACAGATTAAAGACTGCAGTGGATTACCAATCAGAGACTCTCGACGATGACCATAACGCGTTATGTACGACTGGTTATAACGCCAGAAGACCAGTAAAACGTCCTCAACTGACTGAGAGGCACATGCGAAATCGTCTGATATGGTGTCGTGCCCGTAGTCGATGGAACTTGGCCAACTGGAGAAGGATTCATTGGTCTAACGAGTGTCGAATGCTGCTACGAACTGTTGATGGTCGACTATGTGTTTGGAGGCAACGTAACACTCGTTTTGCACCAAGAGCATTCAGAAGACCTAAGCATGTGGCGGTGGGTCTGTCATGATATGGAGTTGTATTTCCTCCGGCTGCAAACTTATCCTGGTGACAATTCCTGGAAACCTAAATGACCAACAATCCCAAGATGCCGTTCTTCGTCCAGTGGTATTTCCTCATTTTGACAACCATCCTCTTCAGACAAGACCTGTTTACATGGACGATAATGCTAGACCACCCAGATCTCGAGCAGTTTTGGCTTACTTGCGTCAAGAAGCTATTGCCACTCTTCCTTGGCCGGCCTGTAGTCTGGATATTAATCCGATTGAGCATCTCTGGGACATTCTTGGCCGGAAAATCAGACATCGTGATCCCCCAGTTCAAAATCTCACTGGACTTGAAGCCGCACGTCATGAAAAGCTTTTCAATGTTTTCTAATCCTTCAATTTTTGGGTTTCGGTAAAATTCCTTTCTGCTCATATTATTTTGGAACACAAGATAAACTTGCTTTGGGACAACTTTTGCATCACATGAGGTTTACATATACGGCTTATAGCAATCGTACATCTCGTCATAATAGTCATCATTAAGTGCCAAAAGTAACAGCTCACAAATATGGTGGGTGGCGCTTAACTTTTGTGCATGTGTCTAGATACAATGCCATGTATATTGTAGAAAACGCGATTGAATCAACTAAGACAACATCGTTTCAGATAGAAAACTTTCATTGCACCACAGCTTGACATCTCATGTACATTTTGAAATGATGGTAACAGAACATTTTTTTACCAACAGACATTAAAATGGTAAAAAGTCATAAGCTAAAATTCAACATCAAACAGTGTTTCAATCATGGCTCTCATAGTTCAATCATCCTGTCCTGCCGTGGCACCCATCATGCTGGGCTGTTGAAATTTGCTCTTAAATAGTCCCTTTGTCTCTTGGCCACAACAGTGTCCCTGTCTTTCCTGTGGGAAGTGGCAGTCTGGCAGGTTGGCACCTTGTCTCCAGGCAAGGGATGAGGATGTGTGCAGCATCTTCAGCATCCACATGGATGTTTTGAATGGCTGGGGTTCGGGTACGGATGAGGTTGAGAAGGCACACACAAGCTTCAAAAAATGGTCTGTACAGTCACTGGCAACAGCTGCCGAACAAGGCTGGAATTCCTGGGCTCGTAGCGCCACCAGTGGCTGTTATGAGTTATGTCTCTCTATAACTCTCCCATGGACCAATCAGATTCCATCTCTCGTATCACTTGCATCTGCTTCAAACAAAATGGCGGCGCCCAGACAAAAGTGCTTCATATCATGTGAGCACCTTGATTACAAAAATTTAAAAGATTTAAAAACATCTGTTGACAACGAGTTGACGGTTCACGTGCTTTGCAAATCCTGCAATCGACCGAACTCTGCATGACAGTTTACGAACCAGATTTCGATTTCGCTGCGCGATTTTGATTGGAATATGCATAGTCTCGTTAGTCCAGCCAAAATGTAACTCCATAATACCAGTCTAGTTCGGCAAGGGTGGAAACTAGACTTTTATAATAAGTTAACTCTCTTGCCTCGGGAAGATGAGTCATTTTCTACACAGACTGGCTTCCAAAAAGACATCTATCCACATACATTTGTTATCAGCATCTACCAGGGCCATTATTACGACTGAAAAGAAGCCTTTGTATGTGTGGTACATTGTTCCAGTCTGGGAGGCTTTCTGATGGCAACATGTTTCCCATCGAGGGCACCATAGGCATGTGGGAGATTCCAGCGCATGCGGAAATCCTCAGCAACTTCTTCCCAAGTGGCTCTGACAACAGGGTATGTGATGACTTCTTTCTTAAGCACCATCACCAAGGCTTCACAGGCATGTTTCACCAACAAGCATATTGCGTTTTGGGGCTTCCTTCAATTCATATTGCGAGGTGGCATAGGAATCTCCTATTGCCAGATGATGCAGTGTGATGGCAAGCTTCATACCGGGTTCAAGAGCCTTTCTGTAGTTGGTGTCTTGTTTATTTTAATGAAGGGGGTGATTCGTTAAAGAAGTTCGTCAAACATGGGTCGGGTAATTCTCAAGACGTTTGTAGAAGGACTCTTGATCATCCAGACGGAGCTCCTCCATCAGCTGATGATAATGTCCCACAACTATTCTCCTCTTAGGTTTCAGCCACTTCCTCACCCAACAGTTTCTTACTTGTCTCCTCCTTTCTTCCTCTACCATCTCCTTGTACTCTTCCTCTACTTCCAGCATAAATGGATAAAACCAACATTCAATGTTTAATGTATGCCAAGTTATCAATGGTTCTGGGCACAAATTTTGAAAATCTTCACGTCAGGAAACGATGCGCACTGCCCGAAATCTCAAGCCCGTCTGATGAACCTGAAACCGTAGCTGTATGTGTACCCTAGCTTGTCCTATCGTACTTCAGACGGGGTGGTTGAAGAAAGAACTGCGTGAAAACTGCATAAACATACTCAAAACTAGGAGAATTTTATGAGAACCTACTAAGAACCTTTAGAACCATGTAGAAACGTGTTGCAAACTGCTTCAGAATTTTATATTTGGTTTGAAAATTATTTGCACGGAATAAGGATTGACTAAGAACGTAATGCAGTCAATTGGGTTTGTCACCGAACGGGATGAACGAGTAACAAACGGACCCGATCGGTGTGCACTTGTACTGAAATTTATGTCCTACTGCACCACGTCGTCACACGCCCCTAGTAGGTTCAAGTACGCCAATTCCGTTAGTAATACGTCTTTCTCGTTTTAAGTACGTTTTCAATCCGACTAATTGCAAGACGGAATGGACGGGATAAAATCTTTGGCAGACTCAAAGTTCTAGAGCACCCTCCCCGTCCGAGCCCGTCCATAAAGTTCGTAAAAAGACTATCAATAGTTTCTACTACGTCCACAACGTTCATACACAGGTGGGGCCCGTTTGACAACAATTTCACGAAGGTATTGCGAGCTAGTTTGGTGTGATGGGGGTATAACATTGGTTTTAAAGGTGACAAGGATAATTTAGAATTCTAAAATCTGAGCCAACAACTTGTCCTCTGTACAGTTCGTCTAGGGTTTCAACGCGACATCCATGTAGGTCACATTCTAACACTGGACAAAGCAACAACACGTATACAACTTTTGTGCAATAGTGACCTTACTGTAGAATCAGTATTGAAAGGCCGTGGTTTTCTGGTAAAGTGGAGACGGGACCGACGCTTGCTTGAGTATTCTTGGCGAAATTTGGGTTGTTCTCGATTCACAGACACTTGTATTACGTTGCGTTTGTTTGTTTGATTGTTGTATATGCAACACTCAGCAATATTCCAGCTACTTCTATATGACGACGGTCTGTAAATAATCGAGTCTGGACAAGACAATCCAGTGATTGACATCGTGAGCATCAATACTTGTATAACGTTAGTACATTTACTGTTTCAACTTGTATAACAAAAGGAAAACGGTTTGACGACATATTTCATGTAATACAACGCCGTATGCATCACTGAATCATCCTTGTCAACAAAAGGCCATCAGTTCAGCCAATGTTGATGTTGACCAGAGAAGTGTAGACAGCGCTGAGCAAAGTAAAACACTTTTGTGGAACAGAACCATTCTGTAAGCAGCCTATATTTCTCGGTATACATGCTTGGAATGGAACGCGTTTGCAAAATACTAATAAACTCATTGTTCATTTGATGTCCATTAAAAAGGGAAACTTGCGCACAATGTCTTGAAACATTGAATATTCGTTCTCCAAAAAATATTAAGACGGTCGTTCCCAACAGTTTCGCTGATGGCCGGAACACGAGTAGAAGTTCCTATTCTGTGTTCTGTGCCCTACAATTGGACATATTTACATTTAATCCTATCTATACCCACCTACGGCAACGGGCGGAGATCGTTTTAATCCTGCAAGAGTAAGATGATTTGCATTAGGCAAATGTCATGAATAAACACATGGCCATTTCAGTGTCAATATGGGATTTAATGTCTCATTCAAGATTTTTGACCTTATATAGCGACGTGCATTTGTGTGTGTGTGTGTGTTTGTGTGTGTGTGTGTTTGTGTGTGTGTGTGTGTGTGTGTGTGTGTGTGTGTGTGTGTGTGTGTGTGTGTGTGTGTGTTCTTGTTCTAGTCCGGACTGATGCCGATTTTAAGTGCTAGTTCACTGACATACCATACCACAGTTTAACATGAATACCCCACTCAGACACAGTATACTGACTCCGAGCCGACCAGCCCCTTAATGCCGAGCACCAGACAGGGCAACAACAAGTACCATCTTTTAACGTCTTTTGGTATGACGTGGCCGGGGATCAAACCCCGGACCTTCCGCTTTCTGAGCAGACGCGCTACGACTACATCAAGGAGGCAGTCAATAAACGTGTGTTCAATAAAACAAGAGTGATTAAGCCTTAACATATTTAATTTGAAATCACATCAAGATACTGATCGTAAACAAAACAAGACAAATATATGAAGGAATATATGGGTTGCACATGATCCATCTTCCCGAGGCAAGAGAGTTAACTGACTATAAAAAGTCCAGTTTCCACCCTTGCCAAACTAGGCTGGTATTCCTGGGCTCGATCGTAGCGCCACCAGTGGTTATTGTGCGTTATGTCCCTTCTAAGCCTCTCCTATGGACCAATCCGATTCCATCACTTGCAAATGATTTGTAAATAATCGAGTCTGGACCAGACAATCCAGTGTTTGACATCGTGAGCATCGATACTTTTATAACGTCAGTACATTTACTGTTTCAACTTGTAAAACAAAAGGAAAACGGCTTGACAACATATTTCATGTAATACAACGCCGTCAGCATACGTGAATCATCCTTGTCAACAAAAGGCCATCAGTTCGGCCAATGTTGATGTTGACCAGAGAAGTGTAGACAGCGCTGAGCAAAGTAAAACACTCTTTTGTGGAACAGAACCAAGGGTTGAAACTGGACTTTTATAGTCAGTTAACTCTCTTGCCTCGGAAAGCTGCACATGACCCGGCTGTGTAAATCATGCTCTTCGTTAATGTGTAATATGAAGGCTGTTTGATAAGTTCTGAGTCTCACATAGAAGGAATTACGTCATAGTGAACACTTTTATTTTGGACATTACACGATGTCATATCCATGCCACGATGGCATATCCACAAAAGCAGATATTTCTTATGAATATGAAATTTGTGTTTTTGTCGCTAATACTAGTATTTATTTGATGCACTATTTCATGTCCTCCTGATTTTTGTATCTTACTGATATAGATATAGAAACTGGACAAAGATTTCTAGGAGATGGTAACAGCCTTTGGTACATACCATAATCCGCATTTGCATATAATTTTGGCCTGTCCTTTTGGTCCATAGTCTTGTAGTGTTCACAGCACCTAGAACGAAACATAACATGTCATAATAAGAAAGTTGTACATATGTTTTATATGCATCGGAATTGCCGCTCTGATTTGCAGAACAAAATGTCTCGCTGAATATTTAAGTTAAACTTGTCCTGAAGAGTAGCCACAGTATAGTAGTACAGTAGTAATTAAGTATCATGTTACATTTACTGCAGTGCATTTGCAGTTGACGGCTGTTTATAAACAAAGCCTTAAATCAGTCAGTGTCGTATAATGACACACTGAATGGTATTTCTGAGGGACATAAACATGTGTTGACAGCATTAGGGCGAATTTAACTCTGTTTCACATATCGTACTAAAACACCAGAAGTTGTGATGCGGGAAAATCCCAGTGATGTCTTTGGGAAACACTCCTCTTTTTAAATCTACAAAACAACAATTATTTGTGAAAGTAACGATAAGTGTCATAGATCTAACCAATATGCTACGTGTGGTAGTTCCGAAAATGTAGCTTATGGTAAAATTAAGATATATTTATCTTTGAAATTAGTTGTTAAGATTAATCTTAACTAAAATCGTTTCGAAAAAAAAACAGACGCAGGAGAATAAGGGGGATATTGAAGATCTTCACATCCACAGTTGACTATAGTAGCCATGGAAGGAACTGTGTTGATCACTGGCGAATTGTCTTGATGGAAGATCACACCTTTCCTCCGCTTCCTATTAGTTTTAACTTTATCTCGTATTCGCCCCAATGTTCTGTGTCTTGTTTGGCCTTTTTTAAGATTGTCCACTATGATGACACCGTCGGCGTCCAATAACACGGAGGCCATAACACTTCCAGCTGATGGGACAGTCTTCGGCGCCTTGGGTAGTTGCTTCAACTGTTTTGACCGGTGACCCAGGTTTTATACATAGTCACAAATCGTAGCAAAAACCTTTCTGGATCAGCTTCAAACAGAGCTAGATTATCATGAGAAATGTTGTGTCTGGTGCGTGTTTAATTACACGTGTTACGTGTCGATTCCAAAATTGTAACAATATATCAACCTAGAAATAGTGAGTGAGTTGGGTTTAACGCCGCTTTTAACAGTAATCCAGTTATATCGTGGCGTGTAAGCTTGATGTGGGAGGAAAGCCAGAAGTGATGTAGGTCTCAGACGTTTACCACTTCGGACGTGGAAATATGTACGTGAAGAACTTAGTGTGAAACCAACAAACAACCAACAAATGGTATAAAATTAACAATTGTATTGCAAAACTAACTAGGTTTACAAATCAACACAAATTGCTGCACAGCAATAACAATCACAGTAAACAATGGAAAGGTAGTTAAATATTCAATTGCAATATATATGACATCAGTGGTCAGTATCATGTACAGAAATACAGCAAAGTCAGTGATAATAATCTATATGCAACCAGCGGCGACATTGGTTGAGCTTCCGAGATGAGCTAGGTGGGGAATCAGGAATGATGAGTGATCCGCACATGAAAGCTGGTTCAAATGTGATGAAATGCGAGAGAAAGATCTAAACACGCTATTGTCCCAATATATACACAACCTAACAAGCTTCTTGAAATTTCTACACAGTGCCCTCAAAAACCAGCGGCACTGGAACATTCAACATGTTTCTATAACATACGATCAACGTCCGCGGTGAACTGGACCGGAAATTAACACACGAGCATCTAAAATAGTAACGTTCTGACGACTGATCACTGTCCACAATGCATTGAGCGTCTAACGAATCTCAACAGAAACAATGTAAAACAATTACAATCAGTGTGAAACAATAAAATACACTGCCATATAACAGATGCCAAACAAGCTGATACCTTCTTTATTGCCAAAGTTTCTGGGAGAATGGAATGGGAACATACTGGCAAATGCTTCCTAGACTGAACTAGCAGCAGGATTTCTGGTATTCGTGATCTGGTCATGGGATCGACTTCAAGGCTCTCCCTGCCATGCTTAAACCTGGTGCCCGCCCATTTATAGTGCCATAGGAAGGGACATCCTTCCCTTGCGTTGTCCTCATAGCTCCACGGGTAGCTTCTGGCTACTGCACGTTCGTGGAGTTTGTTAATTTTCCAAAGGTCAGAGAGGTCGCACACCAAGTTCTTTGATCACATAATTAATGCTGACACATAACGGTGATGTTATCGGAGGCCTTGTCTATGGAAAGAACGACACATCTGTCACGTGGGACGCCTGGCTGTGATCTAGTGAGTTTATTCAAATTACTTTTTCCTCTTTTTAAGTTTGTGTATTCTACCTATGACCACATCTGACTCCGAAAGACATACTCCAGGTCCATCGGTTGGCTAAAGTTTTGGCTTCAACAGCATCCATTTTGATTGTTAAGCAGGCTGTTCACGATATTTGAGTCATATTTGAATAACTGACTGAGGTTGTTATTGTCAACAATAGTGAGTGAGTGAGTTAGATATAACATCGCTTTTAATAGTATTTTCCAGTTATATCACGTGTCAGAAACAAGGCCAGAAGTGATTCAGGTCTCCGACATAACCCACTTTGGTGAAACCCACGAGCACGGGTATGGTGCTGACAAACCAAGAAACATAATCGGGACTCGAACCTACAACCATAGTTTTTGAATGTGCCCAAGGTACACGCACACAGCGAATTGTGGCGCCTTAGTCGACTGGGTCACCCGTGACCCCATTGTGAACAATAGAGACGTAATGATACCATTATTATTATTATTATTATTATTATTATTATTATTTTCACACGATTGTAGGATTATTTCTGAAACGTTCGCAGTTGGGCGGACAGGGATTAATGAAGTGTCAACGCGCATGTTGACGGGGAATTAGCTCTTGGGGGAATAAAGGAGAAAATCGACATCACTGTCCCGGAACGCTTTATGCACAACATGTAAACAATTTACAACTGATGAATACTAACTGACAGAACCACATAACTTCACCGGTGGTGCACGATGACGTCACAGGAAACGCCCGAATGAGATTGCCAGGTGTGGAGGGGAATCCACGCGGGAAAATAGGTCACACTATCCTGACTAGATTTGTCGTGTGTGAGCAATGAACCCTATACAGTTAGTGCAGTATACCATAGGGGATGTAGTATTCATGTTAGAAATAACCAAATAGTTTAATGCTAGGTAGAAATACAAAATAACACTGACATGTTTTATTCAATACAATTTGAGTAAATCTGTAGAATTAAGATATTATCACATATGTGACAGAAACGTATTTTCAGTAATGAAAATATTAACTACTGTTTTATTAAAAAGAATACCGTAACTTATGCCGTGTACTCCCGGTGACTCGTAGTCAATTTACCACCTTTATATTTCTTTATAACTTACCTATTGGTCGTGGAATGGGGGAAATGTTTATTCCCAGCTGGGTTCCTATCGCATGGTCGGCACGTGGGTGCATTTTGGTTTCAAGTTCCGGTCAGAGCGTTTGATAGGAGCGTTCTGATTGGGTGACGGGCGGATTCTTGACCAATCGCGTCTAGTATAAGTACGGGAAGAGGTCAGAGGTCGGTTGGCGCGGCAAATATAAGGGGGCTTGACACCTGGGGTAGACTGTCTTGCGTTATCGGTTGATCGATACAGGTGAGGTGACAGCACCACTCATAACTCCGTGACGGAGTTAGTTCCCAGTAGATCTGTGGGGATCTATGTCCAAATGTTCTTTAATAAAATATGAGAGGAATTTGGTAGAGTTAAGACTCTTTGGGAAACCGGTAAGATAGTGGACGGGACGGGTGATATTTTACGGAAGTGCAGTGCATAGCAGGGATGCAGGATTATCTTGGGAGTGATGTAGGGCAAACTGGCTAGGTAGAAAAGTGGTCAAAACGGCATGTTGGGTAATTTTAGGATTTTGAGGGTGGGGGCTAGGTTTATAATTTGAGTTTCCTTGATTTATTGAATAAACTATATATTTTGTTACTCTGACTTTGTTTATTTATTTTTCTAATCACTCCTCTTCATCCTAAAAGAACTGGGAAATAGGTCGGTTGTAGCTTAAGAATGACGAACACAACGCAAAGCATGAGACATTGTTTGTGACAGCCGTTCCTTTTACATTTGGTGCCGTGACCCGGATTGTAGATGTGAAGTGTTTATTTTTTGTGTAGGGTACATAAGAAGTTAGAATAAATGGAAGCTACTTACAATTTGTCTGGCCCCTCTGATTTATTAGTACCCTCAGTAATAGAGGACGCTTATCATGATGTCTCATCTGTCAGTAGGTTGCCATATACCTCAACACCTTACCATGGTTCACAACAGGTTATCCAGCCACTATTGATAGATCTTGGGGAGGGAGACCTGGAGCAGGTACACGCTGGTCCTACCGGTACAGGGAATGTGACATTTCCAAATTCTGGTGTGGATTCCCAGCAGCTGTCAAATCCTGGTGGTAACAGTAGTAGATCTGTTAGGTTTGAGTCATCGCAACTACAGGGTGGGCAAGGTCAACCATCAATGATACCAGCAGGTACAGTCCATATGGGTAGCACAGTGGGAACAGCAAATTCTTCCCCATATCAGAGTAGGGTTAGGGAACAAAGTTTGCAGAGTTTCAGGGTTCAGAGACGGGAAAAACAACCTGATACGTTTGATGGAAAAAAAACAGAGTGGCAGGATTATATTGATCATTTTGAGCAAGTAGCATGGAATGGTTGGAATGAGTATGAAAAAGCTCAGCAATTGTTAATGGGTTTGCGTGGTACAGCACATGCTTTACTTAGTAATCTTATTTATGGTCAGCTGAGCAATTTTGTAGCAATAAAAAAATTTCTGACACAACGGTTCAATCCAAAAGAGAGGAGTGTAGCATATCGCTGCGAGTTCCGAAATAGGCGTCAGGGCAAGGACGATTCGGCTTCTGACTATGGGTATCAGCTTCGTAGATTAGCTTTGCTTGCTTATCCTGAAATCCCATATACTTCCCTTGAGCTTCAAATTATAGATCAATATGTTTCTGGGCTAAACAACTTCGAGATGAAAAAAAGGGTAACTTTTAGTCATCCCCAGACTCTAGAACAGGCTATATCCTATGCGGTGGAGTATGAAGCAGTTGAGGACAGTAGGTTCAAGAAGCCATTTGGTACATCAAGTAAAATTTGCGCTGTCAAATTGGAAGAAACATAAACCCAAGATCAAGCAAACAAAGGGCTTATTTTAGAGGCAATAACCGAATTGATTGATCAAAAGTTTGAAACATTCAAGCAAACTATGCTGAAGCTGAAACCAAATTATGAAATAAGAAGGGGCGCTTGCTTCTACTGTAAAACAGTTGGTCATTTTGCTAGGGAGTGTTCAAAATTGGAGAAAAACAAGGACAATGCTGAAAAGGGCACGACCACTGTGTCGGGAAACTAATTTGGGCTGAGGTGACGGCCGACACTTCAGCTCAGTCTTGTCAGGTTCAGGAACCTGAAGGCCTAGCTGAGAGTAGAGATATTTTTGAGTTGCCTAGTGGTAACAGTGAGGGGTCCCCAGGCCGTACTAAGGAAATTGTCTATGTACCTAATGTTCAGGGGGATCAAAAGTGCCTTTATGCAAATATTGCATTGAATGGTGGTCAAAGTTCTATGCTTATTGATACAGGTTCTCCCATTTCTCTTTTGTCCAGACAGGAATTTGCCAGACTCGGTTTTTGTCATGATCTGCTGGTGGAAAGTGAAAAAAATCTGGTTACGGCAAAGCATGAGACATTGTTTGTGACAGCCGTTCCTTTTACATTTGGTGCCGTGACCCGGATTGTAGATGTGAAGTGTTTATTTTTTGTGTAGGGTACATAAGAAGTTAGAATAAATGGAAGCTACTTACAATTTGTCTGGCCCCTCTGATTTATTAGTACCCTCAGTAATAGAGGACGCTTATCATGATGTCTCATCTGTCAGTAGGTTGCCATATACCTCAACACCTTACCATGGTTCACAACAGGTTATCCAGCCACTATTGATAGATCTTGGGGAGGGAGACCTGGAGCAGGTACATGCTGGTCCTACCGGTACAGGGAATGTGACATTTCCAAATTCTGGTGTGGATTCCCAGCAGCTGTCAAATCCTGGTGGTAACAGTAGTAGATCTGTTAGGTTTGAGTCATCGCAACTACAGGGTGGGCAAGGTCAACCATCAATGATACCAGCAGGTACAGTCCATATGGGTAGCACAGTGGGAACAGCAAATTCTTCCCCATATCAGAGTAGGGTTAGGGAACAAAGTTTGCAGAGTTTCAGGGTTCAGAGACGGGAAAAACAACCTGATACGTTTGATGGAAAAAAAACAGAGTGGCAGGATTATATTGATCATTTTGAGCAAGTAGCATGGAATGGTTGGAATGAGTATGAAAAAGCTCAGCAATTGTTAATGGGTTTGCGTGGTACAGCACATGCTTTACTTAGTAATCTTATTTATGGTCAGCTGAGCAATTTTGTAGCAATAAAAAAATTTCTGACACAACGGTTCAATCCAAAAGAGAGGAGTGTAGCATATCGCTGCGAGTTCCGAAATAGGCGTCAGGGCAAGGACGATTCGGCTTCTGACTATGGGTATCAGCTTCGTAGATTAGCTTTGCTTGCTTATCCTGAAATCCCATATACTTCCCTTGAGCTTCAAATTATAGATCAATATGTTTCTGGGCTAAACAACTTCGAGATGAAAAAAAGGGTAACTTTTAGTCATCCCCAGACTCTAGAACAGGCTATATCCTATGCGGTGGAGTATGAAGCAGTTGAGGACAGTAGGTTCAAGAAGCCATTTGGTACATCAAGTAAAATTTGCGCTGTCAAATTGGAAGAAACATAAACCCAAGATCAAGCAAACAAAGGGCTTATTTTAGAGGCAATAACCGAATTGATTGATCAAAAGTTTGAAACATTCAAGCAAACTATGCTGAAGCTGAAACCAAATTATGAAATAAGAAGGGGCGCTTGCTTCTACTGTAAAACAGTTGGTCATTTTGCTAGGGAGTGTTCAAAATTGGAGAAAAACAAGGACAATGCTGAAAAGGGCACGACCACTGTGTCGGGAAACTAATTTGGGCTGAGGTGACGGCCGACACTTCAGCTCAGTCTTGTCAGGTTCAGGAACCTGAAGGCCTAGCTGAGAGTAGAGATATTTTTGAGTTGCCTAGTGGTAACAGTGAGGGGTCCCCAGGCCGTACTAAGGAAATTGTCTATGTACCTAATGTTCAGGGGGATCAAAAGTGCCTTTATGCAAATATTGCATTGAATGGTGGTCAAAGTTCTATGCTTATTGATACAGGTTCTCCCATTTCTCTTTTGTCCAGACAGGAATTTGCCAGACTCGGTTTTTGTCATGATCTGCTGGTGGAAAGTGAAAAAAATCTGGTTACGGCAAATGGTAGGCAGTTGGAAGTCAAGGGTCAAGCCATGTTTGATTTTGAGGTTGATGATCTGTGTTTTGGACACAGTTTTGTTGTGGCTGATCTTGACGGTCTAACTGGCCTTTTGGGTATGGACTTTTTCGAGAAATACAACGGGGATATTTTGACAAGCAAAAAGGTTTTGAAAACAGCTTAAGGCAAAATCAGGTTATTCAAACAAACATCCTCTGGTTGTGCTAGAATAAGGCTTATAGAGAAGGCAAAAGTTCCCGCACAGTCCAAAATGATTCTGGAGTGTAAGGTTGATAGGTTTCCGTTGCTCTTGGAGGAGAGTGTAGTTGAACCAAATAGACATTGGCAGGGTCAAGGGTTGTTTGTAGCCAAAGGTTTAGTGCAACCATGCCTGGACAAGGTAATTGTGTCGGGTCATTGAAATGGAAAAAGTGTCTTTGCTATCTTGATGATGTCATTGTGTTTGGAACTGATTTTGAAAGTGCCCTAACAAATCTTAGGTTAGTGTTTACCAAGCTCCGAGGGGCGAATTTGAAGCTAAAACCAAAGAAATGTGTACTTTTCCAAACACAAGTTACCTTTTTAGGTCATTTAGTCTCTCAAGATGGAGTTCAGTGTAACCTGGAAAAAAACTGAGGTGATAAAAAACTGGCCAAAACCAGAAAACCAAACTGAAATTCGCAGTTTCTTAGGTTCAGTGGGTTACTATCCGCATTTTGTAGAGAACTTTTCAGAGATAGCCTCACCATTGATTGGGCTTACTCGAAAAAGGGCTACTTTTGTTTGGAATGATAAGTGCTAGCAAGCATTTGAGACATTGAGGCAGAAATTGCTTTCGGCCCCAATATTGTCATTTTCAGAGGATCAGGGTTTGTTCGTATTATATACACCTGGAACTTAATTAAACGCAACCCATATTTATATCAATGAGTCAACCTTGTTGCAACCTAACGAAAAATTCCTTTTACATACGTGTGTCTAGTGATGTTCAATGCTTAAAAGAGACACTAATCACAGAGAAAACATGAGTTTGAAGCATACTGATGAATTTTATTATCAAATGGTCACATTTTAGAAAAATACATAATTTGCACCAAAAACAAAGTGAACATTACTTTTTTAACACAGCGGTTACTGAAATTGTTGCTTCAAATTTAAATCAGTGCAATCCTGGAACAATGTCTAAAGAAGCCCAAAACACAGTTTATGTCAATATTTGGTGTATCCTCCTTGTGAACGAGTGACGTCAGCCAAACGCTTCCTCATTCCCTGAATCAAACGTTGAACTTGACGTTGAGGTATTCTAGCCCACTCCTCATGCAAAGCAGCATCGAGTTCACGTAAATTTGGACAGGTGGGTCTCTTTCTCGAACTTGACGGCCTAAAATGTCCCAAAGATGCTCTATGGGATTTAGATCAGGACTTCGTGCTGGCCAAGAAAATGTCTCAATTGCATTCTGATGTAAACATTCGTGATCTGTGAGGTCGGGCATTGTCATCCATGAATATCGGTCTTGTGGCCAATGGATGTTTATCAAAATGGGGAATAACTGCCGTCTCCAAGATATCATGCTGATATCGAGGTCCGTTAAGAGTGCCATGCACACTGATCAAGTCCAGTTTACATGAGAAAGATACACCACCCCGCACCATTACGGACCCACCACCAAAAGGAATGGTTTCAAGGATGTTGCGTTCGGCCATGGCTGTATTTGGATGCCTCCAGACACGTGTACGCCCGTCCACCATGTGCAAAAGGTACCGGCTTTCATCCGAAAAATGAGCTCTCCTCCATGATCGAATGTTCCAGTTCTGACGTTGAGTTGACCACGCCAAACGTCTGTGTTCCTGTGTTAACAGTGGACGTTTGATTGGTCTTCTGGCTCTATACCCCGCTGCCTTCAAACGATTTCGGACGGTTCTGGTTGAAATTGCTCGGCCACCTAGCCACTGTGATCTTAAAACTGTAGCGTTGTCAAACGGACGTCGCCTAACCAGCCGTAATAACGCTGCATCTTCCCGCCTGGATGTCTTTCGAGGCTGACCTGGCCGTGGTTTATCCTTAACTTCATTTGCTGCACGGTATTTTTGCACTAATCTTGCAATTACGGAATGGTGACGTATTCATAATTCTGTGTCATATTTGGTTCGTTTGCGCTTAATTAAGTTCCAGGTGTATATATCAACCATGGGTAAGGGAAACTAGTGATATGCAGCAAACACAGCCACACACACATACAGGCTGACATAGATCAGGGAAACTTGTGATATGCAGCACACACAGCTACTCACAGATACAGGCTGACATGGGTGAGAGAAACTAGTGATATGCACCAATCACAGCTACTCACACATACAGGCTGACATAGGTAAGAGAAACTAGTGATATGAAGCAAACACAGCTACTCACACATACTTGCTCCCATGGGCTAGGAAAACTCGGAATATGAAGCACACTCAACTACTCAGAGATACAGGTTGACATAAGTAAGGGAAACTAGTGATATGAAGCACACACAGCAACGCGCACATACAGGCTGACATGGGTAAGGGAAACTATTGACATGCACCACACACAGATTCTCACACATACAGGCTGACATGGGTAAGAGAAACAAGTAATATGCAGCAAACACAGCTACTCACACATACAGGCTAACATAGGTAAGAGAAACTAGTGATATGCACCAATCACAGCTACTCACAGATACAGGTTGACATAGGTAAGGGGAAACTACTGATATGCAGCTAACACAGCTACTCACACATACATGCTGACATGGGTAAGGGAAACTAGTGATATGCAGCACACACAGCTCCTCACACAAACATGCTGACATAGGTAAGGGAAACTACTGATATGCACGAATCACAGCTCCTCACACATACAGGCTGACATAGGTAAGAGAAACTATTGATATGCACTTCACACAGCTTCTCACACATACAGGCTTACATTGGTGAGGGAAACTAGCGATGTGCAGCACACACAGCTACTCACACATACAGGATGACATAGATAAGGGAAACTCGTGATATGCAGCACACACAGCTACTCACACATACAGGCTGACATAGATAAGGGAAACTCGTGATATGCAGCACACACAGCTTCTCACACATACAGGCTGACATGGGTAAGGGAAACTCGTTCTCTGCAGCACACACAGCTCGTCACACATACAGGATGACATAGATAAGGGAAACTAGTGATATCCAGCACACACAATCTCGTCACACATACAGGCTGACATAGGTAAGGGAAACTATTGATATGCAGCACACACAGCTACTCATACATACAGGCTGACATAGGCTAGGAAAAAATATTAATATGCAGCAAACACAGCTACTCACACATACAGGCTGACAAGGGTAAGGGAAACTTATGATATGCAGCACACACAGCTACTCATACATACAGGCTGACATAGGCTAGGAAAAAATATTAATATGCAGCAAACACAGCTACTCACACATACAGGCTGACAAGGGTAAGGGAAACTTGTGATATGCATCACACACAGCTACTCACACATACAGGCTGACATGGGTAAGGGAAACTATTAATATGCACCACACACAGCTACTCACACATACAGGCTGACATAGATCAGGGAAACTTGTGATATGCAGCACACACAGCTACTCACACATACAGGCAGACAAGGGTAAGGGAAACTTGTGATATGCAGCACACACAGCTACTCACACATACAGGCTGACATGGGTGAGAGAAACTAGTGATATGCACCAATCACAGCTACTCACACATACAGGCTGACATAGGTAAGAGAAACTAGTGATATGAAGCAAACACAGCTACTCATACATACTGGCTGCCATGGGCTAGGAAAACTCGGAATATGCAGCACACTCAACTACTCAGAGATACAGGTTGACATAAGTAAGGGAAACTAGTGATATGAAGCACACACAGCTACTCACACATACATGCTGACATGGGTAAGGGAAACTACTGATATGCAGCACACACAGCTCCTCACACATACAGGCTGACATAGGTAAGAGAAACTATTGATATGAAGCAAACACAGCTACTCACACATACTGGCTGCCATGGGCTAGGAAAACTCGGAATATGCAGCACACTCAACTACTCAGAGATACAGGTTGACATAAGTAAGGGAAACTAGTGATATGAAGCACACACAGCTACACAGACATACAGGCTGACATGGGTGAGAGAAACTATTGATATGCACCAATCACAGCTACTCACACATACAGGATGACATAGATAAGAGAAACTAGCGATGTGCAACACACACAGCTCCTCACACATACAGGCTGACATAGGTAAGGGAAACTCGTGATATGCAGCACACACAGATTCTCACACATACAGGATGACAAAGATAAGGGAAACTAGCGATGTGCAGCACACACAGCTACTCACACATCCAGGCTGACATAGGTAAGGGAAACTCGTGATATGCAGCACACACAGTTTCTCATACATACATGATGACATAGATAAGGGAAACTAGTGATATGCAGCACACACAGCTACACAGACATACAGGCTGACATAGTCTAGGAAAAGATATTAATATGCAGCACACACAGCTACTCACACATACAGGCTGACAAGGGTAAGGGAAAGTTGTGATATGCAGCACATACAGCTACTCACACATACAGGCTGACATCGGCTAGGGAAACTAGTGATATGCATGAGACACTGCTCCTCACACATACAGGCTGACATAGGTAAGGGAAACCCGTGTGAATGCAGCACACACAGCTACTAACACATACAGGCAGACATGGGTAAGAGAAACTTGTGATATGCAGCACACACAGCTCCTCACACATACAAGCTGACATAGGAAAGGGAAACCCGTGTGAATGCAGCACACACAGCTACTAACACATACAGGCTGACATGGGTAAGTGAAACTTGTGATATGCAGCACACAGAGCTCCTCACACATACAGGCTGACATGGGTAAGAGAAACTATTGATATGCAGGAGACACGGCTACTGACACATACTGGCTGACATCGGTTAGGGAAACTAGTGATATGCATCACACGCTGCTCCTCACACATACAGGCTGACATGGGTAAGAGAAAATAGTGATATACAGCACACACAGCTACTCACACATACTGGCTGACATGGGCTAGGGATGTTAGTGATATGCAGCACACATACCTACTCACACATACAGGCTGACATGGGTGAGAGAAACATGTGATATGCAGCACACACAGCTACTCACACAAACAGGCTGACATTGGTAAGAGAAACTATTGATATGCAGGAGACACAGCTACTGACACATACTGGCTGACATCGGTTAGGAACACTAGTGATATGGATCACACACTGCTCCTCACACATACAGGCTGACATGGGGAAGAGAAAATAGTTACATACAGAACACACAGCTACTCACACACACTGGCTGACATGGGCTAGGGATGTTAGTGATATGCAGCACACATACCTACTCACATATACAGGCTGACATGGGTAAGAGACACTAGTGATATGCAGCACAGACAGCTTCTCATACATACAGGCTGACATAGACTAGGAAAAAATATTAATATGCAGCACACACAGCTACTCACACATACAGGCTGACAAGGGTAAGGGAAACTTGTGATATGCAGCACATACAGCTACTCACACATACAGGCAGACATGGGTAAGGGAAACTATTAATATGCACCACACACAGCTACTCACACATACAGGCTGACATAGATCAGGGAAACTTGTGATATGCAGCACACACAGCTACTCACACATACAGGCTGACATAGGTAAGAGACACTAGTGATATGAAGCAAACACTGCTACTCACACATACTGGCTCCCATGGGCTAGGAAAACTCGGAATAGGCAGCACACTCAACTACTCACAGATACAGGTTGACATAGGTAAGGGAAACTAGTGATATGCAGCACAAATAGCTACTCACACATACAAGCTGGCATGGGTAAGGGAAACTACTGATATGCAGCACACACAGCTCCTCACACATACAGGCTGACATAGGTAAGATAAACTATTGATATGCACTTCACACAGCTTCTCACACAAACAGGCTGACATTGGTGAGGGAAACTAGTGATATGCAGCACACACAGCTTCTAACACATACAGGATGACATAGATAAGGGAAACTAGCGATGTGCAGTACACACAGCTACACAGACATACAGGCTGACATGGGTAAGGGAAGCTATCAATATGCACCAGTCACAGCTACTCACACATACAGGCTGACATGGGTAAGGGAAAGTCGTGATATGCAGCACACACAGCTTCTAACACATACAGGATGACATAGATAAGGGAAAGTAGCGATGTGCAGTACACACAGCTACACAGACATACAGGCTGACATGGGTAAGGGAAGCTATCAATATGCACCAGTCACAGCTACTCACATATACAGGCTGACATGGGTAAGGGAAAGTCGTGATATGCAGCACACACAGCTTCTAACACATACAGGATGACATAGATAAGGGAAACTAGTGATATGCACCACACACAGCTACACAGTCATACAGGCTGACATGGGTGAGGGAAACTTATGATATGCAGCACACACAGGTTCTCATACATACAGGCTGACATAGGCTAGGAAAAAATATTAATATGCAGCACACACAGCTATTCACACATACAGGCTGACATGGGTAAGGGAAACTTGTGATATGCAGCACATACAGCTACTCACACATACAGGCTGACATGGGTAAGGGAAACTAGTGACATGCAGCGCACATAGCTACTCACACACACAGGCTGACATGCGTGAGAGAAACAAGTGATATGCAGTACATACAGGCTGACATCGGTTAGGGAAACTAGTGATATGCATGAGACGCTGCTCCTCACACATACAGGCTGACATAGGTAAGCGAAAATAGTGATATACAGCACACACAGCTACTCACACATACTGGCTGACATGGGCTAGGGAAACTCGTGATATGCAGCACACACAGCTACTTACAGATACAGGTTGACATAGGTAAGGGAAACTCGTGTGAATGCAGCACACACAGCTACTCACACATACAGGCAGACATGGGTAAGAGAAACTAGTGATATGCAGCACACACAGCTACTCACACATACAGGCTGACATAGGAAAGGGAAATTAGTGATATTCAGGACATACAGCGACACACACATACAGGCTGACATGGGTAAGGGAAACTCGTGTGAATGCAGCACACACAGCTACTCACACATACAGGCAGACATGGGTAAGTGAAACTTGTGATATGCAGCACACACAGCTCCTCACACATACAGGCTGACATGGGCTAGGGATGTTAGTGATATGCAGCACACATACCTATTCACACATACAGGCTGACATGGGTAAGAGAAACTATTGATATGCAGCACATACAGCTACTCACACATAGAGGCTGACATAGGAAAGGGAAATTAGTGATATTCAGGACATACAGCGACACACACATACAGGCTGACATGGGTAAGTGAAACTAGTGATATGCAGCACACACAGCTACTCACAAGCAGTTCAATAGACTGACCATTTGTTATTCCCGGGAGTGTAACATACATATTAAATATACAATGACACTACATCATAACTTAAATATGAAATCAACTTATGTTACTAATCAGTCGATTTAAGTAAGTGACTCTGGTGCCAGTTTTGTTGTTGAATTCCCTGATATTTTTGAAAAATACAGGTTCACGGCAACGAGCGATAAAATGGTGCACGATTGGTTTCACAATCCGATGCAATTTTGGCAGAATCAGTTAAACTTTGCCATATGGTGTGCAACAACGGGATGTGGTGTATCTCTTTATGCTCCAGGATTTGAACTGAATAAGTCTGTTTTATCATTTTACGTGTACTATCAAATAATCCGTACAATAGGTGGGCATTCGAACGTATTTGTCAGGAATTTAATGTTTCCACGAGAAAAGATTGGCGTCTTAGTGGAGTTAACCATGGTCTAGGTATTCCGTACGCTGGTGCACACTCTGTTAAAGAAGTCAGCGATGAATTACTGAAAAGGGGTCGGCTTCTTCCAAGCTTTGCTCTCTCGAGTATGAGTAGAGAGACGATCGAATGAATAAGGGTGGTGTTGCTTTCACCATCCAAAAGGTTGAGCACTCACCTGGAAATGCTTGGAATGAATTTATATGATAAAACAGAAAATAATTTTACTAACTCAGGAGTTTTAAGATTTAATGAATCAATAAGAACTTATGTACGGGTAGTTCTTGGTGCACAATCGCAAACACGAACGTCCACGGGACGGCGCTAGATGCGCAAAAGCAGTTTGTTGCAAACGTGGAGGATGCTATTAATTCACCAGTTGACATGCCATCTTCTATAAAGCGTTATCAAGATGTATTACATTACGCTCAAGCAAACGTAGACTACGTTTATGCGCCTGGACTATACATGTCTCCTAGTAATATCGAACTTAAGATCGGTCAAGTGATAGGTTATAATAATAAAATTGTGATTGCTACCGATCAACAAAAAACAGGTATAAATTCAGATATTAACGCCGAATTAATAACGCAAACAAACACAGGCGAAACGGGAATAGTCAAGCCACAGTCACCGAAACAGATATCTACTGACGCACAACCACAAGTGCCACCGCAAGTTGCGGCTAAAAATCAACAACATATCGATGAAAAAACAATGCTTGTAGTGGGTGGAGTTGCGGCAGGTTTACTCATGGTTTGGTTAAATAGTTCTTAGCGAACTGATTTGGTTAAATAGTTCTTAGCGGATACGTACAACAGCCCAGTGGTGGTCTTAGCTAATAAATTCAACAGACAGGAAACAATACTCCCTATTATACCGGGAAGTTCAGACGCGGCTTTCCCAGCGAGTTTTCCAAGTGCTGAACCTAATGCTTTTAAATGCTTTTTTCTCATGAGCAATATGCTTATAGAGTTCGGATAGCTTGGCTATATTATTGATGAGTTCTCCCCGCATTGTTTGCATTGCCTTGTCAAGAGCTCGTAATTCCCTAATACTGAACTCCGAGGATGGTACCTGTAACGTGGAACTATTGTAATAGTTATCCAAGATTTCTCCGAGTCCGTCCGAGGCCACCTTCGAGCTTTCTTCCAAATTATCTATGGTACCGAGTTCATCACGCACAGTCCGAAGAACCTTAGTAGTCTTCGCGGAAAGTTTTTCTCATCGAGAGTAGTCTACAAAACCTAATTCATTACGAACAATCTTGACACCGTGTTTAGCGGCTATCGTAGGCAAGGCTAGGCTTACGAGTACGATAATTCATAAGATCAATATCAGGTTTACCACGCAGTCGCAATATTCCTTTACTATCTAATTCAAACTTTGAATAGTCAAGGCCAATAGGACTAACGTCTTTAAAGGTATCGTAATAATCATTAACGGTTGATTGTAAAAGTTCATCGTTAAGATTCATGCCACCAAAGCTGGTTTCATCAGTACCCGCTTCGATTGTACCATGGTTATGAAAATCATCTAGATTAAAATCATCCATTTTTATATTAAACATAAGGTTACATAATTTCAATATAACAATGTCTTCGCAATACGAACGCAAGTTAAACCCACAACATAGACTTCGAGATCCATTAGGGGTCAAAGCAATTCGTCAGTCTGTAACTATAAATAATAACCCTAGTACAATTGATCAGAATCAAACGCTTATGGTTCGCTTTCCTAATCTCGGCGCACAGGATGTCTTAGTTCCGGGAACTGACCGACTAGCATTTACGATTATTTTGACTTCTGCTGACGTTAACGGGGAGCCCGTTCAGAACATAGGTCGTGCTATCGTTAAGAAAGTCGCGATTAAAATTAGCGGTAATGAAGTTTTGAGTATCGATGATAGCGATGAATACAATTGTTACATGGATCTCTGGAGAACGGATAAAGAGCGGGAAAACTTACAATACCAAGGTATTTGTAATCGGAACACATTGAGACTGCGTGTAGATGCTTCTAGTGGTGATAGTACCATTGTAAAAGATCAGGCCGTTGCCAACGCATTAGGTAACTGATTCTATATTCTGCTAGACTTTGAATTACTAGATTCCCACATGCCCTTTTATCAAGCATCACTAGGCGATAGGTTAGAATACGAACTCACTTTTAATGACTACGGTAGAGTAATCTAAGTCACTGGGGTGAAACGGCTAGCTATTCCATTGACAATATCTTGCTGGAGTATGATATGATAACAGATCCCGAATTAGCCAGACAAATTCGTAACCAGTATACAGGTAGTTTAGCCATTTTGTACGATCGCGTACGACGTGGAATATCAATCAAAACGTCCCCACGAGGTCGTTGAAGGGTATTTTAATGTTGTTCGAGGACCCCCCCCCCCCCCTCCCCCGATGCGTTTAAGAGAAATACCGAGAAGTTCTACAATCCCAAGATTACAAAAGTAGAATTGACTACCGAGGGCGTCCCTAACCAACTATATAGTCAAGGAATGCTAGCCTATCAACAGTGGGATGAGATTAAAAAACTTCCTTCTATAAAACAAAACCAAGAAGTTAACGCGGTCGTGAAAGATCTCTCGGGAGTGTATCGATGGGTGAATACCTCACAACGAAGTACGCGCTATGGCTCGACATGCGAACAACGGACGATGTCCAACCTCACGACAGTGGGAGGAGAATAGAAAATGCCAGCGAGGGTGTCACTATACAGATAACGAAGCTCCAGGAATCAGCTGGTAAATTAAACATATATTTGTACATGATAATGGATGCGCAATTTAATATAGAGAATGGAAGATTCGTGCAAGCAATCTATTAATAATGTTTTACCTAAAGAACCGCACTGCGCTATCATATGCGGGCAAACGGGTTGTGGAAAAACAGCTTTTATTCTAGATATTTTACAAAGTCATTATCGGGACGTTTTCGCCCATATTATTATTCTGTGCCCGACTATAAGCGTTAATAAAACATACCTATCGAGAGATTGTGTAATGAATGACAATGGGATACACAAAGTTAACCCGGCGATCGTTTACAAGACTGTTAACGAGTATGTCACGAAAAATACAAAGGAGAATCAACCCTTTTTGTAATAGACGACTGCAGCGCGAGTAAAGAACTAACCAAAAAGAAAGATATGCTTTCATATTTAGCATTCTCCGGATGGCATACTCAACAAAGCGTTTGGGTACTTCCTCAAAAATACAACTCTGTCCTGAAAGATCTCAGAGGGCAGATCAAGTGGGTAGCCCTGTTTCATTGTAAAGACCGAGATTCATTCGAGGAAGGTTTACGCGAAAAATGATGTTCTTTATACCAAGCTCGAACGAGATAAAGTCAGAAAATTGTTAGCTTCAACGAAGCATTGTAAACTCGTATTAAAAACTGATCAACCAGCTGCTTATGCAATTGCTTAACAAAATATAGCAAAATTATAGTAAATACAGCAACTGCTAAGCAAAATTATAACAAAAATGTGGCAAACTTATGGCAAAATGTGGCAATATTATAGGAAAAATATAGCAAAAATACGATAAATTTAAATGTGGCTTGAAATCCTCATTCTTTCGCAATAGTTTATTATTACGGGTTGTATTGGATATGTCATATTTTATTATGTTAGACTTAAATATCTCCTTAGGTATTACATTATGGAATGTGACGAACTCATCGAACAAATGCTCAAAGATGAGCCAGAACAACATGTAGATAAATCTTCAGATAAACATAGAGAAAGACTCGCCGCTTTGGTAGCCTGTGGAAAATGTTCCCAATATTTTGATATTTTGACCGAATTGATAACATTGATAACATGACCGATGAAGAAATTAAAAAAACTGTACGTGCGTTACGAGTCTAGACTGGGAGCTACCATGACTAAAACAATAGGGTCGGCTATATTACAACTATACACAGTCGTAGCTGGTACGTTTCTCCCTATCCCGGCAGAACATCGCATGTATTTATGCGAGTCTCTCGAGAAATACCCATTCATCAAACACGCTTTAAGCTCAGTAAGCTGTGAGTTTCATCATAGCTACAGAATGTTCTTAGCTCCACTCACCACAGCTTTAATAGCGGCTAGGTATTGTCAATTTAAACATACATCCCCACTTAATAATAATGGAGACTCAACAGATTGAACGAGGAAATAACCCCGATTGCACCACAACAGATAGTGAATGAGGAAATACAAAAACAGGCCAGAGCGACGCGGAAAAAAACCCAAAAATCGCGGCTGGAAGAATGGGCGGACTCGCGAGGAAATCGAAACTAATGCATAATAATCCATATATTGATCCGATTAAAACTTGGGCACTAGTAGGAGGTGTTGCTATAGCGGCTGTATGGTTGTTTTATAAGACCGGAGAAGAGAAAACGTCACCCCCGATGTCACAACAACAAGTTCAATTAGAGGTTAGCCCCCATATAATGCTATAAGAAGCATGACTACTCCAGTTACAGACGGTAACATGTTGGTAAACGCATAGCGACTGATTTACGACATCCATTGTCTGAAGAATATTTGATTGCAAAGGCTCATTACCCTGGAGCCATGACATCTATATGCCTTGAAACACTTAATTGCTGTTATTTATAAGATGCTAATCCTATTTGTTAATCCCCATTTTTGTGTACATAGACTGTCTGCCATCCTGAACAGGATGTGTAAGTATGTCACTGATGATTTACTGTTTACATTTATATTTATTACTTACTAAATGTCAGGGGACCTTGGCTATATAAGCCTTGGTCCAGAGAAATTGAGAAAAGAGGAGAAAAGAAAGGTCTTACACCTAGCCTAGCTAGGGTTAGGCTGGGTGCTCCGGGGCGTCTAGACAACAACCACTACCACTATGTGCTGTCCTGATAGCATTCTGTCCAACACCTCTACAGTCTTCTTTATGCGCTTCCAATAGATCTTGTCTGCTGTACCCATGCAGGCATCTTTCACAGAAATATTTCTTTCCCTTATATTTAGTTGATCATATAATAGCCTGTTTAAACTCTTTATCCACGTAAAATGATATTTTCCATCTTTTTCGATCAGAAATGAATTGATTCTTGGAATATGTTCTGGAGCGGAGCTTATCCTGTGAACAACAATTCCTTTAGACGAATGTCCGAAAATATTTATAGCTAAATTATTTTGCTTTTCCACCTTATCAATTTGTGATATTGGTGATATCAACACTCCTTAATGGGTAATAGAAGGTTAGCTAACGTAGAAAAACTCGTACCAAATTTGATGGATAAGACAAAATATATAGTTCACTACAGAAATCTCCAGTTATATCTATCGTTAGGTATGAAACTAAATAAAATAATACACAGAGTTCTAAAGTTTGATCAAAGCCCTTGGATGCAGCCCTATATAAGGATGAACACAGATTAAGGAAAGATAGCCACCAGCGATTTCGAAAAAATCTATATAAGTTCATGAATAACTCAGTATTAAATTTTGGTAATACTATGGAGAATCTAAGGAAGCATGTTGATGTTAAATTAGTCAGATCTAATGAAGAAGAAAGACTAAGGAAACTTATAGCCAGTCCGGGTTTTAACAGAAGCAAGATATTTGATAACGACTTAGCCGCGTTGCATATGCAGAAGAGTAATATAAAATTCAACAGACTGGTGTACGTTGGTATGAATATTCTCGACTTGTCAAAACACTTAATGTATGACTGTTATTACAACGAACTTAAGAAGCAATACGGCGATAGATGCGAGGTGTTATATACCGACACAGATTCTTTGTTGATGGACATACAAACCGAGGATGTGTATGGCAGGAAAAATAGATATGTACGACACGAGCATTTACCCAAAAGATAATCCACTGCACAGCGTAGTAAATAAAAAGGTGTTAGGTAAGATGAAGGATGAATGTGCTGGGACTCCTATAGCAGAGTATGTCGGATTAAGACCTAAGATGTATTCTATAAAGAAGTCCGATAATGGGGAGATAAGAAAAGCTAAGGGTGTTAAGAAGTATGTGGTAAAAAAGCATGTCAAACACGAACAGTATAAAGAATCATTATTCAACGGTAGAACGTTCAAACACGAGATGAACTCTTTAAGAAATTACAATCATAGGACATGTGGATTAAGAATGAACAAGACATCATTATCCCCCATAGATACAAAGAGATGGATTGATAATGATGGTGTAACTACCTATGCTTATAGTAATGGTGGTGATACTGTATCGTCGGGGACTATGAGCAACTCTTCTCGTACAAATGGCCTGCCCGGTCCATGTTTAAGAAAATAAAGAATAGGCTCTCCTTCTTTCATAACCAATCGACTAATGTTATATGTCTTAAGAGACCAAATCGGATCGGTTGCACGACGTAGGCCTCCTTCGAGTTCACCGGGCTGGTATAAATATCTTACGCTTACTCTATCCGGAAGTTTTTGTTCTTTGCCTCTCCGAGGTGCTGAAGATTCTGAAATCACGTACCATATCACGTGAATAAATGGGTGGGCAGGTGACATTGGCTTGTAAAATAACGAGTCTAGAAAGCAAATATACGCAATGATCTTACCAGATTGGGAAAAATGTCCCCTCAGAGTCTCAGAGGTACTTGAGTTCTGTTCAAAGTAGTGTAGACGAATCTCCGTCTGAATCTATTTAGTGGGATTGTTACTCGCCTGTGTCACGACCGACTGCGCAGATCGTCCTATTGCAGTGTGACGTAATGACTCAATCTGTCAACAGCCGAGGCGACCTGACCTAAATTTACTAGTGAGTGTTTATGCAGGGTGGTTACAATGAGAGAGAGAGAGAGAATATTGTTTATTAAAGTGTCACATGTTATATACACTTCGTAATACGATATATACAAAACAGTAAAATATAACATCCGGCCAAATATGACCTACGAGACACTATAAAACATATCAATCATAAAACTATTCAGTTGAAACAGAATAAAACATACATACCTCGTGATGCAGGCGCGGAGCACGGCCGTGGGCGGTTTCAGTGAAGAGCGCACCAGTATGCCAGGATACAGGGCAACTGACTTCGAAAGTCCTTAGTTAAACAGTGCGCTCCCCCTTAACTCCCCCCACAGCGTTGCGCCGCCCACACACCACGTCATACATACATACATACATACATACATACATACATACATACATACAAGTCATACATACATACTTGGCTTAAAATGAAATTGCCTTCTTTTAACCATGTTGTAAATTGATTTGGCTAAAATACATTGGAGCGATTCTTCGTTCATAATAAAAATAAACTTTTCTAAACTACTCATATAATGAAATGTTTTATCTACAGAAGTTGCTTCTTTAGCTAAGTTGTATCTTAAATCATCATAAAATGGACATTCTATTAAAAAGTGACATTCATCTTCAACATAATTTACATGATCATTAGTAGGATTGGCGTGACAATATTTACAAGTCCTATCCAACAGTGGGGTAGGTGGCTTGGCGTAGCGGCCGGTCTCAACATGTAAAGGTAAAATACCACATCGAAAGGATGCTAAAAGTCTTCGATGATCTCTAAAACGTACATGACATAAATAAGGCTCAGCAGTAGGTGATGATTTGTACATTCTGTATGTGCGTAATTTATTGCCATTTGGATTATTCTTGTCATTCCATAGCGCAGTATACCACATATCACAATCTTCAGCAGTTAAGAAACACTTTACACGGTCAACACACTGTTTAATGCTGTATCCACAATAAGGTAAATTTGACAAATTATAGTGAGCTAAAATGTTTACGATTTTTTTATCCCAGGATTGTGATCGGATTTTGGAGCAATTATGAATGATAAGAGGGAGATGATGGGCCTGCATATTCTGAATTCTAAAATATAATCTAAAGCATTCAACGTGCTGTGACACTTTCACAGAACACCAGCCCATGTCCCCCCTCATAGCAGTAACTGGGGCATTTTTTCTTACGCCTAGAAACAAACGACAAGCCTTATTTTGAATTATTTCTACTTCCTTATACTTATTCAAACCCCAAATGCCAGCACCATAAAATAGAACAGGTACAATCGTTAAGATCAATAGGTTTGATACTAGTTATGCTGCCGCTGTTTTGCTGCCGCTGTGTTGTTGCCGCTGTTTTGCTGATGTTAATATAATATGTTATTATATGGCAACATGGCATTTTTCATACCAAACCCATCTCAAACCGAGACCCCACTATGGTTGATATGGGCTATGTAAGTACAACTATATCACAACGACTTCAGTCGTCGAATCAGGATGGCACAGAGTAGTTGATAGAACTGGTTCTGTATGTTATGGGGAGTGAATGACACTCATCTGTTCAGACATCATAAGCTCCCATGCACATGATGTAGTAGGGGCTTTTGACAAACATGGTACATGGTCTCCACGGTAATTCCGAGGTCGAATTGGTCCTCAGGATACTTCCATTTTTGTGAGAATAAACACGGATCGAAACCTGTCGTTCATCAGGGCTCATGCTTACAATCCATGGTTTGTTTGGTCCAGGCTTGAGCATTGAAAGTCCGACCGATTGATTGACCGACCGACTGACCGGTCGGCCCACTGACCCATCGACCCACCGATCCACCGACCAACGGACCGACGGACCGTTTGGAGGGAACTATGTTTTTTCACTCTTTCACTGTGCAGAGCAAGTCGTCAGCTATGAGGTGGGTGAGAGTCACGCCATCCTGTCAGTCTTGACTTGGTGGAAGTCGCTAGGCAAGAATCCTGGTTATGTCATCTCCTGTGAGTCGCAACAGAGATGTGTCCAGAAACAAGACACTACTCCTGCATCAGGGAGTCAACCTGGTAAGTAGCTATGACAAGATATGCACGCTAAATGTTTGCGATTGTTTTGGATGAGATGGATACTGAGCGACGCTTCCATTGCAGTTTATCTGCCCTGTGTGATACTGATATTGTGTCACCCTCACACTACGATCTACCAGTCGGACAAACGGTCGATCATGCAACTATGCGTGTAGGAATGTTTGCGAAAAAACCTATCCAAAACTGTCTACCTACTTGGAGCGTAATGATTTCAATAGTCATACACTCGACCATAATCGATAATGATTTTGTAGGTTATAGAGGCTTACACTGACATGCACTTTAGAGAGAAGTCTCGCTTCAGAAGGTGATGCCTGTCGCGTTCAAAACATAGACAGTCAGTAGTTGTACCTTTTGTTAGTGGGACTTTCTAGCATCCATTTATATTTTCAGATGTACGTATTTTATGGTTCATTCTTTCTTTCGAGTGATCTCACTTTTCCACGGAGTGATGGCGATACATGGGCATTGATCCACGAAGCGTCGCCCATCACAGCAAAAAAAATGCAGTTTCCGGTATCCGGATACCTGCCGGATACCACCGGACACTTACCCAAAACGCGTCCGGGTATCCGGTGGCAGATACCTTGCCGGATACCAGATCTGTGGTATCCGGCATGGACACCTCACCGGAAAGTATGTCACCTGGAATCCGGGTATCCGGCACCGGATACCTCACCGGATACCTCAATCTGGGTGTCCAGGGATCCGGCACCGGATACCTCATTCTGAGTTTCCAAAAACATGTCACAATTTGGGGGGTGCATTTTGTTCAATTAAGTGTGAAACACCTAAAAATATATTGGAAACTAACCATGAAAATTGAACATTGCTGAAGGTATCCGGCAGGTATCCGGCAGGTATCCGGATGCAATTTTTCGAGATGTCTTTCTCCTAGTAAATAATGTTAGCCTGGGCATAGCAGATAGCTGTAGTAATATTCTGTGCTATTTTAGTTGTAAATATCCCCTTGAAGTTGAGATCTATGGGCATGTACTTTTGGTGAAAACATTTTTCAAGTTCATATATATTTCAATTTAGATGTTCAGCGTATTAAATGAAAAGCATTCAGTCCTGGTATGATGGTATCCTTACATATCATCTTCATATTCCCAGTTTGTTTTAGCTTAGTGGTTGAAGCATTCGATTCACCACATCGGTACATTGCTTGGTGTCACCCATCATAATATTGTTTGAATTTTGCTCATAAAGTGGCACAACACCATACTCACTCTGACAAAAAAAATGAAAGTCATTGGCTATGTACTCACTTGGGCCTTTGTTCCTGGTGAGATTAAAAGTTTATTTTGGAACTGTATCAATACTTGTTACATCTTGACAGACGAGTTTCATTGAAGTTCGAAACAGAATATCATTAACCCAAATGGGTGCATAAGACTAATGGCATCCACAGAAAACACCTAATAAAGTACTGGTACATAAAAATATCAATGTAACTTTTCTACTGACATGGAACTAAAAACTTCGTTCAGTGAGCTGAATTAATTGTAGGAAAACATTAGGGCATTAGTATATTTGATATATATTAGCACCTATGTTATGAATGATCAATATCATATTTCTTTAAAGAAGCAAAACAAAAAAATTGTTAAGATAAAAAATCATATTTATTGATTTTATGACATTTCATTGGTTCAGTAACCAGAGGTGTTTGCAAGAACATTCAAAAACAGAAACAGATGCTTCAATGCCATTTTCTAAATAAACAAATTAGTCAAATCTCAGAAGAATTTCAAGGTAGAAGAATATCTAAAGTCAATTATGTTTGTGCAGTAAACCACAAAAGTCATTCAGATTTGTATAGTCAGCGTCAGTGTACACCACATAAACAGCCTACAGAATCACACTGATGTGGCATTATTCATTCAGAATCATCACTTTCTGAGGTGAACCTGTTAGTTGTTCTGGGGAGGATTATTCATCATCCGGAGAGTCCTTTGTATGACTTGTCTGATCTGGTGTCATTGTGAAATCCAGGTGCCTGAAACAATTTATAACATCTTTAAAAGCTTGTTATTAAAAATATAAGAAACACACATATATTGACAAAGGGTAAAAATTTGGTTTCTCAATGAGTAAGGTAATGACAATTTATCAAGCAACTGTTAACCAAACCATGTTAACCAATGTAAAAAAGCCATAGCAAACAGTAAATTGTACAGAAAATACAAAATTGTAATTGATCTTCTGAAAACAATTCCTGTAGTGCCATAAGGCAGGCTCACCTGAATTTTTCTCAAATGTTTGCATTACATCAAAACATAAGGAAAGGTAAACAAGGCTATGCAAATTGCATAAAATAGGTTCTTATACATAAAAACAGAACTAAAGTATTTGACGTAATAAGCGCCTCGCTCTAATAAGCGCCCATGGGAATATTTGCTAATATATTGGCTAGTGAACAATCCCAATTGGGACCCTTTCCAATTAATCAATGTATACAAGACTTATTTATTTGCGTAAAATACACACTTGTGTGTGATATGCATTATCATATTTTTATCATTTATCCTATCTTTAATTCAGATTAACAATAACGGCAAAAACTGCCGAATATATTGGTCAAGTGTAATCATAATTTAAGTAGTTCTATTTGGTTTTGGAACTTTTCAAGGGTAATTGTAAATCATTTGATTGTTATAAAGTTACACAGTATTGCATCTATCGTCTGTTTCTAAATACAGTGGAACCTATCTTTGACTTGTGTGACATAATTGAATCATACCCCAAGTTCATTATGCATTGTTATGCATCTGCACAGAGTGGTCAAAGTCCTTGTCACACACATAGTTTGCTACAAGGCAGAATCCAATAAGTACAGTTGAGACATCAGGCTGTATCCAGACAAACTGTCTGATAACCTCAAGTATGGTCTTGGTCGCATCAAGGGATGTAGCTAATCCTAAATAAACATTAAACAAGAGACATAATCTCTTCTACAGGACACTTGATCAAAGCCTGCCCCACCTTTGATGTTTATCATCTCGTTACGTTCACAACAGCTCATTAGCAAGATGAGCTCAATGTCAACTCATGGTGGATTAGGGATTAACAGGGCAATTAGTGTCAGGTGGGTATTATCACTTGCAATTGTCTGTTAATTACTTAATTGAGTAGTGACGGCTTAATTAGTTTCCAACCACACTGACTGTTATGCTACTTATCAAGTCAGTTTACTGGTAACATGTGGCTGTGGACCAAGGAAATGTATCATGCCAGATACTTAAAAAGTTCTACTCATAAGTAATAAAATAATGACAGTTTTGATATGCAATTCTCCCTACAAAGACATTTAACATTTGATATACATAAACTGTCTGTTGAAACTATGATGATGCTAATATACAAGTCGCACTAAACAACCTATTCATATACTGGTACCTAGCCAAACAAACATAATTTTTTTTATGTGTATGCACATGCTTGTACACATATACCTCTACTGGCATATCACACATACAAACAATCATTAGATGGATGTAATCGTTCAAAAATATTTTACATACAAAAACAAGTGAACAGATTCTGTAATAGCATGGTTAATATTGGGAGATGTTTTAGCATTTCCATTTTCACAGAATCGAAGGCATATCCTTTCATGACTCAGATCAGCTTGTAGTGATTTAAATTCACATAAAACTGATTCATGTCAAATGACCTATCCCGCATGTGTGGGACCTGTTATAAAAATACCATTCATTACTTATTTGTGTGTCCAAATTATGCTATTATTAGAAATAATAGGTATTATTATACAGCATGGATATGATATAAGAAAGCTTTATATGGAATTGTTGAAAATTATGTACAGGAAAACATTGAAATAAATCAATCAATACGTGCATTTATCTCAGAATCTGGTAGATTTAATCAATATGGACTTCTCCTTCATTATCTACTTATAATCAGATGATTACATTATTGCTCAACTGATAGTTTGCAATAGTATAGAATTAGTATTTTATTAATACTTATTTTGTATTTCAGCATCATTTAGATAAGCCATCGGCTTGTTTGCAAATCCAGTTCACTATAAAAAAAATATATGTTTAAAACACATGTAGTAGAACATATTGCAATAGTTAAGACCCGAAAAGAAGTTATGTGTAGGATCTTCAAAATGGTATGCACAAGAGCAGGTTGTAGAATCATGTTGGTGTTTGTTGTTTAACTCTGCACTCAGCCATATTCCAGCTATATGACGGCGGTCTGTAAATAATCAAGTCTGGACCAGTCTATCCAGTGATTGACATCATGAGCATCGATCCACACAATTGGGATACAATGACAGGGATCAACCAAGTCAGGGAGCCTGATCACCCGATCCATTAAGTTATCTCTCACAACTAGCATAGGTTGATCATGTTGATGGGGACTAACTTCAACCTGGAATCCCCACGTGAGTAAGTATGCGGCTGTTAGCTTTGTTTGATGTTTAACGCCACACTCAGCAATATCGCAGCTATGTGGCAGGAATCAAACCTGGGTCTTCAGCACGAAGAGTGAACGCTTCAACCGCTAGGCTACCCCACCACCAAAAATTCCCCCATGATAAAGTTGTCATCATGGTTATTGTTCAACTAGTTCAAGTGAAAATGTTCATACCCTTAAAATGTCTTTTCTTCCACTTCACGATGATCTCTGATGCAAAACTTCCCTGTAATTAAAGCTGTTCTTGATTCTTCACATCTGGAAAAATATGTTGAGGCTATTAATCATTCTCACAGAGTACAGGGAGTATATGAAATAAGACAGTGAGTCACATTCACAAGACCAAATAGCGTCCATTCCAATTTGGAATGAACGTTGGAATGCTTTGGAAAGATCGCTCATTCCAAACTTTCCAAAGCTTGGAAAGATCGATCTTTCCAAAAAATCCAAAATTGGAATGGCAACATTTCCAAACATATTTCCAACACTGGAAATGTTTGGAATGACTTGGAATGGTTTGGAATTGTTTGGAAATGTTTGGAAATATGGTTAGAAGGAACAAGTTAAAATATGTTTTATCAGTAATTTGAACAATAAAAAGACTATGAATTAGGGGCTTTAGGGGTTGCTTATACAGTAATTTTGAAATTTTGAGATTTGAAAAGAATGCCAAGAGTGGGTGGGGGACGAACTAAGGGAGCTGTGTGTTGGGTGGTTTTGGTTTTATTATTTTATTTGGGGTTTAAATGCGACTTATTAGTCCTGTTTTAATTAGGTATAAACCTAAGACTTTGAATTTTTCTAATTTATTTTATGGATTTAGGATTGATTCTAGTGTAAGTTCAGTTTTAAGATTTAGGGTGGTCTGTAGTGTTGTTCGGTGTGTTTGGTGGTGTGTGCAGTGAATGAGTACGTGTTCTGGTGTTTCTTGTTGTTTGCAATGTGGGCAGTTTCCTGTTTTGTGTAGATTAGCTATTTTACGGTGATTATTTAGTTTGGTGCCGCCTGTTTGTAGTTTAGTAATAATTCTGTCGATTGTTTTGGATGGGTGTAGTATTTTTGGTTTATTTAGGGTTTTTTTTGAGTACTTTCCTGATTTGGCTATTTAAGTTTTGGTATATATTTTGCCATTTTTTGTTGATTTTTTGTTCAGTGAGACCTTTGATTTCTGATTTTGAGCTGGGTAAGTTTAAGCTTATTTCTGGGAGTTAAAGGGATAATTTTGCTGCTTTATCTGCCTTTTCTTTTCCAAAGATTCCTACGTGGGCGGGGGTCCAAAGGAACCCTATTTGTTTCCCTGCCCTAGTTAAGTTCTTTGAGCTATTGAGTATTTGATTTATTAGTTTGGGGTGTTTTTTTAGTGTTTTTGAGGGCTTGTAGTCCACTGAGGTAGTCGGTTAGGATGAGGATTTTTTGTTGTTTTTTAGATTGCTGATTGTCTAGTGCTGAGACAACTACTGACTGATATAGAAGATTTAACGTGCGCTTTCCGACTGCAGCGTATTTCGCACACGGGCCTGGCCGGACCATTTAGTGTATTCCGAAAAGGGTGAAAGTGGTGTGTACAACCCAAGAGTGGGTTTTAGGGGTTGCTTGTATTGAATTTTTGAGATTTTTAAATTTGGAATAAATGCCGAGGTGGGTGGAGGAGGGAACTAAGGGAGCCGGGTGAGGTGGGTGTTTGTATGTTTATTGGATTTTGGATTGGTAGATTAACTAGTTTTTAGATGCGCTTAATTAGGTCTGTTTTGATTAGGAATACGCCTAGGGCCTTGAAGTTTTCTAGTTTATTTTGAGGGTTTAGTAGTTCATCTAGAGTAGGAACCTTATTTAGATTGAGGTTGGTTTGTAGTGTGGTTCTGTGTGTTTGGTAGTGGGTGCAGTGGATGAGTGCGTGTTCTGTGGTTTCGGGTTGTTTGCAGTGGGGGCAGTTGCCTGTGATGTGTCTTTTAAGTTGTTTTAGGTGGTTATTTAGGTTCGTGTGTCCTGTTTGGAGTTTTGTAATTAATCTGTCAATTTTTTTAGAGGGGTGTAGGATTTTAGGTTTGGCTAGTGGTTTTCTGAGCACTTTTTGGATTTGGCTATTTGAGTTTTGATATTGATTATGCCATTTTTTGGTTATTTTTTGTTTGTTTACACTTTTAATTTCTGATTTTGAGATGGGTAGGTTTAGGCTTATTTCTGGTATTTTGAGAGATAATTTAGCTGCTTTATCGGCGCTTTCGTTGCCGTAAATTCCTACGTGGGCGAGGATCCACAAGAAGGTTATTTGTTTGCCTGCTTTTGTTAGGTCGTTGGAGCTTTTAAGTATTTGGTTTATTAATTTAGGTCGTTTTTTTGTATTTTTGTTTTGGAGGGCTTGCAGCCCACTAAGCGAGTCAGTGAGAATTAGGATTTTATTGTTGTTTTTTGATTGTTGGTTATGCAGGGCTGAGGCCATGCCCATAAGTTCGGCCGTGAATATAGATTGGTTGTTAGGGAGTCGGTAAGATTGTGTGGATATAACTGGTTGTGTGGTATGGACTCCGAAACCTGTGTGGTTGGAGATCGGGTCTGAAGATCCGTCAGTGTATATGTGACACCAATTTGGCCAATTTTCGTGTATGTAAGAAGGTGTGGTGGTTTTAGCTATGTTTGGGTCGGTTTGTTTATTTATTTGGTTAGTTAGCGTTGTGTCTATTTGGGGTATTTTGAGTTTAGGGGTGAAGATATTTGAATTTTTGCAGTTTTGTTTAAGATTTTGAGTTTGGTGTTCATTGAGGTAGTTAGTTATTCTTTGGGATATTGGGGTGAGCTAGAGCTTGGTTTCTTGGGCTAATGTTTTGGTTAATTAGGTTTTGGATGAGAGGGTTTGTTTGGGACGCGGCCCAGAAATTAAGGCTTAGATGTTCCCTGCGTAGATTTAGTGGCATTTCTCCTGTAAAGGCCTGAAGTGAGGTGTAGGAGGTGCCATGTTGGGTGCGTGTAATTAGTTTAAGGGCTTGGTATTGTATTGAGTCACGTTTTTTAGATAGAGAGTTGTTTAGGGTATTGTATATGGCGCAGCCGTAGTCTAGTTTTGATCTAATTAGTGTTGTATGTAGTGAGAGGAGGGTATCTTTGGAGGCTCCCCAGTTAGAGCCGGTGAGACATCTTAATGTGTTAAGGTCTTTGCTGCATCTAGTTTTTAGGTTTTGGACGTGAGCCTCCCAGGTGAGGTGTTGATCGAAAATAAGTCCTAAGAATTTGGTTTGTTTTTGGAATTTGATTGTTTGGTTGTTTAGCTGGAGGATTGGGTAGGCAGGTTTCATGTTTTTATGTTTGAATACTATTCCTGTTGTTTTATCTGAGTTAATGGAGAAGCCCCATTTGTCTGCCCATTGTTGTATTTTATTTAGAGATTTTTGGATTAGGTTTTCTGCCATTTTAATGCTTTTAGTGCGGATCCATAGGGCTCCATCATCCGCGAATTTTGAAGTGTTTAGTTTAGGGGATAAGCCCTCGAATAGATCATTTATCATTATATTGAAGAGGGTTGGGCTGAGAATGCTGCCCTGGGGAGTGCCATTTTCTAGGGGACACTGGTCCGATAGCGTATGGTCTATACCCACGGTAATTTTGCGATTGTTTAGGAAATCTTGGATGAAGTTTATTATTTGGCCTTTTAGTCCTATTTGTTTTAGTTTTTGTATTAGCCCGTGGTGCCATACCATATCGAAAGCTTTAGAGAAGTCGAGGAATATGCCTATGGTGTATTGCTTGTTTAGCTGTCCTGTTTTTATATCCTGTTCTAGTCGGGCAAGGTTATCGAGAGTTGATCGGCCAGGAGTGAAGCCGCTTTGGTCGGGGTTTATGATGTAGTTTTGGTCTAGGTAGTGCTGTAGCCTATTTTTAGTCATAAGTTCCATTATTTTGTAGAGATGTGAGGTTAGGGATATGGGCCTATAGGAGTTTGCCTGATCTGCTGGTTTATTTGGTTTAGGTATTGGGATTACTAGAGCTTCCTTCCATGAGGATGGGACCTGTCCGTTTAGGTAAACTAGGTTGTATAGTTTAAGTAAAGTTTGGAGTAGTTTGGTAGGTAAGTGTTTGATTATTTGGTAAGAGGTGAGGTCTAGGCCAGGGGCTGTTCCTTTTTTTCTATTGTTTAGTACGTGATTTAGTTCTTCTATGGTGTAACTATTGAACTGCATGGCAAGTATTTATAAAACGACCGGGGGAGGAAATATTCTGGGGGGAGATTTTATTTCGTAGGGAGGGGGAGAATTTATTTCGAGAGGGGCGGAACTGTACCGGTATTATTGACACTGGCCACATGGAACTCTGGGTTGGAGAGTGTAGTTGTCGCAGCGCTCATTGATCCGGGAACCAGACCGGAAGTGACAGTTTGGACCGTCGCTTATGTCATTTCAAAAGGAGAGTTATTTCCCTTTGGAACAAAAAGATTGCCCAATAGTCAGTGTTGATAAGTCAATAATGATCGGTTAATCATCACACGAACAGTGATGATGGCGTTGAAATATGAGCACATACAGTCGTGCTGTGACTCGTTTGATTGAATTTGTTGTTATTTATTGTCAAAAAAGAAAGACGATATTTGCAATTGCAATAAGCTCCCAATTTATGCATCACACAATATGTTATTGCAAATTTCCATTTCATCTACCCTGAGCCTTTTTCCAATATTAAATGTTCAGCTCTTACAAGGAACGTCACAGAAAGTAGTATAGGTAATCGTCATGAGATTAAGTTAAATTGACTCTAGCTCACCACTACCTTGAGTCAATCAATGATACCATAGAGGGAATTCCTTTTGGCGTGAACGTTGACAATAGCGGTACAAATATATTAATGGATCACTGAACATCTGTTGCCTCCGATGAATAGATGAAGTTATGCCGCAACAGTAAGCTCTTAGAAGTCTTGTTTGCCAGCTGGGACCATGTCAATATATCAGGTATGAAATACATTTACACGTTGAACGCATTTGACAGAGAGTATTAGTTATCTTGAACGGTTGGTGAAACCGCGCAAATCGAAACAGTTCATGTATGGTGTAGTATTGTCCACATGTTGATATAAGACTTTATCACTGACTTCAATTCAAAAATGTTAGATATAAACTTTCGGACCCAACACAAGCCAAACACAAGTATTTATAAAAATCCCTACGAGAATTTATTTCGTAGGGTGGGGGAGAGTTTATTTCGAGAGGGGCTGAACTGTACCGGTATAAATTCGCCGGGAGGGGTGGGGGTGGGGGGTGGGGGGTGGGTGGGTGGGGGGGAGTATTCTGGGGGCGAATATATTTCGTGACACCGGAACTACTGATGCAACTGATTTCAGAGATCTTATTAATCCTCGCAAACATTCGGTTTTAACACTAACTACGTAAAAACTGTCAACATATCCACGCCGTTATACTCTGATTAAAGATCTAAAATATATTCCTTAATACAGGCTACCATTTGAAAATGGTATCAGTGTAATACCAGGGGCTAGAATATCATGGTGCAACCAGGTTTCTGTTAAACATACAACATCATAACTATCTAATTCAGCACTGATTAAATCTACTTTAAAATCTACTAAGACTGCGTACGTTTACATGTATAATCTTTATAAGCAAAGTAACCCAAAATATAGATAATGTGTATCATCTTCCCGAAATGATTAGCATGAAGAATAGATTCGAAAACACCTGTATTGAACAACATCAACCGGCATCGTCAAAGCAAAGTGTACATGTAATTGTTACAATGGTGCTGGCGGTGAATATTAATGAAGAACATCTTGTTAAAAAGACACACCGAAACTGATTTGCATAACTGATGACCACAACATATTGCAAAATATCAAAATAGTAAAAATGATACAGTTTAACCTAACACTGAAGAGAAAACAAGAACGACACAGAAAAGTAAAATAGTACGTCATATAGAACTGAGATAAAGTAATCTGAGAAGGGATTCATACGTTATATACAACTTAAAAATATAATATTATGAAAAACGAAAGGAAAGGTGGGACACCCCCCACCACACACCCCACACCCCACACAAGTAACTAAATGTATAATTCAGAAAAAATAAAGGAGATAAAAAAAAAAGAATAAAAAAACACATAAACAAATGAACATTAAAACTATTGGCAACTGCATGGCAAGTATTTATAAAACGACCGGGGGAGGAAATATTCTGGGGGGAGATTTTATTTCGTAGGGTGGGGTAGAGTTTATTTCGAGAGGGGCGGAACTGTACCGGTATAAATTCGCCGGGGGGGGGGGAGATTTTATTCTGGGGGCGAATATATTTCGTGACACCGGCCGGGCCCTGTAGTGGTTGATCGGAATGTCTGACTTTTCCACTAGTAATTACAGTTCTTTGGTATGACCTCTTTCATCCCTGCTGACGTTATCCTAATGTTCAATTTCAGTCTGCCTAACCAAGCGTAAGAAAGCATTGTACATGTTCTGATAAACTATACTGATGCAATTAAGCAAATGAATATTTGCTGTGGGCAAATATCTATTTTCTATATATATAATTTTTAGATATGAAGCATTCAAGTTAATTGTGGATACACTGGGCAGACAGAATTGTGTTTATTTCCAGGCCATCCTGATCGTCGTTTACTACTATAAGGTGTATGTTTTGAGGCAAGATCAAAGGCGCCGCACAGCATTTATTAGATAACAGACGGGGTCGTCCGTTTCGCTTTAAACAACCACCCCACCCTGTCTGTAGGAGTTATATAATCGGTGCGCAAATAACTGTGTCAAGTCCACTGCCGGGCTGATGCGGTGTCAGTGTCAGCAATGAACATGAATGCTCAAATTATAGTCCTGTAGCACTCACAAGTTGCTCAGCCAAAATATTTGAAAAGTCTGACAGACCAGTCAAGTGTGACCAGTGTACAGTTCGGTTTATTTTTTTAAACGTGCACAAAGCACGGACAGGTCATAGCGACCCGTCATATGTAAACCGACTCGTGAATGAATTCGCGTACGTGCTTGTTAAACGCTGCATGAGCAACATTCAGAGACAGAGAAACCAGTGTAAAATTCAGACAACGAGAAAAAGATAAACCATGGTTCGGAATAGAATGCAGGCGATCCCGTAAGAAATTCTATAAAGCAAAACGGCGTCTTAAAAAATCGAAAACAGTATTCAATAAATTGGTATATCACCAAGAAGCAACGGCTTACAAGAAATGTATGAATAAGAATATATGTAAATATAAAGACAATTTAAATAAGTCTTTTCGCCGAAACCTTCACCACTCGTCTAAAGTATTTGGCAGATCCTAACAGGATGCAAGAAATAAAAAAATCCGAAAGCTCCTGATATAAATTCCTTCTATAATTTTTATAAAAACTTAAATGAAAACAAAATAGATGACTGATGAATGTGCAACTGCAACACTGGTGTGTGATGTAAAAATCTTAAACGACGATTATAACGACTGGAGAAATTATAAAGGCTGCAAAGAAACTTAAAAGAAATAAGGCTTCCGGGCTAGATTGTGTGGAGTATGATCATATAATAGATAGCATTGGAGTACTTGCCCCACTATATTCGGAAGTTTTTAGTCCTGTACTCTCATGTGGTGTAATTTATAAATGGTGGAAATTATAAAACCTATCTTCAAAAATAAAGGCGATCAATCTGATCCAAACTCTAGACCTATTCCAATATTAAACTGTTTTGGAAAACTATTCACCAGTATCCTAAACGAATGACTTAGGAAACAATTTCAAACTGCATATCACTAGCATCCCTAGCCCATGTCAGCCTGAATGTGTGTGTGTAGCTGTGTGTGCTGCATATCACTAGCATCCCTAACCCATGTCAGCCTGTATGTGTGTGTAGCTGTGTGTGCTGCATATCACCACCATCCCTAGCCCATGTCAGCCTGTATGTGTGAGTAGCTGTGTGTGATGCATATCACTAGCATCCCTGGCCCATGTCAGCCTCTGTGTGTGTGTGGCTGTGTGTGTGATGCATATCACTAGCATCCCTAGCCAATGTCAGCCTGTATGTGTTAGTAGCTCTGTGTGCTGCATATCACTAGCATCCCTAACCCATGTCAGCCTCTGTGTGTGTGTGTGGCTGTGTGTGTGATGCATATCACTAGCATCCCTAGCCAATGTCAGCCTGTGTGTGTGAGTAGCTCTGTGTGCTGCATATCACTAGCATCCCTAGCCCATGTCAGCATGTATGTGTGTACCTGTATGTGCTGCATATGATTAGTTTCCTTTACCCATGTCAGCCTGAATGTGTGTAACTGTGTGCTACATATGATTAGTTTCCTTTACCCATATCAGCCTGTATGTGTGTACCTTTGTGTGCTGCATATGATAAGTTTCCTTTACCCATGTCAGCCTGTATGTGTGTGAGTAACTGAATGCGCTGCATATCAATAACATCCCTAGCCCATGTCAGCCTCTGTGTGAGAGTAGCTGTGTGTGTGTGTGTGTGTGTGTATGTGCTGCATATCACTAGTTTCCCTAGCCCATGTCAGCCTGTATGTTTGAGAAGCTGTGTGTGCTGCATATCACTAGTTTCTCTTACCCATGTCAGCCTGTATGTGTGAGTAGCTGTGTTTCTGCATATAAATAGTTTCTCTTACCTATGTCAGCCTGGATGTGTGAGTAGCTGTATGTCCTGCATATAAATAGTTTCTCTTACCCATGTCAGCCTCTATGTGTGAGTAGCTGTTGTGAGTAGCTGTGTTTCTGCATATCAATAGTTTCCCTTACCTATGTCAGCCTGTATGTGTCAGTAGCTGTGTGTGCTGTATATCACTAGTTTCTCTTACAGATGTCAGCCTGTATGTGTGAGAAGCTGTGTGTGCTGCCTATCACTAGTTTCCCCTACCCATGTCAGCCTGTATGTGTGAGTAGCTGTGTGTGCTGTATGAAACCGGGACTGCTTCATGACATGAAGGACAGACGCAGGTGTTGTTCGAAGTTATAGCCAAGTTTATTACTGATAAATGTTTTTAAACCCTTTAGAAGTGAATTCCAAAGTCCACAAATCAAACACCACAATTAGTCCAAATTGTGAATTGCAAAATATCCAATATACGTGATATGTACGTTCGACAGTAACATCAAATGTGATCTCTACTGTAGTAAAAACTAAACCCTTTAAACTGGAGACAGTAAGCTCGAACGTTAAACAAAAAGGGGCTTTGAGGGGCGCGCTTGGGCAGGCTATTGTGTGCACTAGGTGATTGAGGCTGTGACAAAGTACTCATGCAGTAAGCTGAAACAGAGAATTAGGAGAGCTGAAGTGTGAAGTATATAATGTTTAAAACATATTTGACTGAATATTTAATTCAGTAAAAATCTTAACTAATAAAACTCTCAAAAATATATACAACTATCTGATCCTGTCACATACTTCTCTACCTTGAATAATGGCGTCCTCGTCATTCCGGTTCTTCGTCAACAAGGGAAAGCAATGCCTTGGAGATGCTGGTGCTGATGTGTCCTTAAATGCCGGTCGCTGCCAATTGTTCCAGGCGCCGACTCCTCTGCTGCCAGTCTGGGTCAGAAGTTTGGCACATTACATAATCTTCTTAGGTTTGCCAGGCAGGCTTCCTTGTTAGTCTACCAGTTCTTCTTGGTGCAGGTGTGGGTTGAGGATTAGCATCAGGTGGTGCTGGAGGAGGTAGCTCTTCTCTGACTGAGTCTTCCGGCTCCTCTTCAGTGTTTTCTGCTGGTTGCACTGCTTCAGGATCTGCTTCTGTGCTGCTGTCTTCTTCAGGTATTTGGTCGTCACCACCAGAAGCATCACCTGCTACTCCAAGAGACTGTAGATCGTCACCTGTTGTCTCAAGCCGCACTCTCTTCCACAGTGTCTTCACTGATGATGGTAGCATCCTCAGCAACTGCTCGAAAATAGAATGGAGCATCATAGTCAGACTCTTATCCTCCTGGATATCCTCTTCTATAGTCTTCTTCGCTGTCTTTCTTGGTCTTGGAGTTGGCTTCTTGGCTGCTGGTACTCTGTTGTTATTCATGATCGCTGGTACTGATCCAATGCGCAGGAGATGGTTTCTATGCAACGTCCTCTTCCTCCCCTCACCAGATTCTCTCTGCACTACAAACACAGGGATATCCTGGTTTGGTTGCAAGAGAACAGCATAAGGATCTTCCTCCCAGCAATCTGCCAACTTGTGTTTACCATCAAAGGCTAAGGTTTTCACCAGAACTCGCTCACCTTTCTGTACAGTGGCCCCTCTAGTCTTCAAGTCGTAGCTGGCTTTCTGTTTGACTTGGGCAGTCTTTGATGCCTTTGACGCCAGGTCATAGGCTTCTTGGAGCTTCTTCTTCAGAGACTTTGCATAAGCTGTCAGAGACTGATGATTCTTGTTGGTCTCGATCCCAAATGCAAGATCTACAGGCAGACGAGGTTCACGACCAAACATAAGGAAGAATGGAGACTGGTTTGTTGATTCATGCCGGATGCTGTTGTAGGCGTAGACAAGGGGAGCTACGCAGGTCTTCCAATCTGCTTTCTGGTCTGGTTTGAGTGTTCCCAACATATTAAGCAGTGTCCGGTTGAAGTGTTCAACCATACCATTGCCCATAGGGTGGTAAGATGTTGTCCGGCTTTTTTCCATTCCCAAGAGGCTGCACAATTCCTTCATAAGGCGGCTCTCAAAGTTGGTGCCTTGATCACTGTGGATGCGCTTTGGAATCCCATAGTGCATTATTAAGTTCTTGTAGAAGGCTTCTGCTGTTGTTTTTGCAGTCTGATTCCTTGTTGAGATTGCTTGTGCATACCTCGTAAAGTGGTCTGTGATGACTAGAATATTCTGGTGACCTCCCTTTGATGATTCCAAGGTTAGAAAATCCAGACAGACGAGCTCTAAGGGCTGTGTGGTGATGATGTTGACCAGAGGAGCACGTGCATTGGCGGGGGATTTCCTTCTCAAACATCTGTCACATCTTTGGATCCAATCTTCCATGTCGTTGGTCATGCCTGGACAAAAGAACCGATCTCTTAGGAGTGACAGTGTTCTTTCTCTTCCAGGGTGTCCCACATCATCATGAAGTCCTCTGAGCATATCCTCAATCAAGGCTGATGGTAAAACACGCTGATGTCGTTCTTGGCCGTTAATATTAACTTTCCTGTAAAGGATTCCTTCTTGAAGAAACATGCTGTCAAAGTTCCTATGCGTGGAAGTATTTGCTTGACGAGGGGGATAATCCTGTCGTCTTGGCTTCCTGTTATTTCTCACCAAGTTAATTCATGGCCTTAGAATGACAACTGCAGCTTGTGCCTTTCTCCAGTCCCTGTCTGTCATCACTTTAAGGTTCTCTCCACGATCTTCTAGGCTTTCTAAATCTGGTGCTGCCGAACAACAGAGGCTGTGTACCAAAGGATGTTCCTGCAAAGTGTGACAAACAGCTCTTATTGACTTTGATGTTATCTGATGTCTTTCAGCTTCTATTCCAGGCAGCCTGGAGAGTCCATCAGCATCTGCGTTGTTGAGCCCTGGCCTGTAGATGATATCAAAATTGTATGCTGACAAGGCCGCTAGCCAGCAGTGACCTGTGGCATCCAACTTTGCAGAACTGAGCACATAGGTCAGAGGGTTATTATCTGTATATACACTGAATGTATTGCCATACAGATAATCCTTGAACTTTTCAGTCACCGCCCGTTTCAAAGCTAGAAATTCGAGACGGTGAGCTGAATAGTTTCTCTCTGCCTTGCTCAGTCCACAGCTTGCATAACTGATGACGGGGGCGGTCGGGTAGCCTAGTGTTTAAAGCGTTCGCCCGTCACGCCGAAGACCTGGGTTCGATTCCCGATATGGGTACTATGTGTGAAGCCCATTTCTGGTGTCCCCTGCCGTGATATTGCTGGAATACTGATAAAAGCGGCGTAAAACCATACTCACTCACACACTCACAACTGATGACCTTCTTCAATCCATTCTTTTCCTGGTACAAGACCGCTCCCAGTCCTTGTCTACTGGCATCAGTGTGGACTTCAAATGGCTTGGTGTAATCCCCATACCCAAGAACTGGCTGGGTTGAAAAGCATGTCTTGATCGTCTGGAACGCAGTTTACTGTTGTGGTCCCCATTGCCATGGCTTGTCTGGCTTGTTGGCTGGATGGTTTCTTCCTTGTGGCTTGGTCTTTGTGGCTGGCATCAAGGCTGATAGAGGCTTGGAAATCTTGGCGAAGTCCTTGACGAATTTCCTGTTATAACCTGCAAATCCAAGAAACTTTCATATCTCATCTGGATTTGCAGGTGGAGGCCAGTCCAAAATCCTCTGTATCTTGTCTGGATCTGTCTCGATGCCATCTTCAGACACAATGTGTCCAAGAAACTTGATCTTGTTCTTGAAGAAAGAACACTTGTCGGCACTGAGCTTCATTCCTGTCTCTCTGGATTGTTGCAGTACTTGGCTAAGCCGTTCTAAATGTTCTTCAAATGAGCTGGAAAAGACAATGATATCATCCATGTAAATAAGACAAATTTTGGGGTGGAGTCCTTCGAAGCATTCGTTCATCACCCGTTGATATTTTGCAGGGCTGTTGCAGAGACCGAACGGCATACGGTTGTATTCGAAGAACCCCAAAGGACCTTCGGTGAAAGCTGTCCTTTCCTTGTGCAATTCCTCAATTTCGACTTGATGATATCCTGACTTCATGTCCAGTGTACTAAAGAATCTTGATCCTGCAAGTGCGTCGAACATCTCGATTATCCGTGGCAGAGAGTAGGAGTCTTTGATAGTCCGACGATTCAGCTGTCTAAAGTCCACACACATACATAGTTTCCCATTCTTTTTTCTGACTAAAACCACATTAGATGACCATGGGGAGTATGAGTGACGGATGACTCCACATGCAAGCAGTTGTTGACGGTGTTCCTTGACTTCTTGGTACATTGATGGTGCAATTCTTCTATGTCTCTGCTTGAAAGGTCGTTCATCCTCAAGGTCAATCCAATGCTTAACATTGGGGACATGTCCTAAGTCTGTCTCGCCATTGGAAAATACATCCATGTACTGTGAGATAATCTGCTTGCCAATCTTCAACTGTTCAGGTGTGACTGCTGCTTCCTTGAAGTCCATGAGGTTGATAACATCCTGACCTTCACCTTGACTTTCACCCTCAGGAACATCCTCAACATTAACGACCTGGAGTTCACACAGTACTGAACGGGATGGAATAGCCACAGTCCTAGTTGTTACATTGGCAACATGTACCTGTACCATAAACTTGTCATCATGATGGTAGTTGATGATAGTTGGTGCTATATCGAGGTCAGATGGTATGGCAGATCCTGTAGTTGGTTGTCTATGGCATCCCTATAGACTAGAGGCTTAGAAATATAACCTTCAATAACTCTTACAGTGTTGGGTGGTATTATAACTCGTTCCGTCTCAGCGCTTCTAATCCTTCCAAGTTGTTTCTTGCCAGTTGTTTCTCCTGCAGCATCATATTCCTGAAAGCCATGTACCAAGCTGTATGAATATCTGCCTCTTTGAGAAAACGAATTCCATACTGTTGTTTGCAGGTGTCCATACAAGTTGACAAGATGTTTGTACCTAATAACACAGGAACTGCTGAGTGGTAGGGTGTATCTGGAACGACTAGTAAGATACATGGCAGTGAAGATATGGCTCCTGTATCTTGCAACTCAACCTTGATGTGGCCATAATACGGAAGATGCTGTCCATCTGAACAATCAATTAGTAAAAATACATCCAAAGGCTTAATGGGAAGTTCTGAGAGAAACTTGGTATAAAAGCTGTGGGAAACAAATGACACAGTAGAACCTGTATCAAAAAGAGCTGTGGCTTTAACTCCATTAATGTAAACTTTGCCTTCATTTGGTTGACCTACTAGCATGGCAACTTGCTGGTTATTGATGGGGCGCCTCCTCCTATAGCCTATGGCTTGCCCCGTCCCATAGGCTTCTTCCTGTTAAAAGTGCGCCTGTGGTCTAGAATTACACGGCAGCCGTACTGGATATGTCCTGGCTGGTTGCACCTGAAACAAATAGGCTCTTCAGTAATAAAATCCTTAGAGGGTCGCCGATTCCTAGAATTTCCTCTCTCGTCCTGGTACCATGATGGTGTTCCTGGCAGAGGTGGCCAATACTGTTGAGGTGAAGGCTGCAGAATCGGTGATGGTCCTATAGGTCCTGGGTTTCTGTTCATCCAAGGGACAGAGGGAATGGGGAGTGGTGTAATCTGTTGCTTCTTCAGATCTGCAACTTCGCTTGATAGCTGTCTCAACATTCCCTTTATCTCCTTCATCTCAGTGTCCTGTGTGCTTACAGCAGCCATATAAGGAGTTGAAATCTTCTTCTTGGCTCCAGCTCCTCTCTGCTGCAAATCTTCTTCAGCTCTCCGCAGGGCTCTGAGAAGATCATCAACGGTGCTTCCTTGGTCATAGATATGAGCTGTATGATCCCGCAGTTCTGGCCTTGACCCTGAACATAACTGTATGCGAAGCATCTCATTCCTGGTTGCCTGGGGAACTGGTCCTTGTGCTTCTGCTTGGAGAAGTGAATGCTCTAACCTGCATGCCCATAAAGCAACTTCTTTTGTGGCCTCTTGACGTGAGCTATAAAAGTAAGCTAGTAGTGATTGACCCCTATCTACACTTCCAAAAGTAGCCTCTAGCTTTGAAATGAGCTGCTTGATATAAGCCTCAGGCCCAAGGCACATGGCAACCATCGCTGCCTTACCACGTAGGGATTGTTGGACTATTGTTTACAACAGCCTGTGGTGAAAGAGACTTGTTTGGAAATAAACACTCAACATGATATTTCCAAACATCAAAAGATGTTTCGCCTTTCTTGTCACCAGAAAATGATGGAACCTTTGGTGCCTGTGCTAATGTAACAGGTGCTTGAGTACCTTGGTTAGAAGGCGGGATGGACGAACCATCCTCAGCCTTGACCTTGGTCTGAGTGTATGCTCCACTGTACCGGGTCTTCTGGATTATCAACGGGAGGCCAGGTACCAAGAGCTTGGAAAGAAGAAATAAGTTTCTCGAACTCTTCAGGTGGTGGTTTACTCATGATGCTGTAACATGAGCAAGTGATAAGGAAATTATAGGGGATAACATAAATGTTGTGTCAACAACCATACGCAGGATGCCCTTATGTAAGCAAGTGATGCCACAAATATATGATTGTATGTTCAGGATAACCTGAACAACAAAAACATTATGCAAATGGGTGTGTGCTCATGGCATAATGACCTACAAGCTGAGATGTATGAGAAATACCTGAAAGAAAATGGCCTAAAAAAACTTAAACGTGAAGATGAGGAACATCATATTACTTAACACATGTAGAAGATACCGAGGAAAAAAGTTGAATGTTGTGCAAACAGCTGTGCTCATGTGAACATGCAGTGTATATCTATGCGCGCGGGGACAATATAATGGGACTGGGGGAATGCTTATGTACCAAAGTTAACAATAAACCCAGCAAACCGCAAAAACCCAAATACAATCCATATTGACACACATGAAGCAGCTGAATAAACAAGAAGGTATTGATCTACCACAAGACAAGTAACAACAATAATACAAATACCACTGAACTTGGAACACAACACCAGCCCTACATGATGAAATTTTAAAGGTGTATTAAGGCCTAGTTATTTATTTGCTAAAGTTTAGATGTAAGATTTGCTATCTAACTTTATTCACTGACTGACTGACTGAGTATGGTTTTACGCCGCTTTTAGCAATATTCCAGCAATATCACGGCGGGGGACACCAGAAATGGGCTTCACACATTGTACCCATGTCGGGAATCGAACCCGGGTCTTCGGCGTGACGAGCGAACGCTTTAACCACTGGGCTACCCGACCGCCCCTAACTTTATTCACACACACACACACATCATACAAACATGGTACTCTCAGCCATTGTACTTGCAATCACAGGGTAACACAAAAACATATGATCTAAGCTAACTACTAGTGAATATCAAATGTGTGAGCGCTCACTAAAAGAAACAACACATTTAAATAATATGTGCACGCAGGCACAGGAATATCACAAGCATATGTACAATAAAGCTCTATAAAGCCAGAAAACAAACTTGTAACTATAATTTTAGTGATATCACGTGACAAAGATTACAACATGGTAAACAGTCTATGTGTATACGTGCACAATACAACCCGGGTACATGTAACACAAGGTTACATTGCTAGGTCAAGTATGCATAATGCATAGATCGGAAACGTCTCTGTAATGTCATATTACTGAACGCTGAAATCTCGTCTGATCGCATAACCACTGACAGAGTTAAGATGAAATACAGGATTGAGGCACATTATTAACTGTTTATATTGAGTCTCACACGAGTGTAACGGTATGTTACGATGTTTCCCAGAATGACGTCATAGCACATGTAGTGGACAAGGGACGATGAAGTCAATAGGGAGCTGTCTGTGTCTTGCTAGGCCATAGTCCTCACTGGGGGCTCCATTGAAACCGGGACTGCTTCATGACATGAAGGACAGACGCAGGTGTTGTTCGAAGTTATAGCCAAGTTTATTACTGATAAATGTTTTTAAACCCTTTAGAAGTGAATTCCAAAGTCCACAAATCAAACACCACAATTAGTCCAAATTGTGAATTGCAAAATATCCAATATACGTGATACGTGCGTTCGACAGTAACATCAAATGTTATCTCTACTGTAGTAAAAACTAAACCCTTTAAACTGGAGACAGTAAGCTCGAACGTTAAACACAAAGGGGCTTTGAGGGGTGCGCTTGGGCAGGCTATTGTGTGATAGTGCACTAGGTGATTGAGGCTGTGACAAAGTACTCATGCAGTAAGCTGAAACAGAGAATTAGGAGAGCTGAAGTGTGAAGTATATAATGTTTAAAACATATTTGACTGAATATTTAATTCAGTAAAAATCTAAACTAATAAAACTCTCAAAAATATATACAACTATCTGATCCTGTCACATGTATATCACTAGTTTCCCCTAACCATGTCAGCCTGTATGTGTGAGTACCTGTGTGTGCTGTATATCACTTGTTTCTCTTAGAGATGTCAGCCAGTATGTGTGAGAAGCTGTGTTTGCTGCCTATCACTAGTTTCTCTTACAGATGTCAGCCAGTATGTGTGAGAAGCTGTGTGTGCTGCATATCACTAGTTTCCCTTACCTATGTCAGGCTGTATATGTGAGTAGCTGTATGCGCTGCATATCACTAGTTTCCCTTACCCATGTCAAGCTGTGTGTGTGAGTAGCTGTGTGTGCTGCATATCACTAGTTTTCCTTACCCATGTCAGCCTGTATGTCTGAGAAGCCTTGTGTACTGCATATCACTAGTTTCCCTTACCTATGTCAGGCTGTATGTCCGAGAAGCCGTGTGTACTGCATATCACTAGTTTCCCTTACCCATGTCAGCCTGTATGTGTGAGTAGCTGTATGCGCTGCATATGACTAGTTTCCCTTACCCTCCAGCTGTGTGTGTGAGTAGATGTGTGTGCTGCATATCACTAGTTTTCCTTACCCAGGTCAGCCTGTATGTCTGAGAAGCCTTGTGTACTGCATATCACTAGTTTCCCTTACCCAAGTCAAGCTGCATGTGTTAGTAGCTGTGTGTGCTGCATATCACTAGTTTTCCTTACCAATGTCAGCCTGTATGTGTGAGTAGCTGTGTTTGCTCCCTATAAATAGTTTCCCTTACCCATGTCAGCCTGTATGTCCGAGAAACCGTGTGTACTGCATATCACTAGTTTCCCTTACCCATGTCAGCCTGTATGTGTGAGTAGCTTTATGTGCTGCATATCACTAGTTTCCCTTACCCATGTCAAGCTGTGTGTGTAAGTAGCTGTGTGTGCTGCATAACACTAGTTACCCTTACCCATGTCAGCCTGTATGTCTGAGAAGCCTTGTGTACTGCATATGACTAGTTTCCCTTACCCAAGTCAGCCCTTATGTGTGAGTAGCTGTGTGTGCTCCAGATAAATAGTTTCCCTTACCCATGTCAGCCTGTATGTGTGAGAAGCTGTGTGTGCTGTAAATCTCTAGTTTCCCTTATCTATATCAGCCTGTATGTGTGAGTAGCTGTGTGTACTGCATATCACTAGTTTCCCTTACCAATGTCAAGCTGTATGTGTGAGTAGCCGTGTGTACTGTATATCACTAGTTTCTCTTACCCATGTCAGCCTGTATGTCTGAGATGCTGTTGGTGCTGTATATCTCTAGTTTCTCTTATCTATATCAGCCTGTATGTGTGAGTAGCCGAGTGTACTGCATATCACTAGTTTCCCTTACCCATGTCAAGCTGTGTGTGTAAGTAGCTGTGTGTGCTGCATATCACTAGTTTCCCTTACCCAAGTCAAGCTGTATGTGTTAGTAGCTGTGTGTGCTGCATATCACTAGTTTTCCTTAGCCATGTCAGCCTGTATGTGTGAGTAGCTGTGTATGCTGCATATACATAGTTTCCCTTACCCATGTCAGCCTGTATGTGTGAGTAGTTTTATGTGCTGCATATCACTAGTTTCTCTTACCCATGTCAGCCTGTATGTCCGAGAAGCCGTGTGTACTGAATATCACTAGTTTCCCTTACCCATGTCAGCCTGTATGTGTGAGTAGCTTTATGTGCTGCATAACACTAGTTTCCCTTACCCATGTCAGCCTGTATGTGTGAGAAGCTGTGTGTGCTGCATATCACTAGTTTCTCTTACCCATATCAGCCTGTATGTCTGAGAAGCCTTGTGTACTGCATATCACTAGTTTCCCTTACCCAAGTCAGCCTGTATGTGTGAGTAGCTGTGTGTGCTCCATAGAAATAGTTCCCTTACCCATGTCAGCATGTATGTGTGAGAAGCTGTGTGTCCTGCATATCACTAGTTTCTCTTACCCATGTCAGGCTGTATGTCTGAGATGCTGTGGGTGCTGTATATCTCTAGTTTCCCTTATCTATATCAGCCTGTATGTGTGAGTAGCCGTGTGTACTGCATATCACTAGTTTCCCTTACCTATGTCAAGCTGTATGTGTGAGTAGCTGTGTGTACTGCATATCACTAGTTTCTCTTACCCATGTCAGGCTGTATGTCTGAGATGCTGTGGGTGCTGTATATCTCTAGTTTCCCTTACCTATGTCAAGCTGTATGTGTGAGTAGCCGTGTGTACTGCATATCACTAGTTTCCCTTACCAATGTCAGCCTGTATATGCGAGTAGCCGTGTGTACTGCATATCACTAGTTTATCTTACCTATGTCAGGCTGTAAGTGTGAGTTGCTGTGTGTGCTGCATATCAATAGTTTCCCTCACCCATGTCAGCCTGTATGTGTGAGAAGCTGTGGGTGCTGTATATCTCTAGTTTCCCTTATCTATATCAGCCTGTATGTGTGAGTAGCCGTGTGTACTGCATATCACTAGTTTCCCTTACCAATGTCAAGCTGTATGTGTGAGTAGCTGTGTGTACTGCATATCACTAGTTTCCCTTACCAATGTCAAGCTGTATGTGTGAATAGCCAGCCGTGTGTACTGCATATCACTAGTTTATCTTACCCATGTCAGCCTGTATGTCTGAGATGTTGTTGGTGCTGTATATCTCTAGTTTCCCTTATCTACATCAGCCTGTATGTGTGAGTAGCTGTGTGTGCTGCATATCACTAGTTTCTCTTACCTATGTCAGGCTGTACGATTGAGTAGCTGTGTGTGCTGCATATCAATAGTTTCCCTAGTCTATGTCATCCTGTATGTGTGCGTAGCTGTGTGTGCCGCATATCATTAGTTTCTCTTACCCATGTCAGCCAGTATGTGTGAGTAGCAATGTGCGCTGCATATCACTAGTTTCCCTTACCCATGTCAAGCTGTGTGTGTAAGTAGCTGTGTGTGCTGCATAACACTAGTTACCCTTACCAATGTCAAGCTGTATGTGTGAGTAGCCGTGTGTACTGCATATCACTAGTTTCTCTTACCCATGTCAGCCTGTATGTCTGAGATGCTGTTGGTGCTGTATATCTCTAGTTTCTCTTATCTATATCAGCCTGTATGTGTGAGTAGCCGAGTGTACTGCATCTCACTAGTTTCCCTTACCCATGTCAAGCTGTGTGTGTAAGTAGCTGTGTGTGCTGCGTATCACTAGTTTCACTTACCCAAGTCAAGCTGTATGTGTTAGTAGCTGTGTGTGCTGCATATCACTAGTTTTCCTTACCCATGTCAGCCTGTATGTGTGAGTAGCTGTGTGTGCTGCATATACGTAGTTTCCCTTACCCATGTCAGCCTGTATGTCCGAGAAGCCGTGTGTACTGAATATCACTAGTTTCCCTTACCCATGTCAGCCTGTATGTGTGAGAAACTGTGTGTGCTGCATATCACTAGTTTCTCTTACCCATGTCAGCCTGTTTGTCTGAGAAGCCTTGTGTACTGCATATCACTAGTTTCCCTTACCCAAGTCAGCCTGTATGTGTGAGTAGCTGTGTGTGCTCCATAGAAATAGTTTCCCTTACCCATGTCAGCATGTATATGTGAGAAGCTGTGTGTGCTGCATATCACTAGTTTCTCTTACCCATGTCAGGCTGTATGTCTGAGATGCTGTGGGTGCTGTATATCTCTAGTTTCCCTTATCTATATCAGCCTGTATGTGTGAGTAGCCGTGTGTACTGCATATCACTAGTTTCCCTTACTTATGTCAAGCTGTATGTGTGAGTAGCTGTGTGTACTGCATATCACTAGTTTCCCTTACCAATGTCAAACTGTATGTGTGAGTAGCCAGCCGTGTGTACTGCATATCACTAGTTTCTCTTACCCATGTCAGCCTGTATGTCTGAGATGTTGTTGGTGCTGTATATCTCTAGTTTCCCTTATCTATATCAGCCTGTTTGTGTGAGTAGCTGTGTGTGCTGCATATCACTAGTTTCTCTTACCTATGTCAGGCTGTACGAGTGAGTAGCTGTGTGTGCTGCATATCAATAGTTTCCCTAGTCTATGTCATCCTGTATGTGTGCGTAGCTGTGTGTGCCGCATATCATTAGTTTCTCTTACCCATGTCAGCCAGTATGTGTGAGTAGCAATGTGCGCTGCATATCACTAGTTTCCCTTACCCGTGTCAGCCTGTGTGTGTGAGTAGCTGTATGAGCTGCATATCACTTATGTCACTTACCCATGTCAGCCTGTATGTGTGTGTAGCTGTATGTGCTGGATATCTCTAACATCCCTAGCCTACGTCAGGCTGTATGTGTGTGTAGCTGTATGTGCTGCATATCACTAGCATCCCTGGCTTATGTCAGGCTGTATGTGTGTGTAGCTGTGTGTGCTGCATATCACTAACATCCCTAGCCTATGTCAGGCTGTATGTGTTTGTAGCTGTGTGTGCTGCATATCACGAGCATCCCTAGCCCATGTCAGCCTGTATGTGTCTGTGGCTCTGTTTGCGGCATATCACTAGTTTCCCTTACCCATGGTTGATATAGATGAGGCCACATGGTGTTACACATGTGTTTTTCTGCACCCTGAGTCACTTCGAGCTTAGCAATCACACCTCCCCTTTGTCTGCACTAACTTCATCTTCATATGTATGTACCGTGTATGTACCGCCATTGAATTGTGTATTGGATGTTTCACCACCACCATCAGTGAGATCAAGACGACAATGACACATGTCATCCCAGATGTTTCACACTCACGATATCAACAACGATTAACGAACTTAACCATTAAACTTATTAAACGCTTCCTAAATAATATGCTTATAAACATCTATTGGATTAATAGAATACCTTCCTGTAAATGAATGACAGTAATCACCTCAAACACCACAATTAATAATTGTTGTGTTACTCAGAGGCGAAATCGTATTATTATTTATCATTTAACTAAAGCATTTACCCATGTCAGCCTGTATCATCAGCTGTATCATCATCCCGTTAATCGGTATTTGCCTCGCCAAAGGCTCTGCAAATACCGATTAACTAAGACTCCGTTGATATTACCCATATTAAAAAACACTTGTGATGAATCCTCTATTTATTTGAATAGAACAAACTACAATCAGAAGAAAATGTAATATTATTGCTATACTCTCTGAGGCTGAGTGCTAAGATTCTAGTCGACTACAAGTTTGTATAATTCAATTACATGACACATTTATTTTAAAAGACCTTTCATGCCGTTAATGCCACAGTACACATTTATAACATGACCATAAAAACACAAATGATTTATCGGCGCAGTCGCACTAATATCTACGTGAACGATTCTTTATTCCTAGTTTAGCTTTATTTTTAAGTGTTTCCTATTCAACTATTCAGATAAAAGAAACAGCTCACTGTGGAGGTTCACAGTTTCAAATCATATATCAAGTTATTGTGTAAGGGTGTCTGGATGTGTCATCGAAAGTTATATGGACTTCTTGGCGCAGATGCCTCAAACGTAAAACCCATGATTCTTAAATTGAACTTGAAAAAATATCATCATGATATCACTGGTTCAGCGACAAACTTTCTTCTCTCAAACTCTCGACCTGTACATGGACGAGTAGCTACTCCGTTAGCCTGATTTATCCCACCAGTTAAGTAGCTTACTGCAACACGTTTTCATTCACCCGTTATTACTCGAGAAGATAACTTATTTAAGCGATCAAGGCTTACCTTCTGCCATATCGGAGTCGTTTTTTCGCAACCATTATTATGCCTTTACATCTACGACTTACGACTTTGTGGGTCCTGGTATAAGCCAAAGAACATAATTATATACGCTCACCAAAATGTCGCCACACAAACAAGCCATCTTACCCTGATTTGTATATCACGAGTTTTTGTCTCGTGGTCCAAGTACAATAACATTTACTCTCACCAAAATGTTTCCACACACACACATCATCTCACCCCGATGTTCAGCGAGCCGAACACAATAGTGATAATTCCCACCTGTGGAGGGCGCCACAACTTCTCTGTGATGTAGTCAAAAGCTATTTCAAACTTGTAGCGGGCGACAAGTCTAAAAAAGTCTTGCTTCAAGTAGCCTGCTATACCATTGAGATTTTTTAATCTGTGGCGAACAGAGAAAGACTGGTTACAATTTAATAGTTGCAAAGTGTTTTGTTTTCATTCCACACAGCATGTATCTTTCTAACAAAATATATAGAATTGCTCAGTCAACATTGTGATAAAACTGAGTGCATTTAGGTCGAAAATGTGTGAATGTTGTAAATATTATGAGCTATGAGCGTGTGTGTGTGTGTGTGCGTGCGTGCGTGCGTGCGTGTGCGTGCGTGTGTGTGTGTTTGCGTGCGTGCGTGCGTGTGTGTGTGTGTATGTATGTGTGTGTGTGTTTGTGTTTTTGTGTGTGTGCGTGCGTGCGTGTGCGTGCGTGTGTGTTTGCGTGCGTGCGTGCGTGCGTGTGTGTGTGTGTGTGTGTATGTGTGTTAGTGTGTTAGTGTGTTTGTGTGTTTGTGTTTGTGGTTTGCGTAAAACCAAACTCACTCACTCTGTCCTCATCAAGTTCTTTCTGCCTGTGGGGACTAGGGGCCACGGGTGGGCCAGTCTAAAGCGCCGCGATTCGCTGTGCAGGGTTGCGTCCCTTGGGCACGCCAGAAACCTATGATTGTGGGTTCGAATCCCGGTTCGCCCCGATTATGTTTCCAGGTTTGTCAGCACCATACCCGTGCTCGTTGGTTTCACCGAAGTGGTAAACGTCTGAGACCTGCATCAGTTCGGCCATCCTCCCACATTAAGCTGACACGCCGTGATATAACTGTAATACTGTTAAAAGTGGCGTTAAACCCAACTCACACACTCACTCACTGTTGGGACTAACTATTCTTTACTGCTCAGTGTCTTTTTGTTTGTCAGCCAGTGGGTGGTGAGCGGGTTGTCAGCTCTAGAGTGCTCCTGAAGGAAAACACCCAATCTTTGTTAATGGCACAGCAAAAAAAATGCAGTTTCCGGTATCCGGATACCTGCCGGATACCACCGGACACTTACCCAAAACGCGTCCGGGTATCCGGTGGCAGATACCTTGCCGGATACCAGATCCGTGGTATCCGGCATGGACACCTCACCTGAAAGTATGCCACCTGGAATCCGGGTATCCGGCACCGGATACCTCAATCTGGGTGTCCAAGGATCCGCACCGGATACCAAGAATCCGGCACCGGATACCTCATTCTGAGTTTCCAAAAACATGTCACAATTTGGGGGTGCATTTTGTTCAATTAAGTGTGAAACACCTAAATATATATTGGAAACTAACCATGAAAATTGAACATTGCTGAAGGTATCCGGCGGGTATCCGGATGCAATTTTTCGAGATGTCTTATTTCTGGTAAATAATGTTAGCCTGGGCATATCAGATAGCTGTGGTAATATTCTGTGTCATTTTAGTTGTAAATATCCCCTTAAAGTTGAGATCTATGGGCATGTACTTTTGGAGAAGACAATTTTTTTCAATTTCATCTATAATTCTTTTTAGATGTTAAGCTGTTTAATGAACAAACATCAGTTCTAATACATGTATGATGATATCCTTTAATTTCATGTTCAGACTTCCAGATTATTCTGAGTGAAAGTATAAACTCATCGACTGTGTGCTCACTTGGACCTTTGGTCCTAGTGAGATGATAATATGATTATTTGTAAAGGTACAAGTACTTGTTATGAGCATACCAGCTTCATTTAAGTTTGAAACACAATATGCCTCACTCTGAGGGTGACATGTACCAGATTTCATCACACTACAGAGAGCTGTTCCTCAGTTACTGTGAACATTTTTACTGAAAGACATTGAAAGCTAATTTGACCTTCAATATCAGTTGCGACTATTTCAAAAACAATTGTAAAGTGCTTCATTCAGTGTAATATTGACAAACATATGACAATGATATACAACTATGTGTATAAGAGTTATTAAGACTTCTGCGGGAAAAAGGCACATTAGAGAACAAGAGTCGTCAGAAAGATGACATATCCCCCCGGCAGCTGTCTGTAAAGTAACCACTAGTGCATTTCTGTATGTAATGAGTCAACAGTTGAATGTTCTTTAAGAAGCATACATTGTTTACCCACAAAAGATCCACCATGGTCGCATCCATATGAATGCCAAGTTTCGATCAAATACATTGAATGTTTTTCGAATTCTGCCCCAGAAATGAACCTCATCCCCAATTGAGTAAATGTCCAACTTGATTCCATTAAAAAAAAAATAAAAATAAAAATAGAAAAATCCCAAAATTTGAAAGGCACCACTTCAGTATGTGCATGATAGCTTTGCCAAGTTTCGATCAAATACACTGAATGGTTTTCGAATTCTGCCCCGGAAACGAACCCCATCCCCAATTGAGTCTATGTCCAACTTCATTCCATAAAAATTTAAAAAAATAAAAATTAGAAAAATCCCAAAATATCAAAAGCCACCACTTCAGTATGTGCCTGATAAGAGTTGCCAAGTTTCGATCAAATACGCTGAATGGTTTGGGAATCCTGCCCCGGAAAAGGAAATGATTACGGACGGACAGACGGACAGACAGGCTGATCACTATATCCCCCGTATTATATGCCAGGGGATAAAAAGTAAGTGTATGACCTGTTGCCAACTTCTATCCCTGCCCTAAGGAAGAGTTTGGCCATTAACAATTTTTTTGTCTGGCTGTGACATTGACCTTCGACATAGCAGATCAATGTGTTATTCCAAAGATGTCCAAGCAATGCATGGTTTTATACGATAACTGTGGCTATCAAACTGGGGCAAAATATTGGAAAATCCCCATTTACACAGCTGGCTAAAGAAACAAACAACAAACAAATTATCAATTTCTTTTATTTATATGCATATATCACACATTGAACAGTGTTCATATAATGGTTCCTGATGCAGTATGCACTTTCCTCCTATTCTTCAATACTCATAACAGAGCAGGATAACTGTTCGCTTGAAAGCATCAGCAGACCATGCTCACCAGTTCAGAGTTACTTGCCCTCAAACATCCTTTTCCTTCTATACTGCCATGGAAAAACAGGAACCAGGATGAGGGGAGGCCAGATGGGCTCTATCCCTGTTGCATTGTGTTAGTAGAATTGTGAACATTTTATTTGGTGTTTGGGTCCACATTTATAGACAAGCAGTCGCAAACATCATTCCTTTCAAGTGATTACCACATGGCCAAAGACAATAATTTCTTCAACGTGCTTGAAGGATCCCACTCCGACTTGGCATTGGTTGGTCTTCTCACATTTGCCTGACCACCCTTTGTGAGTGTGTCCCAGTGTCAATTGGCATATAACTTCTCGGTAGGCTCCCATTGAAATAACAGGACTCTCCTCATCGCTGTCTGCCAATCACTTCGGATATCTGGAAGGGTCCTTCCAGACTGTCAACCTGTCATCCGGGTATCTCAAGCTGGACTTCAGTTTCTGCAAAATTATGTATAAAGATTGTAGCAAAAGAAAAGAATTGTTGCAACATGTACTTACAGATAAAGGCAGCAAATTCACTTAATTTATCATCTTTGAGTTTTGTTATATACCAAACATTTGAGATATATATTGTTCCATGCTGATGAGTTGAAACAATCATTAACTGACATCTCTTAAAAATGTTCCTAGCAACCTATGCTTGCCATACAAGCCAAAGTAATAGATGAGGTAGCAAGTGGGCTCATTGAAAGCTCGTAATCGTACCCAATAACATGGGATGTTGTCCATAACAGTCATCATCGGTGCGTCTGGATCGAGCTCATAACATTAATCTCTGGTTTGTCTAGTTGAGATTTGAGATTTGATTAATTTATAATCCTTGTCATTTAGCCGAACTATTGCTGGATGTGGTGTTAAATGAGTGAATTGGGTTTAACGCCTCTTTGAACAGTATTCCAGTTATATCACGGCATGTAAGCTTGATGTGGGAAGAAAGCCCGAAGTGATGCAGGTCTTACATGTTTACCACTTTGATGAAACCCACAAGCAAGTGTATGATGCTACCCTCGATTCAAACCCACGACCATCGGTTTCTGACAAGCCCAAGAGATGCAACTATGCACAGCAAGTTGTAGTGCCTTTGATAATTAGGCCATCCATGCCAACAGGTGATAAAGAACAAGCAAACTGAAGAAATATTTGCAGAATAGCTACATGAACATGATGAACCAAACAGAATAATTTCAAATATTTACCACTCACTGCTACTCTTCTCTTGTTCCTCATTGCTTCCCTTTTTCCATTGATGCTGTGCAGATGACCGACTCATTCATTCATCCAGACATTCTGCAAACATAAGTAGCATTCACATTAGAGAAATGTCCAAACTGTACATGCTGTACATTGAATTCAATTGAAAAGGCCCCAGTTGAGTTTCCAACTTAGAACTGTCCTTATTAAAATATTTCATCCCAAACATTCAGAGATAAAACATAACCCCATATTTAACAACTGTCAAACAATTATTTGACAACAAAGCCAGGGTCATTCAACATACACTTTACATAAGGAATCACTTGTTGCAAAAAAGATCCTCGCCAAGGTCAGAGTCATTCCATGAAATATTGAATGATTAAGTTATGAAGCTTATACAAAACAAGGACATAACAGTGTAATTATAACACTATCCTAAGCGTAAAAAAAATAAAGTCTTTGGTGGCCATTATTGTAAATTATAATCTGTATTAGCATCCCACGAAAGTTAAGAGTTAATAATCGTTCCTAGATCTTGGTACTTTTCTTCATTATCTATAAAAAATCGGATCCTGTCACAAAAATTAGATCCGCTTTTTTATAGATAATGAAGAAAAGTACCAAGATCTAGGAACGATTATTAACTCTTAACTTTCGTGGGATGCTAATACAGATTATAATTTACAATAATGGCCACCAAAGACTTTATTTTTTTTACGCTTAGGATAGTGTTATAATTACACTGTTATGTCCTTGTTTTGTATAAGCTTCATAACTTAATCATTCAATATTTCATGGAATGACTCTGACCTTGGCGAGGATCTTTTTTGCAACAAGTGATTCCTTATGTAAAGTGTATGTTGAATGACCCTGGCTTTGTTGTCAAATAATTGTTTGACAGTTGTTAAATATGGGGTTATGTTTTATCTCTGAATGTTTGGGATGAAATATTTTAATAAGGACAGTTCTAAGTTGGAAACTCAACTGGGGCCTTTTCAATTGAATTCAATGTACAGCATGTACAGTTTGGACATTTCTCTAATGTGAATGCTACTTATGTTTGCAGAATGTCTGGATGAATGAATGAGTCGGTCATCTGCACAGCATCAATGGAAAAAGGGAAGCAATGAGGAACAAGAGAAGAGTAGCAGTGAGTGGTAAATATTTGAAATTATTCTGTTTGGTTCATCATGTTCATGTAGCTATTCTGCAAATATTTCTTCAGTTTGCTTGTTCTTTATCACCTGTTGGCATGGATGGCCTAATTATCAAAGGCACTACAACTTGCTGTGCATAGTTGCATCTCTTGGGCTTGTCAGAAACCGATGGTCGTGGGTTTGAATCGAGGGTAGCATCATACACTTGCTTGTGGGTTTCATCAAAGTGGTAAACATGTAAGACCTGCATCACTTCGGGCTTTCTTCCCACATCAAGCTTACATGCCGTGATATAACTGGAATACTGTTCAAAGAGGCGTTAAACCCAATTCACTCATTTAACACCACATCCAGCAATAGTTCGGCTAAATGACAAGGATTATAAATTAATCAAATCTCAAATCTCAACTAGACAAACCAGAGATTAATGTTATGAGCTCGATCCAGACGCACCGATGATGACTGTTATGGACAACATCCCATGTTATTGGGTACGATTACGAGCTTTCAATGAGCCCACTTGCTACCTCATCTATTACTTTGGCTTGTATGGCAAGCATAGGTTGCTAGGAACATTTTTAAGAGATGTCAGTTAATGATTGTTTCAACTCATCAGCATGGAACAATATATATCTCAAATGTTTGGTATATAACAAAACTCAAAGATGATAAATTAAGTGAATTTGCTGCCTTTATCTGTAAGTACATGTTGCAACAATTCTTTTCTTTTGCTACAATCTTTATACATAATTTTGCAGAAACTGAAGTCCAGCTTGAGATACCCGGATGACAGGTTGACAGTCTGGAAGGACCCTTCCAGATATCCGAAGTGATTGGCAGACAGCGATGAGGAGAGTCCTGTTATTTCAATGGGAGCCTACCGAGAAGTTATATGCCAATTGACACTGGGACACACTCACAAAGGGTGGTCAGGCAAATGTGAGAAGACCAACCAATGCCAAGTCGGAGTGGGATCCTTCAAGCACGTTGAAGAAATTATTGTCTTTGGCCATGTGGTAATCACTTGAAAGGAATGATGTTTGCGACTGCTTGTCTATAAATGTGGACCCAAACACCAAATAAAATGTTCACAATTCTACTAACACAATGCAACAGGGATAGAGCCCATCTGGCCTCCCCTCATCCTGGTTCCTGTTTTTCCATGGCAGTATAGAAGGAAAAGGATGTTTGAGGGCAAGTAACTCTGAACTGGTGAGCATGGTCTGCTGATGCTTTCAAGCGAACAGTTATCCTGCTCTGTTATGAGTATTGAAGAATAGGAGGAAAGTGCATACTGCATCAGGAACCATTATATGAACACTGTTCAATGTGTGATATATGCATATAAATAAAAGAAATTGATAATTTGTTTGTTGTTTGTTTCTTTAGCCAGCTGTGTAAATGGGGATTTTCCAATATTTTGCCCCAGTTTGATAGCCACAGTTATCGTATAAAACCATGCATTGCTTGGACATCTTTGGAATAACACATTGATCTGCTATGTCGAAGGTCAATGTCACAGCCAGACAAAAAAATTGTTAATGGCCAAACTCTTCCTTAGGGCAGGGATAGAAGTTGGCAACAGGTCATACACTTACTTTTTATCCCCTGGCATATAATACGGGGGATATAGTGATCAGCCTGTCTGTCCGTCTGTCCGTCCGTAATCATTTCCTTTTCCGGGGCAGGATTCCCAAACCATTCAGCGTATTTGATCGAAACTTGGCAACTCTTATCAGGCACATACTGAAGTGGTGGCTTTTGATATTTTGGGATTTTTCTAATTTTTATTTTTTTAAATTTTTATGGAATGAAGTTGGACATAGACTCAATTGGGGATGGGGTTCGTTTCCGGGGCAGAATTCGAAAACCATTCAGTGTATTTGATCGAAACTTGGCAAAGCTATCATGCACATACTGAAGTGGTGCCTTTCAAATTTTGGGATTTTTCTATTTTTATTTTTATTTTTTTTTTAATGGAATCAAGTTGGACATTTACTCAATTGGGGATGAGGTTCATTTCTGGGGCAGAATTCGAAAAACATTCAATGTATTTGATCGAAACTTGGCATTCATATGGATGCGACCATGGTGGATCTTTTGTGGGTAAACAATGTATGCTTCTTAAAGAACATTCAACTGTTGACTCATTACATACAGAAATGCACAAGTGGTTACTTTACAGACAGCTGCCGGGGGGATATGTCATCTTTCTGACGACTCTTGTTCTCTAATGTGCCTTTTTCCCGCAGAAGTCTTAATAACTCTTATACACATAGTTGTATATCATTGTCATATGTTTGTCAATATTACACTGAATGAAGCACTTTACAATTGTTTTTGAAATAGTCGCAACTGATATTGAAGGTCAAATTAGCTTTCAATGTCTTTCAGTAAAAATGTTCACAGTAACTGAGGAACAGCTCTCTGTAGTGTGATGAAATCTGGTACATGTCACCCTCAGAGTGAGGCATATTGTGTTTCAAACTTAAATGAAGCTGGTATGCTCATAACAAGTACTTGTACCTTTACAAATAATCATATTATCATCTCACTAGGACCAAAGGTCCAAGTGAGCACACAGTCGATGAGTTTGTACTTTCACTCAGAATAATCTGGAAGTCTGAACATGAAATTAAAGGATATCATCATACATGTATTAGAACTGATGTTTGTTCATTAAACAGCTTAACATCTAAAAAGAATTATAGATGAAATTGAAAAAAATTGTCTTCTCCAAAAGTACATGCCCATAGATCTCAACTTTAAGGGGATATTTACAACTAAAATGACACAGAATATTACCACAGCTATCTGATATGCCCAGGCTAACATTATTTACCAGAAATAAGACATCTCGAAAAATTGCATCCGGATACCCGCCGGATACCTTCAGCAATGTTCAATTTTCATGGTTAGTTTCCAATATATATTTAGGTGTTTCACACTTAATTGAACAAAATGCACCCCCAAATTGTGACATGTTTTTGGAAACTCAGAATGAGGTATCCGGTGCCGGATTCTTGGTATCCGGTGCGGATCCTTGGACACCCAGATTGAGGTATCCGGTGCCGGATACCCGGATTCCAGGTGGCATACTTTCAGGTGAGGTGTCCATGCCGGATACCACGGATCTGGTATCCGGCAAGGTATCTGCCACCGGATACCCGGACGCGTTTTGGGTAAGTGTCCGGTGGTATCCGGCAGGTATCCGGATACCGGAAACTGCATTTTTTTTGCTGTGCCATTAACAAAGATTGGGTGTTTTCCTTCAGGAGCACTCTAGAGCTGACAACCCGCTCACCACCCACTGGCTGACAAACAAAAAGACACTGAGCAGTAAAGAATAGTTAGTCCCAACAGTGAGTGAGTGTGTGAGTTGGGTTTAACGCCACTTTTAACAGTATTACAGTTATATCACGGCGTGTCAGCTTAATGTGGGAGGATGGCCGAACTGATGCAGGTCTCAGACGTTTACCACTTCGGTGAAACCAACGAGCACGGGTATGGTGCTGACAAACCTGGAAACATAATCGGGGCGAACCGGGATTCGAACCCACAATCATAGGTTTCTGGCGTGCCCAAGGGACGCAACCCTGCACAGCGAATCGCGGCGCTTTAGACTGGCCCACCCGTGGCCCCTAGTCCCCACAGGCAGAAAGAACTTGATGAGGACAGAGTGAGTGAGTTTGGTTTTACGCAAACCACAAACACAAACACACAAACACACTAACACACTAACACACATACACACACACACACACACACGCACGCACGCACGCACGCAAACACACACGCACGCACACGCACGCACGCACACACACAAAAACACAAACACACTCACACACATACATACACACACACACGCACGCACGCACGCAAACACACACACACGCACGCACACGCACGCACGCACGCACGCACACACACACACACACGCTCATAGCTCATAATATTTACAACATTCACACATTTTCGACCTAAATGCACTCAGTTTTATCACAATGTTGACTGAGCAATTCTATATATTTTGTTAGAAAGATACATGCTGTGTGGAATGAAAACAAAACACTTTGCAACTATTAAATTGTAACCAGTCTTTCTCTGTTCGCCACAGATTAAAAAATCTCAATGGTATAGCAGGCTACTTGAAGCAAGACTTTTTTAGACTTGTCGCCCGCTACAAGTTTGAAATAGCTTTTGACTACATCACAGAGAAGTTGTGGCGCCCTCCACAGGTGGGAATTATCACTATTGTGTTCGGCTCGCTGAACATCGGGGTGAGATGATGTGTGTGTGTGAAAACATTTTGGTGAGAGTAAATGTTATTGTACTTGGACCACGAGACAAAAACTCGTGATATACAAATCAGGGTAAGATGTCTTGTTTGTGTGGCGACATTTTGGTGAGCGTATATAATTATGTTCTTTGGCTTATACCAGGACCCACAAAGTCGTAAGTCGTAGATGTAAAGGCATAATAATGGTTGCGAAAAAACGACTCCGATATGGCAGAAGGTAAGCCTTGATCGCTTAAATAAGTTATCTTCTCGAGTAATAACGGGTGAATGAAAACGTGTTGCAGTAAGCTACTTAACTGGTGGGATAAATCAGGCTAACGGAGTAGCTACTCGTCCATTTACAGGTCGAGAGTTTGAGAGAAGAAAGTTTGTCGCTGAACCAGTGATATCATGATGATATTTTTTCAAGTTCAATTTAAGAATCATGGGTTTTACGTTTGAGGCATCTGCGCCAAGAAGTCCATATAACTTTCGATGACACATCCAGACACCCTTACACAATAACTTGATATATGATTTGAAACTGTGAACCTCCACAGTGAGCTGTTTCTTTTATCTGAATAGTTGAATAGGAAACACTTAAAAATAAAGCTAAACTAGGAATAAAGAATCGTTCACGTAGATATTAGTGCGACTGCGCCGATAAATCATTTGTGTTTTTATGGTCATGTTATAAATGTGTACTGTGGCATTAACGGCATGAAAGGTCTTTTAAAATAAATGTGTCATGTAATTGAATTATACAAACTTGTAGTCGACTAGAATCTTAGCACTCAGCCTCAGAAAGTATAGCAATAATATTACATTTTCTTCTGATTGTAGTTTGTTCTATTCAAATAAATAGAGGATTCATCACAAGTGTTTTTTAATATGGGTAATATCAACGGAGTCTTAGTTAATCGGTATTTGCAGAGCCTTTGGCGAGGCAAATACCGATTAACGGGATGATGATACAGCTGATGATACAGGCTGACATGGGTAAATGCTTTAGTTAAATGATAAATAATAATACGATTTCGCCTCTGAGTAACACAACAATTATTAATTGTGGTGTTTGAGGTGATTACTGTCATTCATTTACAGGAAGGTATTCTATTAATCCAATAGATGTTTATAAGCATATTATTTAGGAAGCGTTTAGTAAGTTTAATGGTTAAGTTCGTTAATCGTTGTTGATATCGTGAGTGTGAAACATCTGGGATGACATGTGTCATTGTCGTCTTGATCTCACTGATGGTGGTGGTGAAACATCCAATACACAATTCAATGGCGGTACATACACGGTACATACATATGAAGATGAAGTTAGTGCAGACAAAGGGGAGGTGTGATTGCTAAGCTCGAAGTGACTCAGGGTGCAGAAAAACACATGTGTAACACCATGTGGCCTCATCTATATCAACCATGGGTAAGGGAAACTAGTGATATGCCGCAAACAGAGCCACAGACACATACAGGCTGACATGGGCTAGGGATGCTCGTGATATGCAGCACACACAGCTACAAACACATACAGCCTGACATAGGCTAGGGATGTTAGTGATATGCAGCACACACAGCTACACACACATACAGCCTGACATAAGCCAGGGATGCTAGTGATATGCAGCACATACAGCTACACACACATACAGCCTGACGTAGGCTAGGGATGTTAGAGATATCCAGCACATACAGCTACACACACATACAGGCTGACATGGGTAAGTGACATAAGTGATATGCAGCTCATACAGCTACTCACACACACAGGCTGACACGGGTAAGGGAAACTAGTGATATGCAGCGCACATTGCTACTCACACATACTGGCTGACATGGGTAAGAGAAACTAATGATATGCGGCACACACAGCTACGCACACATACAGGATGACATAGACTAGGGAAACTATTGATATGCAGCACACACAGCTACTCACTCGTACAGCCTGACATAGGTAAGAGAAACTAGTGATATGCAGCACACACAGCTACTCACACATACAGGCTGATATAGATAAGGGAAACTAGAGATATACAGCACCAACAACATCTCAGACATACAGGCTGACATGGGTAAGAGAAACTAGTGATATGCAGTACACACGGCTGGCTACTCACACATACAGTTTGACATTGGTAAGGGAAACTAGTGATATGCAGTACACACAGCTACTCACACATACAGCTTGACATAAGTAAGGGAAACTAGTGATATGCAGTACACACGGCTACTCACACATACAGGCTGATATAGATAAGGGAAACTAGAGATATACAGCACCCACAGCTTCTCACACATACAGGCTGACATGGGTGAGGGAAACTATTGATATGCGGCACACACAGCAACTCACACTTACAGCCTGACATAGGTAAGATAAACTAGTGATATGCAGTACACACGGCTACTCGCATATACAGGCTGACATTGGTAAGGGAAACTAGTGATATGCAGTACACACGGCTACTCACACATACAGCTTGACATAGGTAAGGGAAACTAGTGATATGCAGTACACACGGCTACTCACACATACAGCTTGACATAGGTAAGGGAAACTAGTGATATGCAGTGCACACGGCTACTCACACATACAGGCTGATATAGATAAGGGAAACTAGAGATATACAGCACCCACAGCATCTCAGACATACAGCCTGACATGGGTGAGAGAAACTAGTGATATGCATGAGACGCTGCTCCTCACACATACATGCTGACATGGGTAAGGGAAACTATTTCTATGGAGCACACACAGCTACTCACACATACAGGCTGACTTGGGTAAGGGAAACTAGTGATATTCAGTACACAAGGCTTCTCAGACATACAGGCTGACATGGGTAAGAGAAACTAGTGATATGCAACACACACAGCTTCTCACACATACAGGCTGACATGGGTAAGGGAAACTAGTGATATGCAGCACATAAAGCTACTCACACATACAGGCTGATATAGATAAGGGAAACTAGAGATATACAGCACCAACAACATCTCAGACATACAGGCTGACATGGGTAAGAGAAACTAGTGATATGCAGTACACACGGCTACTCACACATACAGCTTGACATTGGTAAGGGAAACTAGTGATATGCAGTACACACAGCTACTCACACATACAGCTTGACATAGGTAAGGGAAACTAGTGATATGCAGTACAAACGGCTACTCACACATTCAGCTTGACATTGGTAAGGGAAACTAGTGATATGCAGTACACACGGCTACTCACACATACAGCTTGACATAGGTAAGGGAAACTAGTGATATGCAGTACACACAGCTACTCACACATACAGCTTGACATAGGTAAGGGAAACTAGTGATATGCAGTACACACGGCTACTCACACATACAGGCTGATAAAGATAAGGGAAACTAGAGATATACAGCACCCACAGCATCTCAGACATACAGCCTGACATGGGTAAGAGAAACTAGTGATATGCAGCACACACAGCTTCTCACATATACATGCTGACATGGGTAAGGGAAACTATTTCTATGGAGCACACACAGCTACTCACACATACAGGCTGACTTGGGTAAGGGAAACTAGTGATATGCAGTACACAAGGCTTCTCAGACAAACAGGCTGACATGGGTAAGAGAAACTAGTGATATGCAGCACACACAGTTTCTCACACATACAGCCTGACATGGGTAAGGGAAACTAGTGATATTCAGTACACACGGCTTCTCGGACATACAGGCTGACATGGGTAAGGGAAACTACGTATATGCAGCACACACAGCTACTCACACATACAGGCTGACATGGGTAAGGGAACTATTTCTATGGAGCACACACAGCTACTCACACATACAGCTTGACTTGGGTAAGTGAAACTAGTGATATGCAGCACACACAGCTACTTACACACACAGCTTGACATGGGTAAGGGAAACTAGTGAGATGCAGTACACTCGGCTACTCACACATACAGGCTGATATAGATAAGAGAAACTAGAGATATACAGCACCAACAGCATCTCAGACATACAGGCTGACATGGGTAAGAGAAACTAGTGATATGCAGTACACACGGCTACTCACACATACAGCTTGACATTGGTAAGGGTAACTAGTGTTATGCAGAACACACAGCTACTTACACACACAGCTTGACATGGGTAAGGGAAACTAGTGATATGCAGCGCACATTGCTACTCACACATACTGGCTGACATGGGTAAGAGAAACTAATGATATGCGGCACACACAGCTACGCACACATACAGGATGACATAGACTAGGGAAACTATTGATATGCAGCACACACAGCTACTCACTCGTACAGCCTGACATAGGTAAGAGAAACTAGTAATATGCAGCACACACAGCTACTCACACATACAGGCTGATGTAGATAAGGGAAACTAGAGATATACAGCACCAACAACATCTCAGACATACAGGCTGACATGGGTAAGAGAAACTAGTGATATGCAGTACACACGGCTGGCTATTCACACATACAGCTTGACATTGGTAAGGGAAACTAGTGATATGCAGTACACACAGCTACTCACACATACAGCTTGACATTGGTAAGGGAAACTAGTGATATGCAGTACACACGGCTACTCACACATACAGGCTGATATAGATAAGGGAAACTAGAGATATACAGCACCCACAGCTTCTCACACATACAGGCTGACATGGGTGAGGGAAACTATTGATATGCAGCACACACAGCAACTCACACTTACAGCCTGACATAGGTAAGATAAACTAGTGATATGCAGTACACACGGCTACTCGCATATACAGGCTGACATTGGTAAGGGAAACTAGTGATATGCAGTACACACGGCTACTCACACATTCAGCTTGACATTGGTAAGGGAAACTAGTGATATGCAGTACACACGGCTACTGACACATACAGCTTGACATAGGTAAGTGAAACTAGTGATATGCAGTACACACGGCTACTCACACATACAGCTTGACATAGGTAAGGGAAACTAGAGATATACAGCACCCACAGCATCTCAGAGATACAGCCTGACATGGGTAAGAGAAACTAGTGATATGCAGTACACACAGCTACTCACACATACAGCTTGACATAGGTAAGGGAAACTAGTGATATGCAGTACACACGGCTACTCACACATACAGGCTGATATAGATAAGGGAAACTAGAGATATACAGCACCCACAGCATCTCAGACATACAGCCTGACATGGGTAAGAGAAACAAGTGATATGCAGGACACACAGCTTCTCACACATACATGCTGACATGGGTAAGGGAACTATTTCTATGGAGCACACACAGCTACTCACACATACAGGCTGACTTGGGTAAGGGAAACTAGTGATATGCAGTACACAAGGCTTCTCAGACATACAGGCTGATATGGGTAAGAGAAACTAGTGATATGCAGCACACACAGCTTCTCACACATACAGGCTGACATGGGTAAGGGAAACTAGTGTTATGCAGCACATAAAGCTACTCACACATACAGGCTGACATGGGTAACGGAAACTAGTGATATTCAGTACACACGGCTTCTCGGACATACAGGCTGACATGGGTAAGAGAAACTAGTGATATGCAGCACATAAAACTACTCACACATACAGGCTGACATGGGTAAGGGAAACTATGTATATGCAGCACACACAGCTACTCACACATACAGGCTGACATGGCTAAGGAAAACTTGTGATATGCAGCACACACAGCTACTAACACATACAGCTTGACTTGGGTAAGGGAAACTAGTGATATGCAGCACACACAGCTACTTACACACACAGCTTGACATGGGTAAGGGAAACTAGTGATATGCAGTACACTCGGCTACTCACACATACAGGCTGATATAGATAAGAGAAACTAGAGATATACAGCACCAACAGCATCTCAGACATACAGGCTGACATGGGTAAGAGAAACTAGTGATATACAGTACACACGGCTACTCACACATACAGCTTGACATTGGTAAGGGTAACTAGTGTTATGCAGCACACACAGCTACTTACACACACAGCTTGACATGGGTAAGGGAAACTAGTGATATGCAGTACACTCGGCTATTCACACATACAGGCTGATATAGATAAGAGAAACTAGAGATATACAGCACCAACAGCATCTCAGACATACAGGCTGACATGGGTAAGAGAAACTAGTGATATGCAGTACACACAGCTACTCACACATACAGGCTGATATAGATAAGGGAAACTAGAGATTTACAGCACACACAGCTTCTCACACATACAGGCTGACATGGGTAAGGGAAACTATTTATCTGGAGCACACACAGCTACTCACACATAAGGGCTGACTTGGGTAAGGGAAACTAGTCATATGCAGCACATAAAGCTACTCACACATACAGGCTGACATGGGTAAGGGAAACTAGTGATATGCAGTACACACGGTTTCTCGGACATACAGGCTGACATGGGTAAGGGAAACTATTTATAGGCAGCAAACACAGCTACTCACACATACAGGCTGACATTGGTAAGGAAAACTAGTGATATGCAGCACACACAGCTACTAACACATGCAGCTTGACTTGGGTAAGGGAAACTAGTGATATGCAGTACACAAGGCTTCTCAGACATACAGGCTGACCTGGGTAAGGAAAACTAGTGATATGCAGCACACACATCTACTCACACACACAGCTGGAGGGTAAGGGAAACTAGTCATATGCAGCGCATACAGCTACTCACACATACAGGCTGACATGGGTAAGGGAAACTAGTGATATGCAGTACACACGGCTTCTCGGACATACAGCCTGACATAGGTAAGGGAAACTAGTGATATGCAGTACACAAGGCTTCTCAGACATACAGGCTGACATGGGTAAGGAAAACTAGTGATATGCAGCACACACAGCTACTCACACACACAGCTTGACATGGGTAAGGGAAACTAGTGATATGCAGCGCATACAGCTACTCACATATACAGCCTGACATAGGTAAGGGAAACTAGTGATATGCAGCACACACAGCTTCTCACACATACTGGCTGACATCTGTAAGAGAAACTAGTGATAGGCAGCAAACACAGCTTCTCACACATACTGGCTGACATCTCTAAGAGAAACAAGTGATATACAGCACACACAGGTACTCACACATACAGGCTGACATGGTTAGGGGAAACTAGTGATATACATGTGACAGGATCAGATAGTTGTATATATTTTTGAGAGTTTTATTAGTTTAGATTTTTACTGAATTAAATATTCAGTCAAATATGTTTTAAACATTATATACTTCACACTTCAGCTCTCCTAATTCTCTGTTTCAGCTTACTGCATGAGTACTTTGTCACAGCCTCAATCACCTAGTGCACTATCACACAATAGCCTGCCCAAGCGCGCCCCTCAAAGCCCCTTTGTGTTTAACGTTCGAGCTTACTGTCTCCAGTTTAAAGGGTTTAGTTTTTACTACAGTAGAGATAACATTTGATGTTACTGTCGAACGCACGTATCACGTATATTGGATATTTTGCAATTCACAATTTGGACTAATTGTGGTGTTTGATTTGTGGACTTTGGAATTCACTTCTAAAGGGTTTAAAAACATTTATCAGTAATAAACTTGGCTATAACTTCGAACAACACCTGCGTCTGTCCTTCATGTCATGAAGCAGTCCCGGTTTCAATGGAGCCCCCAGTGAGGACTATGGCCAAGCAAGACACAGACAGCTCCCTATTGACTTCATCGTCCCTTGTCCACTACATGTGCTATGACGTCATTCTGGGAAACATCGTAACATACCGTTACACTCGTGTGAGACTCAATATAAACAGTTAATAATGTGCCTCAATCCTGTATTTCATCTTAACTCTGTCAGTGGTTATGCGATCAGACGAGATTTCAGCGTTCAGTAATATGACATTACAGAGACGTTTCCGATCTATGCATTATGCATACTTGACCTAGCAATGTAACCTTGTGTTACATGTACCCGGGTTGTATTGTGCACGTTTACACATAGACTGTTTACCATGTTGTAATTTTTGTCACGTGATATCACTAAAATTATAGTTACAAGTTTATTTTCTGGCTTTATAGAGCTTTATTGTACATATGCTTGTGATATTCCTGTGCCTGCGTGCACATATTATTTAAATGTGTTGTTTCTTTCAGTGAGCGCTCACACATTTGATATTCACTAGTAGTTAGCTTAGATCATATGTTTTTGTGTTACCCTGTGATTGCAAGTACAATGGCTGAGGGTACCATGTTGGTATGATGTGTGTGTGTGTGTGTGTGTGAATAAAGTTAGATAGCAAATCTTACATCTAAACTTTAGCAAATAAATAACTAGGCCTTAATACACCTTTAAAATTTCATCATGTAGGGCTGGTGTTGTGTTCCAAGTTCAGTGGTATTTGTATTATTGTTGTTACTTGTCTTGTGGTAGATCAATACCTTCTTGTTTATTCAGCTGCTTCATGTGTGTCAATATGGATTGTATTTGGGTTTTTGCGGTTTGCTGGGTTTATTGTTAACTTTGGTACATAAGCATTCCCCCAGTCCCATTATATTGTCCCCGCGAGCATAGATATACACTGCATGTTCACATGAGCACAGCTGTTTGCACAACATTCAACTTTTTTCCTCGGTATCTTCTACATGTGTGAAGTAATATGATGTTCTTCATCTTCACGTTTAAGTTTTTTTAGGCCATTTTCTTTCAGGTATTTCTCATACATCTCAGCTTGTAGGTCATTATGCCATGAGCACACACCCTTTTGCATAATGTTTTTGTTGTTCAGGTTATCCTGAACATACAATCATATATTTGTGGCATCACTTGCTTACATAAGGGCATCCTGCGTATGGTTGTTGACACAACATTTATGTTATCCCCTATAATTTCCTTATCACTTGCTCATGTTACAGCATCATGAGTAAACCACCACCTGAAGAGTTCGAGAAACTTATTTCTTCTTTTCAAGCTCTTGGTACCTGGCCTCCCGTTGATAATCCAGAAGACCTGGTACAGTGGAGCATACACTCAGACCAAGGTCAAGGCTGAGGATGGTTCGTCCATCCCGCCTTCTAACCAAGGTACTCAAGCACCTGTTACATTAGCACAGGCACCAAAGGTTCCATCATTTTCTGGTGACAAGAAAGGCGAAACATCTTTTGATGTTTGGAAATATCATGTTGAGTGTTTATTTCAAAACAAGTCTCTTTCACCACAGGCTGTTGTAAACAATAGTCCAACAATCCCTACGTTGTAAGGCAGCGATGGTTGCCATGTGCCTTGGGCCTGAGGCTTATATCAAGCAGCTCATTTCAAAGCTAGAGGCTACTTTTGGAAGTGTAGATAGGGGTCAATCACTACTAGCTAACTTTTATAGCTCACGTCAAGAGGCCACAAAAGAAGTTGCTTTATGGGCATGCAGGTTAGAGCATTCACTTCTCCAAGCAGAAGCACAAGGACCAGTTCCCCAGGCAACCAGGAATGAGATGCTTCGCACACAGTTATGGTCAGGGTCAAGGCCAGAACTGCGGGATCATACAGCTCATATCTATGACCAAGGAAGCACCGTTGATGATCTTCTCAGAGCCCTGTGGAGAGCTGAAGAAGATTTGCAGCAGAGAGGAGCTGGAGCCCAGAAGAAGATTTCAACTCCTAATATGGCTGCTGTAAGCACACAGGACACTGAGATGAAGGAGATAAAGGGAATGTTGAGACAGCTGTCAAGCGAAGTTGCAGATCTGAAGAAGCAACAGATTACACCACTCCCCATTCCCTCTGTCCCTTGGATGAACAGAAACCCAGGACCTATAGGACCGTCACCGATTCTGCAGCCTTCACCTCAACAGTATTGGCCACCTCTGCCAGGAACACCATCATGGTACCAGGACGAGAGAGGAAATTCTAGGAATCGGCGACCCTCTAAGGATTTTATTACTGAAGAGCCTATTTGTTTCAGGTGCAACCAGCCAGAACATATCCAGTACGGCTGCCGTGTAATTCTAGACCACAGGCGCACTTTTAACAGGAAGAAGCCTATGGGACGGGGCAAGCCATAGGCTATAGGAGGAGGCGCCCCATCAATAACCAGCAAGTTGCCATGCTAGTAGGTCAACCAAATGAAGGCAAAGTTTACATTAATGGAGTTAAAGCCACAGCTCTTTTTGATACAGGTTCTACTGTGTCATTTGTTTCCCACAGCTTTTATACCAAGGTTCTCTCAGAACTTCCCATTAAGCCTTTGGATGTATTTTTACTAATTGATTGTTCAGATGGACAGCATCTTCCGTATTATGGCCACATCAAGGTTGAGTTGCAAGAGACAGGAGCCATATCTTCACTGCCATGTATCTTACTAGTCGTTCCAGATACACCCTACCACTCAGCAGTTCCTGTGTTATTAGGTACAAACATCTTGTCAACTTGTATGGACACCTGCAAACAACAGTATGGAATTCGTTTTCTCAAAGAGGCAGATATTCATACAGCCTGGTACATGGCTTTCAGGAATATGATGCTGCAGGAGAAACAACTAGCAAGAAACAACTTGGAAGGATTAGAAGCGCTGAGACGGAACGAGTTATAATACCACCCAACACTGTAAGAGTTATTGAAGGTTATATTTTTAAGCCTCTAGTCTATAGGGATGCCATAGACAACCAACTACAGGATCTGCCATACCATCTGACCTCGATATAGCACCAACTATCATCAACTACCATCATGATGACAAGTTTATGGTACAGGTACATGTTGCCAATGTAACAACTAGGACTGTGGCTATTCCATCCCGTTCAGTACTGTGAGAACTCCAGGTCGTTAATGTTGAGGATGTTCCTGATGGTGAAAGTCAAGGTGAAGGTCAGGATGTTATCAACCTCATGGACTTCAAGGAAGCAGCAGTCACACCTGAACAGTTGAAGATTGGCAAGCAGGTTATCTCACAGTACATGGATGTATTTTCCAATGGCGAGACAGACTTAGGACATGTCCCCAATGTTAAGCATTGGATTGACCTTGAGGATGAACGACCTTTCAAGCAGAGACATAGAAGAATTGCACCATCAATGTACCAAGAAGTCAAGGAACACCGTCAACAACTGCTTGCATGTGGAGTCATCCGTCACTCATACTCCCCATGGTCATCTAATGTGGTTTTAGTCAGAAAAAAGAATGGGAAACTATGTATGTGTGTGGACTTTAGACAGCTGAATCGTCGGACTATCAAAGACTCCTACTCTCTGCCACGGATAATCGAGATGTTCGACGCACTTGCAGGATCAAGATTCTTTAGTACACTGGACATGAAGTCAGGATATCATCAAGTCGAAATTGAGGAATTGCACAAGGAAAGGACAGCTTTCACCGAAGGTCCTTTGGGGTTCTTCGAATACAACCGTATGCCGTTCGGTCTCTGCAACAGCCCTGCAAAATATCAACGGGTGATGAACGAATGCTTCGAAGGACTCCACCCCAAAATTTGTCTTATTTACATGGATGATATCATCGTCTTTTCCAGCTCATTTGAAGAACATTTAGAACGGCTTAGCCAAGTACTGCAACGATCCAGAGAGACAGGAATGAAGCTCAGTGCCGACAAGTGTTCTTTCTTCAAGAACAAGATCAAGTTTCTTGGACACATTGTGTCTGAAGATGGCATCGAGACAGATCCAGACAAGATACAGAGGATTTTGGACTGGCCTCCACCTGCAAATCCAGATGAGATACGAAAGTTTCTTGGATTTGCAGGTTATAACAGGAAATTCGTCAAGGACTTCGCCAAGATTTCCAAGCCTCTATCAGCCTTGATGCCAGCCACAAAGACCAAGCCACAAGGAAGAAACCATCCAGCCAACAAGCCAGACAAGCCATGGCAATGGGGACCACAACAGTAAACTGCGTTCCAGACGATCAAGACATGCTTTTCAACCCAGCCAGTTCTTGGGTATGGGGATTACACCAAGCCATTTGAAGTCCACACTGATGCCAGTAGACAAGGACTGGGAGCGGTCTTGTACCAGGAAAAGAATGGATTGAAGAAGGTCATCAGTTGTGAGTGTGTGAGTGAGTATGGTTTTACGCCACTTTTATCAGTATTCCAGCAATATCACGGCAGGGGACACCAGAAATGGGCTTCACACATAGTACCCATATCGGGAATCGAACCCAGGTCTTCGGCGTGACGGGCGAACGCTTTAAACACTAGGCTACCCGACCGCCCCCGTCATCAGTTATGCAAGCTGTGGACTGAGCAAGGCAGAGAGAAACTATTCAGCTCACCGTCTCGAATTTCTAGCTTTGAAACGGGCGGTGACTGAAAAGTTCAAGGATTATCTGTATGGCAATACATTCAGTGTATATACAGATAATAACCCTCTGACCTATGTGCTCAGTTCTGCAAAGTTGGATGCCACAGGTCACTGCTGGCTAGCGGCCTTGTCAGCATACAATTTTGATATCATCTACAGGCCAGGGCTCAACAACGCAGATGCTGATGGACTCTCCAGGCTGCCTGGAATAGAAGCTGAAAGACATCAGATAACATCAAAGTCAATAAGAGCTGTTTGTCACACTTTGCAGGAACATCCTTTGGTACACAGCCTCTGTTGTTCGGCAGCACCAGATTTAGAAAGCCTAGAAGATCGTGGAGAGAACCTTAAAGTGATGACAGACAGGGACTGGAGAAAGGCACAAGCTGCAGTTGTCATTCTAAGGCCATGAATTAACTTGGTGAGAAATAACAGGAAGCCAAGACGACAGGATTATCCCCCTCGTCAAGCAAATACTTCCACGCATAGGAACTTTGACAGCATGTTTCTTCAAGAAGGAATCCTTTACAGGAAAGTTAATATTAACGGCCAAGAACGACATCAGCGTGTTTTACCATCAGCCTTGATTGAGGATATGCTCAGAGGACTTCATGATGATGTGGGACACCCTGGAAGAGAAAGAACACTGTCACTCCTAAGAGATCGGTTCTTTTGTCCAGGCATGACCAACGACATGGAAGATTGGATCCAAAGATGTGACAGATGTTTGAGAAGGAAATCCCCCGCCAATGCACGTGCTCCTCTGGTCAACATCATCACCACACAGCCCTTAGAGCTCGTCTGACTGGATTTTCTAACCTTGGAATCATCAAAGGGAGGTCACCAGAATATTCTAGTCATCACAGACCACTTTACGAGGTATGCACAAGCAATCCCAACAAGGAATCAGACTGCAAAAACAACAGCAGAAGCCTTCTACAAGAACTTAATAATGCACTATGGGATTCCAAAGCGCATCCACAGTGATCAAGGCACCAACTTTGAGAGCCGCCTTATGAAGGAATTGTGCAGCCTCTTGGGAATGGAAAAAAGCCGGACAACATCTTACCACCCTATGGGCAATGGTATGGTTGAACACTTCAACCGGACACTGCTTAATATGTTGGGAATACTCAAACCAGACCAGAAAGCAGATTGGAAGACCTGCGTAGCTCCCCTTGTCTACGCCTACAACAGCATCCGGCATGAATTGACAAACCAGTCTCCATTCTTCCTTATGTTTGGTCGTGAACCTCGTCTGCCTGTAGATCTTGCATTTGGGATCGAGACCAACAAGAATCATCAGTCTCTGACAGCTTATGCAAAGTCTCTGAAGAAGAAGCTCCAAGAAGCCTATGACCTGGCGTCAAAGGCATCAAAGACTGCCCAAGTCAAACAGAAAGCCAGCTACGACTTGAAGACTAGAGGGGCCACTGTACAGAAAGGTGAGCTGTTCTCTTGCAACCAAACCAGGATATCCCTGTGTTTGTAGTGCAGAGAGAATCTGGTGAGGGGAGGAAGAGGACGTTGCATAGAAACCATCTCCTGCGCATTGGATCAGTACCAGGGATCATGAATAACAACAGAGTACCAGCAGCCAAGAAGCCAACTCCAAGACCAAGAAAGACAGCGAAGAAGACTATAGAAGAGGATATCCAGGAGGATAAGAGTCTGACTATGATGCTCCATTCTATTTTCGAGCAGTTGCTGAGGATGCTACCATCATCAGTGAAGACACTGTGGAAGAGAGTGCGGCTTGAGACAACAGGTGACGATCTACAGTCTCTTGGAGTAGCAGGTGATGCTTCTGGTGGTGACGACCAAATACCTGAAGAAGACAGCAGCACAGAAGCAGATCCTGAAGCAGTGCAACCAGCAGAAAACACTGAAGAGGAGCCGGAAGACTCAGTCAGAGAAGAGCTACCTCCTCCAGCACCACCTGATGCTAATCCTCAACCCACACCTGCACCAAGAAGAACTGGTAGACTAACAAGGAAGCCTGCCTGGCAAACCTAAGAAGATTATGTAATGTGCCAAACTTCTGACCCAGACTGGCAGCAGAGGAGTCGGCGCCTGGAACAATTGGCAGCGACCGGCATTTAAGGACACATCAGCACCAGCATCTCCAAGGCATTGCTTTCCCTTGTTGACGAAGAACCGGAATGACGAGGACGCCATTATTCAAGGTAGAGAAGTATGTGACAGGATCAGATAGTTGTATATATTTTTGAGAGTTTTATTAGTTAAGATTTTTACTGAATTAAATATTCAGTCAAATATGTTTTAAACATTATATACTTCACACTTCAGCTCTCCTAATTCTCTGTTTCAGCTTACTGCATGAGTACTTTGTCACAGCCTCAATCACCTAGTGCACACAATAGCCTGCCCAAGCGCGCCCCTCAAAGCCCCTTTTTGTTTAACGTTCGAGGTTACTGTCTCCAGTTTAAAGGGTTTAGTTTTTACTACAGTAGAGATCACATTTGATGTTACTGTCGAACGTACATATCACGTATATTGGATATTTTGCAATTCACAATTTGGACTAATTGTGGTGTTTGATTTGTGGACTTTGGAATTCACTTCTAAAGGGTTTAAAAACATTTATCAGTAATAAACTTGGCTATAACTTCGAACAACACCTGCGTCTGTCCTTCATGTCATGAAGCAGTCCCGGTTTCATACAGCACACACAGCTACTCACACATACAGGCTGACATGGGTAGGGGAAACTAGTGATAGGCAGCACACACAGCTTCTCACACATACAGGCTGACATCTGTAAGAGAAACTAGTGATATACAGCACACACAGCTACTGACACATACAGGCTGACATAGGTAAGGGAAACTATTGATATGCAGAAACACAGCTACTCACAACAGCTACTCACACATAGAGGCTGACATGGGTAAGAGAAACTATTTATATGCAGGACATACAGCTACTCACACATCCAGGCTGACATAGGTAAGAGAAACTATTTATATGCAGAAACACAGCTACTCACACATACAGGCTGACATGGGTAAGAGAAACTAGTGATATGCAGCACACACAGCTTCTCAAACATACAGGCTGACATGGGCTAGGGAAACTAGTGATATGCAGCACACACAGCTACTCACACATGCATGCTGACATGGGCTAGGGAAACTAGTGATATGCAGCACATACACACACACACACACACACAGCTACTCTCACACAGAGGCTGACATGGGCTAGGGATGTTATTGATATGCAGCGCATTCAGTTACTCACACACATACAGGCTGACATGGGTAAAGGAAACTTATCATATGCAGCACACAAAGGTACACACATACAGGCTGATATGGGTAAAGGAAACTAATCATATGTAGCACACAGTTACACACATTCAGGCTGACATGGGTAAAGGAAACTAATCATATGCAGCACATACAGGTACACACATACATGCTGACATGGGCTAGGGATGCTAGTGATATGCAGCACACAGAGCTACTCACACACACAGGCTGACATTGGCTAGGGATGCTAGTGATATGCATCACACACACAGCCACACACACACAGAGGCTGACATGGTTTAGGGATGCTAGTGATATGCAGCACACAGAGCTACTCACACATACAGGCTGACATTGGCTAGGGATGCTAGTGATATGCATCACACACACAGCCACACACACACAGAGGCTGACATGGGCCAGGGATGCTAGTGATATGCATCACACACAGCTACTCACACATACAGGCTGACATGGGCTAGGGATGGTGGTGATATGCATCACACACAGCTACACACACATACAGGCTGACATGGGCTAGGGATGTTGGTGATATGCATCACACACAGCTACACACACATACAGGCTGACATGGGTTAGGGATGCTAGTGATATGCAGCACACACAGCTACACACACACATTCAGGCTGACATGGGCTAGGGATGCTAGTGATATGCAGTTTGAAATTGTTTCCTAAGTCATTCGTTTAGGATACTGGTGAATAGTTTTCCAAAACAGTTTAATATTGGAATAGGTCTATACGAGTTTGGATCAGATTGATCGCCTTTATTTTTGAAGATAGGTTTTATAATTTCCACCATTTATAAATTACACCACATGAGAGTACAGGACTAAAAACTTCCGAATATAGTGGGGCAAGTACTCCAATGCTATCTATTATATGATCATACTCCACACAATCTAGCCCGGAAGCCTTATTTCTTTTAAGTTTCTTTGCAGCCTTTATAATTTCTCCAGTCGTTATAATCGTTGTTTAATATTTTTACATCACACACCAGTGTTGCAGTTGCACATAAGTTTTATAAAAATTATAGAAAGAATTTATATCAGGAGCTTTCGGATTTTTTTATTTCTTGCATCCTGTTAGGATCTGCCAAATACTTTAGACGAGTGGTGAAGGTTTCGGCGAAAAGACTTATTTAAATTGTCTTTATATTTACATATATTCTTATTCATACATTTCTTGTAAGCCGTTGCTTCTTGGTGATATGCCAATTTATTGAATACTGTTTTCGATTTTTTAAGACGCCGTTTTGCTTTATAGAATTTCTTACGGGATCGCCTGCATTCTATTCCGAACCATGGTTTATCTTTTTCTCGTTGTCTGAATTTTACACTGGTTTCTCTGTCTCTGAATGTTGCTCATGCAGCGTTTAACAAGCACGTACGCGAATTCATTCACGAGTCGGTTTACATTTGACGGGTCGCTATGACCTGTCCGTGCTTTGTGCACGTTTAAAAAAATAAACCGAACTGTACACTGGTCACACTTGACTGGTCTGTCAGATGATTGGGATCTCTGACAATTGTCTGACAATCAGCCTGTGCCAGTAAGGTTTGACGGACACTCTCAGACCACTGACGATTGGGACACAAGATGGAGAGGAGAGGCTTTTCGGTTGCGGGAGGTTTTATTTTCGAAAACCACGAGGCGAGTACAAAAGGCGGAACCGGAGAGCGAAGACAAGGGAGCTAACTCGGAGAGTCTTCCGTACTGCTAATAACCAGCCAACACTATTGGCGTAACTTCTTCTTTCCTGCTCCAGAAGGCCAGTGACAGAAACTGAGTAAAGAAGCAGGCTTTATGCCTGGGGATCAATATGTACATATTGGTGGTACCATACACTAACCGCCGTGTGAACGAAACTAACACAAAAATTGCCTATAATGTACAAGAAAACGTGGTAACATTATGGGAATAGTGACTAACAAAATATATGAAGTATAGGGTAGACCGTCATAGGGTAGACTTCCCTCAAGTTTATGGTATTATTCTGCCCAACACAATGTGTGAGTACACAATGACTCGCGTGAGAATAAACTCACAGGTTTTTTATAGCAGTCAAGGACCTAGTCACGTAAACGGCTAGGTAGATGACGTGAGCGTGTAGGGTACCTCTGTGTCTGTAACTGACTAGTCACGGGTTCAGAGGTGTAGACGTGGCCGGGAATATCGCTGACTGTATCTTCTTGGTCTGTTTGGGTAGTAGGGGAACTGCAGGCTGGTGCAGGCATCTCATGAGTCTGAAACTCAGGTAGAGGGTCATTCTCTGGAGGACTAGAAAGGATTAGAGGAATATGAGGTGGGTCTGGTGGTTGATGGCAGCTTGCCATGGACTTGTCTCCTTCAATGTCGTCATCCTCATTGGCCCCTGCATGAGTGCGTACTGACGTCAGCGGCATGAAATTAGGAACTTTGAAGCACTCAGACTGTTTCACTCTGTATGAAGCACTCCTCAACTGCTTCCCGGCAAACTTTTGAATGTTGCCCCCAAAACCATCTGAAAGGACCACAAGGTAGCAGTCTCCAGCTCGAGTCTTGTTACGGTCTGTGTGAAGATAAAGCAGGTCACCAACCCGTACCTGGGGACTAGAGGGTAGAACTCCCTTCGGGGCTTTTGACTTCTGGCAGTGGCGGTGTTACTGGAATGCTGGGAGTGCTGGTCAGTTATGAACTGCCTGTCGCTGATAGTAAGCTGACTGTTAGTGAATTGATCCCGTTGTGTCCATATTCCTCTGGCCGATAGGCCCCTTACCCGTATACGAGCGTTCAACCGGGCTAGGGTCACACAAAGTGTCAGAACGGTGAGAGCCACCCAAGGGATCTTGGCGTAGAAGTTCTTCTTCTAGCTCTTGGACGGCTCTTTCAGCAACCGATTTTATTGACATTCTTCACTCTCCCTATCTCAAGATTAAGTCTTTGCTCGTGAAAGAGCTTATCATTGATGATGGAGGCAAATCCAGTGGCAGGGTCTGTTAGGATCACAGCTACTGGACCGTCTAATGGTCGGAGTTCAGCACAAAGTGTATCTCCCCTCTCATTTTCAATGAGACATGCTTTGGTGTATGAGGTTACTGTTTCTCGCAAGACAAGAATGAGTTGTCGTGACCGATTCAAGACATCTGCACCAAACGACGTACCTTGGGGGTCAGAGGTCGACTGTTCTATGATGGTATGGGTCATCTTCTGTAATGATGAGCATCGATGGCAACTCTTTGTTGTTTGATCTATAGCTCTATCCATGATGAGAGCGTAGAAGAAACGATGCACTACCTGTTTAAGTTGGTGGGAGGAGGGATTGTGTAACTGGATATGTATGGATGTGAGTAAACCGTCTAGGACTTTGCGGGGTACCGCTATGAGTTCACGAGTTGGGGCTAGAGGTTCAACTCTTGGTACAACCAACAATCCATCCTTAGCCATGCTGACTGAATGGTGATACCTCTTGACATCCTTGATGTTGGTGATCTTCTTAGATGGCCTGGTACCCTGAAGCAGGTGAGCATGGGTCCTTCTCATATCTTGACAGTCAGATTGTATGTCGTGCCACACAGCTCTGCTGGTGAAGGGTAACTTAGCATCTCCGGCGATGATTTCTTGAACTGACATTGTACGGACAACCGAGTCTTCAGTTTTCCAGACAAAGGAGCAAATTTGCCAAGTTGGCTCAGTACAATCAGGGGCGTTCCGACTTTATAAGTCTGAGGGTACATTTGCTGATCCAGCCAGGTGACAAACTGATAAAGACTGACTGTGGAAAGGAAAGTTGAAAAAACGTTGGCTCGCTGACAATTCACCCCTTCACAATTTCTCAAATGCCTGAACACAAAGCTTGCTGTCAGTAAGAATGTATGTGTTGTGGTGAGATTAGATGATGAAGGGGCTGAAGTGTTTCGTGGCCGCAGCAACAGAAAGTGCTTCGATTTCACAGGGGAGCAATGAGACCCGGCGTCCACGAAGTTTGGCACTAAAGAAACCTGCAAGTAGTTGCCTACTGTCACGTGTGACGTAAAGTGTTGCTCCGACACCATGAGACTTGATAGCACAATCGGTCACGATCCATAACTGATCCTCAGGACGTGGAAGCACAATAGTACGCTTGGAACTCCTGGCCCTTAGCAAAGGCTGTTGACAAGTCGTCTGACCATATGATTTTGTCTTTGCTTTGTGAACCTGTTAAGGCTTCATCCAATGGTGAAAGGAGGGTGGCACATCCATTGATGACACAGGCTAGTACTTTATAAGCTCCAATGAACGAACGAAGTCCCCGTGACCTGACCTGGCATAGACTCTCACTCCTCTGAAGGGGGTCGCTACACTGCAGTACTTCATAGACTCACGTGAGAGTGGAATCTGGTAAAAGGCATTTGTGAGGTCTGTGCTTATAATGTGTCTCCATTGGGCTAAGTTGAGTCAACATCAGGCATCAGGGATGGTTGTGGCTTACTGTAACGTCCAACGTCTGCAAAGGCAGTGACCAACCGGAAACCTCCGCTTGACATCTTGACTAGGAAGGATGGGTTCAGGTACTCTATGCTGATATTGGCATCCTCAGGTCTGACGAAGACACCCAAGTCTTCGAGTCCGTTGAACTTGGTCTGTAGTTCTAAAAGTCTCTCCCTGGAATATTGGGGAACACGGCGGTAGTACAGGTCCCATGTTCACAACTGCTTGGAATGGACCCGACTTCCCATTATAACCCTGGAACCGCGGGTCAAAAGCAGTGTCATCCTCTTCAAGAAGCGACTTGAAACTTGCCGCTACCAATGGGGAATAGTAGAATCAGGGTCTAACTTAACATCACTAGAGTAGTTTGCACCCTGATGATGAACAGTTGAGGTTTTAAGACACGAAGATGTAGGGTCATGGGCTGCTGCATAGTTGTCCGGTAGGATAGCAACTGGTCTGACTTCAAGTGTTCATGTCGTCGCAGGGTCTGTGGACTAACTGTCAAATTTGGGATGCGGATCCTGCCTGAGACACTTGCTTAGAGGCTAGGATGAGGCCACATGTAGTCATCTTTTGTAGTCACTTGTCTAGTGTCGATACGTGGCTCAACTGCCACGGTTACATCTTGAGAGTACATGTCGTCAGGAAGGCTTACCTCCAGATATTCACCAGGCCATACTGTAGCAGCATGTATAAGGCTTGCGTGCCGCACAGTGTGACGAGTGGTTGGTTCGTCGGTAGAGCCCTATATATATGTGGCATTATCACCGACGTGCACTTGTCGTTTAGCTGGTCGAGTGTACACATCACTGTACTCAAGGAAGGGGGTTCCTGCAATGGCATCGACATCGAGGTCCTTAACCACCAAGCCTTTGAACCAAAACTGTTTGTCATCGCGCGCAAATGTTATGCAAGTCTCTCCAACGACTTCTAGGGGTGAGGATCCATTGGCTTGATGGGCTGACTGTGATGACTTGGTAATCTTAGCCTCTAGACATATTGCGGCTGACAGGCGAATCATATTGTCAGTAGCTCCAGAGTCGAGGGTGAGGCGAACACCATGATTATGGTGGAAAGCATCTAGATACGGTGATTGACGGACCTGAATCCTTAGTGCTGAGCGGTTTGTAGACTTAGATAATGTGGAGGGATCAATGGTGAAAGCATCCTCTGTCTCATCATTGTCATTGTTGTTTATGTCCAAAATGTGGGATATCTGTCGAGCTTTTCTCATGTATTTCCTGTCATGTTCTGGTAGGTGTGGGCACACACTGAGAAAGTGACGTATTTCTGAACGTCCAGCTTGACTGCACAGAGAGCACATCTTGTTTGGGCGTTGAGGGGAGGTCTTTGAAGGTCTGTTGGTAAATGGAGATCTTCGGTTGCCATCTGAGGACGCTGCAGCCCTCATAATCTTCACGTCATCCCCTGTACGTATCTCATCTAGGAGAGATGATAGAGCCTGCGAAACCTCCGGTTTAATGGACGCTTACGTCCGTGAGCGTAGCTCAGTACCAATCATACTGGACCGAACACTATCACTCCTACGTGACAGGTTCTATTGGCAAAGGATGAAAGCTGACACAGAAGACTGGATCAGGAATTGCAACAGATGTTTCAAAAGGAAGACACCAACAAATGCACGTGCTCCTCTCGTTAGTACCACCATTACCCAACCTTTGGAATTAGTCTGTATGGACTTCCTTACTCTGGAGACTTCAAAGGGAGGATACCAACATCTGCTTGTGATAACAGACCACTTCACACGATACGCCCGGGTAATACCTACTCGGAACTTAACGGCCAAGACAACAGCAGAGGCGTTCTACAACAATTTCTTAATGCATTATGGGATGCCCATGCAGATCCACAGTGACCAGGGTGGAAACTTTGAAAGTAGACTTATGAAGGAAGTTTGTGACATTCTAGGCCTATCTAAGTCAAGGACCACACCGTACCATCCAATGAATGTAGGTATCTATATATATGCTGACGTCGTATATCTTTGTAATTATCATGTAGTATTGTACTTGTCTAGTGTAACGACAGTAGACAGGGTTTATGTTTAGTTTAAATTGATTATATGGTCATAAGCACAAATATATATATATATATATCTGTATCATTGTGCAGTTTACTTCCTACATGAGTAACATAGGTTTCTCGCTATTTTATGCTCATATAATTGAATATCCATTAGATTTAAAGTAATTATGTATATTATAACAATGTCAATAACCTATGTCTTTTGTGCAGTATGTCTTATTATTTATACATTGTTGCAGGCCGTATTTATTCACCTTTCTCTTCTGAGAGAATAAACAGTCATCAGCTCACACCCTGAAGCCGTTTGTTGTGTTTGCCACCCCGACAACAGGTGCTACTTCATAACCTCTACCACAATATTTGAAAGAAGTAGGGTGCTTTCTGCGCTGTGCCTTACTTTCTGCTCTCTTGAAACGTAACGTCTCTCTTTATCCGAGTTTGAAGCCAACTCATCCCCGTCCAAGTCCGAGACTACTGCCCAACCGGCTGGAGATATGTCTGCAAGTCTAATGTGCTTGTTTCTTTTACTGATGTTAGAGCTAATTTCTCTCAAGACCTGCACACAACCGACTGTGTTATCCCGATTGAGAAATCGAATAGCAGAGTCAACCTGATCAAAAATACCAATGTTGAACTTGTATTGTAACTGATTCCCTTTAAACCTAAACTGTGGAGAGTCAAAGACTTTCTTAGCTCTCTTAATAACAGAGAACGACCTCTGGTCAGTTTCATTAATAATTTCACTTTTGAAAGTTTTCAACTTACAGTCCATATATTGCTCTAAAAAGATGAAACGTTTCGTACCCTTCAATAGAATCCTGTGCTTTGTTAGGTTGACCAGGAATGTGTAGTTCTTCAACGGAGTCAAGATTTGCTGTGGTGAATCCATTCCGAACAAAGAGGACAAAGACAGCTTGCCTGTGTGACGCTAAGGCCTCGAGTGGTGTTTCATGCACCTTGCTCTCTCCTCTCCAACTTAAGCATGTGACGCCACCACTTTCACGTGCACAGCTGTCTTCAAATCACATTCTCTGATTCGTTCTAAAATAGACCACGGCAGCGCCATTTACAACACCTTAAACAAATCCCTAACCAACAAACTAAACTCTATACAATATCAAGCACTAAGAATAATAACCCGCACCCAAAAAGGCACCCGTAGGGTGAGGTGAGGTGAGGTGAGGTGAGGTGCACGTGGGGTGGGATGAGGTGAGGTGAGGTGAGGTGAGGTGGGGGGAGGGGAGGGGAGGGGAGGGGAGGGGAGGGGAGGTGAAATGGTTTGTAAGGTCGCGTTCAAGATTATTGCACTCGCAGCGATAGGCCATATACGTGTATGCGTGCGTGCGTGCGTGCGTGCGAGTGTGAATCTGCTCATGCTATTCCGGACTAACAGTATACTATCGTACTAGCCCACTGATATACCATTCCGCAGTTTAACATGAATACGACACAGTATACTGACTCCGAGTCGACTTTTATCTCCTTAATGCTGGGCGCAGCTGGGAAACGACAAGTACCATATTCTAACGTCTTTTGGTATGACGCACCAAGGATCGAACTGCCGTCTTTCCCCTCTCCGGGCAGTGCTCTACCCTCTAAGCCACGGTGGCGGTTCCCCCCAAAGACAGCAGCAACAACAAGATCGATTCGTCCAGGATTGACAGTGAAGATGTATATATTAGAGCGTGTTTCAGCAGTATCCATAGTGGCCAAGTCTTCTAAGGCGCCGCGTTTCGCTGTGCAGAGTTGCGTCCCTTTGGCACGCAAGAAACCTATGATTGTGGGTCATCCCACATTAAGCTGACACGCCGCGATATAACTGGAATACTGTTAAAAGCGGCGTTAAACCCAAGTCATTCACTCACTCACTCAACCATATTCTCATTGGTGAACAGGGTACATATAATGCTGAATTTAGGTATTGATAAATAATGCATTTCCATACAATTCCAAGGTATTTCGTGCCATTGATTTGCCTCAACAGTTCTCTACATAGCAATCGGTATGCGTATTGTATAGGTGTGAGAAAATATATATGTGAAATGCTGGACTTCCAAACTGATAACATCTATGTAAAGTTTTGGAGAAAGACATTTAGGCAAGAAGTAGGTATTCCCATTGGCACGAATTGTGCTCCCCTTCTTGTGGATCTGTTTCTTTATGCAGATTTCTTTATCGGAATTTCTGCTCGGAATGGCAAAGTCAAAACAAGGTAATTTGACCAAGAAGTTTAAGCTTCAGGTATATCGATGATCTGATATCGTTTAATACATATAACTAATTCCCTTCCACTGACTTACCCACCTGAACTTGTAATAAAGCCGACCAGTGAGACAGCCTCATCTGTTTCATTTTCAGATCTATCCATAAAGATTCAGAGGGACAAAATATTCACAACAAGGGTGTATTACAAGATGGATGACTTCAACTTTCCAATAGTCAGCTTACACTTAATGTCAAGCAATATTCCAGCAGCTCCAGCCTTTTATGTTTACATTTAAAACTGTAGAGGATTTCAAAAAGCAGCATCAAACTGCTGAGAAGTTGTTTGATCAAGGTTACAACATTCAAGGCCCCAGTAAAGCTTTCAAAAAGTGTTATGGTACACACGTGGAGGACATTTCCAAATTTTCACTTCATGACAAAAATCATGCAGTTCCCTATTTTTGACTAGTACCACATGTTCCCGTGTTTTTCCAGGTGAACGGTGGGGTACGCTCTCGCGAAAACCTGGTATCACCACTTTTTGATAGTGCTCACGACATAGTCGGAATCTACAATAGACACTGCTGAAATTTCTTATGAATATGGTAAGGGTTTTGACAAGTTTACGAAAGGTTCCAAACGCATCAGCATATTGTGTTGATGTTATCAGAAACAAGTCTCCCAGACGGTTCTATGTGAGGGATGCGCAAGGCGTTTGGCATAGTTTGTCCTCGCTACAACTTGAAATCATTTCATATTAACCCAAAATCTCGACAAACGTGTTAGGCATTATTCTTTCACTCACCAATCTCAACCATGTGAGGAGTATAAAGGTGCCCGACCTTACGTGCGTCTACAAGCTTAGACGTAGCACTTTGAGAAATACAAGTGCTTTCGGCGAACAGTTGACATTTTGTGGTGAATTTATAGTGTCATGTATATGAAATCACTGAACCTAGATCGCAGATACACGTGGCATCTCATCACTGTTCTGATATGATCTTGTGGAAGGTTCGTTATGCCAAATGTCAGTGTTACACTATCACACAAACTGACAACAATCTACGCCTGTGTCTGGCTGGTAAGTTTTGGGTGGTGGTGTGCAATGCCGACCTGATCGCGTATTGATAGATCTCTACCTGACCGGCATGTCGTGTCTATACTGTCATTCTACATAAACCGTTTTGACTTTCAGGTTGATAATAAAAGGAAAAGGGCAACTAGGTAGTTTCTTGCTGGCTGTGTACCGAACACACTACAGCTGAATCAAGCAAGTAATGTACACATAAAATACGCCTACATTTTTATTTATATACGTATTCGACGTAATAAGCGCCCCGGACACTCTGAAAATTAGAAATAGGGGTCTCTTATTAGAATATTATTTTGATGAAAAAAACAGAGTTGAAAGATAAATTTCGTGGTTTATTCTGACAGTCTAAAATGTTTGTGTACGAAAGATATATTTTCAGAATTTAATTGCCCATCATTAAGGGTGCATATAACACACGAGTGCGTATTATACGGAAATAAATAAGTCTTGTGTACATTGATCAATCGGAAGGGGTGCTAATTGGGATTGTTCACTAGCCGATAAATTAGCAAATATTGCCGTGGGTGCTTATTACGTCGAATACGGTAGTTATTCGTTACTTACGTACATGTCAGTATATCTACCTACCTATCTTAAGAGAGAGAGAGAGAAAGAGAGAGAGAGAGAGAGAGAGAGAGAGAGCGCGAGAGAGAGAGCGAGAGAGAGCACAGTGAGAGAGCGAGAGAGAGAGCACAGTAAATGTCTTACTCATAGGCACAATATATAGAAAATTGCATAAGTGGAATACAATTGAGCACAGTTTTAATTACCTGGCGCTTTTAACTTTTACCGCGTACGAGTCTCATCGGGGGCATATCTTTTATATATAGTTAGTTAGTTGGTTGGCTGGTTGTTTGGTTGGTTGTTTGGTTGGTATCTACGTATCTGTATTTGCCGTTTTACAAAATAAAAGCGGCAAAAGTACAGGGTACAATTCTGACTACAATATATATCATAAGCATGTGTTTATTACTCACTATCAAACAGTGTTCGCGAAAGGGTGATCGTATCATCCCGTTTGCTTTCAAAACCACGTACATGGGTATGAAAAAATCACACAAGTCAAAATATAAAATTGCATTGGACATCATTCTTTTGTCACTCATGGTATAAATTTGAAAATGTATCTCTAACGTAAACTTGTTTTGGTGCAATTCAAAACCCGTTAAACAGTAAACAGTATGAATAAATCTACATGTACTCAAAATAAAATAATGAACTAATGAGCGTGTACCTAGATGAGTGAGTGAGTTGCTTTTAACAGTATTTCAATTATATCACGGCGTGTCAGCTTAATGTGGGAGGAAAGCCCGAAGTGATGCAGGTCTCAGACGTTTACCACTTCGGTGAAACCCACGAGCATGGGTATGGTGCTGACAAACCTAGAAACATAATCGGGGTGAACCGGGATACGAACCCACAATCATAGGTTTCTGGCGTGCCAAAGGGACGCAACTCTGCACAGCGAATCGCGGCGTCCTCGACGACTGGGCCGGCCACCCGTGCCCCCTGTACTTAGATGGACGTGACAGCTGTATGGTGTCAATTGTTTATCAGTCAGCATATCATCCTAATTGATTTCCATCACTTGATTGTCTGGTTTGTTCACACGTCACCGTGACATGACAGGAGCCCTGATGTGCGTGAGGCAAAACAACATACTTTTTGTAAATAATTGCGTCAGTGGCGGGTGCTACCGATAAGACAGGATATGTTAACCCTTTTCGCGAACATCTGATGTCATCACTAAGCTCCCTTCACATATTTTTCACAATTTTGCCTTTTAGAATCTGTTTCGTCGGATAATCGATACTGGTTATTCTCTGGCATTGTCGTTTTGTATCTACAATGCCATGGATCGCGATGTCCCCCAGCCGGTACAATTTAAGTGCACTTACTGATGTAATTCAACTTAACATCTGTTCTCATTTTTGTAAGCATTTGTGAAAATATCCCAGAAACCAAATACGATGGAGGTCAAGTATATCGCACATGACATACATATGGAAGTCGGTCAGACCATCACGAGTTAATCAATTGCAAGTAGTATCTATGGTTTTCAATACAAAACGATCAGGCGTGCCTCCATACACAGCTATGGGGTGGTAGATGCCAATTGTCTACACGTTGTGTACGGACACCGACGACCTAATCTCTTTAGGGGTCCAAGCATCCCTAAACAAAACCGTATGCTCAAAGCTTGTGCATCTTGGGCATTTCTGATTTCCATAAATCTATTACTACCTATTTGTATTGTGAATATGGCCCTTATTTCGTGATATTTATGATGCGACATGAACTAACCTTTTATTATCACACTGGGCGTCTGAAACTGGTGCCGTATGTCCAAACCAGGTTTCTGTTAACCATTCTGTCTTAAGCAGTATGTCATAATACAACCTCTGCATGTCAGCATTGCCGCACATGATCTTAAACACAACAGAGTGTTGTCTGACAGGTCGGAGGTCTTGCTCACATAGATGTGCTACTATTTCAGAACAGCCCTCTGAGGCAAGTCATCGCACCCGTCGTTGGTTAATTTGTCTGACATCCAGTAAATGATCTACGACAAAGAGTTGTAAGTTTTATGTCCGGAAGTGTCATTTACCGAGACGTTTTTTTGAATTGTGGAAAACACCCGACTTCCGATAAAAAACAAAAGGAATAGTTCGTTGAACGAGATGACCGGGGTTCGTGGAACTTATGCAGGTCTCCCCATGACGAGGTTGCGTTGCGGCTTCAAGAATGAACGGACTGTTGATTTGGTTGGAGTGTATTTATAGTGACTAGCTATGGTTCGTCTTGCGGGGTAGACATCGTTTTATCAATGTTAATAGCACAAACTGTGACGTCGCGTAGCCCACCAATGAAATGTCATGCTGGAAAAAGTCTATTCATTTTCATGAAATCACGAGCTTTTCTTCCTGGATTGTCTGTTCGCCACGTCCATACTCAACATTTCCCCATGTCATTCCTGTTGTTAATGTGTTGGTTTGTTGTTTACCGCCATTCAGCGATATTCCAGCTATATGACGGCAGTTTATCATTAATAGAGTCTGGACCATACAATCCAGTGATTAATATCATGAGCATCGATCCACGACATTGGGATCGATGACATGCATCAACCAAGTCAGCGAGTCTGACCATCCGATCCCGATAGTCGCCATTACGACAAGCATAGTGGCTTTTACATCAAGCATGGGTCACTGAAGACCTTTTCTAACCCGATCTTGCACATTCCAGGAAAACATGCAATGTTTAAGTACCATTTGTGAGAGATGAAAATACGTTTGTGATAAACTTGAGGATGAAATTATGTCGCAGAATAGTCAGGTTTATTCTTATTACAGGATATTTACCATTCCAAATGAGACTCTCGTGATGACCTCTATACTGTAGTTCAAATTTCTTCTCCGACCGGAACATGTTCACAGGCTCAGTAAAGGAAGCATTAACACGTGCGCGGTATTCCAGCTACAGCACTGAGTCTGGCAACCCAAACCGCCTAAGTGTTCCACCCGCGTTGATTGTGTTTTGACTCAAATAAAACTAGAGACGGTACTGGGGCAAAATACTATTTTATTTTGAAAGTATATGTTCTTAACTTTACAAATACATGTCAAATATAGTCACATACGATATATGTTATTAACTTGTCATTTGTGCTGAAGTGATTCTGTCTCAACAAGCATTGTCAACTGCAGAAGATCTGAAAAGAAAATGTAGTTATTAATATCTTCCCTTATACTACTAACGTTTTCATCTACCAAGAAATATTGCACAACGAAACGCTTTATTGAGTAAGTGAGTGAGTGAGTGAGTGAGTGAGTATGCATTTATGTTGCTTTTAGCACTGTTCCAGCCATATCACTTCAGAAATAGGCTTCACACATTTTACCCATGTGAGGAATTGAACCCGGGTCTTTGGCGTGACGAGCGAACGCTTTAGCCACTAGGCTACCCCACCGCCCAGAAACGCGCTATAGAATATATTTATCAATGTACAATATTCGTCACATCGGCAGATTGATATACTCCAGTGAGCTATATGGATTACATGATGATCCTTTTCATGTCTTGTCCAATGACTTGTCATGAAATTTGATAAACAGGAATAGGCACATGTTCAATTTATTATGTGTTTATTTATTATTCTGATCATTACTTTACTCTGAAAACAATCGTGTCCTTGAAAAAGGCTGATGCGGCATGAAGTGATATTAACTCAAGTGAAATATCGACTTCATATTTTTAGAGGAGGGGAATTGGGGTTTAATGTCGCGTTCAAGATTATTGCACTCTTAAAGCGATGTGCATACAAGTATGCGTATGGCTGTTTGCACTAGTCCAGATTTTTGAAGTGCTTTGCCCAGTGAGATACCATGTTTAACATGGATACCCCACTCGCATTTATTAAATAGACTTTCAACCACCCATGCTTTATTCCCTTATTGCTGAGCGTCAGGCATTGTAACAACAAGTACCATCTTTTAAATGTATCATCCGTTCATATTTATTTACCATATGTTCCCGTGTTTTTCAGGTGAATAATTGACTTGCCTTGGCATGTGTTTGTTATGCCTCTGGTGGGTCACAATTTCACTATTTGATTCATATAGTCGAAATCATACAGAAATTTCTTATGATTATTGAAAATGTTTTGTCGCTTGTATTTATCATTTTTAATACACATGAACTGTGTTATTAATGAATAAATATATTCATGATATTATGAAGAATCACTGTTATAAGAATAGGTAAAACTATTATTCTGATATAAATTGTTGACGAGCATGCACTATATTAAAATACCTTTGCACAAAAACAAGTGGAGGATTGCACCTACCTGAAATGTCCAGTTGATTATCCCCATCAGTATCCGCCAATTGGAGAATGACTCTGGCCTCTTTCGGTGTGTAACCGAGTCTACCGTCAAGGTAGGTCAACACGCTGTACAGCTCCATGCCGTTAACAACGCCGTCTTCGTTCTTGTCAAAGTCGAATATGCTCTGTCCGTTGACTCCCGACATGTCACCCGGCAGGTGAGGCACTGTGGCTCCGAATACTGTGTGTGAGAAATAATCGTGAACAGGTACCGCCAATTGCAGCATGGAAGTTTGACGGGTGATATGACGATAATGTCTACATTTCGATAAATCATTATTTTCTGATTTCCTCAAACATAATGTTGATAACGCCATGTTGATTGCACCTAGGGAAAATATATTGACATAAAATACGTGGGTGCGTGAGTGTTTAATTCCGCTTTGAACAGTATTCCAGTTATATCACGGCGCGTGAGCTTAATGTGAGAGGAAAGCCCGAAGTGATACAGGTCTCCGACGTTTACCACTTTGGTGAAACCCACGAAAACCTAGGGACATAACTGGGGAGAACCGGGATTCGAACCCACAATCATAGGTTTGTGGCGTGCCGACGGGACGCAACTCTGCACAGCGAATTGCGGCGCCTCAGATGACCGGGCCATCACATAAATTAAGACCATTAAAAGTGAAGCAAAGTTGGATATCGCATCCCGAACGTACACGCAGATGACCAGCTACCGATATGCATTGATTTCACTGTGTGTTATTTTGTCAGTGTGAAGTATCTATACCAGAATGTTCCAATATGTTACTTTGTTGCATTCCTTTTTTCCATCAGTACTACGTACAAGGCTCGTGAATAAGGAACTTGTACACAGCAATTTTCTATATTAACAATATGCAGCTACGTACGACCAGGACCGCCTCCGTGGTCTAGAGGTAGAGCGTCCGCCCCGGAGAGAAGAAGGTCCGGGCCGCGTCATACCAAAATACGTTAAAAGATGGTACTTGTTGTTTCCCTGTTTGGCGCTCGGCATAAGGGGCTAAATCAAGGACTGGTCGGCTCGGAGTCAGTATACTGTGTTTGACTGGGGTATTCATGTTAAGCTGCGGCATGGTATCTCAGTGAGTGAGCACTATAAATCGGCATCAGTCCGGACTAGTACAAGCAGCAATACACACAAATACACGTGCATGCACGTCGCTATATAAGTGCTAGAATCTTTGACGCGACGTTAAACCCAATTTTACCTCACCTCTCTCACGACCATAGCAAAATGAAACATACTTACCAATGACATTCCAACAGAAAACAATGCTGAGGACAAGTGTTGCGTTGTACATTCTCATGTTTGTTCCTTCACAAATGTCAGCAGTAATACTCTTAATTCATTCCACCTACCTTATATACCATAATCTACGAACGATAATAGTTGGGATGACCCGTGCGTCAATTGGTTTAAAGAGCGTTATCACTGCACTCAGCATGGTGCGTCCGTCAGACCACGCTTCTGATCACCAATATCCGATCATTTGTATTTGAGAGATGTATAATTATCCAGTTCCATCTAATATCACAATCTCCACTTCTGGCTGAGCGAACTTCCTTCTCCGTTGGTGGTAATTACATGTATGACATATTTCAGTGTTTGACCCCATACATGTAAGGAAGATAATTGTTTCAGTGGACATGTGAAAAACCACTGAATGGCACATTATGCATGTGGTCACGTTACCTCGAATTTCAAGCCTGCAATGTCCGCCACACCGTTTTATATCTCCAAATGAGTGGATGAATTAAAGACTCTCATCTTCTCAGTTTTAAGTTTCAAAACACACAATCCCTTGTGTCATGTATCATATGTGGTGTTCAAACAATATTTTGTGTGTCATCGCAGGTGACATGTTTTATCATTTCAAAAATGGTCCAATGGCCAATTCCCTTCCACTGATTTGCCTACCTATGCTACAAATAAACGAGACCAGTGAAATGGCCTTATCTGTTTAATATTTACATGTAGGTCTTTGCATAAGGATTCAGAGTGAAGAAAATATATCGTCAGGACTGAATGAAAAACGGTGTTGACGTTCCAATAGTCAATTGTCCTGACCAGTGAAGATCCACGTTAGAAGAGGTCTTCAGCAACCAATGCTTGTTGTAAAAGGCGGCTATGCTTGTCGTAAGAGGCGGCTAACGGGATCGGGTGGTCAGGCTCGCTGACTTGGTTGATGTATGTCATCGTATCCCTATTGCGTGGATTGATGCGCATGATGTCAATCACTGGATTGTCTGATCCAGATTCGAGATCCCTTCATTCCAGATGACGTGGATTATTCCCGAACTGAAAGCCATGTATAACGCAATAAAAAATAACAAACACACGTTTTTTGAGATTATCGATGGGATTACTTTAATTGCAGTATTCGAGTATAATATTTGTCAATCTTGAGTTTTTGTATCAAACATTCAAAACTGAATGACAGTATTTATTCAGTTCGTTTCAGGAAACGCTACATGTGCATTCGTATTTTGTATTTCTTTCAGTCTTAGGCAACACACAAAGTTTAAAAGCACTAAAACTTAAGTACGTAACACACTGACAATGAAAAAATGGATAGGAGTTATGGAAGCAATCCCTAGAGACACAATATCAAGGATCTATCACAAAATATATGTAGTTATCAATTAAAGCTATTCCACCGACGTGTGAGATGAAGAAAAAGCTGCACTTTTTTATAAACACTTGAGTTACTGTATATATTCCAAAACAAAATGGTTGACATTAAGATGGATGCCAAAGCGGCCAAGTTTAAAATCGGACGTGATACATTTTCAATGATACTATTACAGGGATTATAAACACACAATTTATCGGGTTAATCACAGGTTCAAGGTCACAGCAGGGTCTCCGAGCGGGCAACTTTCTATCTGTATGTGCATGTTCATATCAAATTCGATAATGGCTGTCATTACGATTACATTGCCAACGCTACAGAAGTGCCATAGCCAGCCGAGGGGCCTGGATTTTTTTTATATAGAAATTAATTTGAATTATGAAAATACAAGTTCGGGACAAGTGATACTTGTACAAATATTTGACCCCCCCAACCCCCGTCCAAGTCCCCGCTTAAGTTTACTGTCACTAACTTTGATGCTAAACGCGGGCAATATAGAGTCCTAATCCCGGACCACCTACATCAGCTACAACATCGGGAGATCGTATTCAGACCTGACTATCCCTCAAAACGAATCTGGCCAGTGTGTTGTGACAGTCCACCCATCACCCTCTCTGATCTCTATAACGCTAAGATCGATTCAGGCTCAGATCACATCGCTCAATGACAAGTTCGAGACGTTTACGTTTGACTACAATCGCAGGTTAACAGAATTAGAGGAGCAAAATGAAACTCTTAAATCTAAAATGTGTGATTTAAAAAATAACATGGAGGCCAAGTCTGGAGGCTGTGTAATCTTATTTCCCATGGTCTTCACGATAGGCGTGGCGAAACGAGGGCTGACAGTGAAAGGTGTGTCAGTGATTTTATGTACACTTCATTTCATTTCTGACGTAATGCATCAGAGGGCATGGAAAGAGTCCCCAAATTGCTCTCTAAATTCCGGACAGTTGCCATCCTCTGTATCGCCAGGGCTCGCATTTCGGTGAACACCAACCCCTGGGCCTAGCCTTGTGGTTCTCGCGAACTACAAATACATGCCCTTGATTTCTCTATCACTTCATCTCAGCAATGACTGCCAAGTAAAATCATTCTTACAAACTGAAATATATTTTAATTGGTTTAAAAGATAAAAGTTTTATCAGAGCTTATTGTAAATTGGGAATTTCCTTGCACGATGTTAAGGTAAATGTAAAATCAACTTTAACAGAAACGCGAATTTGAAGGGGTGAAAGTTACATGCTATAAAAATGATTTTTTTAACAGAAACAAGTCAAAATTTGCAACATTTGAAAACATAGTCTAAATGAATCATATTCAGTAACGGGTATGGCCGCTGATTGGTCTATTGAGTCCCATACGTCATTTGAGAAGTTGTGGTTGTACGTGGGACTCTATCGCGTAGATGTGACGTGCCCATCAACTGATCTTCTCTATCCAGCGTCACATGCTGTCGCCCCACGTGGTGGACGATAATCTGCACTGTTGGTCAACTGGTGATGTTCCTGAAGCATGTACGTTGTGGAATGATGGACATCAATATGTCTGCCAAGTCGTGGCATGTCCCATCCAGCTTCAGTAAATAAAGCGACAAAACCCTTTCCATATCCAATAGAAATCTCTAGACAAAGCAGAGTCGAGTATACAATTCCAACTACATGTATATGAATCACTATCAAATTGTGATGATACCTAGTTTTGTCAAAGGGTGAGCGTATCCTGCTCCACAGGTGGCACCCGGCACAAATACATGCAAGGGCAAGTCAATTGTTCACCTAAATAAATAAGGGAACATGTAGTACAAGTCAAAATAGGGAATTGAATCGGACATGATTTTTGTCACAGATGCGTCAAATTTGGAAATATCCTCGACATAAAAAAATTACTGAGGCCTTGAATGTTGTAACCTTGATAAAAAAAACATTCTGAGTAAGACTGCCCTCGTCCAGTTTTCAAGAGTTAAACGGGACAGGGTGTTTTTATGTCAAACTTAAAATCAAACTACAAAACGAACAGCTAATGTTTGAGATAAGATACCAAGGTGTCCGATGAATCAATTTCAATCTTCTCAAACCTTCTGGTAATAAGGAGTGTTACACGTTTTATCTATTTTTCAGAGACGTGCGTGCAATTATCGCAAGTCGCGTGTTGGGGAATGTTACCATGTAAAATAAAATGTAACGTCGTCTTTTTAAAAGTGTAGTTATTTTATAATTTTACATCATTTCTGTTTAATGATATCACCCATCGAACATCTCTTTTCTTTTGGAGTTGAGTATATGACGCAGGTTCACAGACGGTGATATTTTATTCTGTTTGTACAAATTGTTTACAAGGAGGCGAAGAGGATGAAAACCATGTTTTACTTATATGTGAAAAATATACTCGTTTATGGTATGCATTTCCCCCTTGTAGCAGGATATTTTTTAAAGACCGTCAGTTAACAGTTAATATGAGGATATGATCCATGCTGTTGATGTAGTTTTAAAACAAGCCTTTATAATTAAAAATGTGTAACTTTAAAATCTATTAATGTACATCATGACAAATGTTGATATGCAAACTGCATTGTACTTTGGGCCTTGGTGCCAAAATTACTAAATAAAATATATTTATGTCTGTCTGTTTAAGGATTCATTAACACTAAAAATAAACCAAGCTAAAGCATGAAGGCTTGACGTAAGCAGATAAAAGTTGAACACAGCGTGAGACACGTCCAACGGGCGAATAGTCACAAGTTAGAAACGCTGGCAGTAAACTAATCAGTACTAACATACAACTGCCTTGGTCTAAATCCACAGGGGGTATTACATTTTGTAATTCTAACAGTTATACAGTTGCCACAAAGCCCTTCAGTTCCGATGAGGTGGCGATCCGAGGCTTGAAGCAGAAAGTAAAGTGTATCTCATTTCATGCTTTCACAATTTTCGGAGATTTCGGTCTTGGAGCGTCCGGCTCTTCCGGTCTCGGTCCTGGAGCGTACGGCGCTTCCGGTCTCGGTCTTGGAGCGTCCGGCGCTTCCGCTCTCGGTCTCATAATACCTACAATGGACGCAGAACATACTTACATGCTGTTCATACAAGTGACATATTTCTTACCAAGTAACGATAAGTTGAACTCAAAATGAAGTTCGTTTAAACACGTTTTAAACGGTTTATGTCTGCGAGGTTAAGATACATCAAACAATGTGGTGCGGGCGAGAGAACTATTTGTATATCATTGCAAGACACATCTGTAAACACAGACCACAATTTGGCGGCAGTAAGCAAATCAGAATAAAATGAACACTGACAAGCGACTGTGACTACGGAAAAGGCGTACATTGAGTGATTATAAAATAATACATGAAACAATATGTAGACGAGTGACAGCGAGCTAAAATCCTAACAAGACCTATTCAACTGAACACTTGATGGTAATGCTACCATCACACCAAAGTTGTTCTAACCCGTTCTAAACAAAATACTAGAACGGGCTGTGATCACTGTAGAACGCGTAGTTTGGCGTAAGATACGATGCGCGTTCGTTCAAAAGCAGTCCTCAATACGTCTATCTCGTTCATGGCCAGTCTGCAGTCCGTGTGTATCCGGTTCAGATCATGTAAAAGTGAACCGCATGCCGACAACGTTTCGAAGCAGTTCGAGCACGTCCGTCGCCATTCTCAACCCGTTCTTAACCAGTTCAACCTTGTTCTCTACCTCGTTCACAATGCGTCCAAGCCAGTTCAAACTAATTCTTAACCTGACCAACTCGTTCGCTCGACATCCTCATCTCGATCGTCCCTAGTGCGTGTGTATTCGCGTGGTGGCCCGTCCTGGCCCGACTCAGAATTACGAAATATGATGATGTATGACTGAATTAGGCTTCCATAGTTTCATGAACCCAAATTTGTCCAGATACCACAAGGAGGGCGTGCTTTACGTGTTGCTGCAGTTCCCCTACCCTATAAATAGTGAAATTAAAGTTTCAGACTCGTGGTTGCATTTTGCTTCTGTGTGAGATACCCCTTCCAATAGAGGTTGAAAATCAGCCATGGTGAGAAGAAAGTTAACGAACGCTGAAAGATGGCAAGTGATAGGTATGAAAAATGTTGGCATGTCATGCAGGGCCATTGCAAGACAAATGGGTCGTCATCACAGTGTTATCACTCGTTTGATTGTCAAACATGGTCAAACCAATGCTGTCAATGTCTGGTAGGCCAAGAAAGACCTCTAACAGAGAGGATAGACGTCTTTTCAGGATAGTCAGACCAAATCTTTTTGCCACTTCAACAGATTAAAGACTGCAGTGGATTACCAATCAGAGACTCTCGACGATGACCATAACGCGTTATGTACGACTAGTTATACGCCAGAAGACCAGTAAAACGTCCTCAACTGACTGAGAGGCACATGCGAAATCGTCTGATATGGTGTCGTGCCCGTAGTCGATGGAACTTGGCCAACTGGAGAAGGATTCATTGGTCTAACGAGTGTCGAATGCTGCTACGAACTGTTGATGGTCGACTATGTGTTTGGAGGCAACGTAACACTCGTTTTGCACCAAGAGCATTCAGAAGACCTAAGCATGTGGCGGGGGGTCTGTCATGATATGGATTTGTATTTCCTTCGGCTGCAAACTTCCCCTGGTGACAATTCGTGGAAACCTGAATGGCCAACAATCCCAAGATGCCGTTCTTCGTCCAGTGGAATTTCCTCATTTTGACAACCATCCTCTTCAGACAAGACCTGTTTACATGGACGATAATGCTAGACCACCCAGATCTCGAGCAGTTTTGGCTTACTTGCGTCAAGAAGCTATTGCCACTCTTCCTTGGCCAGCCTGTAGTCTGGATATTAATCCGATTGAGCATCTCTGGGACATTCTTGGCCGGAAAATCAGCCATCGTGATCCCCCAGTTCAAAATCTCACTGGACTTGAAGCCCAAGTCATGAAAAGCTTTTCAATGTTTTCTAATCCTTCAATTTCTGGGTTTCGGTAAAATTCCTTTCTGCTCATATTATTTTGGAACACAAGATAAACTTGCTTTGGGACAACTTTTGCATCACATGAGGTTTACATATACGGCTTATAGCAATCGTACATCTCGTCATAATAGTCATCATTAAGTGCCAAAAGTAACAGCTCACAAATATGGTGGGTGGCGCTTAACTTTTGTGCATGTGTCTAGATACAATGCCATGTATATTGTAGAAAACGCGATTGAATCAACTAAGACAACATCGTTTCAGATAGAAAACTTTCATTACACCACAGCTTGACATCTCATGTGCATTTTGAAATGATGGTAACAGAACATTTTTTTACCAACAGACATTAGAATGTTAAAAAGTCATAAGCTAAAATTCAACATCAAACAGTGTTTCAATCATGGCTCTCATAGTTCAATCATCCTGTCCTGCCATGGCACCCATCATGCTGGGCTGTTGAAATTTACTCTTAAATAGTCCCTTTGTCTCTTGGCCACAACAGTGTCCCTGTCTTTCCTGTGGGAAGTGGCAGTCTGGCAGGTTGGCACCTTGTCTCCAGGCAAGGGATGAGGATGTGTGCAGCATCTTCAGCATCCACTTGGATGTTTTGAATGGCTGGGGTTCGGGTACGGATGAGGTTGAGAAGGCACACACAAGCTTCAAAAATGGTCTGTACAGTCACTGGCAACAGCTGCCGAACAAGGCTGGAATTCCTGGGCTCGTAGCGCCACCAGTGGCTGTTATGAGTTGTGTCTCTCTATAACTCTCCCATGGACCAATCAGATTCCATCTCTCGTATCACTTGCATCTGCTTCAAACAAAATGGCGGCGCCCAGACAAAAGTGCTTCATATCATGTGAGCACCTTGATTACAAAAATTTAAAAGATTTAAAAACATCTGTTGACAACGAGTTGGCGGTTCACGTGCTTTGCAAATCCTGCAATCGACCGAACTCTGCATGACAGTTTACGAACCAGATTTCGATTTCGGTGCGCGATTTTGATTGGACTATGCATAGTCTCGTTAGTCCAGCCAAAATGTAACTCCATAATACCAGTCTAGTTCGGCAAGGGTGGAAACTAGACTTTTATAATAAGTTAACTCTCTTGCCTCGGGAAGATGAGTCATTTTCTAAACAGACTGGCTTCCAAAAAGACATCTATCCACATACATTTGTAATCAGCATCTACCAGGGCCATTATTACGACTGAAAAGAAGCCTTTGTATGTGTGGTACATTGTTCCAGTCTGGGAGGCTTTCTGATGGCAACATGTTTCCCATCGAGGGCACCATAGGCATGTGGGAGATTCCAGCGCATGCGGAAATCCTCAGCAACTTCTTCCCAAGTGGCTCTGACAAAAGGGTATGTGATGACTTCTTTCTTAAGCACCATCACCAAGGCTTCACAGACATGTTTTCACCAACAAGCATATTGCGTTTTGGGGCTTCCTTCAATTCATATTGCAAGGTGGCATAGGAATCTCCTATTGCCAGATGATGCAGTGTGATGGCAAGCTTCATACCGGGTTCCAGAGCCTTTCTGTAGTTGGTGTCTTGTTTATTTTAATGAAGGGGGTGATTCGTTCAAGAAGTTCGTCAAACATGGGTGGGGTAATTCTCAAGACGTTTGTAGAAGGACTCTTGATCATCCAGATGGACCTCCTCCATCAGCTGATGATAATGTCCCACAACTATTTTCCTCTTAGGTTTCAGCCACTTCCTCACCCAACAGTTTCTTACTTGTCTCCTCCTTTCTTCCTCTACCATCTCCTTGTACTCTTCCTCTACTTCCAGCATAAATGGATAAAACCAACATTCAATGTTTAATGTATGCCAAGTTATCAATGGTTCTGGGCACAAATTTTGAAAATCTTCACGTCAGGAAAGGATGCGCACTGCCCGAAATCTCAAGCCCGTCTGATGAACCTGAAACCGTAGCTGTATGTGTACCCTAGCTTGTCCAATCGTACTTCAGACGGGGTGGTTGTAGAAAGAACTGCGTGAAAACTGCATAAACATACTCAAAACTAGGAGAATTTTATGAGAACCTACTAAGAACCTTTAGAACCATGTAGAAACGTGTTGCAAACTGCTTCAGAATTTTATATTTGGTTTGAAAAGTATTTGCACGGAATAAGGATTGACTAAGAACGTAATGCAGTCAATTGGGTTTGTCACTGAACGGGATGAACGAGTAACAAACGGACCCGATCGGTGTGCACTTGTACTGAAATTTATGTCCTACTGCACCACGTCGTCACACGCCCCTAGTAGGTTCAATACGCCAATTCCGTTAGTAATACGTCTTTCTCGTTTTAAGTACGTTTTCAATCCGACTAATTGCAAGACGGAATGGACGGGATAAAATCTTTGGCAGACTCAAAGTTCTAGAGCACCCTCCCCGTCCGAGCCCGTCCATAAAGTTCGTAAAAAGACTATCAATAGTTTCTACTACGTCCACAACGTTCATACACAGGTGGGGCCCGTTTGACAACAATTTCACGAAGGTATTGCGAGCTAGTTTGGTGTGATGGGGGTATAACATTGGTTTTAAAGGTGACAAGGATAATTTAGAATTCTAAAATCTGAGCCAACAACTTGTCCTCTGTACAGTTCGTCTAGGGTTTCAACGCGACATCCATGTAGGTCACATTCTAACACTGGACAAAGCAACAACACGGATACAACTTTTGTGCAATAGTGACCTTACTGTAGAATCAATATTGAAAGGCCGTGGTTTTCTGGCAAAGTGGAGACGGGACCGACGCTTCCTTGAGTATTCTTGGCGCAATTTGGGTTGTTCTCGATTCACAGACACTTGTATTACGTTGTGTTTGTTTGTTTGATTGTTGTATATGCAACACTCAGCAATATTCCAGCTACTTGTATATGACGACGGTCTGTAAATAATCGAGTCTGGACCAGACAATCCAGTGATTGACATCGTGAGCATCAATACTTGTATAACGTTAGTACATTTACTGTTTCAACTTGTATAACAAAAGGAAAACGGTTTGACGACATATTTCATGTAATACAACGCCGTCAGCATACGTGAATCATCCTTGTCAACAAAAGGCCATCAGTTCAGCCAATGTTGATGTTGACCAGAGAAGTGTAGACAGCGCTGAGCAAAGTAAAACACTCTTTTGTGGAACAGAACCATTCTGTAAGCAGCCTATATTTCTCGGTATACATGCTTGGAATGGAACGCGTTTGCAAAATACTAATAAACTCATTGTTCATTTGACGTCCATTAAAAAGGGAAACTTGCGCACAATGTCTTGAAACATTGAATATTCGTTCTCCAAAAAATATTAAGACGGTCGTTCCCAACAGTTTTGCTGATGGCCGGAACACGAGTAGAAGTTCCTATTCTGTGTTCTGTGCCCTACAATTGGACATATTTACATTTAATCCTATCTATACCCACCTACGGCAACGGGCGGAGATCGTTTTAATCCTGCAAGAGTAAGATGAATTGCATTAGGCAAATGTCATGAATAAACACATGGCCATTTCAGTGTCAATATGGGATTTAATGTCTCATTCAAGATTTTTGAACTTATATAGCAACGTGCATTTGTGTGTGTGTGTGTGTGTGTGTGTGTGTGTGTGTGTGTGTGTGTGTGTGTGTGTGTGTGTTCTTGTTCTAGTCCGGACTGATGCCGATTTTAAGTGCTAGTTCACTGACATACCATACCACAGTTTAACATGAATACCCCACTCAGACACAGTATACTGACTGCGAGCCGACCAGCCCCTTAATGCCGAGCACCAGACAGGGCAACAACAAGTACAATCTTTTAACGTCTTTTGGTATGACGTGGCCGGGGATCAAACCCCGGACCTTCCGCTTTCTGAGCAGACGCGCTACCACTACATCACGGAGGCGGTCAATAAACGTGTGTTCAATAAAACAAGAGTGATTAAGCCTTAACATATTTAGTTTGAAATCACATCAAGATACTGATCGTAAACAAAACAAGATAAATATATGAAGGAATATATGGGTTGCACATGATCCATCTTCCCGAGGCAAGAGAGTTAACTGACTATAAAAAGTCCAGTTTCCACCCTTGCCAAACTAGGCTGGTATTCCTGGGCTCGATCGTAGCGCCACCAGTGGTTATTGTGCGTTATGTCCCTTCTAAGCCTCTCCTATGGACCAATCCGATTCCATCACTTGCAAATGATTTGTAAATAATCGAGTCTGGACCAGACAATCCAGTGTTTGACATCGTGAGCATCGATACTTTTATAACGTCAGTACATTTACTGTTTCAACTTGTATAACAAAAGGAAAACGGTTTGACGACATATTTCACGTAATACAATGCCGTCAGCATACGTGAATCATCCTTGTCAACAAAAGGCCATCATTTCGGCCAATGTTGATGTTGACCAGAGAAGTGTAGACAGCGCTGAGCAAAGTAAAACACTCTTTTGTGGAACAGAACCAAGGGTTGAGACTGGACTTTTATAGTCAGTTAACTCTCTTGCCTCGGAAAGCTGCACATGACCCGGCTGTGTAAATCATGCTCTTCGTTAATGTGTAATATGAGGGCTGTTTGATAAGTTCTGAGCCTCACATAGAAGGACTTACGTCATAGTGAACACTTTTATTTTGGACATTACACGATGTCATATCCATGCCACGATGGCATATCCACAAAAGCAGATATTTCTTATGAATATGAAATTTATGTTTTTGTCGCTAATACTAGTATTTATTTGATGCACTATTTCATATCCTCCTGATTTTTGTATCTTACTGATATAGATATAGAAACTGGACAAAGATTTCTAGGAGATGCTAACAGCCTTTCGTACATACCATAATCCGCATTTGCATATATTTGTGGCCTGTCCTTTTGGTCCATAGTCTTTTCACAGTGGTGTTCACAGCACCTAGAACGAAACATAACATGTCATAATAAGAAAGTTGTACATATGTTTTATATGCATCGGAATTGCCGCTCTGATTTGCAGAACAAAATGTCTCGCTGAATATTTAAGTTAAACTTGTCCTGAAGAGTAGCCACAGTATAGTAGTACAGTAGTAATTAAGTATCATGTTACATTTACTGCAGTGCATTTGCAGTTGACGGCTGTTTATAAACAAAGCCTTAAATCGGTCAGTGTCGTATAATGACACACTGAATGGTATTTCTGAGGCACATAAACATGTGTTGACAGCATTAGGGCGAATTTAACTCTGTTTCACATATCGTACTAAAACACCAGAAGTTGTGATGCGGGAAAATCCCAGTGATGTCTTTGGGAAACACTCCTCTTTTTCAATCTACAAAACAACAATTATTTGTGAAAGTAACGATAAGTGTCATAGATCTAACCAATATGCTACCTGTGGTAGTTCCGAAAATGTAGCTTATGGTAAAATTAAGATATATTTATCTTTGCAATTAGTTGTTAAGATTAATCTTAACTAAAATCGTTTCCAAAAAAAAACAGACGCAGGAGAATAAGGGGGATATTGAAGATCTTCACATCCACAGTTGACTATAGTAGCCATGGAAGGAACTGTGTTGATCACTGGCGAATTGTCTTGATGGAAGATCACACCTTTCCTCCGCTTCCTATTAGTTTTAAGTTTATCTCGTATTCGCCCGAATGTTCCGTGTCTTGTTTGGCCTTTTTTAAGATTGTCCACTATAATGACACCGTCGGCGTCCAATAACACGGAGGCCATAACACTTCCAGCTGATGGGACAGTCTTCGGCGCCTCGGGTAGTTGCTTCAACTGTTTGACCGGTGACCCAAGTTTTATACATAGTCACAAATCGTAGCAAACACCTTTCTGGATCAGCTTCAAACAGAGCTAGATTATCATGAGAAATGTTGTGTCTGGTGCGTGTTTAATTACACGTGTTAAGTGTCGATTCCAAAATTGTAACAATATATCAACCTAGAAATAGTGAGTGAGTTGGGTTTATCGCCGCTTTTAACAGTAATCCAGTTATATCGTGGCGTGTAAGCTTGATGTGGGAGGAAAGCCAGAAGTGATGTAGGTCTCAGACGTTTACCACTTCGGACGTGGAAATATGTACGTGAAGAACTTAGTGTGAAACCAACAAACAACCAACAAATGTTATAAAATTAACAATTGTATTGCAAAACTAACTAGGTTTACAAATCAACACAAATTGCTGCACAGCAATAACAATCACAGTAAACAATGGAAAGGTAGTACAATATTCAATTGCAATATATATGACAGCAGTGGTCAGTATCATATACAGAAATACAGCAAAAGTCAGTGATAATAATCCATATGCAACCAGCGGCGACAGTGGTTAAGCTTCCGAGATGAGCTAGGTGGGGAATCAGGAATGATGAGTGATCCGCACATGAAAGCTGGTTCCAATGTGATGAAATGCGTGAGAGAGATCTAAACACGCTATTGTCCCAACATATACACAACCTAACAAGCTTCTGGAAATTTCTACACAGTGCCCTCAAAAACCAGCGGCACTGGAACATTCAACATGTTTCTGTAACATACGATCAACGTCCGCGGTTATTAACACACGAGCATCTAAAATAGTAACGTTCTGACGACTGATCACTGTCCACAATGCATTGAGCGTCTACCGAATCTCAACAGAAACAATGTAAAACAATTACAATCAGTGTGAAACAATAAAATACACAGACAGACAGACATTCTTTATTTCCTCCAATAATTGAAGAGTACATATGACAGTAAGTTAGGTCAAATCATAGATGACCTGTAGTGAACTAGACTGAACTAGCAGCAGGATTTCTGGTATTCGTGATCTGCTCACGGGATCGTCTTTAAGGCTCTTCCTGCCACGCTTAAACCTGGTGCCCGCCCATTTATAGTGCAATAGGAAGGGGCATCCTTCCCTTGCGTTGTCCTAATGGCTCCATGGGTAGCCTCTGGCTACTGCACGTTCGTGGAGTTAATTTTACAAAGGTCAGAGAGGTCGTATACCAAGTTCTTTGATCACATAATTAATGCTGACACATAACGGTGATGTTATCGGAGGCCTTGTCGATGGAAAGAACGACATATCTGTCACGTGGGACGCCTGGCTGTGATCTAATGAGTTTATTCAAATTACTTTTTCCTCTTTTTAAGTTTGTGTATTCTACCTATGACCACATCACTCACTGACTCCGAAAGACATACTCCAGGTCCATCTGTTGGCTAACGTTTTGGCAAACGCTTCGACAGCATCCATTTTGATTGTTAAGCAGGCTGTTCACGATATTTGAGTCATATTTAAATAACTGACTTAGGTTGTTATTGTCAACAATAGTGAGTGAGTGAGTTAGATATAACGTCGCTTTTAATAGTATTTTCCAGTTATATCACGTGTGAGCTTAATGTGGGAACAAGGCCAGAAGTGATTCAGGTCTCCGACATAACCCACTTTGGTGAAACCCACGAGCACGGGTATGGTGCTGACAAACCAAGAAACATAATCGGGACTCGAACCTACAACCATAGTTTTTGAAAGTGCCCAAGGTACACGCATACAGCGAATTGTGGCGCCTTAGGCGACTGGGCCACCCGTGCCCCCATTGTGAACAATAGAGACGTTATCATACGATTATTATTACTATTATTATTATTATTATTATCACACGATTGTAGGATTATTTCCCACATGTCATATCTGAAACGTTCGCAGTTGGGCGGACAGGGATGAATGAAGTGTCAACGCGCATGTTGACGGGGAATTAGCTCTTGTGGGAATAAAGGAGAAAATCGATATCACTGTCCCGGAACGCTTTATGCACAACATGTAAACAATATACAACTGATGAATACTAAAATGACAGAAGCACGTCACAGGAATGACGATGACGTCACAGGAAAAGCCCGAATGAGATTGCCAGGTGTGGAGGGGAATCCACGCGGGAAAATAGGTCACACTATCCTGACTAGATTTGTTGTGTGTGAGCAATGAACCTTATACAGTTAGTGCAGTATACCATAGGGGATGTAGTATTCATGTTAGAAATAACCAAATAGTTTAATGCTATGTAGAAATACAAACTAACACTGTCATGTTTTATTCAATACAATTTGAGTGAATCTGTAGAATTAAGATATTATCACATATTTAAACCATGTATTCTATCAGTATCACCAGCAATCATATACGCGAGACACTATGTATACAAGCAGGGAGAGGGTCTACCCAATTGAAAACGGCTGTGGGCTGAATAGAAGCGTCATTTGGCGGCAGTCAGTTGACATTATGTGTGTAGGATATAGGCCACACCTGAGTAAACACTGTGTGTGGGGAGAGGGTCAATCTATTGATAACGGCTGCGCGCTCTATTTAAGCATCAGTTTGCAACAAACAGTTGACAGAGAAGGACGTGTCTAGAACACTCTCAAGCATATCAAGCTTTCTACACTCGGCTCGGCTATTTAACCATACAGGTGTGTGATATGAACTCTTAAGTAGGTTAATACAATGTGTCGTATAGTTTACACAGGCATTTTTCCTCTCCGTTAGGCCGTAAATCAATTACAATTGCTATGGTTTGAGTTACAATAAAGTTTTCATCCTGAATTTAAAAACTGAATAACAAACGCATTCATATGTATTTACAGTAATTCACTATACATAATACTCTATGAAGTGTCATGTGTATTCCGTTGAGTGTAAGATATGAAATAAAAATACAAGCAAGAAAAAGATATTTATAGAAATAAGAATCATTTCTTTTATATCTTTACAAACAGAATGGACACCAAAAAAGACTTCCTTGAAAATGTAAATTCCCTCTATGACGTTGAGTTTTGGGCCACTGCTAACAACTTTACCATTGATCCCGATGTAAACTTGAAGAGAATCGATCTGATGTCCAAACAACTTCCTAACAACAATGACAAGGCACAACGCAGCACTTCTCACAAATGCGATCTTTGTAACCAAGTCTTCAAAAATAATTTCACTTTAATGAGACATAAGCGTACAGTGCACTCCAAGGAAAACTTTCAGTGTGAGAATTGTTTGGTCATGTTTAGCAGACGTGATAGCTTACAAAGACATCAATGTAACTGGAAAAGGCCAGCCCGAGAAGATAATCAGTCTCCAAAGAAACGTCTTCGGTTTTCCTCTTCCCCTGAAAACCTCCTTTCCCCTGCAAGATACGATACATGCAATTGGTGTGGTCATTTCAAGTGTATTTTACCTGGAAAACTCTTCTGTAAGAGCTGTGATAAGAAAGGTCGTGAGTGCATCTCATGCCATCGCCCTGTCCCTGAGCGGCTATACAGTCAACGAGTGGATGAATGCAATAGATTAGACGAGAGAGACACCTGTGTAGAGGTAATCAGGTTGGGGGAAGGTCGGCTCTCGCGGGATCACTGAGGACAACAACACTGACTCCGAGTGATGTCAACCATGTAGATATTCTGCAATTCTTTGCTGATGAACGAACCAATATCATTGATATATTACATGACTTTTTAGAAGATCAGAAAGGTATGAAATGGTTTCCCACCCTTAAGTTAAAGTATGTCAAATATGACGAAAATAACGAGAGTCATTTAGCTGATCCGGTCGTGAGATCTACAAACTTTTGGACTCATAATATTTCGGAAATTGATGATCAAATAGCTCAGGCGTTTCAAAAATTATATACATCAACACAGGAATTTCAGGCCGAGGGAAGTGGTTGGATTTTAGATCATATAGTGCATTTGGAAGTAAATACAGCAGAATATGTACCCCTGTCAGCCAGCTCTTACATTCCACTGCCAAAGTACTTACAAAATAAGACAGCAATCTTAAATGTCAAAAATAATCATCAGAAATGCTTTGTTTTGTCTATTCTTGCTGCCCTACATCCTGTTTCCTATAAAGATAATGCAAATCGAGTGACAAAGTATGTAGGGTATGAATCCGAGCTAGACCTGAATGGTATTGACATACCAATACCTCTCTCTCAAGTTTCCAAATTTGAACAACAAAACCACATTTCTGTCAATGTATTTGGCAACGAGGAGAAAGACGGTGTGTTTCCTCTCTATATCAGTAGGCTACCATTTGATAGAACTGTTGACCTATTGCTCCTAACTGAAGGAGAAAAGACACATTTTTGTCTCATTCGAAATTTCAGCCGTCTTATGGCAGATAGAACCAAACATGATGGAAAAATATTCTATTGTAGACGCTTTCTGCATGGTTTTATCCGGCAGGATTTGTTAGATGATCATGCCTTTTATTGTTCAGATCATTATGCCCAGAAAATCAGATTACCTGGTGAACACAACAAGTGGATTAGATTTTTATCTGTTCAGAAACAGCTAAAAGTCCCCTATGTTATTTATTCAAATTTTGAGGTAATCACCAGGAAAGTTAAACAAACTGAAAATAACACATCAAACATGACTGTTTATCAGAAACATGAGCCTTCAGGGTTCTGAAACATGAGCCTTCCGGGTTCTGTTACAAAGTGGTCTGTTCAAAACCTACTGGTACAAAACCTGCAGTGACCTATAGAGGCACTGTAGTCATTTCGCATTTTATTGAATGCTTGTTGGATGAAGCACATCTCATCTATGAAAAGCTTAAAGTTCCTGAAACTTTAAAAATGACTGAAACTGATGAGTTGGCATTTCAAATGGCAGATACATGTCATATTTGTAAGAAACCCTTTGATGAAGTGTCTCTCAAGGTTCGTGAACACGACCATTTAGAAGAAGGGTATAACTATCGAGGGGCTGCCCATCAAAAATGTAATCTGCAATTTCAGTTGAGAAAGGTGAAAGGTAAACATAGTTTTCCAAGGGAAGAATTCTTTATCCCTGTGATATTTCACAACCTCCGTGGTTATGACAGTCATCTGATCATGAAACAGTTAGATAAGTCTGTAAAACAGAAGCTGGGTTGTTTGGCAAACAACATGGAGAAATACATTTCATTTTCCATCTGTCATTTGAGGTTCATTGATTCATGTCAGTTTCATCAATCCTCTCGGGGAAAACTTGTTGAAAATCTAAAGAAAAAAGACCCTTCCAAATTTATCCATTTAAGGCATGAATTTGCAGATCCAACTCAGGTAGAGCTATTATATACTATTATAGAATATCCTTATGATTTCATGGACGATGAAACAAAATTTGAAATGAAAGAACTTCCCTAAAAAGAGGATTTTTACAATAGCTTATGAGATAGTTCCATCTCTCATATAGAGGATTGACGACACCCATTGTCTAAAGAACATTTAATTGCAAAGGCTCATAACCCTGGAGCCATGACATCTATGTGCCTTGAAACATTTAATTGCTGTTATTTATTAGATGCTAATCCTATTTGTTAACCCCCTTTTTTGTGTACATCGACCGTCTGCCATCCTGAACAGGATGTGCAAGTATGTCACTGATGATTTACTGTTTACATTTATATTTATTACTTACTAAATGTCAGGTGACCTTGGCTATATAAGCCTTGGTCCAGAGAGATTGAGAGAGGAGAGAAGGGGTTTGACTCTCTAAGCAAGCAGACCTCTCTCCCACAGCCCAGAGTGTGTACCGACTCTCTGTGCCACCCTCAGTTATTATCTAAGTATATTGTAAATTGTTGATTGTTCTTGTAAATAAAATTGGGATTAGTCTCCTGTGACTCCGGCTCTTTGCTGACTTATTCCCCAAGAAAACCAGCACGTCATCTGGAAGGTATTGTTCACCCAGAGCAGTTCCATGATAATTTGGTGGAGAATCCGGGTATGACAGACTTCTTAGTCTGTCCTTTCCTGTACCTCTTTGCAGCATGGCATATGGTTTACAAAACTGTAGGAAGTGACAGTCTCTTATTAAAAGGATATACTACCTTCCTGGGGGCCAATCACCAAGAACGAAGAAATGGCCTTTAACAAGATTGAAGAAAGAACAAGAACCTCTCCAATCAAGAACAAGTTCTCAGATCCCAAACCTTCCCTGCTCGAATATCTTAGCAAAACTGCTAAGACTTCCCCTTCAAGATGTCGTTCCTGCACATGACCCTAGAAAAGAAGAATACACGCCTATCCCACAGAGACCCGTCCACAGCCATCTTCATGCAGACCCTGCACAATACAGACACCGCCTCACAGGCACCTACAAGATGGACACTATGTAAAGATATCCCATTGGGACTGACAAATTTGTGTTTACTTACATGGACTCAATCAAGGATATATATTGTGTGACTGTTGAATATTGCAACCAGGTATGTTTAATCAAAGCCAGTATATTAATGCCAAAATGTGTCTTTCAAAAATTCAGTTTTATATATGTGCAATATACTCCAAATTACATCTTTAGTCAAGCTAGATCTTTGAAGTTATTGTGTAGGGAATCTTTGAAATGTCTCCAGGCCACGCCAGACATATAGATACAGCTAGGGCCCAGACAAACCTAAGCTGTAGGGTTATCGAGTCACACCTTAAAGCTCGACTCGTAGTTTCAAAAATCTAAACGACAAAATTTGTCATTTGTTACAAGTTATTAATGTGCACAGTTTGGTACAAAATTGAATGTATTGTCTAGGACTTTGAAAGCAGATTAGGAATATTCTTGAGTGAGCCATCCCCACACATATGTTTATTGTATGTCAGTATTATGTAATTAACAGCACAGCAGTATTCAGCATTTCAGAGTTTTGATGTCGGAATTAAGGATTTTTTTCTTGGGCATCACACCCACAATATCTGGGCAAGCTCCGTCAAAGACATGGGAAGAGCACCCATTGTACTTAAAAGGGCAATAGTACCCACAAGTACCGTTTGAGTCACGCGGTAAAGCTAGACTCCTGGTTTCAAATTTCTTTATGCGAAATATTTGCTGAGATGTTTAATTTGTACTTTTTATGACATTACTCATTATCATTATTCGGTACTGAGTCGCACCGCCAAGCCAGACTCCTGAATTCAAAGAACCTTCAGTGATATATTTATTGAATCTGTGCAAAGCAGTAATTACCTTGTAGTGAAATTGCACATTATAAAGATCACTTGGTTAGTTTTCAAACTGGCACTAATTCAAATTGGCTAGATGATCACTTTCATACCGTCATTGCATAGATATATTTGTTGCATAAGGATTTCATATAACTGATTTTGATCACATTTGCATGGTTGTTTTCGTTGGTGAAAAAAACTCACACATATCAATTTGGACTCATATAAACTTGGGGTCCAAGCTTCACGTAACGGAGGGAAGTTGTCATGGTGACTGATTTACGACACCCATTGTCTAAAGAACATTTAATTGCAAAGGCTCATTACCCTGGAGCCATGACATGTATATGCCTTGAAACATTTAATTGCTGTTATTTATTAGATGCTAATCCTATTTGTTAACCCCCTTTTTTGTGTACATCGACCGTCTGCCATCCCGAACAGGATGTGCAAGTATGTCACTGATGATTTACTGTTTACATTTATATTTATTTCTTACTAAATGTCAGGTGACCTTGGCTATTTAATTGCTGTTATTTATTAGATGCTAATCCTATTTGTTAACCCCCTTTTTTGTGTACATCAACCGTCTGCCATCCTGAACAGGATGTGCAAGTATGTCACTGATGATTTACTGTTTACATTTATATTTATTTCTTACTAAATGTCAGGTGACCTTGGCTATATAAGCCTTGGTCCAGAGAGATTGAGAGAGGAGAGAAGGGTTTGACTCTCTTACCAAGCAGACCTCTCTCCCACAGCCTAGAGTGTGTACCGACTCTCTGTGGCACCCTCAGTTATTATCTAAGTATATTGTAAATTGTTAATTGTTTATTGTAAATAAAATTGTGATTAGTCTCCTGTGACTCCGGCTCTTTGCTGACTAATTCCCCAAGAAAACCAGCACGTCATCTGGGAGGTATTGTTCACCCAGAACAGTTCCATGATAATATCCAAAAAGTATTCTGAATCAAACCTACCAGGTCAGGAACATTACAAAACTGATGAACCGAATAGACACCTTATTTACCTCGACGCGAATAATCTTTATGGGTGGGCTATGTGCCAAGCCCTCCCTGAGCGAGATTTCCAGTGGGTAGATAACTTTGAGCATTTAGATATAAGGAGTATTCCCGCTAACGCAGATATAGGTTACATTCTTGAGGTTGACCTTGACTACCCATCTGGTTTACATGACAGTCACAGTGACTACCCTTTAGCACCCCAGTCTATGACAGTGACACATGACATGCTTTCTAAATATTCTCAGAATTTGAAAGTTGGCTTAAACATTAAGGGAACACCATGTAGAAAGCTTGTACGTACCAAACTTGTTAAACAAACAGAAATATGTTATTCATTACAGAAATTTACAGTTTTATCTGAATCAAGGCATGGTTCTAAGCAAAATTCATAGAGTCATTCGGTTTAAGCAGTCAACATAGCTAGAACCTTTCATTTATTTCAACACAGAGTAACGTAAACAATCTACAAATAAAACAGACAAAGGGTTTTTTCAAATTGATGAACAATTCTTGTTTTGGTCGTTCCATGATGAATGTCCGAAAACATGTCAATGTTGAATTGGTGAATTCAGCCAAACGTCTAAAGAAACTCTGTGCTGAACCAACATTTGATGCTTTCAAAATTTTCGATTCAGATTTGGCTGCTGTTCACTTGAAAAAGACAACACTGTTTTTGAATCAACCCCTCTATGCTGGCTTTTCCATTTTGGATCTCTCAAAGATCCATATGTACGACTTTCATTATAATTTTATCAAACGTAACTATGGAGAGAAAGCCCAGCTCTGTTTTACTGACACTGACTCCCTGTGTTATGAAATAGAAACCCATGACCTGACTGCTGACATACATGAAAATATTGATCTGTTTGACACCAGCAATTATAAATCTAACCATCCCTATATTCCAAAACTAATGAAAACGTTCTGGGAAAATTTAAAGATGAACTTGCTGGGGTGAAAATGTTGTAGTTTGTAGGCCTAAGACCTAAAATGTACTCAATGTTTGCTTTGGAAAAGGAAGTAGAAGTAAAGGATGGAAAAGAAGTAGAAAAATCAAATGACATACAACACGCAAGAGCCAAGGGTATTTCTGAAACTGTCCGTGATAGACAACTTCGACATGCTTTGTACAAACAGTGTCTCTTTAAAGAGAAGCAATTTCGGCACCAGGTGAAACAAATTCAAAGTCAAGATCATCAACTGTACACAGCTTCTATCAATAAAATCAGCCTCTCCCCTTTTGATGATAAGAGATATGTCCTCAATGATGGAATACACACACTGGCCCATGGTCATTATAAAATTGATTCTTAAGAAAAACCATTTCATATCTACCCTTTGTGTATGATGTAGTATGACTCAACAGTGTTAGATTTACCCGGCAATGTTATATTGTAAATATATGGTAAATATTGTTTGAATATTCATGCTACATTACTAATGGTTCAATGTCAATCTTTATTGATTATGTATATTCTTATAGACACTTATAAATGTCCATTGTACAGATGTGTTGAATGGAAATGATATATATTGTGTTAATTGTTTAATTATATGTTGTTATGAATACTTATTGTTGAATAAATATGTTAAATATATCCATTGCGTTTGTGATTGTTTTATGAAACTTAAATAGTTATATTTACAAGACAGTACACAATTGATAATAGTGTGATTGATGTGAATAGACCCACATGGTAACAGAGTAATGATACAGACTGATTCACGTACATACAGGGGCGGTCCGGTAGCCTAGTGGTTAAACCGTTCGCTCATCACGCCGAAGACCCGGGTTCAATTCCCGACATACAACATAATGTGTGAAGCCCATTTCTGGTGTCTTCTGCCGTGATATTGCTGGAATATTGCTAAAAGCGACGTAAAACCATACTCACTCACTCACATACATTCACTTTTTGTTTAAACTAAAGGTAAAATTCAAATAAAATGCTGAAAGGTTGCAAAAAACAAAACAAAAAGAACAAAGAACTAGTATATATATATACATATTTTTATTACATAAATACAATACATATAACAATATGATATGTACAGTCACATAATTATAGAATAGTGTTTTAATGTACAATAGTTCAATTATTATTAAATATCCTCATCCTCATTATCATTATCTTGGTCATCATCAGATTGGTTGACCAGTTCTAAATCTTCGGTCAGTGACATGTCCACATAAGAGAGGATATCTTTGACCACTGGTTTCATCCACCGAGTGATTTTATGATCCATTTCATTGCGATCCATGTCAGGGTCTAACTGTTTCATATTCTCTAGAATAGGTTTGAAGATAGGCCCGTTTCCAAAGTAGCCTATATATCTAATGCCTGTCACGAGTCTTTCAAGAAAAGTAGTTTTCCAGCACTTCGTCAATTTCTTTTAAATCCATCTCTCACTCTTCCCTTCATCTTCATACTCTCCTTTCTTCTTCCAGATTTCTTCCCTGCACGTTTTTAGTATTTGTTCCCACATGTATTCTAAGCCTTTCACCTCCCACTCTTTATCAGCTTCACTGAATTTAGAGGTCATTGTAGGCGGTCTCATCATCTGTCTGAATTTTAAGTCGTTTCCTTAGGGGCCCCCCTCCATTCTCAGGGCACCACGATCTGACATGACGCTGAAGGTCATGATTATTTTCAAACACAATACCACACTCATCACAGGAAGGCATAGTTGTATCAGTAGTGTCGTGCTCTGATTCACTGTCAACTGGAGCGGCTACTTCTGAGATGTGATCTCTTCTGGTGTCTGGCTTCAAATGATACTGATTGACAGCTTGCTCCTCTTTTATAGGCTGTGGGGTGTTGACTGTTTCAAGTACATTAGGTTGTAGTCTTCCTGATTCCAAGGTAGTAGGACGGAAGTCGATTGTCAGATTGCCATAGGGTTTTTCAACAGCTTCTTTATACACAGACATAAACCAGCCGGTATTGTTGGGATAGATGCGCCTGGCAAACAAGTTGACTTGATGTCTGTCCACAGGGGAATTAAACAGTGTCACGTAATGAGAATTCAAAGCAATGTCACGTGACTCCTTACCTCTGGGAAACAGATTTTTTAACAGTAAGAAAATAATGACATTCTTATGGTGAGAGGTTCGGGTGAACAGTTGGGAGATGCGTTTATCATCTTTAGCCTCTGACATGAGGTCATCCAGTACAATCATGTTGTTATTCCGTGCATCCAGATAGTTATCCTCGTGCAAGTTGTAAGGAATCCCCTTCACAAACGTCACATAGGGTACCTGTCCACTGATTATCTGAAACAGAGGCTGCTACTCCGCATAACACCAGAAAATCTTATTAGGTACAGGTTGGATGCGATTCTGTAGTAAAATGTTGTACACAAACATAGTCTTGCCATTTCCACTTGGACCCACCACCACAGTATTGGATGGAATGGTAAAGTAGAACTGTGTTTTTAGTGCTGAAGGAGGTTGAGGAGGAGGAGACGTGGGAGGAGGAGGAGGAGGTAAGGTTCCCAGAGGAGGAGGAGGAGGATATGAATGCATCTGTCTACTATGTCTATGCATATTATCATTTCTAGAGAACTGTCTCCCACAATCAGGACACGATGTGGACTCCATGACGATAGATATGCAACTGACACTGGAACAAGAGGAAGGCCCTTATATACTCTGAAGATCAGTTTCTGGGATCCAACTGTTAAACTTTTTGGGATAACCCATCCATTTCACAAACACCTCTTTTACGCCAGCTCGCTTCCTTTTCTTCAAAACCTTCTCCACTCTCCACACTGTGGGCGGGCTTGTCTACTCTCTGTAGTTCATTTGCATAGAAACTACCTTGAACTAGATCATCAGCCATATCCTTCAACAGATAGATAGGCACACCATCACGATAGAACCTTCTTCTGATAATAAAGATTTCATTTTTCTTGATAGTCTCTTTGAAATGTATGTCAGAAATGAGAGAGTCTTACTTTAAATCGCCCACTTTAAATTTAAAGGGTTTCTTCATTGACTTCTGTTTGATTTCAGCTTTCGATTTGACTGGCTTTATCAAAGTGTCAATGTATTGTTCCTTCCATACTAAAGCTTCATTAGTCAGATTAATATCTGAGGGTGATCTTTCATTCAATGATCTGTGAGGTCTGTGGTTATAATCCCGGACGAGATCTTGCAAAATGTTCAGGTAATGGTACGTTTGTTTGTAGGTGAAATATCTGTACATCGTGGTCTTGAGGGTCCGTATCACTCTCTCGGCGTAAGAAGCCTTGGTTTCATTCTGTGTGACATAGTAAGTGATGCCCTTGTTTCTTAAATAAGACCTCATTTTCTTATTATCAAATTCTCGCCCTTTATCTGATCGTATAATTTGTGGCAGGGTAGCGCGGGGAAATATCTTCTTCAAGGCCTTAATGACCGCATCCGATGTTTTATTTTTAAGGGGCTCGACCCACAGAAAACGTGTAAATACATTTATAGCTATGAGTAAGTATTTCACACCCGTCATTGTCCGAGGCTGTATTCGATACATCAGCCAAGTCAATATTCCATCGAGCATTGAGGCCTGAAGCCACCACTCTGTTCCGCTTGAACTTGTAGCTTAAAGGGCGCTGAAGCGAATAGGCATCTTGGGATGTCAACCACTTCTTAATGTGATGCAAACTAATATCAAATTTCCCCTCCTTTTTCACAATGTGATACAACTTAGCCGGGCCAAAAAAGAAGGCCGGGTGTTTGGGATTCAAATAAATACCAGACAAATATGCTTTCCATCCGTCAGCAGGCATGGTTACACGTGAAATGAAGCCTACACGATGTAAATAGAGCTTATACATTATGTATATCCACTACATAGCCTATCAAAACTACAGAGACGGGCCTGGGTTACCTTCAATAACAAACGTGCTTGTGTGTTTATGTTAACCCGTGGATACAGCTGACTGCCTTCATTGTATACCGTCTGGCGACGTGACCTAGTTCATCACTGTTTACAGTAACAAAACAATTCTCCTTTACCTATGCAACTAATGTAAACATAAAATAACTGACAACATTGCTTCCTCACTATTTCAAAGGAATTTCATACATACTATTCTGCAGATTTTGATACTTATTAGTCATTGTTTGAATGTGTAACCGTTGATGTGTCTATAGCGCGGGGATTCCCCTCCACACCTGGCAATCTCATTCAGGCGTTTCCTGTGACGTCATCGTGCACCACCGGTGAAGTGAGGTGGTTTTGTCAGTTAGTATTCATCATACAACAATTGCAAAATGAGCGGAATACCAGCTCTGACAACACAAACACAGCGATAAGCGGACCTTCCAGCTCAGGCATACACGAGGTGAGCGGAGATACAGGTCACCTCAGGGCGTTTCCTACGAGCGGCACATCCTGATCGAGGTCGTCCCAACACCAGCACTCGGAATACCAAGCTTGACTAACACCGTAGTAACAGTGTAATGGTAGCTCATATATAGCTGGGGGGTGAGGGTGGGGGGTGGGGGGTCGGGATGGGGTTGAACAATTAAGGCAATAAATGTAATACTATAAATAACAGTAATTAACGGGAAGTGATAAAGTAGCCCAGGTTGGCTGTCAGTCAAATGTAGGTGAGGATTAACCACGGGGATTATCGCCTAAAACGTAATGACAATTAAGTTATGGAGACATGGCTACAGGGTAATTTGCCTTTGGAGTCAAATGTACTTCAGACAATGGTAGTCGTAAATCAGTCGCTATGACAGAAGTATGGGTAAACATTCATACATAAGGCTACATTTACTATTTCGACTTCACAATTTAGACCTACAGTTGGATAGGGACATCACTGAATGCGCAAGGTATGGGGCCTCATAAATGTAACAATAAACAGCGTGTGAATAAATGTGTGGGTGGGTGACATCGGCTTGTAAATGTACGAGTCTGGACAAGCAAACGACTGAGTAAAATATACGCAATGATTTACCCAGATGGGGAAAAATGTCCCCTCAGCCATGTCACAGAAACACACGTTTTATTGTAGTCTCCGAGGTACTTGAGTTCTGTCCAAAGCCAACAGGATATTGTGTGGACGAATCACCGTCTGAATCTATTGTAATCTAGTAGTATTGTTACTCACCTGTCTCGTAACCGACTGCTCGGATCTCCCTATTGCAGTGTGACCTAATGGTGTGTGACGTAACCTGTCAACTGCCGAGGCAACTTGAAGAAATTTAGGAGTGGGTGTTCTTGCAGGGGACCGCCTCCTTGGTCTAGTGGTAGGGCGTCCGCCCCGAGAGCGGAAGGTCTGGGGTTCGATCCCCGTCCGCTTCATACCAAAAGACGTCAAAAGATGGTACTTGTCGTTACCCTGTCTGGCGCTCAGCATTAAGGGGCTAAAACAAGGACTCTTCGGCTCGGAGTCAGTATACTGTGTCTGAGTGGGGTATTCATGTTAAAATGCGGCATGTTATCTCAGTGAGCTAGCACTATAAATCGGCATCAGTCCGGACTAGTACAAGCAGCCACACACACACACACGTAAATGCACGTCACTACATATGTGTAATTATCTTGGACGCGACGTTAAACCCCATTTCACCTCACCTCACCTCTTGCAGGCTGGTTACATACGTCAAGATCAAAAGATTTAATACTGGTTTTGCTGCCGTTGTTTTGCTGTCGTTGTTTTGCTGCCGTTGTTTTGCTGCCGCTGTTTCGCTGCCGTTGCTTTTCTGCCGCTGTTTTGCTGTCGTTTATTTTCTGCCGCTGTTTGTTGCCGCAGTTTTGCTGCCGTTGTTTCGCTGCTGCTGTTTTGCTGTCGTTGTTTTGCTGCTGTTCTTTTTCTGATGTTAAGATTTATTATATGGAATTGTTCACACCAAACCCCATCTCAAACCGAGCCCCCACTTTGGTTGATATGGGGTATGTTATAACGACTGCCGTATAATAACATTTGTATTACATACCATAACGTGAAATTTTAAATGTGTCCATTCATAAAACATCCATCGATGGGTGCCACCTCTACCAACTCTCGCATCTCGCCAACTGCAACCTGCCAACTGTTTCTGAATAACTCCACGAAGCTGTCGGTTTTACTTACCGTGTTTTGTTTTATAGGTTTATTCACAAATCCTTCCGTGTCCATTTCGCTTCTAAATCTGTCCTCAGTTTTGTCCAAGATAGCGCCTAGCTCCATAATCAAGTTTGCAAGTGAATGAAATACAGTTTTACCTTATGTGGACGACATTGTCACTGGAAAGCTGACCCAGCAGACGATACACTAAGGGACGTAACTCCAATTTCTTATTACCAGGGCTAATCTCGATCGCCCATTCAAAATGCATTGACAAACAAAATCTGCCCGACAGGGGGCGTAATACGGGTGTGGTTTTTACATCCCTGTGATATGTAGGATCTATCGCAAATGAATAACACCTCATATCATTGATAGGTATATGATAAATTATTTTATTGAGCCTCGTACAGACATTCCAGTCCAGGTCAAGACGACCCAGGCAGGATTTGGAGAGTAGAGTTTCAGGGGCGGAGTTCCGAAATCTCTGTGGGAGATGATTCTTGATGATTCAGGTTCTTCATTCTCACCTCGGAAATAACTGAAAGTAAATACAGACTTTGGAGTCACTGAAGACCACAATGAGAGAGTGAGAAAGATGCGTTCTCGATTGGCTCCCCTGATGATAAAGGCACGCGAGGACAACACTGTATCCCATCTTACCTATGAGGAACTGATGACGGCAATTTTTACACAGATTCTACTACATGGAACCAATTACGTATGAAAGGAATTTACTTTTCGAAAGTCACGATGAGGAACGTTTAGAAAATTGTCCACATTCGGTAATATTCATCTTGTTATTGTTTAATCCTATCAAGTAACTCTCACCTTATTGAATTGCACATATTATTGCTACCCTACTAAATAAATATGCATGCATGCCGGTTTGGTATCTGTTCTTTATGTATATGTATTATGTTGTTGAACTTATGTTGTACCTCTGATGCCGCTGATACCAGCCCGGGTGTAAATAAAAGTTCACTTCAGTTCAGTTAGTTTACGTAGGATAAGGAGTGAGTGAGTTGGGTTTAACGCCGCTTTTTATTCCAGTTATACCGCGGTGTGTCAGCTTAATGTGGGAGGAAACCCCGAAGTGATGCAGGTCTAAGACGTTAACCACTTCGGTGAAACCCACGAGCATGGGTATGGTGCTGACAAACCTAGAAACATAATCGGGGCGAACCGGGATTCGAACCCACAATCATAGGTTTCTGGCGGGCCTAAGGGACGCAACTCTGCACAGCGAATCGCGGCGCCTTAGACGACTGGGCCACCCGTGCCCCCGTAGTTCTAAATCAGCTTGATACTCTGAACTGGGCGACAGTACATCTCATTACCATCAATCCAAATATAGTTGTGGCAGAGGCCCTTATGCCTCAGTGATATGTTTTACAGAGAATTCCGTGCGATTATCGCAAGATGCGTTTTGGTAGAAGTTGCGATGTAAAATAAAATGGGACGTTGTCTTTTGAAAAATGTAGTTATTTTCTAATTTTACATCACTTCTGTTTGATGATATCACACATCGAACATCGTTGCGTTTCTTTTGAAGTTGAGTAATTCGCAGGTCCAAAGACGGTAATATTTTTAATTCTATTTGCACAAAGAGTATGAATACAATGTTTTACTTATATGTGAAAAGTATAACCATTTAAGATATACATTTCTCCCCTTGGTGAAGGGTATTTTCAAAGACCGTCAGATAACGGTAAATCGGAGAAAGTCCTGATATGATCCATGCTTTACAATGAAAAATGTGTAACTTTAAAATCTAATCATGTACATCACGTGAAAAATGTTAATATGCAAACTGCATTGTACTTTGGGCCTTTGTGCCAAAATGACTAAATAAAATATATGTCTGTCTGTCTGTTTAGGGATTCATAACCATTAAAATTAAACCAAGCTAAAGCATGAAGGCTTTATGTAAGCAGATACAAGTTGAACTCACACAGCGTGAGACGCGTCTGACAGGCGAATATACATGTTTAGCAACGTTGATGGTAAGTCAGTACTTACATACAAGTGCCCTTATACAAATACACAGAGGGTATTACATTTAGTAAATGTAACAGTTATACAGATACCACAAAGCCAAACTCTTTTCACCTGACGCCAGCTCAAACCTTCTGATCTTCAGCTATGGACAGCGACTCCAGCCTCTGATCTAACGTCGGGGCCCGACGGTAGGGCAAGCTGGTCTTCAACGTCGGAGAAACTCCGAGTATATTTAGAAGTAAGCTTTTATATGTCACGTTCGAACGTCAAAGTGGACAATTCCGATCCGGGAATCTTTCACTCCAAGCGGCCAGCGTGTGTGTTTGTTAACAGACTACGGATAACACGACTGATAATACACTATGATGGAGTGCAGAGTTTGCGCTTTAAGAACATGTGTTCTATACAACAAAGGCCCAAGTGGTTATTTAGTTATCTCCTGAAAGGTAACTAAAAACCCAAAGGAATTAAACATTTAACATACATAAATAATAAAAATACTAGGGGCTCAATCCGAACTTCGTCACAATCACACATTGTGAAATGGCACAAATAGTCTTTTCAATATTGTTGCAATGCCGACCATCTTTGAAATCGTAGCAGACTCTCACGGGAAGATACTGGTGTGATCGATTGAAGTGTCCAGTTGCATGGGACATGTGATGTAAACAGAGAAGGGAGAATGAATGAATGCTTGAATATTGTTTACGTTGTATCAGCAAGTTTCCAGCTGTTCATGGCGACGAAGCGAGAAGACGAAAGTCAGTACACCGCGGCCTAAGGTACATTGTAAATTGAACCCTTCAGATACAATGAGGTGGCGATCCGGGCTTGAAGCAGAAAGTAAGGTTTACCGAATTTCATGCTTTCACATTTTTCGGCGGTTTCGGACTTTGAGCCTTCGGCCTTTCCGGTACCGTGTTACCTGTAATAGAAGCAGATCATACTTACACGTGGTTTATACAAGTGATAGGTTTCTTACCTAGTAACGATAATTTGAACTCAAAACGAAGTTCGTTTAAACTTCATTACTGGTAATAATCGTAAAGACACACTGGTTAGAATGTTAAACTCTTCTGATGTAAACCGCCTTGAGAACTTAGCCAATTATGTTAAAATCTGTCTTCGTTCTTCTTACCTGTAAATATTATTTCATGCAGCACTTGATGTAAAACTAGTTTGTATATATATGTACGTGTGTCTGAGGCCTTATTACCGAATAAACTGATTGCTTGAATAATGTATGGCCCGTGAGAGAAATATTTGTTTGTTTGTTTGTATGTTGTTTAACGCTGCACTCAGCAATATTCCAGCTATATGGCCGCGGTCTGTAAATAATCGAGTCTGGACCAGACAATCCAGTAATTGACATCAGGAGCATCGATCCACGAAATTGGGATTGAAGAAATGCATCAATCAAGCATACGACAAGCATAATCGTCTGTTGGGGCAAGCATGGGTTGCTGAAGACTTATTCTACCCCGGATCTTCACGGGTCGAGAAATATTTGTACATCATGATCAGTGTCAGACACATATGTAAACACACACTTCAATTTGGTGGCAGTAAGCAAATCAGAAAGAAATAAATGCTGAAAAGGCGACTGTTACAACGGAAAGGCGTACAGTGAGTGATAATTAATACGATAAACCAGGAAGAAAAGTCTAATTCAACTGAACACGAGATGCAATTATTGATATCAAAGGTGGCAAGGATCATGCATAATTCTAAGCAAGCAAGTTGCCCTCTGTGCGGTTCGTCTGGCATCACCTGATATAATAGCACTGGACAAAAGACAACAACACGTATACAATTGTTTAACAATAGTGATGTGACTGTGGAATGAGTATTGACAGGTCGGCGTTTTCTGGCGAAGTGGAGACGGGACTGATGCTGGCTTCAGTGATGTTGGTGAAGGCAGGGGTGTTATGGGCGAATTTTCCCAGCCATTTGTATTACGTAACTACATTTACTTTTTCGCCTTGTTTGGCAAGAGAAAAACGGTTTGACGACATATTTCAAGTTATACAAGTTGAAGGCAGTCAGCATGCGTGGATCATCCTTTTCAACAAAAGGCCATCCGTTCGGTTAATGTTGAGGTTGATTGGTTGGTTGGTTGGTTTGTTGTTTAACGCCGCACTCAGCAATATTCCAGCTATATGACGGCGGTCTGTAAATAATTGAGTCTGGACCAAACAATCCAGTGATTAATGTCATGAGCATCGGTCCACTCAATTGGGATCGATGACATGCATCAACCAAGTCAGCGAGCCTGACCACCCGATCCTGTTAGTCGCCTTTTACGACAAGCATAGGTATTCTACCCGGAATCTTTACGGGTCGTTGAGGTTGACCAAAGACGTGTAGACAGTGATAAGCAAAGTAAAAACACTATCGTTGTTTTATTGAATGCAGAGAATGTGCAAGTTAAACTAATTGTTCATTTGATACCAAATAATAGGTTTATTTGTGCACCATGTTTTGCAACAGGGAATTATCTGTCTCCAGACATATTCAAACGGTCGGTCTCCACGGTTTAGCGGATGGCCGTAGCATGAGTGGAAGTTCATATGCTGCGTTCGGTTCACACATTTACATTTATTCCAATCTATACCCACCTGTCGGCGGCAAAGGAAAGGGCCGAGATTTTATTAGTCCCTCTGGAACTCCAACTGCAAGATGTAAGATGATTTGCATAAAGCAAATGTCATGAATTAACAAATGGTCATTTCGGTTTGTTGAATGAAATAAAAGCGATGAATTGAGTCTTACAATATTGTCTTAGAAATCACATTTAGATACTGATCAAGAAGATAATTTATGGATGCCAACTTCTTTATTATGAGGAACAAAACGTGTCGGAGTATAGTTGTTCATTCATCTGATGGTTCCGAACATAACATAAATGCACTAGTCTTGCAGGTTCTCAAAAAGCAATTCTATATTTTGACATGTACCATATGTTTCCGGTGTTTTTCGGTTGAGAAACTGACTAGCCTTTGCATGTGTTTGTGACGGATACCTCCGGTGATGCAGGATACACACACCTATTCGCAAACACCTAGTATTATCAATATTTGACAGTTATTCATAAATGCATGGTCATGATATAGTCTGAATCGTAAAATCGACTCTGCTTTTTGCAGAGATTTCTTATGAATATGAAATAATTATAAGGGGTTTATATATTTGATGTATTGCATTCATGTCTGTTTGCTGTTTGGATCTTTATGATATAGCTAGAAACTGGACGCATGATCAGTCTTCTCGGAGATGCTGTTACCAAAGAGTTTAAACTGATACATACATTGTTTAGTTTTCACGTTGACTTGTCTTGGCCCTTGTTTACCGTGCCTTTCTTCCATAGCCCGTCCTTTTAAGTCCTGTTTATAGCACCTAGAACGAGAAATTACCTGCATACTAAGTAAGCTGTACATATGTTTTTGCATATATGTATCGGAATGGCCGCTCGGATTTGTTTAACAAAACAAGGGAATTTGGCCAGGACGTTTAACTGAAACTTGATCTAAAGATTTGACCTACATATCCTCAAATGATTTATGTTTCAACATAATCCCCTTATACATTGAGATACTTTAGCCAAAGTTGTTGGTTATTGTTAAGAAATGCTTTCTTGGCTGTCAATCATATTTTCCACAGCTGCTCTGACGTAATCATTTGATTCGAAATGGGTTCCGACTTGAGTTATTTTCATGTTTGAGAACAGGTGGAAGTCTGACGAAGCCAGATCAGAATCTAGCTTTTTCAAATGATCTTAGCCATAAGTTTATCGTAAAGTTACTATAATCTAAGGAAATCAGACTGCAGTAGAAGAATTTTGAAATTATTGTAGCCCTACGATTTTGGAGGTTATACCTAACGTAAGTGTATTTCATCTTCATCCAAGATGACGGCACGATTTTGACATATATATATATATATTAGGAATATGACGATAGACAGTGGCGAAGTTTCTCATTCGATTTTACATATGGAATCGTCTTAAGAAGGAAATATACATGTTTATATATTTGAAATATGTCACGTTTAATTATTTCTTGTAAACGTAATGGCATTGTTTGGTTTATGAAAAATTGGATGACCTTAAATATTGAAAGATAAATCGTTGATACCATGTGAATGAAAGCTGTCTTGTGGACACAAGGTAAATGCTAAGATTAACGGCATATATTCTTCCATTAAAAATAGAGCAATTTATTCAAATGTTGACGGTAAAGGACAGATCCTATGCAGAAATGAAAATGAGTAGTATTTAATAGTTTATATTTGCAAATATCTTCGAGCATGGCTATTTTCAAAACTGAAATTTAAATAGTGCGATTTTATGCTCGTTGAGGATTGAATCGTCGTTAAAAAACATATTTTCAACATTCTATAATTGTTCTCAAATTCCCCGTTTTTCGCAGTAAAAAAATAGAAAAGTTGCAATTTTCTTTTTTAAAATGTACAATTACCCGTTTTATATCAACATTACAGATACTTGACACCTTCCAGTTAGATCATTGTCATTTAAAATAACGTCCTTTTCTTGAGTCCTTTACATTTGTACTCGACGTGTTCATCTAACAGCGGGTTCGCAAGAGGACCGTTTGTAGACAGTCAGTATCTTTTCACATATTATTTCAATTTTAATACCTACAGTGCGGTACAACCACACTTACTGATCATAACATTTCGTCCATTTGAACAATATCGACACACGAATCATGTGAAATTAGTGTCGCCTGCAGTCGTGATACCTAGAAATGCAATATATGTCACATATGTAACTAGAAAACTCGTAAAGGTTAAGATCGGAGGACCAGATCTTGATGCGTGTAGAAAGACCGCGGAATTGTAGGGTAGGACGTACAGATAGACCTAGGGCGAAGCCGTGGGGGTGTAAGGTGGAACGGATAGAGTATCAGTACCCCACCCCCATCCCACCCCACCTCCCACGGGCACAGGTATGGTCCAGACAAACCAGGTAACATAACCGGGGCGAACCAGGATTCGAACCCAAAACCAGAGTAGGTTTCAAATGTGCTTAAGGTACACGCACACATCGAATTGCACCGCCTTAGGGGACTCGACCAACCTTGCCCCCATTGTGAACAATAGAGACGTCATTATACGATTATTATTATTTTTATAGTGATTATGTACACGATTATAGCATTATTTCCCATATGTTATATCTGAAACGTTCGCAGTTGGGTGGGCAGGGGTGAATGAAGTACTGGAATAATATCTTTGAACATAATTATGTAATTACATTTACTATATCGACTTCACAATTTAGAAATACAGTTTGTTTTATTTGTGCAAAATAGAGACATTCAAAGGCCTCATACATTGCGCATTCCTTATGTCATACAAATTTATTTTCTGTTCATAACACATTGCGCACACAGAGAAGAATGTTATCTTTACATGTCGAGCGCTATAAATAACCTTAATAATGCATGCTACGTCAGGCATAAATTTAAATAGGATGATGACAAGAAGCCAAACTGTACATGTATCGTGTCATTTGTTGATAGTTTTAGCAAAGGTTTTTGGGGTTTAGAGTAGATACCTAGAATGTAAGTCTAAAGAGAGACAGGCGAAACAGCGTGTGGATTCATGTGTGGGTGACATCGGCTTGTTAACTGACGAGTCTTGACAAGCAAACCACTGACTAAAATATACCCAATGTCCCCTCGTGAGATAAGCCACAAAAAACACACGTTTCATTGTAGAGGTACGTGTGTTCTGTTCACCACCCCACCCCACCCCACCCCACCCCCCTCCCCGGGATATTGTGTGGACGAATCTCCGACTCAATCTATTGCAATCTAGTGGTATTGTTACTCACCTGTGTCGTAACCGAGTGCTCGGATCTTCCTATTGCAGTGTGACCTAATGGCTTAATCAGTCAGCTGCCGAGGCAACTTGACCTAAATTGAGGAGTGCGTGTTCTTGCAGGGTGATCACAATCGTCATGATTTGATGCTGGTGTTCCTGTGCTGTAATTCTGCCGTTGATTTGCTGAAGTTTAGATGTTATTATATGACATTTAACATAGGGGCGGTCGGGTAGCCTAGTTAACGACTAGCGTTCGCTCGTCTTGCAGAAGACCCGGGTTCGATTCCCGACAGGGGTACAAGGTGTGAAGCCCATTTCTGGTGTCCACCGCCGTGATATTGCTGGAATATTGCTAAAATCGGCGTAAAACCATAATCACTCACTCATGTTTCACACTAAACCCCATCTCAGACCGATCCCCCCACTCTGGTTGATATGGGGTATGTTATTACAATTGCCGTATAATAACATTTGTACTACATACCATGACGTGAAATTTTAAAATGTATCCATTCATAAAACATCCATTGATGGGTGCCACCTCTACCAATTCTCGAATCTCGCCAACTGCAACCTGCCAACTGTTTCTAAATAGCTTAATGAAGCTGTCGGTTTTACTTACCGTGTTTTGTTTTATTGGTTTATTCACAAATCCTTCCGTGTCCATTTCGCTTCTAAATCTGTCCTCAGTTTTGTCAAACATAGCGTCTAACTCCATAATGAAGTTTGCAAGTGAATGAAATACAGTTTTACCTTATTTGGATGACATTGTCACGGGAATGCTAACCGAGCAGACGGTACACTAAGGGACGTAACTCCATATCTTATGACCCAGGCTGATCTCGATCGCCCGTTCAAAATGCATTGACATGCCATATCTGCCCGACAGGGGGCGTAATACGGGTGTGGTTGTTACACCCCTGTGATATGACCGTCTCTATGTTGGCTCTATCGCAAATGAATAACACCTCATATCATTGATAGGTATATGATAAATTATTTTATTGAGCCTCGCACAGACATTCCAGTCCAGGTCAAGACGACCCAGGCAGGATTTTGAAAGTTCAGGATCGGATTTCCGAAAACTCTGTGAAAGATGGGTTTGATTATGAAAACGAGTCCAGACATACGAAATGTGTTGCCCTGTTTGTTCTGTGCAAGGATATTTGGTGTGCTTGAAGTAGCAATCTCAAGATGTTTGTCCGCGTATAACAGATTCGTCAGATATCTCGGGAAGAACCATTAGCCACCTTGATGACGTCACGCAATACATACTGTCTTACATATGCCAAAATATGTACAAATACTTTGAAAACAAATGAACATCTGCTCTTGAACGTGAAGTGACAATGTACTGTTACTTGACAGACGAAACAACGAAAACCCTGATTCTTGTGAATACACTAACTGCGCTACGAGATTAGGTAAACATAACAAACATAGATTTGGAATGATTTCCGTTTTCCGCAATTGATGCAATTTACTCAGCTTAAGCTTACCAGGCGATTTGCCTATCACGTTATGCAAATATATGGCATAAGGAGCCTTTTCGAAAACCAAACAAAATTCTGAGTGGGAAATAAACTGAAAACAATAAGCTTGCTCTCCAGGGAAGAACATTGCACGGACATAGTTGATATTGAATAAATATTAAGACAAACATAATTATGTTTTTTATATTAATATAATAGATGCAATACAATTCTTAATTTTCATAACATAATTTGTTTAGACCCTAAATCCACGGCACCACGGGAGATAAAGATTTGGATCTGGTGGACAGACTAAGTCATATTATCTGGCTGGTATTGGTTTATTCCTTTTGTTCAGCACTTTGTATTATTTGTAGCATTCGTAGCAGCATATGGCTGCAGAACTGCTGATATATGTTGGGGCAATGCAGTATTATAGGTCTTCAGTAAACGCATGCTTGTCGTAAAAGGCGACAATACTTGTCGTTAGAGTCGACTAACGGGATCGGGTGGTCAGGCTCGCTGACTTGGTCGATACATCGTATCCCAATTGCGTGGATCGATGCTCATGGTATCAATCACTGGACTGCCTTGTCCATACACGATTATTTACAGACCGACGTCATATAGCTGGAATATTGCTGAGTACGGCGTTGCACAACAAACAAACAATCAAAACATTCACTACCAAGAAGAACCGATGGACCGTGTTATACGATCCTTGCTAGGTATATGTGATACCTTACTCTACCTGTAAACATGAATGGCCGACAACATATTCGCACTAACTACATGTGGGTAATAACTGGTACAAACGAGGTATTAAATGAAAAATAATGGTAAGAAATTGTATGCGTGAAGGGCAAGTAAAGTTAAAAAAATATTGCGAGGTTGTTGCGAATATTAATTTTCCCAGATACATTTAGTCAATTTCCGAGAGAGAAATAAATATGTCGAAGAAAATATTTAAATGTCGAAGTGAAAATGCTGAAACCACACGCTCCATAATCGGCCTATTTTGAGGCGTGGCCTAAAGCTACTTGTGCAGCGGTGACAACTGATTTCAGTGGCTGATATGTTTATCGCGTGTATCTATCTCATGATTCTAAGCCGTTATACATATGCTGTATCTGCTATTTCTTTTAATCCCCAAAATAACAACATTGAAACGACCGTTGATACTAACATTGTGAGTGATAAAAATAACAATAAACAATCGGTAACTAGCGTTTTATTACTAACAACAAATGTTACAAAGGCTACATGTTGAATACGTTCATGCATTCGGTCCAGAAGTCATATTCATTTGGGGAACTTCGTGTTTTGTTGATTTATGTGATGTTGAAGTGATGTGGTGGTATATGTTTACTGAGGAGCAAAATCACGTATCTTTTTAACAAAGACGTGTCCATGTCGGAACTGTATATATAATTCTGCTCGTGGATTCTGCTAGAATGTCAAAGGATGCATTTGAACCAAGTACACGTTAAGCTCCTTGTAGTAGGCAAGCAATGTGTTATCAACACGTTCAGATTTTGTCTGTGCTTCGTATTAGTTAGGGCGAACATAATGTCATGAAAACCCCCGTTCTTACGAAAGACCAAGTGCTACGTGGAGTATACCTTGAAATAGGTTTAAATAAACAAAGAATATTTGTTTTAAATACCAGGAATAGTAAGGAGGTAGGTAGGCATGTAGCCATTATATGTCATACCGCACTGACCTAAGCTGTTACACTGACTTGCCGCAGTACACGTTTAGCAGTGATGGAACTAGAAGCACGTATGTACACAACAGGTGGTGATTCTGCAGCACATCTAGAGTGACACACCCAAGCAATCATAATGAAGATATTTCGTAGTTTAATTGGGGTTGAATAAAAAATGAAGCAACGATTCCACTTTTGACATAATTTTGCGTTTCATGGCTGAATGCATAGAGGGTGACTATCCTGGACTTAAACATAAAAAGTTGTTTTCTATGGTTTTTTTGTATCAAGATAGATTTCAGCTACAGCTTCAAAACAAGGTATTTTTTTATTTAAAACTATGAAGCTGTTTGTTTTAAGAAAAGCACCTTGCAACAATGTCATTTTTGAGGCAGGAAATTTCTTTTTTGAAACAGTCTGAATCATAACTATATTGGCAAGAATTGGCTTCTAACAATGGCTTCTATACAGCCCTCACATCACACAGTGTCGATAAAGTAGCAAATGTTGCCGTGGGCGCTTATTACGTCGAATACGGTAGTTATTCGTTACTTACGCACATGTCAGTATATCTACCTACCTATCTTAAGAGAGAGAGAGAGAGAGAGAGAGAGAGAGAGAGAGAGAGAGCGAGAGCGAGAGAGAGCACAGTGAGAGAGCGAGAGAGAGAGCACAGTAAATGTCTTACTCATAGGCACAATATATAGAAAATTGCATAAGTGGAATACAATTGAGCACAGTTTTAATTACCTGGCGCTTTTAACTTTTACCGCGTACGAGTCTCATCGGGGGCATATCTTTTATATATAGTTAGTTAGTTGGTAAGTTAGTTGGTTGGCTGGTTGTTTGGTTGGTTGTTTGGTTGGTATCTACTTATCTGTATTTGCCGTTTTACAAAATAAATTACGTGGTTTATGCTGACAGTCTTAAATGTTCATGCACGACAGATATATTTTCAGAATTTAATTGCCCATAATTAAGGGTGCATATAACACACCAGTGCGTATTATACGCAAATAAATAAGTCTTGTGTACATTGATCAATCGGAAGGGGTGCTAATTGGGATTGATCACTAGCCAATAAATTAGCAAATATTGCCGTGGGCGCTTATTACGTCGAATACGGTAGTTATTCGTTACTTACGTACATGTCAGTATATCTACCTACCTAGAGAGAGAGAGAGAGAGAGAGAGAGAGAGAGAGAGAGAGAGAGAGAGAGAGAGAGAGAGAGAGAGAGAGAGCACAGTAAAGTCTTACTCATAGGCACAATATATAGAAAATACATCAGTGGAATAAAATTGAGCATAGTTTTAATTACCTGGCGCTTTTAACTCTTACCGCGTACGAGTCTCATCGGGGGCATATTTTCTTTATGTAGTTAGTTAGTTGGTAAGTTAGTTGGTTGGTTGGTTGGTTGGTCGGTTGGTTAGTTAGGTATGATCTACTAATCTGTATTTGCCGTTTTACAAAACAAAAGCTGCAAAAGTACAGGGTACAATTCTGACTACAATATATATAATAAGCATGTGTTTATTACCCACTATCAAACAGTGCTCGCGAAAGGGTGATCGTATCATCCCGTTTGCTTTCAAAACCACGTACATGGGTATTAAAAAATAACACAAGTCAAAATATAAAATTGCATTGGACATCATTCTTTTGTCACTCATGTTATAAATTTGAAAATGTATCTCTAACGTAAACTTGTTTTGGTGCAATCCAAAACCCGTTAAACAGTAAACAGTATGAATAAATCTAAATGTACTCAAAATAAAATAATGAACTGAGCGTGTACCTAGATGAGTGAGTGAGTGAGTGAGTTGCTTTTAACAGTATTCCAATTTAATCACGGCGTGTCAGCTTAATGTGGGAGGAAAGCCCGAAGTGATGCAGGTCTCAGACGTTTACCACTTCGGTGAAACCCACGAGCACGGGTATGGTGCTGACAAACCTAGAAACATAATCGGGGTGAACCGGGATACGAACCCACAATCATAGGTTTCTGGCGTGCCAAAGGGACGCAACTCTGCACAGCGAATCGCGGCGCCCTAGACGACTGGGCCGGCCACCCGTGCCCCCTGTACTTAGATGGACGTGACAGCTGTATATATGGTGCCAATTGTTTATCAGTCAGCATATCATCCTAATTGATTTCCATCACTTGATTGTCTGGTTTGTTCACATATCACCGTGACATGACAGGAGCCCTGATGTGCGTGAGGCAAAACAACATACTTTTTGTAAATAATTGCGTCAGTGGCGGGTGCTACCGATAAGACCCTAATCGCGAACATCTGATGTCATCCCTAAGATCCCTACACATAATTTTCACCATTTTGCCTTTTAGAATCCGTTTCGTCGGATAATCGGGACTGGTTATTCACTGGCGTTGTCGTTTCGTATCTACAATGCCACGGATCGCGATGTCCCCCAGCCGGTACAATTTAAAGGGGCAATTCTAACGCAATTCCCCGGGACTAGTTGTTGCCTTTGTTATTGTTTTTTTCCAGTGAGTACCCGGATGTATAGCAGAAATCTAGACTAGTTCGCGACCTCTGCTGCGCCATTCGTAAGCGCATTAGTCACTTTGGGTAGTAATAAGGGCGTATGGTCACATTGACGAAGTTTTGATAAGTCACTTGCTTGGTAATTTTGCGATCTTCGTTTATATTATTTCGTCTTGTAACACAAAGTAAATATTTCACCTGAGCATTGCTTTTTATAGAGTGTGTATTCTTTTACTGTCAAAATGTGTAACAAATTTATTAAACGTCTAAATACATGAAAATGAAGAGAGTCACTGGGCTCCTTTTTATTATATTTTTATTAAGATAACTAAACAACTGTTTTTTTTATGTACGATATGTTCATTTCAGAGACTAGATTTTAGTCTACTGGCCAGACAACATGTGGGATTATATTGGAGACTTAGTGACATATATAAATTCTAGTTTCTTAACTTGTTTCATTGTTACCCTGGTGTGGAGAGAGGAGGATTTCTAAAGGTTTCACATTGCTGTGTAAGAATAATTGCCATTCTTCTTTTCTGCTTGTAAGAATGAATAGGAACATGGATGAGCTTATTGCTTCATCACTGATGAAACCAAACAGAGCATACGTCCAAATCAAAAGACAGTCATTGAAGGTATTTAAATGGTAAAGATGTGTTGTTTAGCTCTCCAACCGGGAGAGGAAAATCGTTGACATTTGAACTTTCTCCCTATTTATACAAGGCAGTAGAAAATACAAGCCATGCTACTGTCATTGTTGTGTCACTCTTGATCGCACTTATGGAGAAACAAACTGAGAAATGTGTGTCATTAGGACTCATACTGTGTACCTGAATAATGTCCCACAGAAGGCAACACTGACGAATGATGACAGTCTGGTATCTACCATAGAGAAATTGACTGTCGATGACATAAGGGATGGATGAGGTCAAGTTGTTTAGCCATGGGAATCACACTAAATGCTGTCCCTAAGCTGGTACCCAAGCTTGCTCTCAAAATAGATTTCTGGACATTTGATACTTACTGCCCTCTAAACTGACCCCATGCTTCCACTGGGAGGGTTGTGTGTTTGGGGAGAGGTGGTGGGGGCAATAAAATTTCCTGTCACACACACTTTCAATGGCATGCCAGTGATGGGTGATAGGATCATTTACAGGTGTCGTAAAATTCCAAGAAATTATAGCTCTCCAAATTTGTTTAGTCTCTGAAAATGAAGAGAGTCACTGGGCTCCTTTTTATTATATTTTTATTAAGATAACTAAACAACTGTTTTTTTATGTACGATATGTTCATTTCAGAGACTAGATTTTAGTCTAGTGTCTCTGTAACAATCAAATGTTTTAAAAGATATATATCGTTTCGGGATATTATAACCCGTGTTCGTTTCTCAACTAATCTTTTGGATTGTTTCAGGTGTTTCACATAGGTGTCAAAGTCTCAAGGCTGAGAAAGCCCACGTGACAACTATTTTCATAACGTCCACGGTTCCTAAAAAATCCATTGAGTGATTGATAACAACGATCAACCAATCAACGTATTATCAGTTAACCCTTTAAACAAAGTATGTTGTTTTTACATCGGCACTTCACGCCATGATATGAGTGTATTCCCTTTGTTTTAGTAAACCTAGACATGTAAACACCCACTTTTGACATAGAGAGAGAGAGAGAATAATCTTTATATCCACTGTGCAAGATAACAGTGATTAATCAATCAACGTATTTTCTGTAAATCCTTTGATGACTAGGAACGATCCGTTGATTTACAAAAAAAGTAAATCAACTGATCATTCATCTCTTGCTGGGCTGCCACGTGCATATTACATAACACACATTTCACCCCACTTCAAACCTGGATTTAGATTGAATAATTACCCAAGACACAATAAATGCCAAATGGGAACCTTTGATAGGTAATCTAAGTGGTGCTACCACTAATTGTACCTGTAATAAATTCATTAACTGAGCATCAAGTGAATGACGACAAATACACAAGTGTAGGGTTATACGAGAAAACGTGGATGACAACAAGGGAGTAGTAATCGTATTATCGACGCAATCCGAAATCCGAAAATGCTTTCACTGCATGGATACCTTTTTAGTATTAAACTATAACCATCTGGGGTATTTCTAAATGACGCTTCCGATGATCTCCACTGTTCTTTCTGTCTGTTTGTTTAGGCTGAAGAAATTAATTAACATGCGCCCTTTGTCGAAATCTTTATAGATCACAGTTAACCAATCAGTGTTTATGCAAAAATGCGTAAAACAAATATTGCCTCCAGCCTCCAAGTTTATTTAGCTGTCCTTGCAGACGGTAGCCAAGACTCTGGTCACGCTCAGTTGCGTTGCGTATCATCCGGGTACTCACGGAGGAAAAAACAATAACAAAGGCAACAACCAGTCGGGGAATTGCGTTAGATCAGTGCCCCTTTAAGTGCACTTACTGATGTAATTCAACTTAACATCTGTTCTCATTTTTGTAAGCATTTGTGAAAATATCCCAGAAACCAAATACGATGGAGGTCAAGTATGTCGCACATGATATACATATGGAAGTCGATCAGACCGTTGTGAAAAACCATCACGAGTTAATCAATTGCATGTAGTATCTATGGTTTCCCATACAGAACGATCAGGCGTGCCTCCGGAAACAGCTATGGGGAGGTAGATGCCAATTGTCTACACGTTGTGTACGAACACCGACGACCTAATCTCTTTAGGGGTCCAAGCATACTTTAGCAAAACCTTATGCTCAACGCTTGTGCATCTTGGGCATTTCTGATTTCCATAAATCTATCACTACCTATTTGTATTGTGAATATGGCTCCAATTTCGTGATATTTATGACGCGACATGAACTAACCTTTTATTATCACACTGGGCGTCTCAAACTGGTGCCGTATGTCCAAACCAGGTTTCTGTTAAACCATTATTGCTTAAGCTGTATGTCATAATACAACCTCTGCATGTCAGCATGGCCTCACATGATCTAAAACACAACAGAGTGCTTTCTGACAGGTCGGAGGTCTTGCTCACTTAGATGTGCTACTATTTCAGAACAGCCCCCTGGGGCAAGTCATCGCACCAATCGTTGGTTAATTTGTCTGACATCCAGTAAAGGATCTACGACAAAGAATTTTAAGTATTATATTTGGAAGTGTCATTTACCGAGGACGATTTTTGGATTGTGGAAACATACGACTTCCGATAATAAACAGAAGGAATAGTTCGTTGAACGAGATGACCTGGGTTCGTGGAATTGATGCAGGTCCCCCTGTGACGAGGTTGCGTTACGGCTTCTATAAGGGAGGGACTGTTGATTTGGTTGGACTTTATTTATGGTGACTACCTGTGGTTCGTCTTGCGGGAAAGACATCGTTTTATCAATGTTGATAGCACAAACTGTGACCTCGCATAGGCCACCAATAAAATGTCATGCTGGAAACAGTCTGTTCATTTTCATGAAATCACGAGCTTTTCTTCCTGGATTGTCTGTTCGCCACTCAACATTTCTCCATGTCATTCCTGTTGCACGGGATATATTAATGTGTTGGTTGGTTGGTTGGTTTGTTGTTTAACGCCGCACTCAGCGATATTCCAACTATATGACGGCGGTTTATCATTAATCGAGTCTGGACCATACAGTCCAGTGATTAATATCATGAGCCTCGATCCCCGACATTGGGATCGATGACATGCATAAACCAAGTCAGCGAGTCTGACAACCCGATCCCGATAGTCGCCTTTTACGACAAGCATAGTCACCTTTTACGGCAAGCATGGGTCACTGAAGACCTTTTCTAACCCGATCTTGCACATTCCAGGAAAACATGCAATGTTTAAGTACCATTTGTGAGTGATGAAAATATGTTTGTGATGAACTTGAGGATGAAATTATGTTGCAAAATACAGTCAGGTTTATTCCTATTACAGGATATTTACCATTCCAAAGGAGACTCTCGTGATGACCTCTATCTATACTGTAGTTTGTTCAAGTTCCTCCTCTGACCGGAACAGGGGCGGTCGGGTAGCCTAGTGGTTAGAGCGTTGGCACGCCACGCCGGAGACCCGGGTTCGATTCCCGACATGGGTACAATGTGTGAAGCCCATTTCTGGTATCCCCCGCCATGATATGCTGGAATATTGCTAAAAGCGGCGTAAAACCATACTCACTCAATCCGACCGGAACATGTTCACAGGCTCAGTAAAGCAAGCATTAACACGTGCGCAATATTCAAGCTACAGCACCGCGTCTGACAACCCAAACCGCCTAGGTGTGTTCCACCCGCGTTGATTGTGTTTTGACTCAAATCAAACTAGAGACAGTACTGGGGCAAAATACTATTTTATTTTGAAAGTATATGTTCTTAACTTTACAAATACAGGTCAAATATAGTTACATATAATATATGTTATTAACTTGTCATTTGTTCTGAAGTGATTCCGTCTCAACAAGCATTGACAACTGCAGAAGATCTGAAAAGAAAATGTAGTTATTAATATCTTCCCTTTCCACTTACTACTACTAACGTTTTCATCTACCAAGAAATATAGCACAACGAAACGCGCTACTGAGTGAGTGAGTGAGTGAGTGAGTGAGTATGCTGTTATGTCGTTTTTAGCACTGTTCCAGCCATATCACTTCAGAAATAGGCTTCACACATTTTACCCATGTGAGGAATCGAACCCGGGTCTTCGGCGTGACGAGTTAACGCTTTAGCTACTAGGCTACCCCACCGCCCCGAAACGCGCTATTGAATAGATTTATTACTGTACAATATTCGTCACATCGGCAGATTGATATACTCCAGTGAGCTATATGGATTACATGATGATCCTTTTCATGTCTTGTCCAATGACTTGTCATGAAATTTGATAAACAGGAATAGGCACATGTTCAATTTATTATGTGTTTATTTATTATTCTGATCATAACTTTACTAGGAAAACAATCGTGTCCTTGAAAAAGACTGATGCGGCATGAAGTGATATTAACTCAAGTGAAATATCGACTTCATATTTTTAGAGGAGGGGATTTGGGGTTTAATGTCGCGTTCAAGATTATTGCACTCTTAAAGCGATGTGCATACAAGTATGCGTATGGCTGTTTGCACTAGTCCAGATTTTTGAAGTGCTTTGCCCAGTGAGACACCATGTTTAACATGGATACCCCACTCGCATTTATTAAATAGACTTTCAACCATCCCTGCTTTATCCCCTTATTGCTGAGCGTTAGGCATTGTAACAACAAGTACCATCTTTTAAATGTATCATCCGTTCATATTCATTTACCATATGTTCTCGTGTTTTTCAGGTGAATAATTGACTTGCCTTGGCATGTGTTTGTTATGCCTCTGGTGGGTCACATTTTCACTATTTGATTAATAAATTCATGTTGATCATATAGTCGGAATCATACAGAAATTTCTTATGATTATTGAAAATGTTTTGTCGCTTTTATTTATCATTTTTAACACACATGAACTGTGTTATTAATGAATTAACATATTCATGATATTATGAAAAATCACTGTTATAAGAAAAGATAAAAGTATTATTCTGATGTAACACGAAATTGTTGACGGGCATGCACCATGTTAAAATACCTTTGCATAAAAACAAGTGGAGGATTGCCCCTACCTGAAATGTCCAGCTGATTATCCCCATCAGTATCGGCCAATTGGAGAATGACTCTGGCCTCTGTCGGTGTGTAACCGAGTCTACCGTCGAGGTAGGTCAACACGCTGTACAGCTCCATGCCGTTAACAACGCCGTCTTCGTTCTTGTCAAAGTCGAATATGCTCTGTCCGTTGGCTCCCGACATGTCACCCGGCAGGTGAGGCACTGTGGCCCCGAATACTGTGTGTGAAGAAATAATCGTGAACAGGTTTCGCCAATTGTAGCATGGAGTGAATGAGTGAGTGAGTTTTACGCCGCTTTTAGCAATATTCCAGCCATCTCACGGCGGGGGACACCAGAAATGGGCTTCACACATTGTATCCATGTCGGGAATCGAACCCGAGTCTTCAGCGTGACGAGCGAACGCTTTAACCACTAGGCTACCCGGCCGCCCTGTAGCATGGAAGTTTGATGAAGTTTAACGGGTGATATGACGATAATGTCTACATTTCGATAAATCATTATTTTCTGATTTCATCAAACATAATTTGAAACGCCATGTTGATTGCACCTAGGGAAAATATATTGACATAAAATACGTGGGTGCGTGAGTGTTTAATTCCGCTTTGAACAGTATTCCAGTTATATCACGGCGTGTGAGCTTTATGTGAGAGGAAAGCCCGAAGTGATACAGGTCTCCGACGTTTACCACTTTGGTGAAACCCACGAAAACCTAGGGACATAACTGGGGAGAACCGGGATTCGAGCCCACAATCATAGGTTTGTGGCGTGCCGACGGGACGCAACTCTGCACAGCGAATTGCGGCGCCTCAGATGACTGGGCCATCACATAAATTAAGACCATTAAAAGTGAAGCAAAGTTGGATATCGCATCCCGAACGTACACGCAGATGACCAGCTACCGATATGCATTGATTTCACTGTGCGTTATTTTGTCAGTGTGAAGTATCTATACCATAATGTTCCAATATGTTACTTTGTTTCATTACTTTTTTCCATCAGTACTACGTACAAGGCTCGTGAATAATGAACGTGTACACAGCAATTTTCTATATTAACAATATGCAGCTACGTACGACCAGGACCGCCTCCGTGGTCTAGAGGTAGAGCGACCCCCCGGAGAGCAGAAGGTCCGGGCCTCGTCATACCAAAATACGTTAAAAGATGGTACTTGTTGTTACCCTGTTTGGCGCTCGGCATTAAGGGGCTAAATCAAGGACTGGTCGGCTCGGAGTCAGTATACTGTGTTTTAGTGGGGTATTTATGTTAAACTGCGGCATGGTATCTCAGTGAGCTAGCACTATCAATCGGCATCAGTCCGGGCTAGTACAAGCAGCCACACACACACGTGGCTATATCAGTGCAATAATCTTGGACGCGACGTTAAACCCAATTTTACCTCACCTCTCGTACGACCATAGCAGAATGAAATATACTTACCAATGACATTCCAACAGAAAACAATGCTGAGGACAAGTGTTGCGTACATTTACATTCTCATGTTTGTTCCTTCACAAACGTCAGCAGTAATACTCTTAATTCATTCCACCTACCTTATATACCATAATCTACGAAAGATAATAGTTGGGATGACCCGTGCGTCAATTGGTTTAAAGAGCGCTATCACTGCACTCAGCATGGTGCGTCCGTTTGTCCATGCTACTGATCACCAATATCCGATCATTTGTATTTGAGATATGTATAATTATCCAGTTCCATCTAATATCACAATCTCCACTTCTGACTGAGCGAACTTCCTTCTCCGTTGGTGGTAATTACATGTATGACATATTTCAGTGTGTGACCCATACATGGAAGATAATTGTTTCAGTGGACATGTCAAAATACCACTGAATGGCACATTATGCATGTGGTCACGTTACCTCGAATTTCAAGCCTGGAATGTCCGCCACACCGTTTTATATCTCCAAATGTGTGGAAGAATAAAGACTCTCATCCTCTCAGTTTAAAGTTTTAAAACACACCATGTATCATATGTGGTGTTAAAACAATGGGTTTTTTTGTTTGTGTCATCGCAGGTGACATGTTTTATCATTTCCAAAATGGTCCAATAGCCAATTCCCTTCCACTGATTTGCCAACCTATGCGACAAATAAAAAGAGACCAGTTAAATGGCCTTATCTGTTTAATATTTAGGTCTTTGCTTAAAGATTCAGAGTGAAGGAAAAATATATCTTCAAGACTGAATGAAAAACGGTGTTGACGTTCCAATAGTCAATTGTCCTAACCCGTGATGATCCAGGTTAGAAGAGGTCTTCAGCAACCCATGCTTGCCGTAAAAGGCGGCTATGCTTGTCGTAAGAGGCGACTAACGGGATCGGGTGGTCAGACTCGCTGACTTGGTTGATGCATGTCATCGTATTCCTATTGTGTGGATTGATGCTCATGGTTTCAATCACTGGATTGTCTGGTCCAGACACGAATATTTCTCAGACCGCCGTTATATATCTTGAATATTGCTGAGTGCGGCGTTAAACAACAAACAAAGAAACAAGTCAACTGTCCATTGAAGTCGAGCTGTCCTAGCTCCAGCCTTTGGTATCTACATGTCACAAAGTTTGAGGTAAATTCTGGCATGCCTTTCGCACGAATATTTCAAAGAGCGTCATACAACTCTTGCTCAAGAGTATAGCTTTCAAAAGGTTTCATGCTAGACATGTGGAGAACATTTCGAAATTCTACACATTAGTGACAAAAAATGATGTCCAATGCAGCTTCATGTTTTGATTTGTACCATACGTTCCCGTGCTTTTTCAGGTGAACAATTGACCTGCCTTTGCATGTGTTTGTGACGGAAGCAAATGCTTTTAAAAGATATGTCTTATGATTATGGAAAGGGATTTGTCGTTTGAGTATTTAGAATTACAACATTAAATGCTGACGTCACGATTAGTCACATCAGTCTCAGGTGGCACAGCAAGACCAAGGTGAACATAACCCCTTCATTCCAGATGACGTGGATTATTCCTGAACTGAAAGCCTTGTATAACGCGATAAAAAAATAAAAAACACACGTTTTTTTAGATTATCACTGTGATTACCTTAATTGCAGTGGTTCGTGTACTATATTTGTCAAACTTGAGTTTTTGTATCAACCATTTAAAACTGAATAACAGTATTTATTCAGTTCGTTTCAGGAAAGGCTACATGTACATTCGTATTTTGTATATCTTTCAGTCTTAGGCAACACACAAAGTTTAAAAGTACTAGAACCTAAGTACGTAACACACTGACAATGAAAAACTGGATAGGAGTTATGGAAGCAATTCCTAGAGACACAATATCAAGGATCTATCACAAACTGTATGTAGTTATCAATTAAAGCTATTGCACCGACGTGTGAGATGAAGAAAAAGCTGCATTTCTTAACAAACACTTTAGTTACTGTATATATTCCAATACAAAATGGTTGACATCAAGATGGATGCCAAAGCGGCCATGTTTCAAATCGGACGTGATACCTTTTCAATGATACTATTACAGGGATCATAAACACACAATTTATCGGATTAATCACAGGTTCAAGGTCACAGCAGGGTCTCCGAGCGGGCAACTTTCTATCTGTATGTGCATGTTCATATCGAATTCCATAATGGCTGTCATTACGATAACGTTGCCAACGCTACAGCAGTGCCATAGCCAGCCGAGGGGCCTGGTTTTTTTTTGTTTTTGAAAAGCAGTTTTATTTGAATCATGAAAATACAAGTTGGGGACAAGTGACACTTGTACGAATATTTGCAACCCCCCCCCCCCCCCCCCCCCTCCACACATACACACACACACTTCGGCCTTGTACAGTAACGCGAGAAAGCGATTCGTAGTTGCCCAAAAGGCATGAATAGCGAACATGCTGGGGTAAACACACGTGAGAAGTCGAAAAATGATTATATAAATTATAGACACTCCGATTGCATTAAGGCGCATTGACAAAGATACACCAACTGAAGTTTTAGGATTTAAGTGAGTCACCTGATTACCTTATGGCGGCTGTTTTTTTGCTCTCTGCTGAATTTGCTGTGTGAGGCTAATAGTAGAGGATTGTGACAGAAATTTCACCGATAACCTGCTGCTAAGAATCCAGACTTTCGTATGTATATTGATATATATCCGTGGAGGGAAAAAAACTTGGGTGTTTCTCCGTTCGTAGCAGGCGACCCCGTTCAGTGTGTGGCGGTGTACATCTCCCTGGCGGTTCGCGGTCCAAGTCCCTGCTTAGTTTTACAGTCATTAACTTTGATGCTAAACGCGGGCAATATAGAGTCCTAATCCTGGACCACCTACATCAGCTACAATATCGGGAGATAGTATTCAGACCTGAACATCCCTCAAAATGTATCTGGCCAGTGTGTTGTGACAGATAACTCGGACAGTCCACCCATCACCCTCTCTGATCTCTATAACGCTAAAATCGATTCAGGCTCAGATCACATCGCTCAATGACAAGCTCGAGACGTTTACGTTTGACTACAATCGCAGGTTAACAGAATTAGAGGAGGAAGTGAAACTCTTCAATCTAAAATAACATGGAGGCCCAGATTCGGCGGTTTAATCTTAATTTCCATGGTCTTCACGGTAGGCGCGGCGAAACGAGGGCTGACAGTGAAAGGTGTGTAAGAGATTTTATGTACACTTCATTTTAATTCTGACGCAATGAATCAGAGAGCATGGAAAGAACCCACAAATTGAGCTCTAAATCCGGACAGTTGCCATCCTCTGTATCTCCAGGGCACGCATTTCGGTGAAGCTACACCAACCCCTGGGCCTAGCCTTGTGGTTCTCGCGAACTAGAAATACCTGCCCTTGATTTCTCTATCACTTCATCTCAGCAATGACTGCCAAGTAAAACGATTCTTATGAACTGAAATATATTTTAATTAGTTTAAAGATAAAAGTTAAATCAGAGCTTATTGTAAATTGGGAATTTCCTTACACAATGTTAATGTAAATGTACACTCAACTTCAACAGAAACGCGAATTTGAAGCGGTGAAAGTTACATGCTATAAAAATGATTTTTTTAACAGAAACAAGTCAAAATTGGCAACATTTGAAAACATAGTCTAAATGAATCACATTCAGAAACGGGTTTGGCTGATTGGTCTGTTGAGTCTCAGAAGTCATTTGAGGAGCTGTGGTTGCACGTGGGATTCTATCGCGTAGATGTGACGTCACCATCAACTGATCTTCTCTATCGAGCGTCACACGCTGTCGGTCACTTAGTGGACGATAATCTGCACTGTTGGTCATGTAAGTTGTTGAATGATGGACATCAATGTGTCTGCCAACTCGTGGCATGTTCCATCCAGCTTCAGTAAATAAAGCGACAAAACCCTTTCGACTATATGAATCACTTTCAAAAGTGATGATACCCGGTGTTTGCGAAAGCGTGAGTGTATCCTTCCCCACCGGTGCCACCCGTAACACACACATGCAAAGGCAAGTCAATTGTTCACCTTAAAAAAACATATGGTACATGTCAAAGAGGTAACTGCATCTGACATCATTTTGTCACTGATGCGTTAAATTTGGAAATGTCCTCAACATGTCTACCATAAAACTTGTTGAAAGCTTTACTGAGGCCTGGAATGTTGTAACCTTGATCAAACAACTTCCAGTTGTCCAGAGTTAGATGGGACAGGGTGTTTTTATGTCAAACTTAAAATCAAACTACAAAACCAACAGCTAATGTTTGAGACCAGATAACAAGGTGTCCGATGAATCAATTTCAATCTTCTCAAACCTTCTGGTAATAAGGAGTGTTACACGTTTTATCTGTTGTCCAGAGACGTGCGTGCAATTATCGCAAGTCGCGTGTTGGGAAATGTTACCATGTAAAATAAAAGGTAACGTCGTCTTTTTAAAAGTGTAGTTATTTTATAATTTTACATAATTTCTGTTTAATGATATCACCCATCGAACATCTCGTTTCTTTTGGAGTTGAGTATATGACGCAGGTTCACAGACGGTGATATTGTATTCTTTTTGTACAAATTGTTTACAAGGAGGCGAAGAGGATGAAAACCATGTTTTACTTATATGTGAAAAATATACTCGTACATTTCCCCCCTTGTAGCAGGGTATTTTTAAAGACCGTCAGTTAACGGTAAATATGAGGAAGTCATGATATCATCCATGCTGTTGATGTAGTTTGAAAACAAGCCTTTATAATAAAAAAAGTGTAACTTTAAAATCTATTAATGTACATCATGACAAATGTTGATATGCAAACTGCATTGTACTTTGGGCCTTGGTGCCAAAATTACTAAATAAAATATATGTCTGTCTGTTTAAGAATTCATAAAGCATGAAGGCTTTGAGTAAGCAGATACAAATTGAACTCACACAGCGTGAGACACGTCCAACGGGCGAATAGTCACAAGTTAGCAAAGCTGGCAGTAAACTAATCAGTACTAACATACAACTGCCTTGATCTAAATCCACAGGGGGTATTACATTTGTAAATCTAACAGTTATACAGTTGCCACAAAGCCCTTCAGTTCCGATGAGGTGGCGATCCGAGGCGTGAAGCAGAAAGTAAGGTGTATCTCATCTCATGCTTTCACATTTTTCGGAGATTTCGGTCTTGGAGCGTCCGGCTCTTCCGGTCTCGGTCTTGGAGCGTCCGGCGCTTCCGGTCTCGGTCTCGGGATACCTACAATGGACGCAGAACATACTTACATGCTGTTCATACAAGTGATATATTTCTTACCAAGTAACGATAAGTTGAACTCAAAGTTCGTTTAAACACGTTTTAAACGGTTTATGGCTGCGAGGTTAAGATACATAAAACAATGTATTGCCCGCGAGAGAACTATTTGTATATTATTGCAAGACACATCTGTTAACACAAACCACAATTTAGCGGCAGTAAGCAATTCAGAATAAAATGAACACTGACAAGCGACTGTGACTACGGAAAAGGCGTACATTGAGTGATTATGAAATAATACATGAAACAATATGCAGACGAGTGACAGCGAGCTAAAATCCTAACAAGACCAAACACTTGATGGTTATGCTACCATCACACCAAAGTTGTTCTACCCCGTTCTAAACAAAATACTAGAACGGGCTGTGATCACTGTAGAACGCGTAGTTTGGCGTAAAATACGATGCGCGTTCGTTCAAAAGCAGTCCTCAATACGTCTATCTCGTTCATGGCCAGTCTGCAGTCCGTATGTATCCAGTTCAGATCGTGTAAAAGTGCACCGCATGCGACAACGTTTCGAAGCAGTTCGAGCACATCCGTAGCCGTTCTCAACTCGTTCTTAACCAGTTCAACCTTGTTCTACCTCGTTCACAATGCGTCCAAGCCAGTTCAAACTAATTCTTAACCTGACCAACTCGTTCGCACCACGTCCTCATCTCAAACGTGCCTAGTGCGTGTGTATTCGCGTGGTGGCCCGTCCTGGCCCGACTCCTATGGATACCGAGCGCGTTAGAGCCAGTCTTCGTTCAAGTTCAGGGCTCCGAGCTGTACACATCATGCCTTCAAAGAGAAGTCGATTCAGAAAGACAGTGCATAGAAATACACATGCACAAAAGTTAAGCGCCACCATATTCATAGTCTCTTGATTTCACGTGTGGGAATCAGAAATACGAAATATGATGATGATTAGGGTGAATTAGGCTTCCATAGTTTCTTGAACCCAAATTTGTCCAGATACCACAAGGAAGCGTGCTTTACGTGTTGCTGCAGTTCCCCTACCCTATAAATAGTGAAATTGAAGTTTCAGACACGTGGTTGTATTTTGCTCCTGTGTGAGATACCCCTTCCAATAGAGGTTGAAAATCAGCACGGTGAGGAGAAAGTTAACGAACGCTGAAAGATGGCAAGTGATAGGCATGAAAAATGCTGGCATGTCATGCAGGGCCATTGCAAGACGAATGGGTCGTCATCACAGTGTTATCACTCGTTTGATTGTCAAACATGGTCAAACCAACGATGTCAATGACAGGCATAGGTCAGGTAGGCCAAGAAATACCTCTAACAGAGGGGATAGACGTCTTTTCAGGATAGTCAGACGAAATCCATTTGCCACTTCAACAGATTTAAGACTGCAGTGGATTACCAATCAGAGACTCTCGACGATGACCGTAAGGCGTCGCCTCAGAGCGGCTGGTTATAAACCCAGAAGACCAGTAAAACGTCCTCAACTGACTGAGAGGCACATGCGGAATCGTCTGATATGGTGTCGTGCCCGTAGTCGATGGAACTTGGCCAATTGGAGAAGGATCCATAGGTCTGACGAGTGTCAAATGCTGCTACATATGGTCATACGTGTTTGGAGGCAACGTAACACTCGTTTTTACACCAAGGAACATCCAGAAGACCTTAGCAAGTGGCGGGGGGTCTGTCATGATATGGGGTTGTGTTTCCTTCGGCTGCAAACTTCAACTGGTGACAATTCGTGGAAACCTGAATGGTCAACAATACCAAGATGCCGTTCTTCGTGCAGTGGTAGTCCCTCATTTTGACAACCATCCCTTTCAGACAACACCTGTTTACATGGACGACAATGCTAGACCACACAGATCTTGGGCAGTTTTGGCTTATTTGCGTCAAGAAGCTATTGCCACTCTTCCTTGGCCGGCCTGTAGTCCGGATATTAATCCAATTGAGCATCTCTCGGACATTCTTGGCCGGAAAATCAGACATCGTGATCCCCGAGTTCAAAATCTCGCTGGACTTGAAGCCGCACTTCATGAAGAATGGATCCGTTTGCCTCAGAGAAGCATTCAACGACTTGTAATGAGTATAAGGCGTAGGGTTGAAGCTGTGGTCAATGTCCGTGGATCATACACACGTTACTGACGTTCCTGACTTCCTGGCAATAGACTCTGCACTCCCTAGGGTGTCTATGTGACACCTGAAATGTTCCGCTGATATCATGACAGTTACATGACAAAAAAAGCTTTTCAATGTTTTCTAATCCTTCAATTTCTGGTCTTCGGTAAAATTCCTTTCTGCTCATATTCTTTTGGAACACAAGATAAACTTGCTTTGGGACAACTTTTGCATCACATGAGGTTTACATATACGGCTTATGACAATGGTACATCTTGTTATAATAGTCATCATTAAGTGCCAAAAGTTACAGCTCACAAATATGGTGGGTAGCGCTTAACTTTTGTGCATGTGTCTAGATACAATGCCATGTATATTGTAGAAAACGCGATTAAATCAACTAAGACAACAACGTTTCATATAGAAAACTTTCATTACACCACAGCTTGACATCTCATGTACATTTTGAAATGATGGTAACAGAACATTTTTTTACCAATAGACATTAGAATGTTAAAAAGCCATAAGCTAAAATTCAACATCAAACAGTGTGACAATCATGGCTCTCATAGTTCAATCATCCTGTCCTGCCATGGCACCCATCCTGCTGGGCTGTTGAAATTTGCTCTTAAATAGTCCCTTTGTCTCTTGGCTAAAACAGTGTTCCTGTTTCCTCCCTGTGGGAAGTGGCAGTCTGGCAGGTTGGCACCTTGTCTCCAGGCACCAGGGATGAGGATGTGTGCAGCATCTTCAGCATCCCCTTGGATGTTTTGAATGGCTTGGGTTCGGGTACGGATGAGGTTGAGAAGGCACACATAAGCTTAAAAAATGGTCTGTACAGTCCCTGGCAACAGCTGCATTGTTTACAAGAGGACTCTCCATCTCTGGGTCAGAGTGCATTTTCAACCACACGTCTGGCTCCAGAAATGCAATCATTTGTTCTGTAGTCAGGTGACGGCCTGAATATGGCCAAGGTGAAGGTTCAGAGGGAGTCCAACGTAGTCCATCTTCCCGAGGCAAGAGTTAACTGACTTTAAAAGTCCAGTTTCCACCCTTGCCGAACAAGGCTGGAATTCCTGGGCTCGTAGCGCCACCAGTGGCTGTTATGAGTTATGTCTCTCTATAACTCTCCCATCGACCAATAAGATTCCACCTCTCGTATCACTTGCATTTGCTTCAAACAAAATGACGGCGCCCAGACAAAACGATCTGATCGACAATCAAAATCTATATTGCGATAAAACGGGCCTTACATCGCGAAGTGCTTCAAATCATATGAGCACGTTGATTACAAAACTTACGAACCAGATTTCGATTTCGGTGCGCGATTTTGATTGGACTATGCTTAGACTTTTTCGTCCAGCCAAAATGTAACTCCATAATATCAGTCTAGTTCGGCAAGGGTGGAAACTGGACTTTTATAAACAGTTAACTCTCTTGCCTCGGGAAGATGAATGGAGTCATTTGCTAAACAGACTGGCTTCCAAAAGACCAACATCTATCCACATAAATTTGTTATCAGCATCTATCAGGGCCATTATTACGACTGAAAAGAAGCCTTTGTAGTTGTGGTACATGGTTCCAGTCTGGGAGGCTTTCTGATGGCAACATGTTTCCCATCGAGGGCACCACAGGCATGTGGGAGATTCCAGCGCATGCGGAAATCCTCAGCAACTTCTTCCCAAGTTCCTCTGTCAACAGGGCATGTGATGACTTCATTCTTAAGCACCATCACCAAGGCTTCACAGACATGTTTCACCAACAAGCATATTGCGTTTTTGGGCTTCCTTCAATTCATATTGCAAGGTGGCATAGGAATCTCCTATTGCCAGATGACGCAGTGTGATGGCAAGCTTCATACCGGGTTCAAGAGCCTTTCTGTAGTTGGTGTCTTGTTTATTTTAATGAAGGGGGTGATTCGTTCAAGAAGTTCGTCAAACATGGGTGGGGTAATTCTCAAGAAGTTGTAGAAGGACCCTTGATCATCCAGAGGGAGCTCCTCCATCAGCTGATGATAATGTCCCACACCTTTTCTCCTCTCAGGTTTCAGCCACTTCCTCACCCAACAGTTTCTTACTTGTCTCCTTCTTTCTTCCTCTACCATCTCCTTGTACTCTTCCTCTGCTTTCAGGATAAATTGGATAAAACCAACATTCAATGTTTAATGTATGCAAAGTTATCCATGTTTCTGGGCACAAATCTTGAAAATCTTCACGGTCAGGAAACGATGCGCACTGCCCGAAATCGCAAGCTCATCTGATGAACCTGAAACCCTAGCTGTATGTTTAACCTAGCTTGTCCTATCGTACTTCAGACGGGGTGGTTGTAGAAAGAACTGCGTGAAAACTGCATAAACATACTCAAAACTAGGAGAATTTTATGAGAACCTACTAAGAAAGTTTAGAACCATGTAGAAACGTGTTGCAAGCAGCTTCAGAATTTTATATTTGGTTAGAAAAGTATTTGCACGCAATAAGGATTGACTAATAACGTAATGTAGTGAATTGCGTCTGTCACCGAACGGGATGAACGAGTAACAAACGGACCCGGTCGGTGTGCACACGTACTGAAATTTATGTCCTACTGCACCACGTCGCAACAAGTCCCTAGTAGGTTCGAAGTACGCCAATTCTGTTGGTAATACGTCTTTCTCGTTTTAAGTACGTTTTCAATCCGACTAATTGCAAGACGGAATGGACGGGATAAAATCTTGGGCAGACTCAAAGTTCTAGAGCACCCTCCCCGTCCGAGCCCGTCCATAAAGTTCGTAAAAAGACTATCAATAGTTTCTACTACGTCCACTACGTTCATACACAGTTGGAGCCCGTTCGAAGACATTTTCACGAACGTTTTGAAAACTAGTTTGGTGTTATGGGGGTATAACATTGGTTTTAAAGGTGACAAGGATCATTTAGAATTCTAAAATCTGAGCCAACAACTTGTCCTCTGTACAGTTCGTCTAGGGTTTCAACGCGACATCCATGTAGCTCACATACTTACACTGGACAACGCAACAACACGTATACAAGTTTTATGCAATAGTGACCTTACTGTAGAACCAGTATTGAAAGGCCGTGGTTTTCTGGCAAAGTGGAGACGGGACCGACGCTTGCTTGAGTATTCTTGGTGAAATTTGGGTTGTTCTCGATTCACAGACACTTGTATTACGTGTTGTTTGTTTGTTGTGTAACGCCACACTCAGCAATATTCCAGCTATATGACGACGGTCTGTAAATAATCGAGTCTGGACCAGACAATCCAGTGTTTGACATCGTGAGCATCGATACTTTTATAACGTTAGTACATTTACTGTTTCAACTTGTATAACAAAAGGAAAACGGTTTGACGACATATTTCATGTAATACAACGCCGTCAGCATACGTGAATCATCCTTGTCAACAAAAGGCCATCAGTTCGGCCAATGTTGATGTTGACCAGAGAAGTGTAGACAGCGCTGAGCAAAGTAAAACACTCTTTTGTGGAGCTGAACCATTCTGTAAGCAGCCTATATTTTTCTAGGAAAACATGCTTGGAATGGAACGCGTTTGCAAAATACTAATACACTCATTGTTCATTTGATGTCCAATAAAAGGGAAACATGCGCACAATGTCTAGAAACAGTGAATATTCTTTTTCCAAAAATATTAAGACGGTCGTTCCCCACAGTTTCGCTGATGGCCGGAACACGAGTAAAAGTTCCTATTCTGTGTTTTGTGCCTTACAGTTGGACATATTTACATTTAATCCTATCTATACCCACCTAAAGCAGGGGGCGGAGGTGGTATAAATCCCTGCTGAACATGTCCTGCAAGAGTAAGATGATTTCCATTATTCAAATGTCATGAATAAACATGTGGTCATTTCGGTGTCAATATAAGGTGAGGTGAAATTGGATTTAAAGTCGCATTCCAGATTTGTGCACTTATATAGCGACGTGCATGTGTGTGTGTGTGTGTGTGTGTGTGTGTGTGTGTGTGTGTGTGTGCGCGTGCGTGCGCGTGCGTGTGTGTGTGTGTGTGTGTGTGTGTGTGTGTGTGTGTGTGTGTGTGTGTGTCTGCTTGTCTGCTTGTACTACTCCGGACTGATGCTGATTTATAGTGCTAACCCACTGAGATACCATGCCGCAGTTTAACATGATTACCCCACTCAGACACAGTATACTGACTCTGAGCCGACCAGCCCCTCAATGCCGAGCACCAGACAGGGCAACAACAAGTATCATCTTTTAACGTCTTTTGGTATGACGCGGCCGGGGATCCAACCCCGGACCTTCCCCTTTCTGAGCGGACGAGCTACCACTAGATCGTGGAGGCGGTCAATAAAACGTGTGTTCAATAGAACAAGAGCGATTAAGCCTTATCATATTTAGTTTGAAATCACATCAAGATACTGATCGTAAACAAAACAAGAAAAATATATGGAGGAATGTGTGGGTTGCATATGGCCCATCTTCCCGAGGCAAGACAGTTAACTGACTATAAAAGTCCAGTTTCAACCCTTGCCGTCAGAATTTTATATTTGGTTTGAAAAATATTTGCACGGAATAAGGATTGACTAAGAACGCAATTCGGTCAAATTGGGTCTGTCACCGAATGGGATGAACGAGTAACAAACGGCCCCAGTCGGTGTGCAGACGTACTGAAATTTATGTCCTACTGCACCACGTCGTCACACGTCCCTAGTAGGTTCGAAGTACGGCAATTCCGTTGGTAATACGTCTTTCTCGTTTTAAGTACGTTGTCAATCCGACTAATTGCAGGACGGGATGGACGGGATAAAATCTTTAGCACCCTCCCCGTCCGAGCCTGTCCATAAAGTTCGTAAAAAGACTATCAATAGTTTCTACTACGTCCACTTTGTTCATACACAGGTGGGGCCCGTTCGACAACATTTTCACGAACGTATTGAGAACTACTTTGGTGTGATGGGGGTATAACATTGGTTTTAAAGGTGACAAGGATCATTAAGAATTCTAAAATCTGAGCCAACAACTTGTCCTCTGTACAGTTCGTCTAGGGTTTCAACGCGACATCCATGTCGCTCACATACTAACACTGGACAACGCAACAACACGTATACAACTTTTGTGCAATAGTGACCTTACTGTAGAATCAGTACTGAAAGGCCGTGGTTTTCTGGCAAAGTGGAGACGGGACCGTCGCTTGCTTGAGTATTCTTGGTGAAATTTTGGTTGTTCTCGATTCATAGACACTTGAATTACATGTTGTTTGTTTGTTTGTTGTGTAACGCCACACTAAGCAATATTCCAGCTATATGACGACGGTCTGTAAATAATCGAGTCTGGACCAGACAATCCAGAGATTAACATCGTGAGCATCGATACTTGTATAACGTTAGTACATTTACTGTTTCAACTTGTATAACAAAAGGAAAACGGTTTGACGACATATTTTATGTAATACAACGCCGTCAGCATACGTGAATCATCCTTGTCAACAAAAGGCCATCAGTTCGGCCAATATTGATGTTGACCAGAGAAGTGTAGACAGCGCTGAGCAAAGTAAAACACTCTTTTGTGGAACAGAACCATTCTGTAAGCAGCCTATATTTTTCGGTATACATGCTTGGAATGGAACGCGTTTGCAAAATACTAATACACTCATTGTTCATTTGATGTCCAATGAAAAGGGAAACATGCGCACAATGTCTAGAAACAGTGAATATTCTTTTTCCAAAAAAATTAAGACGGTCGTTCCCCACAGTTTCGCTGATGGCCGGAACACGAGTAGAAGTTCCTATTCTGTGTTTTGTGCCTTACAGTTGGACATATTTACATTTAATCCTATCTATACCCACCTAAAGCAGGGGGCGGAGGTGGTATAAATCCCTGCTGAACATGTCCTGCAAGAGTAAGATGATTTCCATTATTCAAATGTCATGAATAAACATGTGGTCATTTCGGTGTCAATATAAGGTGAGGTGAAATTGGATTTAAAGTCGCATTCCAGATTTGTGCACTTATATAGCGACGTGCATGTGTGTGTGTGTGTGTGTGTGTGTGTGTGTGTGTGTGTCTGCTTGTACTACTCCGGACTGATGCTGATTTATAGTGCTAACCCACTGAGATACCATGCCGCAGTTTAACATGATTACCCCACTCAGACACAGTATACTGACTCCGAGCCGAGCAGCCCCTCAATGCCGAGCACCAGACAGGGCAACAACAAGTATCATCTTTTAACGTCTTTTGGTATGACGCGGCCGGGATCCAACCCTGGACCTTCCCCTTTCTGAGCGGACGAGCTACCACTAGATCGTGGAGGCGGTCAATAAAACGTGTGTTCAATAGAACAAGAGCGATTAAGCCTTAACATATTTAGTTTGAAATCACATCAAGATACTGATCGTAAACAAAACAACAAAAATATATGGAGGAATGTGTGGGTTGCATATGGCCCATCTTCCCGAGGCAAGACAGTTAACTGACTATAAAAGTCCAGTTTCAACCCTTGCCGTCAGAATTTTATATTTGGTTTGAAAAATATTTGCACGGAATAAGGATTGACTAAGAACGTAATTCGGTCAAATTGGGTCTGTCACCGAATGGGATGAACGAGTAACAAACGGCCCCGGTCGGTGTGCAGACGTACTGAAATTCATGTCCCACTGCACCACGTCGTCACACGTCCCTACTAGGTTCGAAGTACGGCAATTCCGTTGGTAATACGTCTTTCTCGTTTTAAGTACGTTGTCAACCCGACTAATTGCAGGACGGGATGGACGGGATAAAATCTTTAGCACCCTCCCCGTCCGAGCCTGTCCATAAAGTTCGTAAAAATACTATCAATAGTTTCTACTACGTCCACTATGTTCATACACAGGTGGGGCCCGTTCGACAACATTTTCACGAACGTATTGAGAACTACTTTGGTGTGATGGGGGTACAACATTGGTTTTAAAGGTGACAAGGATCATTTAGAATTCTAAAATCTGATCCAACACCTTGTCCTCTGTACAGTTCGTCTAGGGTTTCAACGCGACATCCATGTAGCTCACATACTAACACTGGACAACGCAACAACACGTATACAACTTTTGTGCAATAGTGACCTTACTGTAGAATCAGTATTGAAAGGCCGTGGTTTTCTGGCAAAGTGGAGACGGGACCGACGCTTGCTTGAGTATTCTTGGCGAAATTTGGGTTGTTCTCGATTCACAGACACTTGTATTACGTGTTGTTTGTTTGTTTGTTTGTTTGTTGTGTAACGGCACACTCAGCAATATTCCAATTATATGATGACGGTCTGTAAATAATCGAGTCTGGACCAGACAATCTAGAGATTGACATCGTGAGCATCGATACTTGTATAACGTTAGTACATTTACTGTTTCAACTTGTATAACAAAAGGAAAACGGTTTGACGACATATTTCATGTAATACAACGCCGTCAGCATACGTGAATCATCCTTGTCAACAAAAGGCCATCAGTTCGGCCAATGTTGATGTGGACCAGAGAAATGTAGACAGCGCTGAGCAAAGTAAAACACTCTTTTGTGGAACAGAACCATTCTGTAAGCAGCCTATATTTTTCTCGGTATACATGCTTGGAATGGAACGCGTTTGCAAAATACTAATAAACTCATTGTTCATTTGATGTCCATTAAAAAGGGAAACTTGCTCACAATGTCTTGAAACAGTGAAATATTCGTTCTCCAAAAAATATGAAGACGGTCGTTCTTCACAGTTACGCTGATGGCCGGAACACGAGTAGAAGTTCATATCCTGTGTTCTGTGCCTTACAATTGGAGATATGTACATTTAATCCTATCTATACCCACCTAAGGCAAGGGGCTGAGATCCTTTCGATCCTGCAAGAGTAAGATGAATTGCATTAGGCAAATGTCATGAATAAACACATGGCCATTTCAGTGTCAATATGGGATTTAACGTAGCATTCAAGATTTTTGCACTTATATAGCGACGTGCATGTGTATGTGTGTGTGTGTGTGTGTGTGTGTGTGTGTGTGTGTGTGTGTGTGTGTGTGTGTGTGTGTGTGTGTGTGTGTGTGTGTGTGTGTGTGTGTGTGTTCTTGTACTAGTCCGGACTGATGCCGATTTTAAGTGCTAGCTCACTGAGATACCATGCCACAGTTTAACATGAATACCCCACTCAGACACAGTACACTGACTCGGTGCCGACCAGACCCTTAATGCCGAGCACCAGACAGGGCAATAAGAAGTACCATTTTTTAACGTCTTTTGGTATGACGTGGCCGGGGATCAAACCCCGGACCTTCCGCTTTCTGAGCGGACGCGCTACCACTACATCACGGAGGCGGTCAACAAAACGTGTGTTCAATAAAACAAGAGTGATTAAGCCTTAACATATTTAGTTTGAAATCACATCAAGATGCTGATCGTTAACAAAACAAGAAAAATATATGAAGGAATATATGGGTTGCACATGATCCATCTTCCCGAGGCAAGAGAGTTAACTGACTATAAAAAGTCCAGTTTCCATCCTTGCCACACTAGGCCGGTATTCCTGGGCTCGATCGTAGCGCCACCAGTGGTTATTGTGCGTTATGTCCCTTCTAAGCCTCTCCTATGGACCAATCCGATTCAATCACTTGCAAATGATCTGTAAATAATCGAGTCTGGACCAGACAATCCAGTGTTTGACATCGTGAGCATCGATACTTTTATAACGTTAGTACATTTACTGTTTCAACTTGTATAACAAAAGGAAAACGGTTTGACGACATATTTCATGTAATACAACGCCGTCAGCATACGTGAATCATCCTTGTCAACAAAAGGCCATCAGTTCGGCCAATGTTGATGTTGACCAGAGAAGTGTAGACAGCGCTGAGCAAAGTAAAACACTCGTTTGTGGAGCTGAACCATTCTGTAAGCAGCCTATATTTTTCTCGGTATACATGCTTGGAATGGAACGCTTTTGCAAAATACTAATAAACTCATTGTTCATTTGATGTCCATTAAAAAGGGAAACTTGCGCACAATGTCTTGAAACAGTGAATATTTGTTCTCCAAAAAATATTAAGACTGTCGTTCCTCACAGTTTCGCTGATGGCCGGAACACGAGTAGAAGTTCCTATTCTGTGTTCTGTGCCTTACAATTGGACATATTTACATTTAATCCTATCTATACCCACCTGTGGCAATGAACGGAGATGGTATCCTTCCTGCAAGAGTAAGATGAATTGCATTAGGCAAATGTCATGAATAAACACATGGCCATTTCAGTGTCAATATGGGATTTAAGTCGCATTCAAGATTTTTGCACTTATATAGCGACGTGCATGTGTGTGTGTGTGTGTGTTTGTGTGTGTGTATGTGTGTGTGTGTGTGTGTGTGTGTGTGTGTGTTCTTGTACTAGTCCGGACTGATGCCGATTTTAAGTGCTAGCTCACTGAGATACCATACCACAGTTTAACATGAATACCCCTCTCAGACACAGTACACTGACTCCGAGCCGACCAGCCCCTTAATTCAGAGCACCAGACAGGGCAACAAGTACCATCTTTTAACGGCTTTTTGTATGACGTGGCCGGGGATCAAACCCCGGACCTTCCGCTTTCTGAGCGGACGCGCTACCACTACATCACGGAGGCGGTCAACAAAACGTGTGTTCAATAAAACAAGAGTGATTAAGCCTTAACATATTTAGTTTGAAATCACATCAAGATGCTGATCGTTAACAAAACAAGAAAAATATATGAAGGAATATATGGGTTGCACATGATCCATCTTCCCGAGGCAAGAGAGTTAACTGACTATAAAAAGTCCAGCTTCCACCCTTGCCAAACTAGGCTGGTATTCCTGGGCTCGATCGTAGCGCCACCAGTGGTTATTGTGCGTTATGTCCCTTCTAAGCCTCACCTATGGACCAATCCGATTCCATCACTTGCAAATGATCTGTAAATAATCGAGTTTGGACCAGACAATCCAGTGTTTGACATCGTGAGCATCGATACTTTTATAACGTTAGTACATTTACTGTTTCAACTTGTATAACAAAAGGAAAACGGCTTGACGACATATTTCATGTAATACAACGCCGCCAGCATACGTGAATCATCCTTGTCAACAAAAGGCCATCAGTTCGGCCAATGTTGATGTTGACCAGAGAAGTGTAGACAGCGCTGAGCAAAGTAAAACACTCGTTTGTGGAGCTGAACCATTCTGTAAGCAGCCTATATTTTTCTCGGTATACATGCTTGGAATGGAACGCTTTTGCAAAATACTAATAAACTCATTGTTCATTTGATGTCCATTAAAAAGGGAAACTTGCGCACAATGTCTTGAAACAGTGAATATTCGTTCTCCAAAAAATATTAAGACTGTTGTTCCCCACAGTTTCGCTGATGGCCGGAATACGAGTAGAAGTTCATATCCTGTGTTCTGTGCCTTACAGTTGGATCATTTTTACATTTAATCCTAGCTATACCCACCGAAGGCAACGGGCGGAGATAGAATTGATCCCTCCAAAACATCTCCTGACACATGTAAGCATTAGGCAAATGTCATGAATAAACCATTAGGTGAGGTGAAATGGGGTTTAACGTCGCGTTCTAGATTATTGCACTTATATAGCGACGTGCATTCACGTGTGTGTGTGTGGCAGCGTGTACTAGTCCGGACTGATGCCGATTTATAGCGCTAGCCCATGGCCACTGAGATACCATACTGCGTTTAACATAAATATCCCACTCAGACACAGTATACTGACTCCGAGCCGACCGACCAGTTCTTGTTTTATTTAGCACCAGACAGGGTAACAACAGGTACCATCTTTGAATGTCTTTTGGTATGGCGCGGCTGGGGATCGAACTCTGGACCTTCCTCTGGCCGGGGCGGAAGCTCTGCCCCAAGACCAAGGAGGCGGTCTGGTGTCACTATAAAGTGTGTTCAATAAAACAAGAGCGATTAACCTTAAAATATTTTGCAAATGCCTAGCAAATCCTGCAATCGACCGAAATCTGCACGACAGTTTACGAACCGGGTTTTGATTTCGTTGCGCGATTTTGATTGGACTATGCCTAGACTCGTTAGTCCAGCCAAAATGTTACTCCATAATACCAGCCTATTCGGCAAGGGTTGAAAATGGACTTTTATAGTCAGTTAACTTTCTTGCCTTGAAAAGATGCACATGACCCGGCTGTGTAAATCATGCTGTTCGTTAATATGTAATACGAGGGCTGTTTGATAAGTTCTGAGCCTCACATAGAAGGAATTACGTCATAGTGAACTCTTTTATTTTGGACATTACACGATGTCATATCGATGCCACGATGGCATATCCACAAAAGCAGATATTTCTTATGAATATCGCTAATACTAGTATTTATTTGATTCACTATTTCATGTCCTCCTGATTTTTGTATCTTACTGATACAGATATAGAAACTGGACAAAGATTTCTAGGAGATGCTAACAGCCTTTGGTACATACCATGATCTACATTTGCAGTTATTCGTGGCCTTGACTTGTCCTTTGTGTTCCCGTGCTTTTCGTCCATAGTCTTCTTTTTACAGTCTTGTTTACAGCACCTAGAACGAAACATAACATGTCATAATAAGAAAGTTGTACATATGTTTTATATGCATCGGAATTGCCGCTCTGATTTGCAGAACAAAATGTTTCGCTGAATATTTAACTTAAACTGGTCCTGAAGAGTAGCCACAGTATAGTAGTACAGTAGCCATTAAGTATCATGTAACATTTACTGCAGTGCATTTGCAGTTGACGGCTGTTTATAAACAAAGCCTAAATTCGGTCAGTGTCGTATAATGACACACTGAATGGTATTTCTGAGGCACATAAACATGTGTTGACAGCATTAGGGCGAATTTAACTCTGTTTCATATATTGTACTGAAACACCAGAAGTTGAGATGCGGGAAAATCCCAGTTATGTCTTTGGGAAACAGTCCTCTGTTTAAATCTACAAAACAACAGTTCTTTGACAGAGTAACGATAAGTGTCAAAGATCTAATCAATATGATACGTGTGGTAGTTCCGAAAATGTAGCTTATGGTAAAATTAAGATATATTTATCTTTGAAAGTTACTTGTTAAGATTAATCTTAACTAAAATCGTCTAAAAAAAAAAAAACAGACGCAGGAGAATAAGGGGGATATTGAAGATCTTCACATCCACAGTTGACTATAGTAGCCATGGAGGGAAATGTGTTGATCACTGGCGAATTGTCTTGATGGAAGATCACACCTTTCCTCCGCTTCCTATTAGTTTTAACTTTATCTCGTATTCGCCCCAATGTTCCGTGTCTTGTTTGGCCTTTTTGAAGATTGTCCACTATGATGACACCGTCAGCGTCAAATAACACGGAGGCCATAACACTTCCAGCTGATGGGACAGACTTCGGCGCCTTGGGTAGTTGCTTCAACTGTTTTGACTGGTGACCCATGTTTTATACAAAGTCACAAATCGTAGCAAAATACCTTTCTGGATCAGCTTCAAACAGAGCTAGATTATCATGGGAAATGTTGTGTCTGGTGCGTGTTTGATTACACGTGTTACGTGTCGATTCCAAAATTGTAACAATATATTAACCTAGAAATAGTGAGTGAGTGAGTGAGTGAGTGAGTTGGGTTTAACGCCGCTTTTAACAGTAATCCAGTTATATCGTAGCGTGTAAGCTTGATGTGGGAGGAAAGCCAGAAGTGATGTAGGTCTCAGACGTTTACCACTTCGGACGTGGAAATATGTACGTAAAGAACTTAGTGTGAAACCAACAAACAAACGACAAATGGTATAAAATTAACAATTGTATTGCGAAACTAACTAGGTTTACAAATCAACACAAATTGCTGCACAGCTATAACGATCACAGTAAACAATGGAAAGGTAGTACAATATTCAATTGTAATATATATGACAGCAGTGGTCAGTATCATATACAGAAATACAGCAAAAGTCAGTGATAATAATCCATATGCAACCAGCGGCGACAGTGGTTAAGCTTCCGAGATGAGCTAGGTGGGGAATCAGGAATGATGAGTGATCCGCACATGAAAGCTGGTTCCAATGTGATAAAATGCGTGAGAGAGATCTAAACACGCTATTGTCCCAATATATACACAACCTAACAAGCTTCTGGAAATTTCTACACAGTGCCCTCAAAAACCAGCGGCACTGGAACATTCAACATGTTTCTATAACATACGATCAACGTCTGCGGTGAACTGGACCGGAAATTAACACACGAGCATCTAAAATAGTAACGTTCTGACGACTGATCACTGTCCACAATGCATTGAGCGTCTAACGAATCTCAACAGAAACAATGTAAAACAATTACAATCAGTGTGAAACAATAAAATACACAGCCATATAACAGATGCCAAACAAGCTGATACCTTCTTCTTTGGGAGAATGGAATGGGAACTTACTGGCAAATGCTTTGTAGACTGAACTAGCAGCAGGATTTCTGGTATTCGTGATCTGGTCATGGGATCGACTTCAAGGCTCTCCCTGCCACGCTTAAACCTGGTGCCCGCCCATTTATAGTGCCATAGGAAGGGGCATCCTTCCCTTGCGTTGTCCTCATAGCTCCACGGGTAGCTTCTGGCTACTGCACGTTCGTGAAGTTTGTTAATTTTCCAAAGGTCAAAGAGGTCGCATAACAAGTTCTTTGATCACATAATTAATGCTGGCACATAACGGTGATGTTATCGGAGGCCTTGTCGATGGAAAGAACGACACATCTGTCACGTGGGACGCCTGGCTGTGATCTAATGAGTTTATTCAAATTACTTTTTCCTCTTTTTAAGTTTGTGTATTCTACCTATGACCACATCTGACTCCGAAAGACATACTCCAGGTCCATCTGTATGCTAAAGTTTTGGCTTCAACAGCATCCATTTTGATTGTTAAGCAGGCTGTTCACGATATTTGAGTCATATTTGAATAACTGACTGAGTGAGTGAGTTAGATATAACGCCGCCTTTAATAGTATTTACCAGTTATATCACGTGTCAGCTTAATGTGGAAACAAGGCCAGAAGTGATTCAGGTCTCCGACATAACCCACTTTGGTGAAATTCACGAGCACGGGTATGCTGCACGATTGTAGGATTATTTCTGAAACATTCGCAGTTGGGCGGACAGGGATGAATGAAGTGTCAACGCGCATGTTGACGGGGAATTAGCTCTTGGGGGAATAAAGGAGAAAATCGACATCACTGTCCCGGTACGCTTTATGCACAACATGTAAACAATATACAACTGATGAATACTAACTGACAGAACCACATCACTTCACCGGTGGTGCACGATGACGTCCCAGGAAACGCCCGAATGAGATAGCGAGTTGTGGAGGGGAATCCCCGCGTGAAAATAGGTCGTCGCTATTTTACACACTTTTCGAGACCGCGGAAGCGTACCGCTTTTATCGAGTGGTATAGCTCTTCGTATCTCGCGTACAACTCAGTTTGACTGTTATTCTATGTGCGTTCGTCTGATACATGTGCGCTGTTATCGCTCTGTCGCCTGGCAAACAAGAAATTTTATAATACATTGATGCGGTGAATTCGTAGACACCGCCACCTCGAAGACAAACCGGGAGTGAATTTGATCGAATGATGATAAGTAATCTTAGCAATATTATTATTATCACTTATCGGCATACCGGTCTCGTTTATGTTTCTGAGTGTTTCGTTTGCATGTTGTTGTTTTTTTTAATTTTAAAAGTGTTAAATAAAAGATATGGTAAGGCCGCTTTGTAAATAAATTAATAATCCGGTAAGTGGTGAGTAGGGGATTACCGTACTTTTGTTTTGAAAGCATTAGCAGCATCCTTTGTAAATAGGTACATACATGTATATCCAAGCAGAGAGGGACAAGATGATAGCAATAATATTTATTGTCTTTTAAAACTTACTATTTTGAAATACATTTGCCACATCATAATTCAATATCTGTATGTAATAAATCAATAAGTGAGTATATTTCCCTACCATATGTCTTTTGTCTACGAGTTCCCTGAATTTTGTCTTCGATTTTGGCGTGTCTAGGAATTCTCCTTGTTCCCAATTAGTGTGGTGAGGAATATCTATGTCAGAATTTTAATGTGTATATTTAGAGGCTAGAAGTATGTTTATTGTTTCGCAATTTTATGTCAAGTTGCATATTTAGGACGTTTTTGTTATTTCATTCTTATTTAAGATAGTACAATATTAGTAAAATCTAAATATTTTTTACATTTGTATACTTATCCTGCATTACTCCGTATTGCATTTACTGCTGTCTTTGACAGAGAGACGAACTGTGTGAGATCCAGCTGCTGAAGAAAGTTGTTTCCATCTGTCCAGGAAGCAGCGCCCCCTCCCACACAGTCGGCACGTGACCCGGAAGACATGACGTCATGTCAAAACTCATAACTGCTTTAACATAACATCGGAAACTTCGTGGGGAGGAAGCGGAGCGCAGGGGGGCACTTAGACTTCGTAATGCAGGATAAGTATACAAATGTAAAAAATATTTAGATTTTACTAAATTTTTTAACTTATCCTGCATTACTCCGTATTGCATCTTTATCAGACGGCACGGCCGGTGGGCATACCTTCAGATGTGAGCCAGAAGAAAACCCTCGACAAAGGTCCGATGAAATCGCACCGCATGGACAAGAGATGACCGGAACACCAGCGACCATTCCTGTCAAAGGAAACGAGAGTCGATGCAAAAGAGGGAACCCGAAATAGGTGACAGAAATAGTATGAGGCGGGAATGCCAAAACTAGCACTGACCTAAGAGCGAATGCGGAACGCAGTAGAGCCCTCTAATCTGTGGTGATAAACACCAGAGAGTTCGACGGGCCCCGCTCAGGGTAACGGAGAATCAGTGGCGTCGGGGGTTGGTGACCTGTTGAGCTACCACCAGGGGACCAAAGCTATGAACGCCAGCGACATCTTCCAAGGCTACATCACGGAGGTAGTGGTTGGCGAAAACGGTGTCGGAACGCCAAAAACAGCCTTCCATGATAGATTTGAGGGAACAGTTACTGTGCAGAGCCATGGTAGAGCGACCGCCCGAATCTCGTGGGGGTTGTTAGCCTTGGGGGGGTCCAATCCGGCGACTTTATAATCTTGAAGGATGACCGCCCGGAGCCACAGGGAGATAGTATTCCGGCTGACCTCCGACAGCGACGAAGGGGAGACCGGTAGGAAAAGGCGTTTCCTAGACTTACGGCAGGCTTTAGATCGTCGCAGGAAAACCTTCAGGGCCCTAACTGGGCATAATAAAAGCTCCTCCACGTCGTCGGCACCCACAATCGACGAAAGTGGAGGGATGGTGAAGGATCTATCAGGCTGTCCGGGGAGTTGATTCTTTGCGATGAAGTCCCAGCACAGCCCAAGATGAACTGCTCCATGAGTCCCGCGTTCGAACCTGACCCGAGAGACGTCGAGGGCGTGGAGCTCACTAACCCGGGCGGCCGTAGCCAAGGCCAGTAGAAACACCGTCTTCTTCGTTAAGTCGTAAAAGGAAGACGTGTGGAGTGTGGAGCCTCCCGAAGAGCCTTTAAGACCACATTCAGATCCCACGCAGGCGGTCTGAACTTGGCTTTCTGGTCGTCGAGACGAAACGAGCGCAGCATAGCCTGGAGTTCGGGAATTTTCGTCATTCTCCGGTCGTCCGGGATGGCAAGGACGGAGTTAATGGCGACCAGGTACGTGGAGATGGTAGAGCCTTTTAATCGACGCGTGCTGCGCAAGTACAGAAGAAACTCAGCCAGGAACTGCGGGGATGCCGTCATCGGATCCTGATGCTTGTCAGAGCAGAACGCCTGGAACGAGGACCATTTATCATCATATAGTCCCCGTGTAGATGGACGATGGGCGAAAGCAATAGCCTTGGCTGCTCTAGTCGAATAGCCCTTGGCTCCTAGGGCTTTTTGCAGATGTGCCAGGCGTGCAGATGAAACCGAGCGGGACTTGGGTGGGGCAACCGACTGTGTGGGTGGAGCAGAAGGTTGGACCACGCTGGCAGTTCTAGAGGGTTGTCTCTGGCGACGTTTCGGAGGTCGACAAACCAACTTCTGGCCGGCCACCAAGGCGCGACCAAAATCAGTGTCAAGTGTCAAGTGGCCTGGATCTTTTGAAGAACCCTGGGAAGGAGAACCGGAGGCGGAAAAGCGTACGCGCTTAATCCCTCCCAGGGAACACTGAAGGCGTCGACTGCTACAGCGGCCGGATCCGGGACCGGCGAGATGTAAGTCGGCAGCTGGCAGTTCTGAGACGTGGCTAACAGATTGATGTTTGGAGTGGCGATCGTTTGACAAAGGACTGTGAAGATCTCTGGGTGGAGTCGCCATTCGGTGGGAGCCACCTTGTCCGGCCTGGACAGAGCGTCTGCCAGAACATTCTTGCAACCTGGAATGTGCTTAACAAGGAATTGCAAGTCTAAGCGGTCCACCAGGTCGAAGAATCGGAAGGTCTGGTTGAGCAGGGACTGAGAGTGGAGAGTACCCTGATTCCTCAGACACCACACCACGGTGATGTTGTCCGTGGAGATGGTCAACTGGGCGTGACGGAGAATGCTCTGCCAGTGGGAGACGGCCAGTATGAGAGCTTCGAGTTCGAGGTTGTTGCTGTGCCAGTGGAGTCGATCTCCGGACCACAGCCCTGCAACTGTTTGAGTCCCCAGATGAGCCCCCCAACCCTGTTTGGATGCGTCGATGAAGGGAGGGCTGTAGCGCGGTCAAGGAGACGCCGCCGCAGACGTTCGATTCCACCGTCCACCATCGGAGGAAGGGGTGGAGGTGGACCGGGAGGACGATGAGGGACTCCGGATCCTGCTGCCGGATAAAGGGTGCGAGAAACCGTTGAATTGGACGGAGTTGGAGGCGACCTCTGGCAGTCAGGTCTTGAGCCGACGTGAGGAGACCCAATAGAACCTGCCATTGGCGGAGAGTTCGAGCCTGTTGAAGGGCAGGGAAGAGATGAGCGAGGATTTTCAACCACCTGTCTCTGGGGACTTGAAGGAGGTCCTGATCCGTGAGAAACAGGCCCCCGATAAACTGCAGACGGAACGATGGGGTCAGCTCCGACTTGGTCTGATTGACGATCCAACCCAACTGATTGAAGAGCCGCAGGGTAAAATCCCTGTGACGCAGTAGCAACGCCGAGTCCCGATTGTTGAGGAGACAATCGTCGATGTATGGATCGAAGTTGATGTTCCTCAGGTGTAGGTAGGCGGCGACCGGGCGGGTGATCCGTGTGAAAAGCCACGGGGCCGTTGAAATTCCAAATGGTAGGACCGCCCACTGGTAATGGGTACCATTGAAAAAGAACCTGAGGAAGCGCCGGTCGTTGGGGTGGATGGGTACATGAAGATAGGCGTCCTGGATGTCGAGGCTGATCAGGGATTTGCCAGCTGAGATTCTCGTCCTGAGCAGGCGCAACGTCGTCATTCGGAAGTAGGGAGGACGTTCCAGGTAGTGCCGGTTGAAAGTGGAGAGATTGTGTATCATGCGCCAGCTGGTGGTCCCCTTCTTGGGCACCAGAAACACCGGAGAGTAAAATCCTGGGTGTCGAGCCGGGTCGTGTACGATCTCTATGGCCTCCTTCTGGAGTAGGGAAACGATGCTGTCGTAAAGGGGCCGAAGCTGGTGGGGTGAATAAGCGGCTGTTGACGGAGTAGACGTCAGAGGAGGCAGCGCAGACAATGGGAGCCGGTACCCCTGACGGAGGACGTCGGTGACGAACGGGTCCTCCAGTATGGACCAGTTTCTCCAAAACCGGCCTAGTCTCCCACCCACAGGTGTGTCGGTGACCGGAACGGCTGGGGGTGGGAGGTCCCAGTCGTTGAGGTCCCGCCGGTCAACGCTTTGAGGTGGAATCGGCACCCTTGCCGGGGCGACGATCCCTTCGGGGTTGGTAAGTGCCACGGGCTCTACCACGACCACGCCCTGTCCCACGAAAGGGCGAGGTATGTTTGGAGACGACCTTGAGGGAGGAACGGCGTGGTTTATAGTTGCCTTTGGAGGACTTGGCCGCTGATTGGTGTTACATGCTTCAAGGCTCTGAGAGCAGTTTCATCCCTGGCGAAGCTGGAGACTCGGGTGTGGGTAGCGGAGATAGCACCATTAAAAAGGGTAGGACCCGACCAAGGTTGTCGTAGTAAGGAACGCTTGAATTCGGAATCCCAGTCCGTGGAAGTCAAGTAACCCAACCGTCGAGTAGTGGTGATCTCCGCAAGTGCAGCTCTCAGGTGATTGCGCATGTGATCGATCTGGCGAAGTTGGAATGTCATAACCGTGCGCAAGTGGTCGATCCTGTTAGGATTGGATTCAGCGAGATCCTGGTCAATGGCTCTGGCAGATGAGGCAAGTGTAGATAGTGGCTTCAAAGTACGGCGCAGTTCTGTTTCCACGAAAGCGAGTCGGGAGTCCGGCATACGTATGGTGACGGACTGGGAAGACCCGGTCATTCGATGTAAGTACTCGTCAAGGATATGTGCACCATCGGCCACGTCGAAGGAGTGGACGGGGAAATCTTCCCGCCGGAAACGTGGAGCCTTGAACGACGGCGTGAGGGACAACTTAGCGAAGTCCTCGTCCAACGCCGTAACCAGGTCAGTGAGCATTGGGTCGGGTGGTAGAGACGTCGGATTAGACCAGATCGTCAACTTTTTATCCACATCGGAGCCCGGGGAGGGAGCGACAGAGGCCAGACGGTCCGCCAACCAATCAGCAACCTGTGAAAGGCCCAAGTGTGTATCAATCTCGGGAGATGGAGGGTCATAATTGGGGCGAAAAGATCCTTCCGAGGAGGAGGAACGACGTCGTCGTCTATGTACGGGTGAGCGACTACGAGAGCGACTACTAGAGCGACGACGGGAACGAGCAGACTTGGACGAGTGCCGAGAAACAGTCGGAGGCGACGAGGTGTACAATGTTCGAGACCGAGAAGTACCCGATGTGGAGGGGGCCGCAGGAATCGAAGTAACAGTAGTCGGGGCCGTCAGCGTCGCCGGCGTCGCAGGAGGCACCGTCGGCGCCGCTGAGGTGGGTTGAGCTTGCGCAAACAATGACTGCATCCAAGCTTGCATCCAAGATTGATCCATGAACGATGACGGAAGGGCATGTCCATAAGTAGGAGGCGCAGCACAAGTCAAAGGCGCCGAAGTAGTCAGAGGCGCCGTATACATCGAAGACATCAGAGGCGCCGGACCAAGAGGCGCCGGATACATCGGAGGCGCCGGACCAAGAGGCGCCGGACCAAGAGGCGTCGGATACATCAGAGGCGCCGGACCAAGAGGCGCCAGGTACATCAGAGGCGCCGGACCAAGAGGCGCCGGATACATCGGAGGCGCCGGACCAAGAGGCGCCGGATACATCGGAGGCTACGGGTACATCGGAGGCGCCGGACCAAGAGGCGCCGGAGGCGCCGGGTACATCGGAGGCGCCGGAGTTGTCGTCGTAGATGGTAGAGGTGACAGGAAACCCGAAACGGGCGATGCTGCAGACGATGATGTCGAAGCAGACGACGGTAAGGGTGGTGTAGGAGACCGTGTACGGTCGGAAGTCGTGCCATGGGAGGCAGACTCTACGTTGGATGGCATGTTGGAGAGTCGACGCACACGCTGGGTGAATCGTTTCCGAGACACTCTTAGGTAGGCGGTGAAGGAGACTGGCGACAGGGGACTACAATAACTGCAACGCTCTGTGAGGGTACACGGGGTTGTACAGTCCAGGCAGCAGGGGTGGGGGTCCCGTCCAGATTTATTCCCGCGGCAGCGAGAGCAGCGAGACATACTGGAATTGAAGCAAAAAACATAACGATGTGTAAACACACAACGTGAAACATAATGTAACTCAACATAACTTATTCTTGTTACAAAGTTAATAAGAGCAAACAATTACGCTTCAAACACGCCAAAAACAATCATTAAACTTAATGTAAAACTCCAACCATAGAGCGAATTCAAGACACAAAACACGAAAGTACGTGGACACGTAGTGAATCGCAACAGGGCGGGAAAAAATGGCGGTAAACCAAAATGGCGGGAAACAACAATACGCTCGGAAAAACCGTGACGAGAGTCACAACCCGAGCGAGAAACGTTACCAATTAACAATATAATGAAGGCAAAGGTAATACAGCAGACTTTTGTCGTAGAAAACGAAAGAAAGTCAGGACCAAGAAAGCTTTAATAATTCCACTGAGGGATACAGTTCACGTCCGATCCATGTGGTTGACAAAGCAGTTATGAGTTTTGACATGACGTCATGTCTTCCGGGTCACGTGCCGACTGTGTGGGAGGGGGCGCTGCTTCCTGGACAGATGGAAACAACTTTCTTCAGCAGCTGGATCTCACACAGTTCGTCTCTCTGTCAAAGACAGCAGTAAATGCAATACGGAGTAATGCAGGATAAGTTAAAAAAAATTCCCAAAAGCATTAACAACCAATAAAATGAAATTTATTTTCATCGTACACATTTTCACCCTGCTTTATAGAAAAAAAAAATCTAATAGGAGGGTCCGACTTTCTTTCAACGCAATATTTTCACTACATCCAACACGTCCTTTAATCATTATTTTGTGTGTAGAAGTCGAGGCAATTGTTTTTTAAGTATTTCCTGGTACAAATTGTAATCTTATAAGATTACCGTGGTTACACCTCTTATCTTACCCACAGTGGACGTCTCTACAATTTCATTTCCCAATATGCCATACATGTGTACCACCATTCTCTCTCCGACTAGTCCTCATTCAAGGGTGACAATGTATTCAATGAACACCATGTCATCTTACAGTGTCAGTTCACCCACGGTGAGTGAGTTGGGTTTAACGCCGCTTGTAATGTCAGCTTAATGTTGGAGGAAATCGCGAAGTGATGCAGGTCTCAGACGTTTACCACTTCGGTGAAACCCACGAGCACGGGTATGGTGCTAACAAAACTAGAAACATAATCGAGGAGTCGAACCCACAATCATAGGTTTCTGGCGTGCCCAAGGGGCGCTACTCTGCACAGCGAATCCCGGCGCCTAAGACGACTGGGCCACCCGTGGCCACCCATTCGCCCACGACATATACGTATTGGCCATTATATGCTGTTATAATAAAATATATAAAATATGTATTTTACTAAATTGTTATTTATATATACATAATAGAAAGGAGCTAATTTTCCACATGTTCGTATATTCTTTTGTCAGGGTCTGTATGTGACACTATTTAAATAGTCAGGCTTTCAGATGCCATTTTCATACCACTTCAAACCATCTAATAAGGCTGAATAAGGCCATCAAAGAATAAATTATGTCGTAGAGTAATATTCCAATTGTGGAAATATGATGAAACAAATTCCGACAACGCGTTTCGTGATCGTTGTGGTCATTAGCAATAACACACCGACCATACCCTCCAACAATCCTCCAGCTCCGAGGCTCACGACTCCGTGCTTTAAATGTCGTTAATTATGCATTCAGACACTCTAGACTGCATGAGAATTCTACTTCCAAACATACTTTCAATCATGAATCTAACATAGCTGCCATCCCATGTGACCTAGGACTTAAATCAAAGACACCAAAATATCATGCATTCCCTGGACTATTTGTCAACAACACGTTAAATCAGTTATAATTAATTAATTTATAACTATTAGGCTTAAATCTTCAGACCTTTGAGTCTGTATATAACCCACAAAGGCATCGAACATTGAGAGAAATCGGACAACTACCTTAAGAGTCACAGATGGCTGAAAAATGGTAGATTAGAGCTGAAAAAACAGTTTTTGATCCTGGAACAGATCGCAGAAACACAGCTGAAGAGGTCACAGGTCAAAAGGTTCATATACCTTTTAAGTAGTCCGACATCTTAATAGTTCTAAAAATGATAGAAAGTGACAATATACCACGGTTTAACACCTGTTTTCCAAAGCGCCCACACTCTATATAAATATCACCAATCTACTTTTCGAGACATACCTACATTTCGAGACCAAAATGGCCGTCATCAAAAGACGTTCGGAGACGATTTTTCAAAGCTTTTTAACAATGAATTTAGACGAGACAGAAGGGTACTTTCCTCGATAAAAGTGTAAATGGACATCTTAATAGTTCTAAAAAAGATAGAAAGTGACAATATACCACGTTTAAACACCTGTTTTCCAAAGCACCCACGCCCTATATAAATATCACTAACCTACTTTTCGAGACATACATACTTTTCGAGACAAACATGGCCGCCATCAACAGACGTTTGGAGACGATTTTTAAAGCGTTTTAGCAATGAATTTAGACGAGAGAGAAGGGTACTGTCGTCGACAAAAGTGTAGATGGACATCTTAATAGTTCTAAAAAAGATAGAAAGTAACAATATACCACGGTAAAACACCTGTTTTCCAAAGCGCCCACGCTCTATATAAATATCACCAACCTACTTTTCGAGACATACCTACTTTTCGAGACAAACATGGCCGCCCCCACGTTTGGAGACAAACATGGCCGCACCCACGTTTGGAGACGATTTTTCAAAGCTTTTTAACAATGAATTTAGACGAGACAGAAGGGTAATTTCGGCGATAAAAGTGTAGATGGACATCTTAATAGTTCTAAAAAAGATAGAAAGTGACAATATACCACGGTAAAACACCTGTTTTCCAAAGCGCCCATGCTCTATATAAATATCACCAACCTACTTTTCAAGACAAACATGGCCGCCCCCACGTTTTGAGACGATTTTTCAAAGCTTTTTAACAATGAATTTAGACGAGACAGAAGGGTAATTTCGGCGATAAAAGTGTAGATGGACATCTTAATAGTTCTAAAAAAGATAGAAAGTGACAATATACCACGGTAAAACACCTGTTTTCCAAAGCGCCCACGCTCTATATAAATATCAACAACCTACTTTTCGAGACAAACATGGCCGCCCCCACGTTTGGAGACGATTTTTCAAAGCTTTTTAACAATGAATTTAGACGAGACAGAATTTGGACATCTTAATAATTAAAACAAAAATAGAAAGTGACAATATACCTCGGTGTGGCACCTTTCCGTTCCTATTTACCAAACCCTCCATGCCCTATATAAATATCACCAACCTACTTTTGGAGACAAACATGGCCGCCATCAACAGACGTTTGAAGACGATTTTACAAAGCTTTTTAACAATGAATTTAGACGAGACAGAAGGGTACTGTCGTCAATAAGTGTGTAAATGGACATCTTAATAGTTCTAAAAAAGATAGAAAGTGACAATATACCACGGTAAAACACCTGTTTTCCAAAGCGCCCACGCTCTATATCAATATCACCAACCTACTTTTCGAGACATACATACTTTTCGAGACAAATATGGCCGCCCCCACGTTTGGAGACAAACATGGCCGCCCCCACGTTTTGAGACGATTTTTCAAAGCTTTTTAACAATGAATTTAGACGAGACAGAAGGGTAATTTCGGCGATAAAAGAGTAGATGGACATCTTAATAGTTCTAAAAAAGATAGAAAGTGACAATATACCACGGTAAAACACCTGTTTTCCAAAGCGCCCACGCTCTATATAAATATCACCAACCTACTTTTCGAGACAAATATGGCCGCCCCCACGTTTGGAGACAAACATGGCCGCCCCCACGTTTGGAGACGATTTTTCAAAGCTTTTTAACAATGAATTTAGACGAGACAGAAGGGTAATTTCGGCGATAAAAGAGTAGATGGACATCTTAATAGTTCTAAAAAAGATAGAAAGTGACAATATACCACGGTAAAACACCTGTTTTCCAAAGCGCCCACGCTCTATATAAATATCACCAACCTACTTTTCGAGACAAACTTGGCCGCCCCCATGTTTGGAGACGATTTTTCAAAGCTTTTTAACAATGAATTTAGACGAGACAGAAGGGTAATTTCGTCGATAAAAGTGTAGATGGACATCTTAATAGTTTTAAAAAAGATAGAAAGTGACAATATACCACGGTAAAACACCTGTTTTCCAAAGCGCCCACGCTCTATATAAATATCAACAACCTACTTTTCGAGACAAATATGGCCGCCCCCACGTTTGGAGACAAACATGGCCGCCCCCACGTTTGGAAACGATTTTTCAAAGCTTTTTAACAATGAATTTAGACGAGACAGAAGGGTAATTTCGGCGATAAAAGTGTAGATGGACATCTTAATAGTTCTAAAAAAGATAGAAAGTGACAATATACCACGGTAAAACACCTGTTTTCCAAAGCGCCCACGCTCTATATAAATATCACCAACCTACTTTTCGAGACAAACATGGCCGCCCCCACGTTTGGAGACGATTTTTCAAAGCTTTTTAACAATGAATTTAGACGACAGAAGGGTAATTTCGGCGATAAAAGTGTAGATGGACATCTTAATAGTTCTTAAAAAGATAGAAAGTGACAATATACCACGGTAAAACACCTGTTTTCCAAAGCGCCCACGCTCTATATAAATATCACCAACCTACTTTTCGAGACAAACATGGCCGCCCCCATGTTTGGAGACGATTTTTCAAAGCTTTTTAACAATGAATTTAGACGAGACAGAAGGGTAATTTCGTCGATAAAAGTGTAGATGGACATCTTAATAGTTTTAAAAAAGATAGAAAGTGACAATATACCACGGTAAAACACCTGTTTTCCAAAGCGCCCACGCTCTATATAAATATCACCAATCTACTTTTCGAGACAAACATGGCCGCCCCCATGTTCGGAGACGATTTTTCAAAGCTTTTTAACAATGAATTTAGACGAGACAGAAGGGTACTTTCCTCGATAAAAGTGTAAATGGACATCTTAATAGTTCTAAAAAAGATAGAAAGTGACAATATACCGCGTTTAAACACCTGTTTTCCAAAGCACCCACGCCCTATATAAATATCACTAACCTACTTTTCGAGACATACATACTTTTCGAGACAAACATGGCCGCCATCAACAGACGTTTGGAGACGATTTTTAAAGCGTTTTAGCAATGAATTTAGACGAGAGAGAAGGGTACTGTCGTCGACAAAAGTGTAGATGGACATCTTAATAGTTCTAAAAAAGATAGAAAGTAACAATATACCACGGTAAAACACCTGTTTTCCAAAGCGCCCACGCTCTATATAAATATCACCAACCTACTTTTCGAGACATACCTACTTTTCGAGACAAACATGGCCGCCCCCACGTTTGGAGACAAACATGGCCGCACCCACGTTTGGAGACGATTTTTCAAAGCTTTTTAACAATGAATTTAGACGAGACAGAAGGGTAATTTCGGCGATAAAAGTGTAGATGGACATCTTAATAGTTCTAAAAAAGATAGAAAGTGACAATATACCACGGTAAAACACCTGTTTTCCAAAGCGCCCACGCTCTATATAAATATCACCAACCTACTTTTCAAGACAAACATGGCCGCCCCCACGTTTGGAGACGATTTTTCAAAGCTTTTTAACAATGAATTTAGACGAGACAGAAGGGTAATTTCGGCGATAAAAGTGTAGATGGACATCTTAATAGTTCTAAAAAAGATAGAAAGTGACAATATACCACGGTAAAACACCTGTTTTCCAAAGCGCCCACGCTCTATATAAATATCAACAACCTACTTTTCGAGACAAACATGGCCGCCCCCACGTTTGGAGACGATTTTTCAAAGCTTTTTAACAATGAATTTAGACGAGACAGAAGGGTAATTTCGGCGATAAAAGTGTAGATGGACATCTTAATAGTTCTAAAAAAGATAGAAAGTGACAATATACCACGGTAAAACACCTGTTTTCCAAAGCGCCCACGCTCTATATAAATATCACCAACCTACTTTTCGAGACAAACATGACCGCCCCCACGTTTGGAGACGATTTTTCAAAGCTTTTTAACAATGAATTTAGACGAGACAGAAGGGTAATTTCGGCGATAAAAGCGTAGATGGACATCTTAATAGTTCTAAAAAAGATAGAAAGTGACAATATACCACGGTAAAACACCTGTTTTCCAAAGCGCCCACGCTCTATATCAATATCACCAACCTACTTTTCGAGACATACATACTTTTCGAGACAAATATGGCCGCCCCCACGTTTGGAGACAAACATGGCCGCCCCCACGTTTTGAGACGATTTTTCAAAGCTTTTTAACAATGAATTTAGACGAGACAGAAGGGTAATTTCGGCGATAAAAGAGTAGATGGACATCTTAATAGTTCTAAAAAAGATAGAAAGTGACAATATACCACGGTAAAACACCTGTTTTCCAAAGCGCCCACGCTCTATATAAATATCACCAACCTACTTTTCGAGACAAACATGGCCGCCCCCACGTTTGGAGACGATTTTTCAAAGCTTTTTAACAATGAATTTAGACGAGACAGAAGGGTAATTTCGGCGATAAAAGTGTAGATGGACATCTTAATAGTTCTTAAAAAGATAGAAAGTGACAATATACCACGGTAAAACACCTGTTTTCCAAAGCGCCCACGCTCTATATAAATATCACCAACCTACTTTTCGAGACAAACATGGCCGCCCCCATGTTTGGAGACGATTTTTCAAAGCTTTTTAACAATGAATTTAGACGAGACAGAAGGGTAATTTCGTCGATAAAAGTGTAGATGGACATCTTAATAGTTTTAAAAAAGATAGAAAGTGACAATATACCACGGTAAAACACCTGTTTTCCAAAGCGCCCACGCTCTATATAAATATCACCAACCTACTTTTCGAGACAAACATGGCCGCCCCCATGTTTGGAGACGATTTTTCAAAGCTTTTTAACAATGAATTTAGACGAGACAGAAGGGTAATTTCGTCGATAAAAGTGTAAATGGACATCTTAATAGTTCTAAAAAAGATAGAAAGGAACAATATACCACGGTAAAACACCTGTTTTCCAAAGCGCCCACGCCCTATATAAATATCATCAACCTGCTTTTCGAGACCAACCTACATTTAGAGACAAACATGGCTGCCCCCATGTTTGGAGACGATTTTTCAAAGCTTTTTAACAATGAATTTAGACGAGACAGAAGGGTAATTTCGGCGATAAAAGTGTAGATGGACATCTTAATAACTCTATAAAAAACTTGAAAGTGACAAGATACCCCGGTTTAGCACCTTTCCGTTCCTGTTTTCCAAACCCTCCACGCCCTATATAAATATCACCAACCTACTTTTCTAGACCATAATGGCCGCCTTCTATAAACATCCCCAACAGACTTTTGGAGACCATTTTTCAACGATTTTTAAAAATTAAGTTAGACAAGCTAGAAAGATACTTTCTGCGACAAAAGTGTAGACGGACATCTTAATAATTCTATAAAAAAAGAAAGTGACAATATACCCCAGTTTAGCACCTTTCCGTTCCTGTTTTCCAAACCCTCCACGCCCTATATAAATATCACCAACCTACTTTTCTAGACCATAATGGCCGCCTTCTATAAATATCATCAACAGACTTTTGGAGACCATTTTTGAACGATTTTTAAAAATTAAGTTAGACAAGCTAGAAAGATACTTTCTGCGACAAAAGTGTAGGCGGACATCTTAATAATTCTATAAAAAAAAGAGAGTGACAATATACCCCAGTTTAGCACCTTTCCGTTCCTGTTTTCCAAACCCTCCGTGCCCTATATAAATATCACCAACCCACTTTTCGAGACCATAATGGCCGCCTTCTATAAACATCACCAACAGACTTTTGGAGACCATTTTTCAACGATTTTTAATAATGAATTTAGACAGGCTAGAAAGATACTTTCTGCGACAAAAGTGAAGATGGACATCTTAATAATTAAAACAAAAATAGAAAGTGACAATATACCTCGGTGTGGCACCTTTCCGTTCCTATTTACCAAACCCTCCATGCCCTATATAAATATCACCAACCTACTTTTGGAGACAAACATGGCCGCCATCAACAGACGTTTGAAGACGATTTTACAAAGCTTTTTAACAATGAATTTAGACGAGACAGAAGGGTACTGTCGTCAATAAGTGTGTAAATGGACATCTTAATAGTTCTAAAAAAGATAGAAAGTGACAATATACCACGGTAAAACACCTGTTTTCCAAAGCGCCCACGCTCTATATAAATATTACCAACCTACTTTTCGAGACATACCTACTTTTCGAGACCAAATTGGCCGACATCAACAGACGTTTGGAGACGATTTTTCAAATCTTTTTAGCAATAAATTTAGGCGAGACAGAAGGGTACTTTCTGCAACAAAGGTGTAGATGGACATCTTAATAGTTCTAAGAAAATAGAAAGTGACATAATTCTAAGGTTTAGCATCCTTCCGTCCCTGTTTTCCAAACACGGTTTTTCGTATTCAAACCGTCACAATATCTAGAATTAGCCTTCAAAGAATCCAAACAAATTGTCTTTGGTGAGCTTTATTGGGGATTTCGCGTTCGTCATCACATTTAAAGTAAGAAATGTTTAACATATATAGTATTAAGTCATATAGAACTTCTGGACACTAAAGTGTGAACGGACTTCCCTGCCCTGTATAAGTATCTACCTTTCGAGGCTATCGCAGACTGATTTTTAACGATTTGTTATGGCTTTTAATGTTTCTACTTTTTGTTTACATATATCGCTCTCTTTGATTTTCCCATATGGTCCAAATTCAGATAGTCTATGCTTTTTCAATAATCTTTCTCGGTTTGAGACAGATTACTTATGCTTGTGTGGCGAGATGAATGCTGCAGATGAATCAGCTTTAACCACAAAAAAAGTAAATAAAACAAAAAGGGAATATGAACAACATCGTTTAATAGATACGTGATTGGCGATACACCAATATGACAAGAAGAAGTTACTAGTATTCATGGAGATAAACTAGTCCAAAATGAAAGATTAGATCGTTTGTTTATATCGGAAAAGTTGGAAGAAAAACAGAAATGTATAATCAAATACTTTTTAGCATTGGAATATGGAAACTAACTAAAATAAGAGGAAAGTTTATTATTTTTAAATCAGTATTACTGGACATTTCACATAACGAAAGTGCAAGTAGGGACAAATGACATGGGGACCCTAAAAAGTATCAGAATGTGTACTTTAATAAGACAGTGTAATCCCAAATATAACATACGTTACAGTTCACATAACAATTTGCTGCGTAAGGTCTGCAATGATTTCTACACGATTTTTAAATGTTATACTTTTTGGTTTATGCATAGTACAATCCAAAACAACATAATATGGATAGGTCTAAAATGTCCTGAGAAGGGAAGGGAAATTAGTTATCACAACATTCACTTTACCGGGCATGACTATTGGTTACAATTAATCAGAAAACAGTAACTAAGAATTGCAAAGACACATACTACAATAACTGCGAGAATAAATAGTGTCTAAGTTCATCAGAATACAGAGCTCAATTTACTACGAACAAGATTGTTACCATAAGCATTAAATAAATGTAGGTAGGGACTATAAGAGTGTTATTCTGACCATATTTTGAAAAGCATAAAAATCCTATAAATTACGACATAAGCTAAAATAAATAAAGAAATAAATGGAAATATCAGCAGAAAACTATTTTTCAAATTTCTTATAAACTAGTGAATATATTCATTCTTTTAAACAGTTCTAAATGGGATGACTAGGACAAAAGCAAATCTTTACTGATGGGCATGTGATAGGGCTTGGGCAAATGACCTTTTCAGCTGATACTTTCCTTTATCATTCAGGTGTAATCCGTCCGAACAATATAGATAGTGCCTTGGTCCACTTGTTCCCAAATATAAAAATCTTTTGGATGTTCGCACATTTTTACATCTGAGAACAGTGCACACATGCCTTATGATATTGTTCGCATGGATTACAACCCTCTGTGTTGTGCTGAAATCCCTGATGCGTGGAATAATGTCACAACACATTATAACGGCATCAGGGTTCATCGATTTTAAGTATTTAATTAGTGTCATATATTCAGAGAGAAATCGATGTGGATTAAAGGAAGAAATGTCATTTGTCCCTACATGTAACACAATAGAGTGATAAGTCTTTACATTTAAATTGGTTATTATTTTTTGCATTCGCTTCAGGTTAGCTCCTGGTTTGCTTATTACTGAGCAGTTGGGTATATCGCCCGCAATCCCCCTGCATAGCGAGTCCCCAAGCACCATTCTTTGACCTGAAATATAAAATACTTATAAGCACGGAAAGTCGATTACTCATAAAAAAAAACATATCTAGGGATGTTAATAAAAATAAGGAACGCATTATTAACATTCAAGCGCAAGACCCTGGTGTTGAATATAACATGACTGGAAAAGTACACCATGCCATTTATTATCACTGGTTTCCTCACCTTTCTTTCCATTGTCGTCCGACCTCTCTTCCTGAATGGGAAGGTGTTTGTATCTGGCTTGGAACTGGAGGATTAAAAGGCAATATATCAAGCGATGAACACACGTATCTGAACTTGTTTAACATTTAAACACACGAGGATACTGCTAAAAACACAGGAAAATTTGTTTCTTAAACAAACAATTTGTATTCATAGTAGTTAAATGTGCCGACACTAAAGGTTAATCAACACAATTTCTTCCAAGAGCAAGGTTCAGTTGTCGGAAATAAAACGTTAATATGAACAAATACTTCCACTGAAGTATCATAAATTAATACTGAGATCCAGGTGAAATATATTGCTTTCCATTCGTAATGCAACTGAAGACGTTACTTATTCGAATGCTACTTTTGACAAGTTACTCTTACCTTCATGGCACATTGTACCCCTGTCTATACCGGGTGGGACTGTTGGCGCTGTGGATTAAGGGAAAATACATGTATATGATATTAGGCTATGAAAACGTCACTTAACTGCATGGTACCGACAGATAAATCTGCAAATAAGTTGCATCAAAATAATACTAGGATGTCTTTTTAGACACATAATTGCAACATAAAATACTTGAGGAAATAGTTTTGCCTCGGGTTTTACGAAAAGGAAGCATATGTGGTATGAAGCAAATGTTCAACTGCTCCTTCTAGAAGTGATTCTTCCGTCTCCAAGAGAAGTATGACTCGGTTAGTGGCGGTTTGTATAATGATGGAAAACCATCACCTGATATTCAGAAAAAATATATAACTCGCATTTTTCGCATTTAATTCACGCTCGCGTTAACTTCAATATTTACAGTATACAAATATTACAAATGATAAGACAGGGAATAACGGAAAATATATGGAACCTAAAAGAATCTACTCATGGAATTAGTAATGGTTTTAGGTAGATTTGGTGAACTTTGTGTAACTTTTATATTTACCCGAGTCCTTCAAATTATGTTTCTTGTGTCTTTCTTTGTAGGAATTACTGAAATGTGTAATTATATGTATTATTAAACAACTATGTGTCTCTTCGGTCGATCGTATACTTGAAGATATGTATATAAACACAACAATAAATAAATAAATACTCATAAATATGTATGTATGTATGTATGTATGTATGTATGTATGTATGTATGTATGATATATAAAACACAATTACCTATTTTGTCTTGCGGTCTACATATGCCCATCACGATTCGTTTTATAACTTGGACGGATGTACTGGGTCTATCTACAAATAAAAAGGGGAACATTCAATATTGTACGCATACAGATCTAAAGAAATCAAGGCTTCATTATCCCAGAGACCATGTCAACATTGTGACATATGAACCTGTACATTAAATGGCATATGTTATGTACATCGTAATTTCAAATTTGTACTGTTTTCATATGTATCTAATTATGTGTGACTTTTAAAGAGAGAAAACAGGTTACCTCTAGAGTCGTGGTTACTCCCGCCGTTTACCCGCGCTAGGTTGAAACTTTTCCTTCATGTGTCTGTACCTTGAATTTCTTGACTGGTGAATCATCTGAAATTTACAAAATAATTGTTGAAAATGTTTTCATGACATTATTTTTTTCACAATTTTTTTTCAATCAATAACATCAAAATAGCTGAAAGGTTTAGTGGAAAGAGGTAAATCATATACATACGTTAATGAATTTAGTAAAAATCTGTATCGTTTCGGCAGAGTTCAAATCACGTTATGATTAAACATTATATACATTATAAGCTCAAATTTCACGAAATAAACAAATTAGCGTAAATTATTATAAAAGTAACTTTTGTAGCAATCATGTATGTTTTTTTATAAAAGCTATTCTCTTCAGCACGCATGATCAAAGAGTTCTATCAGTGAATGTTAAATTTGACATGAATCGTATTTACCAGGTTATTGATAAACATAAGAAATATACACTAGCGACATTTTATTTTACTTACTGTGCACATCCGAGTCAAGGGCCTCCTGGTCAGCCGCATGTATGACTGTAATAATAGATAATAGTGTCATGGTAGCAGTTACATAATGTCACAATTATGGAATCCTAGTGGAGACAGTGTCGCGTTGTGCGTTGTCGTCCTTCCAAAAACAAGTATTCATATGGTCCGGTAAACATTCATATATTACACGTTTAAACCATTAGGTAAATTCAGTTTATTTCAGGGTTTAAAGATATTACAAATTGAGCCGTATCATATGACAGTTAACATTGATTTGTTGTCTGGCGATCGGGAAGAAGAGCAAACACCAAGGGGTAGGTCTTGGAACCTCTTCTGGCATGGATAATGAAGAGTTGGTTCCACAGGGCTGGGCATGATGAAAATGTACCATCCATGTAGAAGTTATCTGCTGACTGCAAAATAGTCAGCTGATCCAAAGAGGAAAAGACTAACATCTTTTCTTCGCCATCACCGTCAGCAAACAACAGGTATGGTTGGCCGTCAGCTGTCTCAGTCCACTTTCCCTCAAGTTCCACATCACCTCTTACCAGTGGGAGTGCTGGTATGGTGTGTTGTCTATGCCGGTACAGGACACTTCTATGTACTAGTTTGTGTTTTTTCACTAAATTGAGTAAACTCAATTTAACTCAGTAATGAACAGTAAATAGTTTGAGATGAATCCTGTACTTGTAACTTAAACATTATAGGTATTTATTTAAATAACTTTAATTTGAATGTTTTGATTATCAAAGACTGTCCTGTATTATGTTCAAATAACTTCAATGTATATTACTTTAATAACATTCGTTTATGTTTTCATTACAAAAGACTGTGTCATACTCAGTATAGATAATTATGTTAGATAATAAACTAATCCCAAGCTTTCTAATTAGTGGACTAATCCATTTTGACGAAAGGGTATATGCCTATTGTTGTTTTAACTGATCCCTCGTTTGCTGTATAACTATTGGGAGTATGACAAATGGGCAGTTGACTAATGGGACATGACCATTAAAACATGCTACTTCTTGACGTGCCACTGTGGCTTATTGCAGTGCAGGCCTGTTTATACGTGTAGTGGGGCTATACGCCACATGTTTATACTCCGCATGGAAACAGAGGAAGGGCTCTACTGCCACAGCGGGGAATATAACTTGAAATGTAAGGTTCAGCTCCAAATCCCTTGAAGTTATATGAGTGGATCACGAAAATTCGCGAAAAGGGTGTGCACATCCTACTCTATCGGTCTCTAAAATTACTATATTATGGGCCAACGTGAATAAATGCCTACAGTGAAAATATTTTTTTATATCATGTATTCATGTAAATGTATTTTTGACCTCTGAGGAAACTTCCCGTTGTTGCCTTGTACATGTCATACAGTTATTGGTCCACGTATTTCATAACCACACATGAGAATGGTTAATTTCAGATTAGATATCATGGTACTTACACTGTAAAATGAGTTTAGAATGAAAATTAGAATGTGTTGAAATCCGAAGCGGAATACACATTTGGTTTAACCTTTAAACATGTTAACGATAAAATGCAAACCATTGTGTATTATCCTAATAATCTAAACATGTTTAAATGAAGTGCCTATCATTGGGCATCAAGTAAAATGTAAATATGATGTGGAATATATATTGAAATTAGATGTGCCAATCAGATTCACATGTACTTGCAAAACAATGGAAGTGTAACTGATTACTTCGAGTTTTCCCACATTCAGACTCGAAACACGTTTAGCATGTTAAACACAATCCTACAAATGTTGAAACCCTAACCATTTAGGATTTAGATATAAACACATTTTTACTGTGATCATACAAAGTTGTAACTTTATATTTAATCAGAGCTGTTGAGAAAAAAAACACACAGAAGAAACTGGACTTGCTGGACCCCCCCCCCCCCCCCCCGCCGCCACAAATACACGCGCCCTTCCACAGATCGGCCCCTTGAAAAATTAGCAGCAAGCTACTGCTAAACCGTGGGTCAGATTATGTGTTCTGATGACATCGTGTTTATTGACCAAATTCTACACGAGGAGGAAGACGAGCAAAACTGAGAGGAGGCAACGGACACCCATGGCGAATCCTAGGGAGAAGAAAATATCATATGTTCGTGGGTATGTGCACTGTCTACTGATACGATCTTATCACACTGCATTTATTGAGAAACTGATAAAGGATGCCAGCTCTCTCGCCACAACACGTGACAGTTGTGCGCTAATACCCCCTCAGTGTCGGAAGATGTCATACCATGCGTCGTGACACTTTCCGCAGAGCCCGGGTTGATGGTATTCATCTGAAAATAGTCAGCTGGAAGCAATTAACAATTTGTTGACTTGTCACGGTATATTATCTCAATGAAATGTATCACTTCACAAACATAGAGTGTGGTGAGAATACAATTCTTATCCAATCCGCCCTTAACTTTTCTCACGTGGTACGTCAGAATCAAGTTTACCTTTAATGTACTCGTTTTTAGTATGAAGAAAATAATATAACCTAATATAATAATTTAGATGACTATGAAAAGTCGGTCTTTTCATTTTAAGGTTTTTCGAAGAGAATATGAGTTTACGAGCACATGCCCTCTTGAAAAAAATGCCCAAAATGTTTGGGTTAGTATAGCACAGGCAGCATATAAATAAAGCGGTTGTATTCTCATCTGAAGGCATTTGTTTTCAACGTGTCTACATCTGCATAATAAAGGGACACTGAGATAATATTCCAAGATATGAAAGGATTTGCTGTAATGAAATATCAATATTCCATTTTGCATTGATTTGTTCCAAATACAGTACGTTACGAGAAAGATGTGTACCAAACATACATGTTATTCATTCAACACTGTTTTAATGCAATTAATCGATCTCTTCACCTCATGTAAAGGTAGTTAAAAGCCATGCCATGTACATGTATCATGCCACAACACAACACAACGTTTTTATTGTTCAGTATTGGACCAAATATATACTGTAAATTTGGGCCGAAGGCCTACTTTCTTATGAAATAAAATACATAACAACATTCGGTGCTGTTGAAAAAAACAAACAGAAAAACTAATTCGTTTGCTTGACATGCTGGATACCCAAACGTGGCCTCGGCCCCGGCGGTATGGAGAATGAACAGTCACAGCCATGGAGACGTTTGAAAAAAATAAAGGGCGGGTTGGTCACTGAATTTATTAACAACGCTTTTATCCTTATGTCAGATTTTGTGAGGTAATTCTTGTTTATCACGATAATATACGGTCTAGGAAGATTTGGAAAGTCTCAATTGCCTCAGCTCCTGAATTGAAACATTGTTTAGGTCACTATTTGGATTCGTCTTCATTTGTTGCAGATGTATATTTATATATACAATAGCTTCATTTCTTGGACTAAATGTTAATATACATATATATATATGACAATACGAAGTGCACCAAAGAAAGAGAATTAACGTATGATAGATGCTTACACACCGCGTAACTTTGTTGTTAGCAATTATAGTCCTTGTAACTGGTTGCAGGAAAAAATGGCCCCATGCCCCAACCAATTTGGAGGCAATGGCCTAAACTGTAGAGAAAGTGGCCACAATTTGGGGAGAAAATGACCCCATATTGTCCAGGGCTATTTACACCTGATACCTCATAGACAGAAGACGTGTTGAATCAACACCGCCTATCGACCACGCAGTCCATGATCAGTTAATTACTCGAACCTGAAAATGCGACAGCAATTGTCTGCTTTATTGATATATTTTATTTCTCCAATCTCAATCGGGGTCTTTTTCAATTTGAATGTACTTGTTTGTTTCTAATAAAATTATATATTTTCAGAGGCTAAGCGTTGGCACTTTTCCAGGATGAACAGACGTGTGTAGCTTGAACTAACCGTTATGCAATGTGATGCCTGCCGGGGCACTTGGCCAATGAGCTATTGCGAGAACCTTTCAACAAATTCATGTCAGGGGCCACACTATCCCCCTTATTATATCGCATGAAGGATGACAAATCTAGACAGTGACCAGCAGGTGACGGGTTTACCCAGCAGGTCATTTTCATCTGACACTTTCATCGAGGACCACATGCGTTTTAGCTGATCACTACACTATTATTTGAAGATGGAATACGAGTAAGTTAATTCAACTTTAGATTTTGTTATTATAAACATATTTTATTGCGGAAAATCAAATGGATTAGGCACAAGTGACACACTTACGAGGCCTTCTCAAACATACATTCCATTATATTGTAATATTTGAATAATAATAGTGCATAATAAAAGCACAGTGCATAGGAATTATATACGAGTAATAAGAAAATACAACAACACACACATACACACATACACACACACACACATACACACACACACACACACACACACACACACACACACACACACACACACACAGAGAGAGACAGACAGACAGATAGATTTGTATACAGTTGTATAAGATATTTAATATAATTCCACCATAGTTAAACTAATAGACATTTAAATATAAGTGAATTCAAATGGAGAGCGGGATATATAAATTATAACTAAGCTGTGATAATAACGTTGAATGATTGTTTTACATCAAAATCAAAGTTATAACGAATATCAAAACAAATAGATAAAAATACAATAAAATATAACAAAGAATTTTTGTAGATTTCTAACTTCAATGATGAAATGTAACGAATTAAACTGTTTATCTGATCATAGTAAACACCATTTTCTAATGCAGCTGGCAATGATAAACATCAATTTGATGAATATACACCGTATAATCGTTCCTGCATCGCTGATCATACGGATGAAAAACATTCAAATCAAATATGAAAAATATTTTTTGCAGGTTCCAATATACCAAGGAGTTTAAGAACAACAAAAGTGTCGCGCTTGCTAAAGCCAGCTTTTGTAATGTTACAGGATACAGCTTCAAGAAAACAAACAACTAAGAAGCACTTCAACAAAAACTGTGAGTAGAGAAGTATTTATTATGTGAGTATCAGTTAGTTTCGCGATTACAACACAGTTGGTCTCTGAATAATATGTAAAGAAGGCATTTAGCGTTTTTTCATGTTCTAGGCACATGTTCGTCTCATGTTCACACGTATAATGAACATACGATCTTATAACTTTAGTTTTAAATAATTCCTTTCTCATTGCCCATACAGATATCCCGACGGCGACAGATAAACCGCGGATTCTGCTGAATGGCAGGAATCAAAGTCTGAAGCCAAAAGATGATTCCCTGTATATCGTTGTATCATCGCAGACATGGGATTGTAAATACGGAAAAGGGCGCAAAGAACAGAACAAGGTAATAACCATATCTCTGTAAATCAAAGGTGTGCATAAAATGGTGCAACGGATGGGAGTAATAGCTTACCTGCGCGACTTAACATACTTTCAACTAATACAAACTACATAAAATGAATAAATGTAGTTTCGTTGTCGTAATATCATACTCAACCAGCCTGATAGAACAAAGACTACTGATACAAAGGTATGGGAATGTATACACTAAAGAAAGCAGAGTCGATGCCGATGTATACAAGCCCATGTATTACTGGTGTAAAGTTATTATAGAGAAGATTTTGTGAAGGAATAAAATATATCTGAGAGTTAAAATTTCAATAAAGTCGCTTTTTTTAAATTTTATAAAACAGCTTTTCCATTAGGAGATGGGTGTAAAATTACTATGGGTTACAACGTATTATTACAATATCATTACCAATACACATTTGCCTCTTAGATAAATCTGTAATACAGAATATAAAAAGTAACATATGTAACAATATCTAAAATATTCTACACTAGAGTAAATTCTGAAATGAATATTAACAAACAGTACAGGTGGACCTGATTCAGCTGAAGCCTAGATGTTTAAAAGGGCTAGCATTGTGGTGTATTTCACTAAAGAAAGAAAACAATCTTCTTTGTCGGTAGTTACCGGGGGTCAAAACAATGGAGTCAGGTGAGGTGTTTGATTGTCGGACAGACGTAGGTGATTATCTAATAAATACTTTATCGTGGCCTAAAACACATATTCTATAGACATCATAGTTTTGCTGTCATATTTTGTAACATTGTGTAGCATAAAAGCATTGACATCGTTGGAAGTTCGGTACAATCAACTTGTTGATAGTATGGTACAAATCATTTTATTTTTTTTGTCCATTTATAAATATGAATTGATCATTTGTGTTAAGTAAGCAAAAGCATACAGAAATTTGTGAAGGGACTTATATGACAAGGTATAAGGGACCTTTTGGTCTACGGGATATGTTCAAATATAGAAATGTTTGTGCAAATAATCATGACGGTCATGAGATAGGGAGAATAGGTACTACTTGTTGAACTTTGTGTCACATTTTGAATGGCAAAAATATTATTTTACACAAAATACCGGGAATACTATTTATTTTACCAGTATTGTTGAATATTTTCCCCTCAAGTTACTTTAACGTCATACTCAACAAAGACGTTTTTGTTTGATCAGTAAGATCCGTTAGTTTCACTTTCGGTATCTTTGAAAAGGGACGCTTTCTGTAGGTTTTTAGCGTTGATTGAGGATACAGAAATTTGGGTGGTAACTTTGAAAAGATTGGAATCTATCGTTGTAATAAGACATACGTTCTTAGCTTCTGTGTACAATTAGTCACACAGCAACAACACATAACACAACACTTTATTTAATATATAGGAACCCTTACCTGCAGCCTCTTGACTTGTAGTCCGTCAAGCTACCACATGTGCTACGGAGATCAAATGTCAATTTTTATCTTAGCTTATCTCTTTATCTCACCATTATCTTGGCTTGATTTATTTGAACATTATTTTGGTAATATTGGACCAAGTCCGTTGTAAATTCTAATGGCATATATGTTATACAAGTGCCTGTGAATCTGATTTGCACATCTAATTTCAAGGCATATTATCCATATTCGACTTATTGCCAAATGATATGTACTTTATTTAAACAAATTTAGATTATTAGGATAAAACACAATGGTATGCTTGCTTGGTTGGTTGGTTTGTTGTTTAACGCCACACTCAGCAATATTTCAGCTATATGACGGCGGTCTGTAAATAATCGAGTCTGAACCAGACAATGCAGTGATTAATATCATGAGCATCGATCCACGCAATTGGGATCGATGACATGCGTCAACCAAGTCAGCGAGCCTGACCACCCGATCCCGTTAGTCGCCTTTTACGACAAGCAATGATATGCACTTTGACGTAAACAAGTTTACATTTTAAACATGCTTAAATAAGAAACATGTTTACATTTTTGGGATGTTGTGTTCAAGTGGTGTTTATTTTGTGAGACGATAGCGCATTCTGTGTGTTTAGACCCCAGACCAAATGTTATTCCGTTTAAGATTTAAACACGTTCCTAAGCATATTTAGATCAAAACATGGCTTGTATGTGTTTACGGTCTAAACACAGATTTGTAGTGTATAACGGATGGCTATGTTTCTGTTACAACATATTATTCCAGGAAGAACCACCAGCTGAACACCAGTATGCCAGGAAAAGAACCAGGGAGCGACTGTCCAAGACACCAAAACTGGACTGTGGCGCAAAACTGCATGTCAGAGAGACGCTGTGCTTTCCATATGAAAAGGTGATACTGCAATCCACATGTTGTATTGTAAAGAATAACAAAGTCGGTTCATGAATGTTTCAGGTGCATATATTTTTCCACTAGGTCCTGAAAAATGATTTGTATCCGAACCTAGAAACGATTGGATAGCATTCGATTTAGGTATCTCGTCACACAAACGTATGACAGTTATAGTCATATGTTATCAATTAGAGAATGATAAAATCATGAGCGACTATGATATGACAGAATCGTCAAAATGTTATATATATTTGGAGAAAATTACAACAGGGGATTCGGATGAAATAAAAGCAGTTGGTTACGGCGGTGTTGTTTGTACTGTAAAGGTAACACTTTCCAGCTGATACAGTAAACAACAAAATGCTTATTATAACATTGAATAAAAGCTAGAAAATCATCTCAATACCTTTTAGAAAAATCTACTTACATCAGAGTCAATTGTACGATTCGAACTATATCATAAGCATATGTCTAAGAATCATTATCAAAGAGACTAAATCATGATATGAAGTGTTCGCGAAAAGGTGAGCGCAACGCCCTACCTGTGGCATCCGTCACAGACATAATTATGCAAAGGCAAGTCATTTGTTTACATGGAAAATCACGGGAACAAAAGGCACAAGTCAAAATAGTGAATCGTATTAGAATACCACTTCTAACATATATATCATCATTTTTTTAATGTCTTTATTATATACAGGCCGAAAAAGGTGACAGAAGGAAAAGACGGAAATACGCAGCTGGTATAAATAAAGCATTGGTTGAGGGAAGGCTGACCGAGTATCAGTTTGAACGACGCTTTATTGTTTCATTTCCGAGACCTGAAGACCATTTAGAACACCCCACTGCCAAGGTATAGTAAAATGTCATTTTATGTTGTGTTATCCACCCATAATTAGAAACCCAGGTATCACTGACAGGATACGAATGTAAGGTATCGAAAAGTTACTGTATCGTTGTTAGGCAATGTCTTTTCTAATCTAAATATACTATTACGCATTTTTATGTTTTGTTTTGATAATAATGTTTGTCCTGAAGTTTGGCGGCACTGTTACAACCCTGAATGTTAAAATTACTCTTAATGTAGAAACAATTACGTTAAGGGGGTACGTGTTAACTCTAAATGTTAAAAACTTTTCCATTAAGAGTAACACCCCGCGACCCTTAATGTAAAAAATAAATATAATTTTACATTAAGGGTTATTATCGTACATATCGCCCCTAATTGTAAAAGATTCTTATTAACAAAGTTTGATTTGCAATTTAGGGTACTTTTTGCTATTTTCAAATTTCTCATTGTTTTGCTTGGTTTCTTGTAATTATTCGTAATAAGCGACAGCGTGAGAAACTGACTTTGCTCAGATCTGAGAACAAGAGGGGCTATTATAAGAACGGCAGGTTTGTTATTTAGGACATGCCATCTACTACTCTGGAAGTCGAAGAGCATCAAGTGTCGGCTCCAGTCGCAGATCGCGACTCAAGTGGAACAGCGTCAGCTGTGGATCAGAAGCGGGTGCTGCGGTCAAGGTCGAAGGTAAACTCAGCCTCAGGGAAATAAAAGAGTGCATGCTTAGTCCCTTTTTGTTTCAGTTTATTTTAATAAACTGATTGGTTGAAGTTTAGAAATTGTCCGATTTCGTATATTGAAATTTCCCCCGCAATTGGGATCCATGATATGCATCGACCAAGTCAGCGAACCTGACCACCCGATCTCATTAGTCGCATTTTACGACAAGCAATGATATGCACTCTGACGTAAACAAGTTTACATGTTAAACATGCTTAAATAAGAAACATGTTTACATTTTTGGGATGTTGTGTTTAAGTGGTGTTTATTTTGTGAGACGATAGCGCATTCTGTGTGTTTAGACCCCAGACCAAATGTTATTCCGTTTAAGATTTAAACACGTTTCTAAGCATATTTAGATCAAAACATGGCTTGTATGTGTTTACGGTCTAAACACAGATTTGTAGTGTATAACGGATGGCTATGTTTCTGTTACAACATATTATTCCAGGAAGAACCACCAGCTGAACACCAGTATGCCAGGAAAAGAACCAGGGAGCGACTGTCAAAGACACCAAAACTGGACTGTGGCGCAAAACTGCGTGTCAGAGAGACGCTGTGCTTTCCATATGAAAAGGTGATACTGCAATCCACATGTTGGATTGTAAAGAATAACAAAGTCGGTTCATGAATATTTCAGGTGCATATATTTTTCCACTAGGTCCTGAAAAATGATTTGTATCCGAACCTAGAAACAATTGGATAGCATTCGATTTAGGTATCTCGTCACACAAACGTATGACAGTTATAGACATATGTTATCAATTAGAGAATGATAAAATCATGAGCGACTTATGATATGGCAGAATCGTCAAAATGTTATATATATTTGGAGAAAATTACAACAGGGGATTCGGATGAAATGAAATAAAATAAATAAAGCTGGATACGGCGGTGTTATTTGTACTGTAAAGGTAACACTTTCCAGCTGATACAGTAAACAGCAAAATGCTTATTATAACATTGAATAAAAGCTAGAAAATCATCTCAATACATTTTAGCAAATTCTACTAAAATTGTTACTTCATTGTTTTTGCTTGGTTTCTTGTAATTATTCGTAATAAGCGACAGGGGCTATTATAAGAACGGCAGGTTTGTTATTTAGGACATGCCATCTACTACTCTGGAAGTCGAAGAGCATCAAGTGTCAGCTCCAGTCGCAGATCGCGACTCAAGTGGAACAGCGTCAGCTGTGGATCAGAAGCGGGTGCTGCGGTCAAGGTCGAAGGTCAATTTAGCCTCAGGGAAATAAAAAGGTGTATGCTTAGTCCCTTTTTGTTTCAGTTTTTTTTATAAACTGATTGGTTGAAATTTAGAAATTGTCCGATTTCGTTCAAATTTCGTATATTGACATGTTATGAGACTCCGTATTGAGGTCTCTGATTGCTCCTTTAAATACTCTACCCTATTTCGTATAATCTTTAAAAAACGGAGGTTGCGATTATGTCGTCCAATATGATTGCAGAGGGACGTTTGGATACTCATGTTAACATTATCATCCATCTGCGGTTTTTAATTCCAGATAGAAAAGTTCTAGTTAGTTTAATTTTTATCCACACATGCAAGATGTCCGAAAGGCTTATGTGACGTATTGCCATCCGTCTTCGTACGGAGTGCGTCATCCGTCATGTGAAATCTATTCACAATCCAATAAGATTTATTCATTAAATATGTCGAAAGATAGCATTTACAGCTCACTTGGTACGAAGTTCCTCGGTGAACTTATGTCAGCTCCCTCAGAAGATCCAATGGTCGGTACCTAACTGACATGAAATACTCTACAGATCGTATTTTATAAAGCCATCTAGACAAAGTAACGATCAATTAAATCTGCGAAGTTTCATGAATGTTCGATAAGTATTATTTCATAGTGATAACCCTTAATGTAAAAAATATTATCTGTCACTTCAACCCTTAATGTAAAACTTTTTACATTTAAGAGTTGTAACAAGAGTGAACCCACAGCCCTTAATGTAAAATATTTAATTTACATTAAGGGTTGTAACACGATACAGTTTAATCTATACAATAAAAGAATCAGATACTGATCCTCATGATCCGTTAGGTTATCGTGGAATTTCTTTGTTATCAATACCTTGCAAAATTTACGCTGATATTTTGAATACACGCTTTTTCTAAATGGCTAGAATCTAATCATTTATTAGCAGAGGAACAAAACGGCTTTCGGCGTAAGAGAAGTACAACGGATGATATTTACACCCTCTTTTCTATTTTAAAAAAAAATATCCGTGAATTACCAAACGTGTGTGTTATATCGATGCAATGAAAGTTTACAATTAAGTGAATCGCGATTCTCTTTGCTACAAGCTATTCAAATTGGGAGTAAACGGGAAGGTCTTTTGGGGGTTAAATCATTATATGAAAATAATCGCTCGCAGGTTTTTGTGAAATGGCAAAATGACAGACAGTTTCGCTGTACTTAGTGCTGTGAAACAGGGCTGCGTTTTGTTGACGACACTATTTTCGGTTTTCATTAATGACTTGGTACAAGAGGTAATGTGGTGTAGATACTTTTAACACCATGATAAGTCTTTTACTGTATGCCGATGATGTTGCTCTATTAGTAACGGATGAAATGTCACTCCAGTTGATGTTTAACTGTATTGCCAGCTGGTGTAAGAAATGGCGATCAAAAGTAAAAAACAAATATTTTTCATTACCGTAATCCCTCCTCTGTTCTTATGAAGAAAGTAGGCTCACTAAATTAGTACAAAGGTGGCCATTTTAATTCCCAAAGTCTTGGGACTGCACAGTTATAAACATGTTTAATGTTTTATAGTTACCGCTTTCATGACTGTATAGATCATGTTTTACCCTTTTTTGTTTTGAATACGTATAGACTTAATCTGCATTGATAAGGAAACATGGCTCAGAAAGCTCTGGGGGCAAATTAATGGTAATAAGTTACGGACAAACCGACTGTTTAAGTCTACACTGAGCTTTTCACACTATGTTTGTAATATTACCCTGACAGAACATAACCTAGCATTTTTGCAAAATTTGGATGTGATACACACATTTCAGATCTTAGTCACCTACAGACCGAATGAAATGTCTAATACAGTGCGAGGATTTGTCAACCCCTGTAGCCGCACTGATTAACAATATGTTTAAACGTAGACTCTATAATAAATAATATTCACTATTGCTTTTTGTGTAGCTAGGACTCCCTGCATTTACTCTCTCTTTTAACACAGGGTATTTGTATTATTTTAGCACTGTAAGTGGTTTTATTATTACATTGTATTGACCGTTTGACGGTAACTGGTGTCTAACTGGCCCTAGCTGACCGAACGTCGTATCAGAGTGTGATACGTTTTTATGATTGTTTTAAAATGTATAAACGCTAGACACCTGAATAAAATATTTTTCTCTCTTTCTCTCGTAAAAGTAAATGTCAATCTACTCATGTTAGTCGCTCTCATGTATTATAATTGTTGTTACTAGTAATCCTTCACCTACCATATATGCACCATGTTCATTAGTCAGTGTTGCTTGACAACGGTATAAGAATCTATACCGAAACGTCGTTTTTACAGTATAATAAAGAGGTTGTATCCATGCATAAAACATTTTTGTCTACTTTTTCACCCGTCAACTTCTAAGAAATGCGTATCAAACATGAACTATTTCTTTTGCGATGTGCGATCGATGTACATTTAAGTTTCTTAATGTCCTTAAAAGTAACCTTCATTTTTTGCATGGTTATTTTATATCAACGTTCAGCAGTCCGCAGTATTTATGTAGGTAAACACATTCAACATTAGCTTTCCATATTTCTCTGTATGAAGAATTGTTTTGTCCCATTCACGTCTAAGTAAGGTTACAGCATACTTATGCACATGAAACCTATAAGCGATTCCAGGTAGTTTGGGCCTCCCCTTACAACTCTTCATTTTTGGATGTTTCGCGATCGACCGTTTATTATAGACAATAATACTTTGCAAGAGAGCGGTGGCACAAACAGGGTTGACAAAATTGTGATAAACAAAGAACATGAAATCGTGGAAACTGGTGAAACGCGACCCAGAAAACTTGGAGCAAGGGTAGAGGAATTTATGAAGGAGTTTATGCCGTCAGAACCAAATTCAACGAATCGGCAGTTCAGTCCAACCAAGAAGGATTTAAACCTCATTCACACAGCTGAACGAAACAACAGGTTATGTCGTTAACTGCTGCGTAAACATTAATGTAAATATGACTGCAGAGGTTTCTAGATTAGTATATGAGAAGTTGACTGACGATTTACCCAATGTGGTTTGATATCAATGAGAAATTGTTCACCAATATTTAATTTTAACAGTACATTGGAGACAGTTGTAGAACATGACCAACAGCTGTAGGAGTACCATTTGTTCATCTCACCGTAGTGTTTTATAATTAAACCATATTTTTTCAATACTACGATATGAATGATCACATAACCTCTACTCTACTACATGAATGACGATTCAACAAACATGCACGTTCGCTCAACAAATGTTTCAATTCAAATTCATGTGCTGTTTTGCATTTTAAACAAATAAGGATTAAAACTGTTTATAATACATGGAACTTGTGATGTCAGCGATAAACAATATTCACCACTCACTCGTGTATTCATATGGGGCAGTTGTGGTGAGGTAGAATGGTTGAAGCGTTGGCTTGTCACACAAAAATCCCGCCTCGGTTGTGAGGCTTCCTCACATCTGATTTATGCCAATGTAGGGTGTCACTTCATGCTAGAATAATGATCACTTACTCCTACTCATTTCGCCAGGGGTGCTCCCATCCTTGTTTAGTAATAAAACTGTCAGCATCTTATCAGCAGTTACGAGCTCATGGTCATCAGACATGCCGATGTCCACTCCCCATGGCACAAGCCTCTTACTATAAACAAACAGCCGCAAGGGGCTGATTAGCCCTGCTCCACGTCTGTACTGAATGATACATCCATGGATGTATAGTCATTTTATCTTTATGACAGTGAAGATAAGCTAACAGTACACCGATCTTTTATTGGGACAACTGGTTCTATTCATTTCTATAATCTAAGAATTATTCCCCATGAATGGAATAATCGTTATGAGTGAGTGAATTGGGTTTAACGCTGCTTTAGGTATAACAGTATTCGAGTTATATCACGGTGTGTCAGCTTAATGTGGGAGGAAAGCCCGAAGTGATGGAGGTCTCAGATGTTTACCACTTCGGTGAAATCCAGAGCAAGGATATGGTGCTGACAAAACTAAAAACATAATCGGGGCGAACCGGACTCGAACCTACAATCATAGGTTTATGGTGTGCCCAAGGGAGGCAACGCAGAACTGCGAATCACGGCGCCTTAGATGACTGGGCCACTTGTGCCCCCAATATTCGTTATGTTAAAATTGAAGACATACAAAACATATAAAGTCATGTCACATGTGACCCACATATGATAACGTGGATAGATGCACCTTTTTTTAATACATTTGATAAAGATTTAACAGTAAACAATATGATTCATCCATCCATTTTTACTTGTAATGCCAAGCATCTACGTTCACTTTCAGCTAAATCATATTGATAATGACCTTTTTGAGAATAATATTAGCTTCCTGATACTATAACCGCAACCAATAATTCCATACACTGACTAACTTGCAAGGAACAACGACCTGATTCACCTCTGGCCACAATGCAAGGAGTACTTTGGTAGAGTAACTATTATAGACCAGTGCTGCAAGCATATTTCTTTCTTCACTGTGTTTGGTATATTGAAGTTTGTTTATCTAAACATTTGTTGTTTCATCCCTTTAAAAATCGAGTCTAGACCAGACAATCCAGTGACTGACATCCTGAGCATCGATTCAGGCAATTGGGATACAATGACATGCAGCCTTTGTTAAATTGACATTTGTAAAGATATTTGTGTATAAAGGTATCTTGCCATTTTAGCGACACCTCGGGTAACACCTTCTTACTTGTCAAACAGTGGCAAAGGACAATGCTTGAAACGTATGGCAGTGCTGTTTTACTGGATGCAACATACAACACTAATAAGTACAACCTATCTCTGTATCAACTGGCAGTACAGACAGATTTGGTTAAGTTCCCAAATATGTGGGCTACAGACCTAACAATCTGTACCCCTGATCTCGCCCAAAGCACTTTGTGGGAAGTGCATGAGAAGCCACTCGGTAGCGGCCACTTTCCAATGCACAGAACCATAGGAAACATATATATCCAAACCCCAAATGAACCCCAAGAACCAAAATTCAATTACAACAAGGCACACTCAGTGCTCAATTCAAAGCACTATGCAAACAGATCAACCCATCAGATCTCAAAAATAAAGACCCCGAACAATACAGCCAAAACTTAACAGAATGCATAATCAACATTGAAAAAAACCTATCCCCTTGATAACACCAATAACAGGCAAAACAACGGTACCCTGGTGGACTGAATTTTTTTAGAAAAACTAGAAAAAAAAAGAAAAGCACATTTAATAAAGCTAAACGAGACTACACACATCTAAAGAGAGCCCATCAATTAAACCATCAAGTACAAAGCCTCGTCAAAATGGCAAAAGCCAAAAACTGGAAAAAAATCTGTGAAGAAATATACCATCACACAGACGCAAGCACAAAATACACGCAATCCAAGGCATTAAAGGAACCAAAAAACACACAACATAAATAACTCAACAAACCCTAAACAAGAAGCAAATAACCTAGCAAACCACTTCTCAGCCATTAGTAGTAATAGTAACTTCCCCAGGAAATTCCAAAAACAATTGAAAAATCAAAATAAACTCTCCAAATTACCCTTAGATGATAACCTATAAATTAACCAACAATATACACTAGAGGAACTACTCCAGGAACTTAATAATAGAAAAATAGGAACAGCCCCAGGACTAGACCTAACCTCATACCCAAAAATTAAACAGCTACCCAAAAACCTTCTGGAATCACTACTAAAACTATACAATCTCATCTACCAAAACGGTCAGGTTCCGACTTCATGGAAAGAGGCATTGGTCATCCCAATACCAAAGCCGAACAAACCGGCAAACGAGGCAAACTCTTACAGACTAATCTCCCTAACCTTAAACTTATGTAAAATCATGGAGGCAATTGTCAAAAATAAGACTCCAACAGTATCTAGACCAAAACAATATAAAAAACCAGCATCAAAGTGGATTCACGCCAGGCCGTTCAACCTAAGACAACCTCGACTGATTAGAACGAGACATCAAAACGGGTCAACTAAACCGACAATACACAGTAGGCATATTTCTAAACTTCTCTAAAGCTTTCAATATGGTATGGCATAACGGGCTAATACAAAAACTAAAAAAAGCAGGAATCAAAGGCCAAATAATAAACGATATCCAAGACTTCCTAATTACTTGCAAAATAACCGTGGGTGTCAACCAAACGCTATCCGACCAGTGTCCCTTAGAAAATGTGACACCCCAAGGTAGCATTCTAAGCCAAACACTCTTCAACATTATGATTAATGACCTATTCAAGGAAATACCCAATAAAATTCAAAATTCCAAATACGTGGATGATGGAGCCCCCTGGATCCGCAACAGAAGCATAAATATGGCTAAAATTATACTGCAGAATGCATTAAGTAAAATTCAAATATGGGCAAATAAATGGGGCTCCTCACTAAATGCTGAATAAACTACACGGATAGCATTCAAACACAGAAATATGCGTGCAAATACCCCCAAACTACAATCAAACAAAAAACCCATACAATTCCAAAAAGAAGCCAAATTTCTTGGACTAATCTGTGATGAACAACTCACCTCGGGTGCTCACATTAAAAACCTAACAAATAGATGCACTAAAGACCTGAACACACTACGCTGCCTGACAGGCTCCAACTGGGGGGCCTCCAAGGAGACCCTACTATCACTTTACAAATCACTAATTAGATCAAAAATAGACTATGGATGCCAAATACACAACACCTTAAACTCCTCATTAGGCGATAAACTAAACTCAATTCAATATTGAGCACTAAAAATAATAACATGCCACGCATATCGCTGCAGGCACTAACAGGCGAAATACCCCTGGATCTACGCCGAGAACACCCAACAATAAATTACTGGGCTTCAACCCAACAAAACCCACAAATCCAACAAATACTTAAAACCAACATAAGCCCAAGACTCCAACCTCTAGCTCGCAAAACCCCTCAATTAACACCTATCTCTAATCGCATAATAAATTACCTAAATACACACAACCTAAATAATTTAAAACTAGACACAGCACCAAATAACACCTTCAAACCCAACCACACTAGCATACATTCATGAAAATGGCCAAATTGGTGCCACATTTACACAGATCGGTCCTCTGACCCGGGCTCAAAAAGCACAGGATTCGGCATCCATATCGACAAACCAAAAAAATAAATAAAATCCTATAGGCTCCCAAATAATCAATCAATTATCACAGCCAAATTAACGGGGATAATAACAGCTCTGCACAGCGATCAAATAAATAGACACCGAAAAACCCTAATCCTTTCAGACTCATTAAGTGGGCTCCAGGTCATAAAAATAAAAACAAAAAAAAAACGCCCATAACTAATATAACAGATGATTAAAAGGGCCAACAATCTTGGCAATGAACACACAGACAAAGCAGCAAAATCAGCACTAAAATTAAAAGTAAGCATCAACCTACCAATATCCAAAAATTAAAAGTATCACAAAGGAGAAAATCTTCCAAAAGTGGCAAAATAACCATAAGAAATCTGACTGCAAACTAAAACACCTGCTACAAAAGTCACTCAAACAAACAAAAATCCATCATAAAACCAAAAACATGGACAGAGTAATAACTAAACTACAAACAGGCCACACTAAGTTAACTCCCACCTACATCAAATTAAAAAACCCGAAACTGGTAAATGCCCCCACTGCAACTAAAAAGAAACTCCTGAACATGTTATATTATATTGCACACATTACCAGCAACACAGAACACTCCAATCCACACTAAACTGCAACAATCAAATGACACTAGCAATGCTACTAAACCCCCTAAATGACTTACAAACTTTCAAAGCACTTGGCATCTATCTAATCAAAACAGGCCAACTCTGACGCATCTAAAAAAGTACAACAAACAAGCTGTCCATAAATACTAAAATTCTAAACCTATAAAAACACACAAAATCACAAAACTCCATTTAGTCCCAACCCCCACCCTTTTTGTATGGCATATTTCAATATTCCAAATTTGTTCTCCAAATTCAGTCAGCAACCCTAAAAAAGCACCCTAGGTTACCTCACCTTTTCGGACATACTCTTTTCAACCAATCACTAAATGGCCTGGCAGGCCCCTGCACGAAATACGCATATGTTGGAAAGTGCACATTAAATTCCCAATTTTAGTAAGTAAGTATGTAAGGTTAGGGGTCAGCAGTCGTATTAATTTGGAGATGTATTAATTTCAAGATCTACAATGTGCTAAACATGCTAAAAGACAACTGTTGAAAATGAAGTTAGTTTGTGATGACATTTGCTCTTTTTGTTACAAATTGTGGATTTGTATCTGAGAGTTTACATAATGTATATTCATGATATTTTGAAAATAGATATAATTTGAAGAAATTGGAAATATTATCTTACCATATCCCAAGCAGTTTACTTTAAAATCCCATCATTCATATGGCCAACTAATAGGACAGACAGACATATAGTTTATAAAAGTGTGACAAGTTAAATGCGAAGGTAAAGATTTTCAAAGCAAAGTAAAACATGTTTAACATCGTGCCATATTTTGGCTGATGAGATACTACTTATTGAAGACATTTTGCACAGTAAAAAACTATTCACAATGATATAATCGTCATAAAATGATGTAGAACAATAAACAATGCAAGTATCACATGAATAATTGTCGTCTTAAAAACATGTTTCTTATTATAGAAGTAATACATTTGAAATAATTTCATGCACTTAGGATTATTTTCAGACAACAGTTTAATAAAAAAATGTGGGTTAGGCATTGTAGAATTGTAACAAGATAAATTAATACTGTATCTTAGGTCTTTCTAAAAATTACACTCAGAAAGGAAATGAACTTCTTTTTCCTCTTTTTTTTTACACAAATAACAAGTTCTGAGCTCTCATGGATGGGGGTTGCATTGTGCCGACCTGTCTCCACGTGTAGAGTGAGGCTTCCACACATAGTCTGGGGAGATATTTCCTGAGATTTATGGACATATATAATGCTTTGCAAGTAAAGTTCAGGGACAAGATGTCTTTTTAAACATATGGTAACTGAGTAGTATATTTCCATGTTGAGGATTTGATGTATCATTCCAGAGGTGTTCAAAACAAGTACGTCCAATTATTATCTTGAGTGTTTTATTTTAAGAGATGTCACTTACTGAGTTGAGCCTGGCATAGATATAAAGTCGTGGATATCCAGATGCTTGCATATTTTAATGACAGTGTGAAAAATATATTTTTTTCTTCTTTTGCTATATTCTAAAACTGTGTGTGGCAGTCTATCATGTTCCCTTCTTTTGACTATTTGACAGTGATTCACATAAAGACTTTTTTCTGCCAGATTTGAACAGTAACTTCAGGTTATAACATTAGCATTACCCTATTTCATGATGAGGCACAAAGTGAAACAGATGGTAGATGTTCAGAAAGCATGGGGGTACATAGACTTTTTTATAACAATGTTGAGACCTTAATAAAATATTGAAAGGAGTTTGGGTATGATGCCAGAGTTATGCAATGTTTGTAGTAATGGCCTTTAGGGGCATATCTGATAGGCATTCAAACAGTTAACAGAATGACAATGATGTATTTATGTCGTAATGAAATTACATTGAAGACATAATGTGCTGCCATACAAATGTTATGTACATCTAAAGTGTCATATACTTTGTGAAGAATGAAGAATACAATAACATCTGATCAGAAATATTAATAGAATTGGTCATATTTGACTGTTAATTTAGAAATTAAGAAAAAAGAGTTTGCCTAAGCTGAATATTGTAAACTACTAGTAACCTATTTCAATACTAATAACCTATTTTCTGTTTGATGTTTTAATGCAGTCTTTCTTTGAAGTGTCCCATAATAAGTCACTTGAAGAAACTCTTTCAAATTGAAACAAAATAGATAGGCCTATAACCAGTGTTTAATAATACATAACCTAGGATAAAAGTCTCAATATAATTATCATGTGGAACATTATAATATTAATCTGAAGTAATATTCAAAATATGAATCAATTAGAAGCAATATTTTGTACTTATAAACCTACTTATTTTCTAACATTCTGAGGTTTTAAAATTACATTAGGCCATGACGAGATGTTTACTGGGTATAAAGATACATTATATTGCTCATATTATTAACTGTCGGTACAAGATGCTATGTGATGTCTGATTAAAACTTTCTAAATCACAACTTTGAAAAATTTACACAAATGGGAAAAAATCAGAACTGTGAAGCAGATCAAGATAAAATCAACTATTCTTTGCAAAACGAGCAACCATTTGATTTCTAAAATAATAATGACGCCTATTTTACTTAAACAAAATTACATATGCCTCGCAATGTGGGAAAACAAAATATGCAGATATGGGAAGAAAAGTGTTCAAAGAACATGGCCGGTAATATCGAAAACATTACGGTAGCTGGGTTCTGTCTATAAATGTCAGACAAACTTATCGCATGACTACCGTCTCAATACAACATATGACGTCCGCCACGCCTAACGTAAACACATAAACGACATGACCACTCAACTGACGATATATGCGCTGATTAATAGCGGAAAATTGATGGCATGTCCTTTTATCATAGTGTCATAAGCAGTCTTAAAACACGCGAACTGGCTGAGTTTAATTAGCTTGCAATATAAGACGCGAATTGGACACATGCGCTGAGTTGTCTCCCTTGAAAAGCGCGATAGTCTAAACTAACGCTAACACACTGTCTCGAAAAGTGTGTAAAATAGCGACGACCGTGAAAATAAGTCACACTATATTGACTAGATTTGTTGTGTGTGAGCAATGAACACTATACAGTTAGTGCAGTATACAATAGGGGATGTAGTATTCATGTTAGAAATAACAAAATAGTTTAATGCTAGGTGGAAATACAAAATAACACTGACATGTTTTATTCAATACAATTTGAGTGAATCTGTAGAACTAAGATATTATCACATATGTGACAGAAACGTATTTTCAAAAATGAAAATATTAACTACTGTTTTATTAAAAAGAATACCGTAACTTATGCCGTGTACTCCCGGTGACTCGTAGTCAATTTACCACCTTTATATTTCTTTATAACTTACCTATTGGTCGTGGAATGGGGGAAATGTTTATTCCCAGCTGGGTTCCTATCGCATGGTCGGCACGTGGGTGCATTTTGGTTTCAAGTTCCGGTCAGTGCGTTTGATAGGAGCGTTCTGATTGGGTGACGGGCGGATTGTTGACCAATCGCGTCTAGTGTAAGTACGGGAAGAGGTCAGAGGTCGGTTGGCGCGGCAAATATAAGGGGGCTTGACACCTGGGGTAGACTCAGGGCAGTCGCAGTTTGTACTCCAAGCTAGCAACACCTCTCCAGCCTACCAAGCCACCCAAGCCAACCAGCCACCAAGCCAACCTCACCCAGCAAAGCCTCCCAAGCCAGCACAGTTTCACTGATAGCCAGCAGAGGAGGTAATTATCAAAACACACACCCACATTCTCTCTTAAATCTTCTCACACCCAAGCCCGCAAATCCACAAAAACACTAAAAATCCTCATAGGTAAACAATAGGATAATCCACAACCCCTAAATAACAATCTCAAAAACCTAAACACATCTCAACAAACCTTCTCAACCAGTACCCACCACCTACTCCCTAAAAACACACTCTCACTACCAACTCACTCCACACAAACACACTCACCACATCCACTCACCTCACCCCACTAGCCGCAAAACATGTCCGACTCCCGCAACACTACCCAGGCAGACATCCACCAAACAGAATCACCCACACCTTCGGAAGCCCACAACACTTCCGGGAGGACATCCATCCCACTCATACCTGACGGTTTCGGCTCCAAATCACCAGTAGCTTCACCCATCAAAACAGCCGTATCGCCGATCCCCACAACAAACACCAAAAAAAGGAAGCTGGACAGTTCCAACACACAACCACCACCAAACACGTCGCCCGCATCCATCATCACCACATTCGCCCTTTACTTTTGCGCTACAGGCCCCATAAACGTCCTTTCAAAATGTCTCACAGCCAATAAAGTAGGAATCTGGTTCAAACAGCACAAAATTCACTTCGACAAAATTAAAGAGGCTAACAAAGGTTTCCAAATAATTTTCCCAGACCAGGACTCCCTAAACGCAGCCAAAAAAATCACCCAAATCTTCCAATACACAGTAACTCATCAAACCCCAAACTGGCAGCTATTCACTAGGGGCGTAATCAGAGTAAATCCTAAAGAAAACAACGAAGACTTAGACATGTACGCACAAGACGCTAACGATAACCAAGATATGTACCCCCAACCTAAAATAACTAGCACCCGAAGAATAACTTCAAATAGAAACGGTAAAATCTCAAACACACCAATAGTCATAATCAATTTCCAAAAATCAGCTAAATATCCAGAAGCACCTAAATTTATCTCCTTCGGAGCAACCACTAAATTAGAAGTCAAACCATACATAAAACAAGTTAAACAATGCTCTAACTGTCTCCAATACAACCACACAGCCAATCAATGTAAATTCCAAAAAACTAAATGCAGGAAATGCGCCCAAACTGACTGCCCAGGGACATGCACACCCTGGTGCATACACTGTAAAAGCATACAACATTCCTCACTATCCAACCACTGCCCTCATAGACACACCCTCACACAACAGGCCAACAAACACATCAATATCGACACGGCCAAACTCCAAACAAAAAGACAATCACAGCATACAAAACAACCTCTGCTACCCACACCACAACCAAACAACACCCCACACTTAAACTCGGCATGGGATGGCATCCTGCAAAGAGTACACCCAGCACCCAAAACACACATCCACCACACGTCCATCCCACAACCCTCCACTAGCACATTCACAACATCCACACCTGCACGCAAAACAAGCAACAATACGCCCACCACAACCCAACCCGGCACCATACAAACCACAGCCGCTATGGCAACAACAACCGATCCCAAGCAATCACAACCCGAAAACCTAGACAGTAAGGAAACCACATCCAGACCACTACCACAAGCACGCACGCAAACCACCCCCATGGAATGTGAGGAAACTAAACTTAACAACACAGAAGAATATGAATGCACAACCGAGGAAGACATAAACGAAATAACTCTCTCAACCCCCCAAAAAACCAAAACCTTTAAACACAGGCCTCAGCAAATATCAAACAACAAACTAAACAACTTAACCATCCTTCTCGCATACATGCTAAAGGAAATAAACCCAAACGCTAGCACTAAAGCCTTCTATACCGTAGCAAATAAGCTTAAACTGACAACCCTTACCTACGAATTCTTCAGCATAGGCCTCGAATTAGTTAGCCCTACCTCAACCAAGTAAAAACCCCTAGCCTAAATCAAAACCTAACCTCCAAACACTAAAAGCCCAAATAATGGAAGGCCTAAACATATTTCAGTGGAATGCCAATGGACTAAATTCCCACGGCCACGAACTAAAAGCAAATTTTAAACAAGATAAGGGTCCGCACATTGCCTGTATCCAAGAAACCAAATTCTCAAAAAAATCTAAATTCACTCTACCAAACTACAACTCAGTTAGAACAGACCGAGCCAAACCTAAAACCGCTAGAGCCGCAGGAGGATTAATAATACTAATCAGAGAAGACATTAACTATGAAGAAATCAAAATAAACACACCAAACCTAGAAGCAAACGGCATCCAAATAACTCTCAAAAACCAAAAAATAAACATCATTAACATATACCACTGGGCAGAACAAAAAATTCAAGCTGAGGACCTAAACAAATTACTGCAAATAAGCAATAAATCAACTATATTCCTAGGAGACTTTAACGCTCACCACCCCACCTGGAGCATAGATGAAAAAATAGATAATCATGGCAAACTAATCTCTGAATGGATAGAAACAAATAACCTTGTACTCCTAAACAATAACCAACCAACTAGATACGATAAGAAAAACCTTAAAATGTCGGCTATCGACCTAACCATATGCACCCCAGATCTGGCCCAAAGTACTCAATGGGAAGTTCACGACGCCCCACTAGGTAGTGACCACTTCCCTATAAACATTACCATAGGCAATACAAACGTTCCTACCCAAACAGAAAACCTAGAACCAAAATTCAACTATAACCAAGCTAACTGGGACAAATTTCAGGATATCTGCAACCAAGCCAACCTAACCAAACTAGAAAATAAGGACCCAGAAATCTACTGCAAAAACCTAACAGACTACATAATTAACGCAGCCAAAGCATCAATACCTTATAAAACAAATAACGTAGGCAAACCCTCGGTACCATGGTGGAACGAGGAAATAGAACAAACTAGACGCAAACGTAAAACAGCCTTCAATAGAGCCAAACGCGACCATAACCATATAACGGTAGCTCACGAACTAAACCACAAGGTCCAAAAACTAGTCAAAATAGCTAAAACCAAAGATTGGAAATTATTTTGTGAAGGAGTAAATAATCGCACAGATGCCAGAACAGTCTGGCGAAAAATCCACGCCATTAGAGGCTTAAAACGTCACAAAAAAACACCCAACATAAACAATTCAACGAACCCTACCGAAAAGGCAAATAACCTAGCAAACCACTTCTCGGCCATAAGCAGCAACAATAACTTCAGCGAAAAATTCCAACAAAAACTTAAAGCAGAAACCAAACCTACTAAAGAACCAAATAATGATAACCTCGAAATAAACCAACCTTACTCAATGGAAGAACTCCAGTACGTACTCCAAAATAGGAAAAAGGGAACTGCCCCAGGACTAGACCTAACATCCTACCAAATAATCAAAAAACTCCCCCCCAACCTACTCCAGGCACTACTTAAACTATATAACCTAATCTATCAAAACGGACAGGTACCAACTCCCTGGAAACAGGCACTAGTCATCCCTATCCCTAAACCCGATAAACCAACTAACCAGGCAAATTCTTATAGACCAATATCCCTAACCTCAAACCTATGTAAAGTAATGGAATCTATGGCCAAAAATAGACTACAACACTACTTAACTCAAAATAACATCATAAACACAGATCAAAGCGGTTTCACTCCTGGCCGCTCAACCTTAGATAATCTCGCCCGACTAGAACAGGACATCAAGACAGGACAACTCAACAAACAATACACAATAGGCATCTTTCTGGATTTCTCCAAAGCATTCGACATGGTTTGGCACAACGGGCTAATACAAAAACTTAAAAAAATAGGACTAAAAGGACAAATAATAAACTACATTCAGGACTTTCTAAACGAACGTAAAATAACAGTGGGGATAGACCATACTCTATCGGACCAGTGTCCCCTAGAAAATGGCACTCCCCAGGGCAGTATCCTCAGCCCCACACTCTTTAATATAATGATAAACGATCTCTTCGAGGGCCTATCCCCTAAAATAAACACATCCAAATTCGCGGATGATGGCGCCCTCTGGATCCGCACAAAAAGCATTAATATGGCCCAAAATTTACTCCAAAAATCTCTTAATAAAATACAACAATGGGCTGACAAATGGGGCTTCTCCCTTAACTCAGAAAAAACAACAGGAATAGTATTCAAACATAAAAACATGAAACCCGCCTCCCCAATCCTCCAGCTAAACAACCAAACAATCAAATTTCAAAAACAAACCAAATTCTTAGGACTTATTTTCGATGAACATCTCACCTGGGATGCTCACATCCAAAACCTAACAACTAAATGCAGTAAAGACCTAAACACCCTAAGATGCCTCACTGGCTCAAACTGGGGAGCCTCCAAAGATACCCTCCTCTCTCTCTACATATCACTAATTAGATCAAAACTAGACTACGGCTGCGCCATATACAACACCCTAAACAACTCTCTATCTAAAAAACTTGACTCAATACAATATCAGGCTCTCAAACTAATTACACGCACCCAACATGGCACCTCCTACACTTCACTTCAGGCCTTAACAGGAGAAATGCCACTAAGTCTACGCAGGGAACAGCTAAGCTTAAATTTCTGGGCCGCATCCCAATCAAACCCTCTAATCCAAAACTTAATAAACCAAAATATCAGCCCCAAAAACCAAGCTCTATCTCGTAAACACCCCTTACTTACCCCAATATCCCAAAGAATAACAAACTACCTAAATGAACACCAAATTAAAAATCTTAAACAAAACTGCAAACAATCAAATATCTTCACCCCTAAACTTAAAATACCCAAAATAGACACAACACTAGCTAGCCAAATAAATAAACAAACCGACCCAAACATAGCTAAAACCACCACACTAGCATACATACACGAAAATTGGCCAAATTGGTGTCACATTTACACGGACGGATCTTCAGATCCGACCTCCAAACACACAGGTTTCGGAGTCCATACCACACAACCAACTAAAACTACACAATCCTTCCGACTCCCAAACAACCAATCAATATTCACGGCAGAACTAATGGGCATGGCCTCAGCCCTCCATAGTCAAGAATCCAAAAACCACAATAAAATCCTAATACTTACCGACTCCCTAAGTGGACTGCAAGCCCTCCAAAACAAAAATACCAAAAACCGACCTAAATTAATAAATCTAATACTTAAAAGCTCCAACGACCTAACTAACGCAGGCAAACAAATAACCTTCTTGTGGATACCCGCCCACGTAGGAATATACGGTAATGAAAACGCCGATAAGGCAGCTAAACTATCCCTCAAAATCCCAGAAATAAGCTTAAACTTACCCATCTCAAAATCAGAAATTAAAAGTGTAAATAAGCAAAAAATCACCAAAAAATGGCATAACCTATATCTTAACTCAAATAGCCAAATCAAAAAGGTACTCAGCAAACCACTAACCAAACCAAAAATTCACCATCCATCAAAAAAAATCGACAGAGTAATCACTAAACTCCAAACAGGACACACCAACCTAAATAACCACCTAAAAAAAATAAAAAAACATACTACAGGTAACTGCCCACACTGCAAACAACTAGAAACCCCAGAACACGCACTCATCTACTGCACACACTACCTAACACATCGAACCGCATTACAAACCACCCTCAATCTAAACAAGGCTCTCACTCTAGAAGCAATACTAAACCCACAAAATAAACTAGAAAACTTCAAGGCCTTAGGCGTATTCTTAATCAAAACGGAACTAATAAAACGCATCTAAAAACACTATAATCCACCTAATCAAAATTACATAAACACACAAACATCCACCATACCCAGCTCCCTTAGTTCTCCTCCCCTACCCCATTGGCATCTATTCCAAATCTCAAAATTCCCAAATTCTATATAAGCAACCCCTAAAGCCCCCTCTTGGGTTGCGCACACCACTTTCGCCCCTTTCGGAAACACATTAAATGGCCTGGCCGGGCCCGTGTGCGAAATACGCATCAGTCGGAAAGCGCACGTTAAATCTCCAAAGTAAGTAAGTAAGTAAGGGGTAGACTGTCTTGCGTTATTGGTTGATCGATACAGGTGAGGTGACCGCACCACTCATAACTCCGTGACGGAGTTAGTTCCCAGTAGATCTGTGGGGATCTATGTCCAAATGTTCTTTAATAAAATATGAGAGGAATTTGGTAGAGTTAAGACTCTTTGGGAAACCGGTAAGATAGTGGGCGGGACGGGTGACATTTTACGGAAGTGTAGTGCATAGCAGGGATGCAGGATTATCTTGGGAGTGATGTAGGGCAAACTGGCTAGGTAGAAAAGTGGTCAAAACAGCATGTTGGGTAATTTTAGGATTTTGAGGGTGGGGGCTAGGTTTATAATTTGAGTTTCCTTGATTTATTGAATAAACTATATATTTTGTTACTCTGACTTTGTTTATTTATTTTTCTAATCACTCCTCTACATCCTAAAAGAACTGGGAAATAGGTCGGTTGTAGGTTAAGAATGACGAACACAACGCAAAGCATGAGACATTGTTTGTGACAGCCGTTCCTATTACATTTGGTGCCGTGACCCGGATTGTAGATGTGAAGTGTTTATTTTTTTGGTAGGGTACATAAGAAGTTAGAATAAATGGAAGCTGCTTACAATTTGTCTGGCCCCTCTGATTTATTAGTACCCTCAGTAATGGAGGACGCTTATTATGATGTACCATCTGTCAGTAGGTTGCCATATACCTCAACACCTTACCATGGTTCACAACAGGTTATCCAGCCACTATTGATAGATCTTGGGGAGGGAGACCTGGAGCAGGTACATGCTGGTCCTACCGGTACAGGGAATGTGACTTTCCAAATTCTGGTGTGGATTCCCAGCAGCTGTCAAATCCTGGTGGTAACAGTAGTAGATCTGTTAGGTTTGAGTCATTGCAACTACAGGGTGGGCAAGGTAAACCATCAATGACACCAATAGGTACAGTACATATGGGTAGCACAGTGGGAACAGCAAATTCTTCCAGATATCAGAGTAGGGTTAGGGAACAAAGTTTTTGTTCTAGGGTTCAGAGACGGGAAAAACAACCTGATACGTTTGATGGAAAAAAAACAGAGTGGCAGGATTATATTGTTCATTTTGAGCAAGTAGCATGGAATGGTTGGAATGAGTATGAAAAAGCTCAGCAATTGTTAATGGGTTTGCGTGGTACACCACATGCTTTACTTAGTAATCTTACTTATGGTCAGCCGAGCAATTATGTAGCAATCAAAAATGTTCTGACACAACGGTTCAATCCAAAATAGAGGAGTGTAGCATATCGCTGCGAGTTCCGAAATAGGCGTCAGGGCAAGGACGATTCGGCTTCTGACTATGGGTATCAGCTTCGTAGATTAGCTTTGCTTGCTTATCCTGAAATCCCATATACTTCCCTTGAGCTTCAAATTATAGATCAATATGTTTCGGGTCTAAACATTCTCGAGATGAAAAAAAGGGTAACTTTTAGTCATCCCCAGACTCTAGAACAGGCTATATCCTATGCGATGGAGTATGAAGCAGCTGAGGACAGTAGGTTCAAGAAGCCATTTGGTACCTGTAGTAAAATTTGTGCTGTCAAATTGGAAGAAACAGAAACCCAAGATCAAGCAAACAAAGGGCTTACTTTAGAGGCAATAACCGAATTGATTGATCAAAAGTTTGAAACATTCAAGCAAACTATGCTGAAGCTGAAACCCAATGATGAAATTAGAAGGGGCGCTTGCTTCTACTGTAAAAAAGTGGGTCATTTTGCTAGGGAGTGTTCAAAATTGGAGAAAAACAAGGACAATGCTGAAAAGGGTACGACCATTGTGTCGGGAAGCTAATTTGGGCTGAGGTGACGGCCGACACTTCAGCTCAGTCTTGTCAGGTTCAGAAACCTGAAGGCCTAGCTGAGAGTAGTGATGTTTTTGAGTTGCCTAGTGGTAACAGTGAGGGGTCCCCAGGCCGTACTAAGGAAATTGTCTATGTACGTAATGTTCAGGGGGATCAAAAGTGCCTTTATGCAAATATTGCATTGAATGGTGGTCAAAGTTCTATGCTTATTGATACAGGTTCTCCCATTTCTCTTTTGTCCAGTCAGGAATTTGCCAGACTGGGTTTTGTCATGATCTGCTGGTGGAAAGTGAAATAAATCTGGTTACGGCAAATGGTAAGCAGTTGGAAGTCAAGGGTCAGGCCATATTTGATTTTGAGGTTGATGGTCTGTGTTTTGGACACCGTTTTGTTGTGGCTGATCTTGACGGTCTAACTGGCCTTTTCGGTATGGACTTTTTCGAGAAATACAACGGGGATATTTTGAAAACAGCTAAAGGCAAAATCAGGTTATTCAAACAAACATCCTCTGGTTGTGCTAGAATAAGGCTTATAGAGAAGGCAAAAGTTCCCGCACAGTCCAAAATGATTCTGGAGTGTAAGGTTGATAGGTTTCCGTTGCTCTTGGAGGAGAGTGCAGTTGAACCAAATAGACATTGGCAGGGTCAAGGGTTGTTTGTAGCCAAAGGTTTAGTGCAACCATGTCTGGACAAGGTCATTGTGTCGGTATTGAATTAGAATGATAAGTCTGTACACATAGGTCCATCTGCAGTGATGGGAACCCTGAGTCCTGTAGATAAAGTCATTGAGGTTGCACAGGAGAAGACGTCCACAGACAATGGACACAAACTTGCCCCTCACTTACAATCCCTGGTGGATGGTAGTTTGGCTGAGTTGACCTCTGATCAGAAACAGTCCTTGTCAAATCTAGTTAGTCAATTTGAGGATATATTTATTGGACAGGATGGTGCAATTGGTCAAACTGATCTTGTCACACATGATATTAAAACTGGAGAGGCTCCTCCAACAAAATTACCTCCTCACTGAGTTCCCTTAGCTAGAAAGACCGTAGTTGAGGAAGAGGTTGGCAAGATGCTGGAACGGGGCATCATAGAACCAAGTGACAGTCCCTGGTCAGCCCCGGTTTGTATGGTTAGAAAAAAAGATGGCTCGTGTAGATTTTGCATAGATTTGAGAAAATTGAATGCGGTCACGCAGAAAGATGCGTACCCTTTGTCCAGAATAGATGATACACTTGACACACTTAGCGGGAATAAATGGTTAAGTACGCTTGATTTGACTAGTGGCTACTGGCAAGTAAAAATGGACCCAAAAGACAAAATGAAAACTGCCTTCACAACGCATCTAGGCTTATTTCATTTTAATGTTATGCCCTTTGGCTTAACAAATGCGCCTGCCACGTTTGAAAGACTTATGAACAAAGTTTTGGGGTTATTGAAATGGAAAAGTGTCTTTGCTATCTTGATGATGTCATTGTGTTTGGAACTGATTTTGAAAGTGCCCTAACAAATCTTAGGTTAGTGTTTACCAAGCTCAGAGGGGCGAATTTGAAGCTAAAACCAAAGAAATGTTTACTTTTCCAAACACAAGTTACCTTTTTGGGTCATTTAGTCTCTCAAGATGGAGTTCAGTGTAACCAGGAAAAAAACTGAGGTGATAAAAAAGTTGCCAAAACCAGAAAACCAAACTGAAATTTCTTAGGTTTAGTGGGTTACTATCGGCATTTTGTAGAGAACTTTTCAGAGATAGCCTCACCATTGATTGGGCTTACTCGCAAAAGGGCTACTTTTGTTTGGAATGATAAGTGCCAGCAAGCATTTGAGACATTGAGGCAGAAATTGCTTTCGGCCCCAATATTGTCATTTTCAGAGGATTAGGGTTTGTTCGTATTATATACACCTGGAACTTAATTAAGCGCCACCCATATTTATATCAATGAGTCAACCTTGTTGCAACCTAACAAAAAAATCCTTTTACATACGTGTGTCTAGTGATGTTCAATGCTTAAAAGGGACACTAATCACAGAGAAAACATGAGTTTGAAGCATACTGATGAATTTTATTATCAAATGGTCACATTTTAGAAAAATAAATAATTTGCACCAAAAACAAAGTGAAAATTACTTTTTTCACACAGCGGTTACTGAAATGGTTGCTTCAAATTTGAATCAGTGGAATCCTGGAACAATGTCTAAAGAAGCCCAAAACACAGTTTATGTCAATATTTGGTGTGTCCTCCTTGTGCACGAGTAACGTCAGCCAAACGCTTCCTCATTCCCTGAATCAAACGTTGAACTTGACGTTGAGGTATTCTAGCCCACTCCTCATGCAAAGCAGCATCGAGTTCACGTAAATTTTGGACAGGTGGGTCTCTTTCTCGAATTTGACGGCCTAAAATGTCCCAAAGATGCTCTATGGGATTGAGATCAGGACTTCGTGCTGGCAGAGAAAATGTCTCAATCGCATTCTGACGTAAACATTCGCGGACAGCACGTGATCTGTGAGGTCGGGCATTGTCATCCATGAATATCGGTCTTGTGGCCAATGGATGTTTATCAAAATGGGGAATAACTGCCGTCTCCAAGATATCATGCTGATATCGAGGTCCGTTAAGAGTGCCATGCACACTGATCAAGTCCAGTTTACATGAGAAAGATACACAACCCCGCACCATTACGGACCCACCACCAAAAGGAATGGTTTCAAGGATGTTGCGTTCGGCCATGGCTGTATTTGGATGCCTCCAGACACGTGTACGCCCGTCCACCATGTGCAAAAGGAACCGGCTTTCATCCGAAAAATGAGCTCTCCTCCATGATCGAATGTTCCAGTTCTGACGTTGAGTTGACCACGCCAAACGTCTGTGTTCCTGTGTTAACAGTGGACGTTTGATTGGTCTTCTGGCTCCATACCCCGCTGCCTTCAAACGAATTCGGACGGTTCTGGTTGAAATTGCTCGGCCAACTAGCCACTGCGATCTTTAAACTGTAGCGTTGTCAAACGGACGTCGCCTAACCAGCCGTAATAACGCTGCATCTTCCCCCCTGGATGTCTTTCAAGGCTGACCTGGCTGTGGTCTATCCTTAACTTCATTTGTTGCACGGTATTTTTGCACTAATCTTGCAATTACGGAATGGTGACGTCCAAGATGCCGTCCAATTTCCCTAAAAGACAATCCTGCATTATTCATTCCAATAACCTGCCATCTTAATGCTTCTGACAGTCAACGACGTGGCATGATGGTGTTTTACAACGATCAGACAGTCTATGTCAAGAAATGTGTACCTTTCAAGGTGTGCAAAGGTAAAAATCCATACTTGATTTCAGAAAATTCAAGGGTATTGTGCTTCACGTGCAGTGCATGCAACAGCAATCGCGTTGATCGTGGCATTGTCAGTGTGATGGTGTGGGGAAAGGGCCATATTGTCTAATAACTAATCATTGTTTGCTTATTTTCGGTATTCATAATTATTCTGTGTCATATTTAGTTCGTTGGCGGTTAATTAAGTTCCAGGTGTATATATCAACCATTGGTAAGGAAAACTAGTGATATGCAACAATCACAGCCACACACACATACAGGCCGACATGGGCTAGGTATGTTAGTGATATGCAGCACACAAAACGACTCACACACATACAGGCTGACATAGGCTAGGGATGCTCGTGATATGCAGCACACACAGCCACACACACATACAGCCTGACATAGGCTAGGGATGTTAGTGATATCCAGCACATACAGCTACGCACACATACAGGCTGACATGGGTAAGAGGAACTAGTGATATGCAGCACATACAGCAACTCACACATACAGGCTGACATGGGTAAGAGAAACTAGTGATATGCCTCACATAGAGGCTGACATAGGTTAGGGAAACTAGTGATTTGCTGCACACACTGCTCCTCACACATACAGGCTGACATGGGTAAGAGAAACTAGTGATATACAGCACACACAACTACTCACAGATACAGGCTGACATGGGTAAGTGAAACTAGTGATATACAGCACACACAGCTACTCACACATACAGGCTGACATGGGTAAGAGAAACTAGTGATATGCAGCACACACAGCTACTCACACATACAGGCTGACATGGGTAAGTGAAACTAGTGATATACAGCACACACAGCTACTCACACATACAGGCTGACATGGGTAAGAGAAACTAGTGATATGCAGCGCACATAGCTACTCACACATACAGGCTGACATGGGTAAGGGAAACTAGTCATATGCAGCACACACAGCTACTCACACATACAGGCTGACATGGGTAAGAGAAACTAGTGATATGCAGCACACACAGCTACTCACACATACTGGCTGCCATGGGTAAGGGAAACTAGTGATATGCAGCACACACAGCTTCACAGACATACAGGCTGACATGGGTGAGAGAAAGTAGTGATATGCAGCACACACAGCCACACACACATACAGCCTGACATAGGCTAGAGATGTTAGTGATATCCAGCACATACAGCTACGCACACATACAGGCTGACATGGGTAAGAGAAACTAGTGATATGCAGCACATACAGCTACTCACACATACAGGCTGACATGGGTAAGAGAAACTAGTGATATGCCTCACATACAGGCTGACATAGGTTAGGGAAATTAGTGATTTGCTGCACACACTGCTCCTCACACATACAGGCTGACATGGGTAAGAGAAACTAGTGATATACAGCACACACAACTACTCACAGATACACGCTGACATGGGTCAGTGAAACTAGTGATATACAGCACACACAGCTACTCACACATACAGGCTGACATGGGTAAGAGAAACTAGTGATATGCAGCACACACAGCTACTCACACATACAGGCTGACATGGGTAAGAGAAACTAGTGATATGCAGCGCACATAGCTACTCACACATACAGGCTGACATGGGTAAGGGGAACTAGTCATATGCAGCACACACAGCTACTCACACATACAGGCTGACATGGGTAAGAGAAACTAGTGATATGCAGCACACACAGCTACTCACACATACTGGCTGCCATGGGTAAGGGAAACTAGTGATATGCAGCACACACAGCTTCACAGACATACAGGCTGACATGGGTGAGAGAAAGTAGTGATATGCAGCACACACAGCCACACACACATACAACCTGACATGGGCTAGGGATGTTAGTGATATCCAGCACATACAGCTACGCACACATACAGGCTGACATGGGTAAGAGAAACTAGTGATATGCAGCACATACAGCTACTCACACATACAGGCTGACATGGGTAAGAGAAACTAGTGATATGCCTCACATACAGGCTGACATAGGTTAGGGAAATTAGTGATTTGCTGCACACACTGCTCCTCACACATACAGGCTGACATGGGTAAGAGAAACTAGTGATATACAGCACACACAACTACTCACAGATACACGCTGACATGGGTCAGTGAAACTAGTGATATACAGGACACACAGCTACTCACACATACAGGCTGACATGGGTAAGAGAAACTAGTGATATGCAGCACACACAGCTACTCACACATACAGGCTGACATGGGTAAGGGAAACTAGTGATATGCAGCGCACATAGCTACTCACACATACAGGCTGACATGGGTAAGGGAAACTAGTCATATGCAGCACACACAGCTACTCACACATACAGGCTGACATGGGTAAGAGAAACTAGTGATATGCAGCACACACAGCTACTCACACATACTGGCTGCCATGGGTAAGGGAAACTAGTGATATGCAGCACACACAGCTTCACGGACATACAGGCTGACATGGGTGAGAGAAAGTAGTGATATGCAGCACACACAGCCACACACACATACAGCCTGACATAGGCTAGGGATGTTAGTGATATCCAGCACATACAGCTACGCACACATACAGGCTGACATGGGTAAGAGAAACTAGTGATATGCAGCACATACAGCTACTCACACATACAGGCTGACATGGGTAAGAGAAACTAGTGATATGCCTCACATACAGGCTGACATAGGTTAGGGAAATTAGTGATTTGCTGCACACACTGCTCCTCACACATACAGGCTGACATGGGTAAGAGAAACTAGTGATATACAGCACACACAACTACTCACAGATACAGGCTGACATGGGTAAGTGAAACTAGTGATATACAGCACACACAGCTACTCACACATACAGGCTGACATGGGTAAGAGAAACTAGTGATATGCAGCGCACATAGCTACTCACACATACAGGCTGACATGGGTAAGGGAAACTAGTGATATGCAGCACACACAGCTACTAACACATACAGGCTGACATGGGTAAGAGAAACTAGTGATATGCAGCACACACAGCTACTCACACATACTGGCTACCATGGGTAAGGGAAACTAGTGACATGCAGCACACACAGCTTCACAGACATCCAGGCTGACATGGGTTAGAGAAAGTAGTGATGTGCAGCACACACAGCTACTTACACATACTGGCTGCCATGGGTAAGGGAAACTAGTGATATGCAGCACACACAGCTTCACAGACATACAGGCTGACATGGGTAAGAGAAACTAGTGATATGCAGCACACACAGCTACTCACACATACAGGCTGACATGGGTAAGAGAAACTAGTGATATGCAGCACACACAGCTACACAGACATACAGGCTGACATGGGTGAGGGAAGCTATTAATATGCACCGATCACAGCTACTCACACATACAGGCTGACATGGGTAAGGGAAACTCGTGATATGCAGCACACACAGCTTCTCACACATACAGGATTACATAGAAAAGGGAAACTAGCGATGTGCAGCACACACAGCTACTCACACATGCTGGCTGACATGGGCTAGGGATGTTAGTGATATGTAGCACACATACCTACTCACACATACAGCCTGACATGGGTAAGAGAAACTAGTGGTATGCAGCACACACAGCTTCTCACACATACAGCCTGACATGGGTAAGAGAAACTTGTGATATGCAGCACACACAGCAACGCACACATACAGGCTGACATTGGTGAGGGAAACTAGTCATATGCAGCACACACAGCTACTCACACATACAGGCTGACATGGGTAAGAGAAACTAGTGATATGAAGCAAACACAGCTACTCACACATACTGGCTGCCATGGGCTAGGAAAACTCGGAATATGCAGCCCTCTCAACTGCTCACAGGTCCAGGTTGACATAGGTAAGGGAAACTAGTGATATGCAGCACACACTGCTACTCAGACATACAGGCTGAAATGGGTGAGGGAAACTATTAATATGCACCAAACACAACTAATCACACATACAGGCTGACATGGGTAAGGGAAACTAGTGATATGCAGCACACACAGCTTCTAACACATACAGGATGACATAGGTAAGAGAAACTAGTGATATGCAGCACACACAGCTACACAGACATACAGGCTGAAATGGGTGAGGGAAGCTATTAATATGCACCAAACACAGCTTCTCACACATACAGGCTGACATGGGTAAGAGAAACTAGTGATATGCAGCACACACTGCTACACAGACATACAGGCTGACTTCGGTGAGGGAAGCTATTAATATGCACCTATCACAGCTACTCACACATACAGGCTGACATGGGTAAGGGAAACTAGTGATATGCAGCACACACAGCTACTCACACATACAGGCTCACATGGGTGAGAGAAACTAGTGATATGCACCAATCACAGCTACTCACACATACAGGCTGACATGGGTAAGGGAAACTAGTGATATGCAGCACACACAGCTTCTAACACATACAGGATGACATAGGTAAGGGAAACTCGTGATATGCAGCACACACAGCTACACAGACATACAGGCTGAAATGGGTGAGGGAAACTATTAATATGCACCAAACACAACTACTCACACATAAAGGCTGACATGGGTGAGAGAAACTAGTGATATGCACCAATCACAGCTACTCACACATACAGGCTGACATGGGTAAGGGAAACTAGTGATATACAGCACACACAGCTACTCACACATACAGGCTGACATTGGTGAGGGAAACTAGTGATATGCAGCACTTACAGCTACTCACACATACAGGTTTACATGGGTGAGGGAAGCTATTAATATGCACCAATCAGAGCTACTCACACATACAGGCTGACATGGGTAAGGGAAACTCGTAATATGCAGCACACACAGCTTCTAACACATACAGGCTGACATGGGTGAGGGAAGCTATTAATATGCACCGATCACAGGTACTCATACATACAGGCTGACATGGGTAAGGGAAACTAGCGATGTGCAGCACACACAGCTCGTCACAAATACAGGCTGACATAGGTAAGGGTATCTCGTGATATGCAGCACACACAGCTTCTCAGACATACAGGCTGACATGGGTGAGGGAAACTTATGATATGCAGCACACACAGCTTCTCATACATACAGGCTGACATAGGATAGGAAAAGAATATTAACATGCAGCACATACAGCTCCTCACACATACAGGCTGACAAGGGTAAGGGAAACTTGTGATATGCAAGCACATACAGCTACTCACACACACAGGTTGACATGCGTGAGAGAAAAAAGAGATATGCAGCACATACAGGCTGACATCGGTTAGGGAAACTAGTGATATGCATGAGACACTGCTCCTCACACATACAGGCTGACATAGGTAAGCGAAAATAGTGATATACAGCACACACAGCTACTCACACATACTGGCTGACATGGGCTAGGGAAACTCGTGATATGCAGCACACTCAACTACTCACACATACAGGTTGACATAGGTAAGGGAAACTCAGGTGAATGCAGGACACACAGCTCCTCACACATACAGGCTGACATGGGTAAGAGCAACTATTGATATGCAGGAGACACGGCTACTGACACATACTGGCTGACATCGGTTAGGGAAACTAGTGATATGCATCACACACTGCTCCTCACACATACAGGCTGACATGGGTAAGAGAAAATAGTGATATGCAGCACACACAGCTATTCACACATACAGGCTGACATGGGTGAGGGAAACTAGTGATATACAGCACACACTGCTCCTCACACATACAGGCTGACATGGGCTAGGGATGTTAATGATATGCAGCACACATACCTTCTTACACATACATGCTGAAATGGGTAAGAGAAACTAGTGATATGCAGCACACACAGCTACTCACACATACAGGCTGACATGGGAAAGGGAAACTAGTGATATTCAGGACATACAGCGACACACACATACAGGCTGACATGGGTAAGGGAAACTAGTGATATGCAGCACACACAGCTACTCACAAGCAGTTCAAAAGACTGACCATTTGTTATTCCCGGGAGTGTAACATACATATTAAATATAGAATGATACTATATCATAACTTAAATATGAAATCAACTTATGTTACTAATCAGTCGATTTTAGTAAGTGCCTCTGGTGCCAATTTTGTTGTTGAATTCCCTGATATTTTTGAAAAATACAGGTTCACGGCAACTAGCGATAAAATGGTGCACGATTGGTTTCACAATCCGATGCAATTTTGGCAGAATCAGTTAAACTTTGCCATATGGTGTGCAACAGCGGGATGTGGTGTATCTCTTTATGCTCCAGGATTTGAACTGAATAAGTCTGTTTTATCATTTTACGTGTACTATCAAATAATCCGTACAATAGGTGGGCATTCGAACGTATTTGTCAGGAATTTAATGTTTCCACGAGAAAAGATTGGCGTCTTAGTGGAGTTAACCATGGTCTAGGTATTCCGTACGCTGGTGCACACTCTGTTAAAGAAGTCAGCGATGAATTACTGAAAAGGGGTCGGCTTCTTCCAAGCTTTGCTCTCTCGAGTATGAGTGGAGAGACGATCGAATGAACTATAAGGGTGGTGTTGCTTTCACCATCCAAAAGGTTGAGCACTCACCTGGAAATGCTTGGAATGAATTTATATGATAAAACAGAAAATAATTTTACTAACTCAGGAGTTTTAAGATTTAATGAATCAATAAGAACTTATGTATGGGTAGTTCTTGGTGCACAATCGCAAACACGAACGTCCATGGGACGGCGCTAGATGCGCAAAAGCAGTTTGTTGCAAACGTGGAGGATGCTATTAATTCACCAGTTGACATGCCATCTTCTATAAAGCGTTATCAAGATGTATTACATTACGCTCAAGCCAACGTAGACTACGTTTATGCGCCTGGACTATACATGTCTCCTAGTGATATGGAACTTAAGATCGGTCAAGTGATAGGTTATAATAATCAAATTGTGATTGCTACCGATCAACAAAAACCAGGTATAAATTCAGATATTAACGCCGAATTAATAACGCAAACAAACACAGGCGAAACGGGAATAGTCAAGCCACAGTCACCGAAACAGATATCTACTGACGCACAACCACAAGTGCCACCGCAAGTTGCGGCTAAAAATAAAAAACAATGCTTGTAGTGGGTGGAGTTGCGGCAGGTTTACTCATGGTTTGGTTAAATAGTTCTTAGCGAACTGATTTGGTTAAATAGTTCTTAGCGGATACGTACAACAGCCCTGCAATTGCTACGATCAGTGCCAACAAGTTTTGAATAAGCCCAGTGGTGGTCTTAGCTAATAAATTCAACAGACAGGAAACAATACTCCCTATTATACCGGGAAGTTCAGACGCGGCTTTCCCAGCGAGTTTTCCAAGTGCTGAACCTAATGCTTTTAAATGCTTTTTTCTCATGAGCAATATGCTTATCGAGTTCGGATAGCTTGGCTATATTATTGATGAGTTCTCCCCGCATTGTTTGCATTGCCTTGTCAAGAGCTCGTAATTCCCTAATACTGAACTCCGAGGATGGTACCTGGTATCCAAGATTTCTCCGAGTCCGTCCGAGGCCACCTTCGAGCGTTCTTCCAAATTATCTATGGTACCGAGTTCATCACGCACAGTCCGAAGAACCTTAGTAGTCTTCGTGGAAAGTTTTTCTCATCGAGAGTAGTCTACAAAACCTAATTCATTACGAACAATCTTGACACCGTGTTTAGCGGCTATCGTAGGCAAGGCTAGGCTTACGAGTACGATAATTCATAAGATCAATATCAGGTTTACCACGCAGTCGCAATATTCCTTTACTATCTAATTCAAACTTTGAATAGTCACGGCCAATAGGACTAACGTCTTTAAAGGTATCGTAATAATCATTAACGGTTGATTGTAAAAGTTCATCGTTAAGATTCATGCCACCAAAGCTGGTTTCATCAGTACCCGCTTCGATTGTACCATGGTTATGAAAATCATCTAGATTAAAATCATCCATTTTTATATTAAACATAAGGTTACATAATTTCAATATAATAATGTCTTCGCAATCGTACGCAAGTTAAACCCACAACATAGACTTCGAGATCCATTAGGGGTCAAAGCAATTCGTCAGTCTGTAACTATAAATAATAACCCTAGTACAATTGATCAGAATCAAACGCTTATGGTTTGCTTTCCTAATCTCAGCGCACAGGATGTGTTAGTTCCGGGAACTGACCGACTAGCATTTACGATTATTTTGACTTCTGCTGACGTTAACAGGGAGCCCGTTCAGAACATAGGTCGTGCTATCGTTAAGAAAGTCGCGATTAAAATTAGCGGTAATGAGGTTTTGAGTATCGATGATAGCGATGTATACTATTGTTACATGGATCTCTGGAGAACGGATAAAGAGTGGGAAAACTTACAGTACCAAGGTATTTGTAATCGGAACACATTGAGACTGCGTGTAGATGCTTCTAGTGGTGATAGTACCGTTGTAAAAGATCAGGCCGTTGCCAACGCATTAGGTAACTGAGTCTATATTCCGCTCGACTTTGAATTACTTGATTCCCACATGCCCTTTTATCAAGCATCCCTAGGCGATAGGTTAGAATACGAACTCACTTTTAATGACTACGGTAGAGCAATCTAAGTCACTGGGGATGAAACGGCTAGCTATTCCATTGACAATATTTTGCTGGAGTATGATATGATAACAGATCCCGAATTATCCAGACAAATTCGTAACCAGTATACAGGAAGTTTAGCCATTTTGTACGATTGCATGCTTCGACACCGAAAGATCACTAGGATAAAAAAAGATACGACGTGGAATATCAATCAAAACGTCACCACGAGGTCGTTGAAGGCTATTTTAATGTTGTTCGAGGACCCCCCCCCCCCCCCCCCCCCCACCCTCCCCCCCCCCCCTACAATCCCAAGATTACAAAAGTAGAATTGACTACCAAGGGCGTCCCTAACCAGCTATATAGTCAAGGAATGCTAGCCTATCAACAGTGGGATGAGATTAAAAAAACTTCCTGCTATAAAACGCAACCCAGAAGTTAACGCGGTCGTGAAAGATCTGTCTCATGGGAGTGTATCAATGGGTGAATACCTCACCACGAAGTATGCGCTATGGTTCAACATGCGAACAACGGACGATGACCAACTACACGGTAGTGGGAGGAGAATAGAAAATGTTAGCGAGGGTGTCACTATACAGATAACGAAGCTCCAGGAATCAGCTGGTACATTAAACATATATTTGTACGTGATAATGGATGCGCAACTTAATATACAGAATGGAAGATTCCTGCAAGCAATCTATTAATAATCTTTTACCTAAAGAACCGCACTGCGTTATCATAAGCGGGGAAACGGGTTGTGGAAAAACAGCTTTTATTCTAGATATTTTACAAAGTCATTATCGGGACGTTTTCGCCCATATTATTATTCTGTGCCCGACTATAAGCGTTAATATAACATACCTATCGAGAGATTTGGTAATGAATGACGATGGGGTACACAAAGTTGATCCGGGCGATCGTTTACAAGACTGTTAACGAGTATGTCACGAAAAATACAAAGGAGAATCAACCCTTTTTGTAATAGACGACTGCAGCGCGAGTAAAGAACTAACCAAAAAGAAAGATATGCTTTCATATTTAGCATTCTCCGGACGGCATACTCAACATAGCGTTTGGGCACTTACTCAAAAATAATTCTCTGTCCTGAAAGCTCTCAGAGAGCAGTTCAAATGGGTAGCCCTGTTTCATTGTAAAGACCGAGATTCATTCGAGAAAGGTTTATGCGAAAATGATGTTATTTATACCAAGCTCGAACGAGATTAAGTCAGAAAATTGTTAGCTTCAACGAAGCATTGTAGACTCGTATTAAAAACCGATCAACCAGCTGCTTATGCAATTGCTTAACAAAATATAGCAAAATTATAGTAAATACAGCAACTGCTAAGCAAAATTAAAGCAAAAATGTGGCAAAATTATAGAAAATGTGGCAAAATTATAGGAAAAATATAGCAAAAATACGATAAATTGAACATTAGCGATTATTATGATGTATTAATGTGGCTTGAAATCCTCATTCTTTCGCAACAGTTTATTATTATGGGTTGTATTGGATATGTCATATTTTATTATGTTAGACTTAAATATCTGCTTAGGTATTACATTATGGAATGCGACGAACTCATTGAACAAATGCTCAAAGATGAGCCAGAACAACATGTAGATACATCTTTAGATAAACATAGAGAAAGACTCGCCGCTTTGGTAGCCGGTGGAAAATGTTCCCAATATTTTGATATTTGACCGAATTGATAACATTGATAACATGACCGATGAAGAAATTAAAAAAACTGTACGCGCGTTACGAGCTTAGACTGTGAGCTACCATGACTAAAACAATAGGGTCGGCTATGTTACAACTATACACAGTCGTAGCTAGTACGTTTCTCCCTATCCCGGCAGAACATCGCATGTATTTATGCGATTCTCTCGAGAAATACCCATTCATCAAACACGCTTTAAGCTCAGTAAGCTGTGAGTTTTATCATAGATACGGAATGTTCTTAGCTCCACTCACCACAGCTTAAATAACGGCTAGGTAGTGTCAATTTAAACATACATCCCCACTTAATAATAATGGAGACTCAACAGATTGCGGAAACACAACCACAAGTGAACGAGGAAATAAGCCCGATTGCACCACAACAGATAGTGAATGAGGAAATACAAAAACAGTCCAGAGTGACGCGGAAAAAAACCCCAAAAATCGCGGCTGGAAGAATTGGCGGACTCGCGAGGAAATCGAAACTAATGCATAATAATTCATATATTGATCCGATTAAAACTTGGGCACTAGTAGGAGTTGTTGCTATAGCGGCTGTATGGTTGTTTTATAAGACTTGAGAAGAGAAAACGTCGAACCGGATTTCACAACAACAAGTTCAATTAGAGGTTAGCCCCCATATAATGCTATAACAAGCATGACTACTCCAGTTACAGACGGTAACATGTTGGTAAACGCAACGTATTGTCATAGCGACTGATTTCCGACATCCATTGTCTGAAGAACATTTGATTGCAAAGGCTAATTACACTGGAGCCATGATATCTATATGCTTTGAAACACTTAATTGCTGTTATTTATAAGATGCTAATCCTATTTGTTAATCCCAATTTTTGTGCACATAGACTGTCTGCCATCCTGAACAGGATGTGCAAGATTGTCACTGATGATTTACTGTTTACATTTATATTTATTACTTACTAAATGTCAGGGGACCTTGGCTATATAAGTTCTGGTCCAGAGAGATTGAGAAAAGAGGAGAAAAGAAAGGTCTTACCCCTTAGGGTTAGGCTAGGTGCCCCGAGGCACCTAGACAAGAACCTCGACCACTATGTGCTGTCCTGATAGCATTCTGTCCAACACCTCTACAGTATTCTTTATGCGCTTCCAATAGATCTTGTCTGCTGTACCCATGCAGGCATCTTTCACAGAAATATTTCTTTCCCTTATATTTAGTTTGATCATATAATAGCCTGTTTAAACTCTTCATCCACGTATAATGATATTTTCCATCTTTTTCGATCAGAGTGAGTGAGTGAGTGAGTTGGGTTTAACGCCGCTTTTAACAGTATTCCAGTTATATCGCGGCGTGTCAGCTTAATGTGGGAGGAAAGCCCGAAGTGATGCAGGTCTCAGACGTTTACCACTTCGGAGAAACCCACGAGCACGGGTATGGTGCTGACAAACCTAGAAACATAATCGGGGCGAACCGGGATTCGAACTCACAATCATAGGTTTCTGGCGTGCCCAAGGGACGCAACTCTGCACAGCGAATCGCGGCATCTTAGACGACTGGGCCACCCGTGCTCCCTTTTTCGATCAGAAATGAATTGATTCTGGGAGTATGTTCTGGAGCGGAGCTTATCCTGTGAACAACAATTCCTTTAGACGAATGTCCGAAAACATTTATAGCTAAATTATTTTGCTTTTCCACCTTATCAATTTGTGATATTAGTGATATCAACACTCCTTAATGGGTAATAGAAGGTTAGCTAACGTAGAAAAACTCGTACCAAATTTGATGGATAAGACAAAATATATAGTTCACTACAGAAATCTCCAGTTATATCTATCGTTAGGTATGAAACTAAGGATGAACACAGATTTAAGAAAGATAGCCACCAGCGATTTCGAAAAAAATCTATATAAGTTCATGAATAACTCAGTATTTGGTAAAACTATGGAGAATCTAAGGAAGCGTGTTAATGTTAAATTAGTCAGATCTAATGACGAAGAAAGACTTAGGAAACTTATAGCCAGTCCGGCTTTTAACAGAAGCAAGATATTTGATAACGACTTAGCCGCGTTGCATATGCAGAAGAGTAATATAAAATTCAACAGACCGGTGTACGTCGGTATGAATATTCTAGACTTGTCAAAACACTTAATGTATGACTGTTATTACAACGAACTTAAGAAGCAATACCCCGATAGATGCGAGGTGTTATATACCGACACAGATTCTTTGTTGATGGAAATACAAACCGAGGATGTGTATGGCAGGAAAAATAGATATGTACGACACAAGCGATTACCCAAAAGATAATCCACTGCACAGCGTAGTAAATAAAAAGGGATTAGGTAAGATGAAGAATGAATGTGCTGGGACTCCTATAGGGGAGTATGTCGGATTAAGACCTAAGATGTATTCTATAAAGAAGTCCGATAATGGAGAGATAAGAAAAGCTAAGGGTGTTAAGGAGTATGTTGTAAAAAAGCATATCAAACACGAACAGTATAAAGAATCATTATTCAACGGTAGAACGCTCAAACACGAGATGAACTCTTTAAGAAGTTACAATCATAGGACATATGGATTAAGAATGAACAAGACATCATTATCCCCCTTAGATACAAAGAGATGGATTGATAATGATGGTGTAACTACCTATGCTTATGGTTATTTAGGGCGGTATTACTGTATGGTCGGGAACTATGAGCAACTCTTCTTGTACAAATGGCCTGCCCGGTCCATCTTTAAGAAAATAAAGAATAGGCTCTCCTTCTTTCATAACCAATCGACTAATGTTATATGTCCTAAGAGACCAAATCGGATCGGTTGCACGACGTAGGCCTCCTTTGAGTTCACCGGGCTGGTATAAATATCTTACGCTTACTCTATCCGGAAGTTTTTGTTCTTTGCCTCTCCGCGGTGCTGAAGATTCTGAAATCACGTACCATATCACGTGAATAAATGGGTGGGCAGGTGACATTGGCTTGTAAAATAACGAGTCTAGAAAGCAAATATACGCAATGATCTTACCAGATTGGGTAAAATGTCCCCTCAGCCATGTCACAGAAACGCACGTTTCATTGTAGTCTCAGAGGTACTTGAGTTCTGTCCAAACCCCACGAGATATAGTGTAGACGAATCTCCGTCTGAATCTATTTAGTGGGATTGTTACTCACCTGTGTCGTGACCGACTGCTCAGATCGTCCTATTGCAGTGTGACGTAATGACTCAATCTGTCAACAGCCGAGGCGACCTGACCTAAATTTACTAGTGAGTGTTTATGCAGGGTGGTTACAATCGTTAAGATCAATAGGTTTGATACTAGTTATGCTGCCGCTGTTGTGCTGCCGCTGTTTTGTTGCCGCTGTTTTGCTGATGTTAATATAATATGTTTTTATATGGCAACATGGCATTTGTCATACCAAACCCATCTCAAACCGAGACCCCACTATGGTTGATATGGGCTATGTAAGTACAACTATATCACAACGTCTTCAGTCGTCGAATCAGGATGGCACAGAGTAGTTGATAGAACTGGTTCTGTATGTTATGGGGAGTGAATGACACTCATCTGTTCAGACATCATAAGCTCCAATGCACATGATGCAGTAGGGGCTTTTGACAAACATGGTACATGGTCTCCACGGTAATTCCGAGGTAGAATTGGTCCTCAGGATACTTCCATTTTTGTGAGAATAAACACGGATAGAAACATGTCGTTCATCAGGGCACATGCTTACAATTCATGATTTGTTTGGTCCAGGCTTGAATATTGAAAGTCCGACCGATTGATTGACCGGCCGACCAACCGGTCGGCCCACTGACCCATCGACCCACCGATCCACCCACAAACGGACCGACGGACCGTTTGGAGTGAACTATGTTTTTTCACTCTTTCACTGTGCAGAGCAAGTCGTCAGCTATGAGGTGGATGAGAGTCACGCCATCCTGTCAGTCTTGACTTGGTGGAAGTCGCTAGGCAACAATCCTGGTTATGTCCTCTCCTGTGAGTCGCAACAGAGATGTGTCCAGAAACAAGACACTACTCCTGCATCAGGGAGTCAACCTGGTAAGTAGCTATGACAACATATGCACGCTAAATGTTTGCGATTGTTTTGGATGAGATGGTTACTGAGCGACGCTTCCATTGCAGTTTATCTGCCCTGTGTGATACTGAGATTGTGTCACCCTCACACTACGATCTACCAGTCGGACAAACGGTCGATCATGCAACTATGCGTGTAGGAATCTTTGCGAAAGAAACTATCCAAAACTGTCTACCTACTTGGAGCGTAATGATTTCAATAGTCATACACTCGACCATTATCGATAATGATTTTGTAGGTTATAGAGGATTACACTGACATGCACTTTAGAGAGAAGTCTCGCTTCAGAAGGTGATGCCTGTCGAGTTCAGAACATAGACAGTCAGTAGTTGTACCTTTTGTTAGTGGGACTTTCAAGCATCCATTTATATTTTCAGATGTACGTATTTTATGGTTCATTCTTTCTTTCGAGTGATCTCACTTTTCCACGGAGTGATGGCGATACATGGGCATTGATCCACGAAGCGTCGCCCATGAACAAAGATTGGGTGTTTTCCTTCAGGAGCACTCTAGAGCTGACTACCCGCTCACCACCCACTGGTTGACAAACAAAAAGACACTGAGCAGTAAAGAATAGTTAGTCCCAACAGTGAGTGAGTGTGTGAGTTGGGTTTAACGCCACTTTTAACAGTATTACAGTTATATCACGGCGTGTCAGCTTAATGTGGGAGGATGGCCGAACTGATGCAGGTCTCAGTCGTTTACCACTTCGGTGAAACCCACGAGCACGGGTATGGTGCTGACAAACCTGGAAACATAATCGGGGCGAACCGGGATTCGAACCCACAATCATAGATTTCTGGCGTGCCCAAGGGACGCAACCCTGCATTGCGAATCGCGGCGCTTTAGACTGGCCCACCCGTGGCCCCTAGTCCCCACAGACAGAAAGAACTTGATGAGGACAGAGTGAGTGAGTTTGGTTTTACGCAAACCACAAACACAAACACACAAACACACTAACACACATACACACACACACACGCACGCACGCACGCACGCACGCAAACACACACACACGCTCACACGCACGCACGCACGCACGCACACACACACACACAAACACAAACACACTCACACACACACACGCTCATAGCTCATAACATTCACACATTTTCGACCTAAATGCACTCAGTTTTATCACAATGTTGACTGAGCAATTCTATATATTTTGTTAGAAAGATACATGCTGTGTGGAATGAAAACAAAACACTTTGCAACTATTAAATTGTAACCAGTCTTTCTCTGTTCGCTACAGATTAAAAAATCTCAATGGTATAGCAGGCTACTTGAAGCAAGACTTTTTTAGACTTGTCGCCCGCTACAAGTTTGAAATAGCTTTTGACTACATCACAGAGAAGTTGTGGCGCCCTCCATAGTTGGGAATTATCACTATTGTGTACGGCTCGCTGAACATCGGGGTGAGATGATGTGTGTGTGTGGAAACATTTTGGTGAGAGTATATGTTATTGTACTTGGACCACGAGACAAAAACTCGTGATATACAAATCAGGGTAAGATGTCTTGTTTGTGTGGCGACAATTTGGTGAAGGTATATAATTATGTTCTTTGGCTTATACCAGGACCCACAAAGTCGTAAGTCGTAGATGTAAAGGCATAATCATGGTTGCAAAAAAACGACTCCGATATGGCAGAAGGTAAGCCTTGATCGCTGAAATAAGTTATCTTCTCGAGTAATAACGGGTGAATGAAAACGTTTTGCAGTAAGCTACTTAACTGGTGGGATAAATCAGGCTAACGGAGTAGCTACTCGTCCATGTACAGGTCTAGAGTTTGAGAGAAGAAAGTTTGTCGCTGAACCAGTGATATCATGATGATGTTTTTTCAAGTTCAATTTAAGAATCATGGGTTTTACGTTTGAGGCATCTGTGCCAAGAAGTCCATATACCTTTCGATGACACATCCAGACACCCTTACACAATAACTTGATATATGATTTGAAACTGTGAACCTCCACAGTGAGCTGTTTCTTTTATCTGAATAGTTGAATAGGAAACACTAAAAAATAAAGCTAAACTAGGAATAAAGAATCGTTCTCGTAGATATTAAAGTGCGACTGCGCCGATAAATCATTTGTGTTTTTATGGTCATGTTATAAATGTGTACTGTGGCATTAACGGCATGAAAGGTCTTTTAAAATAAATGTGTCATGTAATTGAATTAAACAAACTTGTGAGTGAGTGAGTGAGGTTGGTTTAACGCCGCTTTTAACAGTATTCCAGTTATATCACGACTAAACAAACTTGTAGTCGACTAGAATCTTAGCACTCAGCCTCAGAGGGAAACTAGTGATATGCAGTACACACAGCTTCTCACACATACAGGCTGACATAGATAAGGGAAACTAGTGTTATGCAGCCCACACAGCTTCTCAGACATACAGAGTGACATGGGTAAGGGAAACTAGTGATATGCAGTACACACAGCTACACACACAACAGGGATTAGATGGGCTAGGGATACTTGTGATATGCAGCACATACAGCTACTCACACATACAGGCTGACATAGGTAAGGGAAACTAGTGATATGTAGCACACACACAGCTACACACAGATACAGGCTGAAATGGGTAAGGGAAACTAGTGATATCCTGCACACACAGCTACTCACACATACAGCTTGACATGGGTAAGGGAAACTAGTGATATGCAGTACACACGGCCTCTCAGACATACAGGCTGACATGGGTAAGGGAAGCTAGTGATATGCAGCACACACAGCTTCTCACACATACAGGCTGACATAGATAAGGGAAGCTAGTGATATGCAGCACACACAGCATCTCACAAATAGAGGCTGACATGGGTAAGGGAAACTATTTATATGCAGCACACACAGCTACACACACATACAGGCTGACATGGGTAAGGGAAACTAGTGATATGCAGCACAAACAGCTATTCACACAGATACAGGCTGACATGGGTAAGGGAAACTAGTGATATGCAGCACACACAGCTACTCACACATACAGGCTGACATAGATAAGGGAAGCTAGTGATATGCAGCACACACAGCTACTCGCACCTAGAACCTGACATTGATAAGGGAGACTAGTGATATGCAGCACACACAGCTTCTCACACATACAGGCTGACATGGGTAAGGGAAACTAGTGATATGCAGCACACACAGCTACTCACACATACAGGCTGACATGGGTAAGGGAAACTATTTATATGCAGCACACACAGCTACTCACACATACAGACTGACATGGGTAAGGGAAACTATTGATATGCAGCACACACAGCTACACACACATACAGGCTGACATGGGTAAGGGAAACTAGTGATATGCAGCACACACAGCTATTCACACATACAGGCTCACATGGGTAAGAGAAACTAGTGATATGCAGTACACACAGCTATTCACACATACAGGCTGACATCGGTAAGGGAAACTATTTATATGAAGCACACACAGCTACTCACACATAAGGGCTGACATGGGTAAGGGAAACTATTGATATGCAGCACACACAGCTACACACACATACAGGCTGACATGGGTAAGGGAAACTAGTGATATGCAGCACACACAGCTATTCACACATACAGGCTCACATGGGTAAGGGAAACTAGTGATATGCAGTACACACAGCTATTCACACATACAGGCTGACATTGGTAAGGGAAACTAGTGATATGCAGCAAACACAGCTACTCACACATACAACTTGACATGGGTAAGAGAAACAAGTGATATGCAGTACACACGGCTTCTCAGACATACAGGCTGACATGGGTAAGGGAAACTAGTGATATGCAGTACACACAGCTACTCACACATACAGCTTGACATGGGTAAGGGAAACTAGTGGTATGCAGTACACACGGCTTCTCAGAAATACAGGCTAACATGGGAAAGGGAACCTATTGATATGTAGCACACACAGCTACACACACAAAAGGGATTAGATGGGCTAGGGGTGCTTGTGATATGCAGCACATACAGGCTGACATAGGTAAGGGAAACTAGTGATATGCAGCACACACACAGCTACACACAGATACAGGCTGACATGGGTAAGGGAAACTAGTGATATGCAGCAAACACAGCATCTCACACATACAGCTTGACATGGGTAAGGGAAACTAGTGATATGCAGTAGACACGGCCTCTCATACATACAGGCTGACATAGGTAAGGGAAACAAGTGATATGCAGCAAACACAGCATCTCACACATACAGGCTGACATGGGTAAGGGAAACTAGTGATATGCAGCACACACAGCATCTCACACATACAGACTGACATGGGTAAGGGAAACTATTTATATGCAGCACACACAGCTACATACACATACAGGCTGACATGGTTAAGGGAAACTAGTGATATGCGGCACACACAGCTTCTCAGACATACAGGCTGACATGGGTAAGGGAAACTATTGATATGCAGGAAACACAGCATCTCACACATACAGGCTGATATAGATAAGGGAAACTAGTGATATGCAGCACAAGCAGCATCTCACACATATACAGGCTGACATTGGTAAGAGAAACTAGTGATATGCAGTACACACGGCTTCTCAGACATACAGGCTAACATGGGTAAGGGAAACTAGTGATATGCAGTACACACAGCTACTCACACATACAGCTTGACATGGGTAAGGGAAACTAGTGGTATGCAGTACACACGGCTTCTCAGACATACAGGCTAACATGGGAAAGGGAACCTAGTGATATGTAGCACACACAGCTACACACACAAAAGGGATTAGATGGGCTCGGGATGCTTGTGATATGCAGCACATACAGGCTGACGTAGGTAAGGGAAACTAGTGATATGCAGCACACACACAGCTACACACAGATACAGGCTGACATGGGTAAGGGAAACTAGTGATATGCAGCAAACACAGCATCTCACACATACAGCTTGACATGGGTAAGGGAAACTAGTGATATGCAGTAGACACGGCCTCTCATACATACAGACTGACATGGGTAAGGGAAACTAGTGATATGCAGCAAAGACAGCATCTCACACATACAGGCTGACATGGGTAAGGGAAACTAGTGATATGCAGCACACACAGCATCTCACACATACAGACTGACATGGGTAAGGGAAACTAGTGATATGCAGCACACACAGCATCTCACACATACAGACTGACATGGGTAAGGGAAACTATTTATATGCAGCACACACAGCTACATACACATACAGGCTGACATGGGTAAGGGAAACTAGTGATATGCAGCACACACAGCATCTCACACATACAGGCTGACATGGGTAAGGGAAACTAGTGATATGCAGCACACACAGCATCTCACACATACAGACTGACATGGGTAAGGGAAACTATTTATATGCAGCACACACAGCTACATACACATACAGGCTGACATGGTTAAGGGAAACTAGTGATATGCAGCACACACAGCTTCTCAGATATGCAGGCTGACATGGGTAAGGGAAACTATTGATATGCAGGAAACACAGCATCTCACACATACAGGCTGATATAGATAAGGGAAACTAGTGATATGCAGCACACGCAGCATCTCACACATATACAGGCTGACATTGGTAAGAGAAACTAGTGATATGCAGTACACACAGCTACTCACACATACAGGCTGACATCGGTAAGGGAAACTAGTGATATGCAGCACACACAGCTACTCACATATACAGGCTGGCATTGGTCACTCAGACATACAGGCTGACATGGGTAAGGGAAACTAGTGATATGCAGCACACAGAGCTTCTCAGACATACAGGCTGACATAGGTAAGGGAAACTAGTGATATGCAGTACACACAACTTCTCACACATACAGGCTGACATGGGTAAGGGAAACTAGTGATATGCAGTACACACAGCTTCTCAGATATACAGGCTTGACATCGGTAAGGGAAACTAGTATATATGCAGTACACACAGCTTCTCACAGATACAGCTTGACATGGGTAAGGGAAACTAGTGATATGCAGCACATACAGGCTGACATAAGTAAGGGAAACTAGTGATATGCAGCACACACACAGCTACACACAGATACAGGCTGACATGGGTAAGGGAAACTAGTGATGTGCAGCAAACACAGCATCTCACACATACAGCTTGACATGGGTAAGGGAAACTAGTGATATGCAGTAGACACGGCCTCTCATACATACAGGCTGACATAGGTAAGGGAAACTAGTGATATGCAGCAAACACAGCATCTCACACATACAGGCTGACATGGGTAAGGGAAACTAGTGATATGCAGCACACACAGCATCTCACACATACAGGCTGACATGGGTAAGGGAAACTATTTATATGCAGCACACACAGATACATACACATACAGGCTGACATGGTTAAGGGAAACTAGTGATATGCAGCACACACAGCTTCTCAGACATACAGGCTGACATGGGTAAGGGAAACTATTGATATGCAGGAAACACAGCATCTCACACATACAGGCTGATATAGATAAGGGAAACTAGTGATATGCAGCACACGCAGCATCTCACACATATACAGGCTGACATTGGTAAGGGAAACTAGTGATATGCAGTACACACAGCTACTCACACATACAGCTTGACATGGGTAAGGGAAACTAGTGGTATGCCGTACACACGGCTTCTCAGACATACAGGCTAACATGGGAAAGGGAACCTAGTGATATGTAGCACACACAGCTACACACACAAAAGGGATTAGATGGGCTCGGGATGCTTGTGATATGCAGCACATACAGGCTGACATAGGTAAGGGAAACTAGTGATATGCAGCACACACACAGCTACACACAGATACAGGCTGACATGGGTAAGGGAAACTAGTGATATGCAGCAAACACAGCATCTCACACATACAGCTTGACATGGGTAAGGGAAACTAGTGATATGCAGTAGACACGCCCTCTCATACATACAGGCTGACATGGGTAAGGGAAACTAGTGATATGCAGTAGACACGCCCTCTCACACATACAGGCTGACATGGGTAAGGGAAACAAGTGATATGCAGCACACACAGCATCTCACACATACAGACTGACATGGGTAAGGGAAACTAGTGATATGCAGCACACACAGCTTCTCAGACATACAGGCTGACATGGGTAAGGGAAACTATTTATATGCAGTAGACACGGCCTCTCATACATACAGACTGACATGGGTAAGGGAAACAAGTGATATGCAGCAAAGACAGCATCTCACACATACAGGCTGACATGGGTAAGGGAAACTATTTATATGCAGCACACACAGCATCTCACACATACAGACTGACATGGGTAAGGGAAACAAGTGATATGCAGCAAAGACAGCATCTCACACATACAGGCTGACATGGGTAAGGGAAACTATTTATATGCAGCACACACAGCATCTCACACATACAGACTGACATGGGTAAGGGAAACTATTTATATGCAGCACACACAGCTACATACACATACAGGCTGATATGGTTAAGGGAAACTAGTGATATGCAGCACACACAGCTTCTCAGATATACAGGCTGACATGGGTAAGGGAAACTATTGATATGCAGGAAACACAGCATCTCACACATACAGGCTGATATAGATAAGGGAAACTAGTGATATGCAGCACACGCAGCATCTCACACATATACAGGCTGACATTGGTAAGAGAAACTAGTGATATGCAGTACACACAGCTACTCACACATACAGGCTGACATCGGTAAGGGAAACTAGTGATATGCAGCACACACAGCTACTCACATATACAGGCTGGCATTGGTCACTCAGACATACAGGCTGACATGGGTAAGGGAAACTAGTGATATGCATCACACAGAGCTTCTCAGACATACAGGCTGACATAGGTAAGGGAAACTAGTGATATGCAGTACACACAACTTCTCACACATACAGGCTGACATGGGTAAGGGAAACTAGTGATATGCAGTACACACAGCTACACACACAAAAGTGATTAGATTGGCTAGGGATGCTTGTGATATGCAGCACATACAGCTACTCACACATAGAGGCTGACATAGGTAAGGGAAACTAGTGATATGCAGCACACACACAGCTAGACACAGATACAGGCTGACATGGGTAATGGAAACTAGTTATATGCAGCACACACAGCTACTCACACATACAGCTTGACATGGGTAAGGGAAAGTAGTGATATGCTGTACACACGGCCTCTCAGACATACAGGCTGACATGGGTAAGGGAAGCTAGTGATATCCAGCACACACAGCTTCTCACACATACAGGCTGACATGGGTAAGGGAAACTATTTATATGGAGCACACACAACTACACACACATACAGGCTGACATGGGTAAGCGAAACTAGTGATATGCAGCACAAACAGCTATTCACACATACAGGCTGACATGGGTAAGGGAAACTAGTGATATGCAGCACACACAGCTACTCACACATAAAGGCTGACATAGATAAGGGAAGCTAGTGATATGCAGCACACACAGCTACTCGCACCTAGAACCTGACATTGATAAGGGAAACTAGTGATATGCAGTACACACAGCTATTCACACATACAGGCTGACATGTGTAAGGGAAACTAGTGATATGCAGCACACACAGCATCTCACAGATACAGACTGACATGGGTAAGGGAAACTAGTGATATGCAGCACCCACAGCTTCTCAGACATACAGGCTGACATGGGTAAGGGAAACTAGTGATATGCAGCACACACAGCATCTCACAGATACAGACTGACATGGGTAAGGGAAACTAGTGATATGCAGCACCCACAGCTTCTCAGACATACAGGCTGACATGGGTAAGGGAAACTATTGATATGCAGGAAACACACCATCTCAAACATACAGGCTGATATAGATAAGGGAAACTAGTGATATGCAGCACACGCAGCATCTCACACATTTACAAGCTGACATTGGGAAGAGAAACTAGTGATATGCAGTACACACAGCTACTCACACATACAAGCTGACATGGGTAAGGGAAACTAGTGATATGCAGCACACACAGCATCTCACAGATACAGACTGACATGGGTAAGGGAAACTAGTGATATGCAGCACCCACAGCTTCTCAGACATACAGGCTGACATGGGTAAGGGAAACTATTGATATGCAGGAAACACACCATCTCAAACATACAGGCTGATATAGATAAGGGAAACTAGTGATATGCAGCACACGCAGCATCTCACACATTTACAAGCTGACATTGGGAAGAGAAACTAGTGATATGCAGTACACACAGCTACTCACACATACAGGCTGACATGGGTAAGGGAAACTAGTGATATGCAGCACACACAGCATCTCACACATACTGGCTGGCATTGGTCACTCACACATACAGGCTGACATGGGTAAGGGAAACTATTGATATGCAGCACACACACCTACACACACATACAGGCTGACATGGGTAAGGGAAACTAGTGATATGCAGCACACACAGCTATTCACACATACAGGCTGACATGGGTAAGGGAAACTAGTGATATGCAGTACACACAGCTATTCACACATACAGGCTGACATGTGTAAGGGAAACTAGTGATATGCAGCACACACAGCTACTCACACATACAACTTGACATGGCTAAGAGAAACAAGTGATATGCAGCACACACAGCTTCTCAAACATACAGCCTGACATAGGTAAGGGAAACTAGTGATATGCAGTACACACAACTTCTCACACATACAGGCTGACATGGGTAAGGGAAACTAGTGATATGCAGTACACACAGCTTCTCATATATACAGGCTTGACATTGGTAAGGGAAACTAGTATATATGCAGTACACACAGCTTATCACAGATACAGCTTGACATGGGTAAGGGAAACTAGTGATATGCAGTACACACAGCTACACACACAAACGGGATTAGGTGGGCTAGGGATGCTTGTGATATGCAGCACATACAGCTACTCATACATACAGGCTGACATAGGTAAGGGAAACTAGTGATATGCAGCAAACACAGCATCTCACACATACAAGCTGACATAGGTAAGGGAAACTAGTGATATGCAGCACACACAGCATCTCACACATACAGACTGACATGGGTAAGGGAAACTATTTATATGCAGCACACACAGCTTCTCACACATACAGGCTGACATGGGTTAGCGAAACTAGTGATATGCAGCACACACAGCTTCTCACACATACAGGATGACATAGGTAAGGGAAACTAGTGATATGTAGCACACACAGAGGTACACACTGATACAGGCTGACATGGGTAAGGGAAACTAGTGATATGCAGCACACACAGCTACTCACACATACAGGTTGACATGGGTAAGGGAAACTAGTGATATGCAGTACACACGGCCTCTCAGACATACAGGCTGACATGGGTAAGGGAAGCTAGTGATATGCAGCACACACAGCTTCTCACACATACAGGCTGACATGGGTAAGGGAAACTAGTGATATGCAGCACACACAGCTTCTCACACATACAGGCTGACATGGGTAAGGGAAACTATTGATATGCAGCACACACGGCTTCTCAGACATACAGGCTGACATGGGTAAGGGAAAATAGAGATATGCAGCACACACAGCTACACACACATACAGCTTGACATGTGTAAGGGAAACTAGTGGTATGCAGTACACACGGCTTCTCAGACTTACAAGCTGACATGGGTAAGGGAAACTAGTGATATGCAGGACACACAGCTACACACACAAAAGGGATTAGATGGGCTAGGGATGCTTGTGATATGCAGCACATACAGCTACTCACACATACAGGCTGACATGGGTAAGGGAAACTAGTGATATGCAGCACACACACAGCTACACACAGATACAGGCTGACATGGGTAAGGGAAACTAGTGATATGCAGCACACACAGCTACTCACACATACAGCTTGACATGGGTAAGGGAAACTATTGATATGCAGTACACACGGCCTCTCAGACATACAGGCTGACATGGGTAAGGGAAGCTAGTGATATGCAGCACACACAGCTTCTCACACATACAGGCTGACATGGGTAAGGGAAACTAGTGATATGCAGCAGACACAGCATCTCACACATACAGACTGACATGGGTAAGGGAAACTATTTATATGCAGCACACACAGCTACACACACATACAGGCTGACATGGGTAAGGGAAACTAGTGATATGCAGCACACACAGCTTCTCAGACATACAGGCTGACATGGGTAAGGGGAACTAGTGATATGGAGCAAACACAGCATCTCACACATACAGGCTGATATAGATAAGGGAAACTAGTGATATGCAGCACACACAGCTTCTCAGACATACAGGTTGACATGGGAAAGGGAAACTAGTGATATGCAGTACACACAGCTACACACACAAAAGGCATTAGATGGGCTAGGGATGCTAGTGATATGCAGCACACACACAGCTACTCACACATACAGGCTGACATGGGCTAAGGATACTTGTGATATGCAGCACACACAGCTACTCACACATACAACCTGACATGGGTAAGGGAAACTAGTGATATGCATCACACACAGCTTCTTATACATACAGGCTGACATGGGTAAGGGAAACTAGTGTTATGCAGTACACGCAACTTCTCACACATACAGGCTGACATGGGTAAGGGAAACTAGTGTTATGCAGCACACACAGCTTCTCAGACATACAGGTTGACATGGGAAAGGGAAACTAGTGATATGCAGTACACACAGCTACATACACAAAAGGCATTAGATGGGCTAGGGATGCTAGTGATATGCAGCACACACACAGCTACTCACACATACAGGCTGACATGGGCTAAGGATACTTGTGATATGCAGCACACACAGCTACTCACACATACAACCTGACATGGGTAAGGGAAACTAGTGATATGCATCACACACAGCTTCTTATACATACAGGCTGACATGGGTAAGGGAAACTAGTGTTATGCAGTACACGCAACTTCTCACACATACAACCTGACATGGGTAAGGGAAACTAGTGATATGCATCACACACAGCTTCTTATACATACAGGCTGACATGGGTAAGGGAAACTAGTGTTATGCAGTACACGCAACTTCTCACACATACAGGCTGACATGGTAAGGGAAACTAGTGATATGCAGCACACACAGCTACTCACAGATACAGCTTGACATGGGTAAGGAAAACTAGTGATATGCAGTACACACGGCTTCTCAGACATACAGGTTGACATGGGAAAGGGAAACTAGTGATATGCAGCACACACAGCTACACACACAAAAGGGATTAGATGGGCTAGGGATGCTAGTGATATGCAGCACACACACAGCTACTCACACACAGGCTGACATGGGCTAAGGATACTAGTGATATGCAGCACACACAGCTACTCACACATACAAACTGACATAGGTAAGGGAAACAAGTGATATGCAGCACACAAAGCTACTCACACATACAACCTGACATAGGTAAGGGAAACTAGTGATATGCATCACACACAGCTACTCATACACAAAGGCTGACATGGGCCAGGGATGGTAGTGATGTGCAGCACACACAGCTAAATACATATACAGGCTGACATGGGCTATGGATGCTACTGATATGCAGCACATACAGCTACACACACATACAGCCTGACATTGGCTATACATTGAAAACTGTAGAGGTACAACCGAGCAAGCTCTTTCTACCAAGATTTCAAAAAGCGGCATCAAACTGCTGAGAAGTTGTTTGATCAAGGTCACAACATCCAAGGCCTCAGTAAAGCTTTCAAAAAGTGTTATGGTACACACGTGGAGGACATTTCCAAATTTTACGCATTTCATGACAAAAATCATGCAGTTCCCTATTTTTGACTAGTACCACATGTTCCCGTGTTTTTCCAGGCGAACGGTGGGGTACGCTCTCCTTTTCGCGAAAACCTGGTATCACCACTTTTTGATTGTGCTCACGACATAGTCGGAATCTACAATAGACACTGCTGAAATTTCTTATGAATATGGTAAGGGTTTTGACAAGTCTACGAAAGGTTCCAAACGCATCAGCATATATGTGTTGATGTTATCAGAAACAAGTCTCCCAGACGGTTCCATGTGAGGGCTGTGCAAGGCGGTTGCCATAGTTTGTCGAGACTGACTTGAGTGGATATTGGTCCTCGCTACAACTTTAAATCATTTCATGTTGACCCAAAATCTCGACAAACGTGTTAGACATTCTTCTTTCACTCACCAACCTCAACCATGTGCGGGGTATAAAGGTGCCCGACCTTACGTGCGTCTACAAGTTTAGACGTTGAACTTTGAGAAATACAAGTGCTTTCGGCGAACAGTTGACATTTTGTGGTGAATTTATAGTGTCATGTATATGAAATCACTGAACCTAGATCGCAGATACACGTGGCGTCTCATCACTGTTCTGATATGATCTTGTGGAAGGTTCGTTACGCCAAATGTCAGTGTTACACTATCACACAAACTGACAACAATCTACGCCTGTGTCTGGCTGGTAAGTTTTGGGTGGTGGTGTGCAATGCCGACCTGATGGCGTATTGATAGATCTGTACCGGATACGTGTCTACCTGACCGGCATGGTCGTGTCTATACTGTCATTCTACATAAACCGTTTTGACTTTTAGGTTGATAATAAAAGGAAAAGGGCAACTAGGTAGTTTCTTGCTGGCTGTTTACCGAACACACTACAGCTGAATCAAGCAGGTAATGTACACATTAAATGCACTTACATTTTTATTTATATACGTATTCGACGTAATAAGCGCCCGGGACACTCTCTAATGAGCGTGTACCTAGATGAGTGAGTGAGTGAGTGAGTTGCTTTTAACAGTATTCCAATTTAATCACGGCGTGTCAGCTTAATGTGAGAGGAAAGCCCGAAGTGATGCAGGTCTCAGACGTTTACCACTTCGGTGAAACCCACGAGCACGGATATGGTGCTGACAAACCTAGAAACATAATCGGGGTGAACCGGGATACGAACCCACAATCATAGGTTTCTGGCGTGCCAAAGGTACGCAACTCTGCACAGCGAATCGCGGCGCCCTAGACGACTGGGCCGGCCACCCGTGCCCCCTGTATTTAGATGGACGTGACAGGTGTATGGTGCCAATTGTTTATCAGTCAGCATATCATCCTAATTGATTTCCATCACTTGATTGTCTGGTTTGTTCACATATCACCGTGACATGACAGGAGCCCTGATGCGCGTGAGGCAAAACAACATACTTTTTGTAAATAATTGCGTCAGTGGCGGGTGCTACCGATAAGACAGGACATGTTTACCCTTTTCCCGAACATCTGATGTCATCACTAAGATCCCTTCACATATTTTTACACCATTTTGCCTTTTAGAATCCGTTTCGTCGGATAATCGAGACTGGTTATTCACTGGCGTTGTCGTTTCGTATCTACAATGCCACGGATAGCGATGTCCCCCAGTCGGTACAATTTAAGTGCACTTACTGATGTAATTCAACTTAACATCTGTTCACATTTGTGAAAATATCACAGAAACCAAATACGATGGAGGTCAAGTATGTCGCACATGACATACATATGGAAGTCGATCAGACCGTTGTGAAAAACCATCACGAGTTAATCAATTGCATGTAGTATCTATGGTTTCCATACAGAACGATCAGGCGTGCCTCCAGAAACAGTTATGGGGTGGTAGATGCCAATTGTGTACACGTTGTGTACGGGCACCGACGACCTAATCTCTTTTGGGGTCCAAGCATACCTTAGCAAAACCTTATGCTCAAAGCTTGTGCATCTTGGGCATTTCTGATTTCCATAAATCTATCACTACCTATTTGTATTGTGAATATGGCTCCAATTTCGTGATATTTATGATTCGACATGAACTAACCTTTTATTATCACACTGGGCGTCTGAAACTGGTGCCGTATGTCCAAACCAGGTTTCTGTTAAACCATTATTTCGTAAGCAGTATGTCATAATACAACCTCTGCATGTCAGCATGGCTGCACGTGATTTAATACACAACAGAGTGCTGTCTGACAGGTCGGAGGTCTTGCTCACATAGATGTGCTACTATTTCAGAACAGCCCTCTGGGGCAAGTCGTCGCACCAATCGTTGGTTAATTTGTCTGACGTCCAGTAAATGATCTACGACAAAGAATTGTAAGTATTATATTTGGAAGTGTCATTTACCGAGGACGATTTTTGGATTGTGGAAACATACGACTTCCGATAATAAACAGAAGGAATAGTTCGTTGAACGAGATGACCTGGGTTCGTGGAATTGATGCAGGTCCCCCTGTGACGAAGTTGCGTTACGGCTTCTATAAGGGAGGGACTGTTGATTTGGTTGGACTTTATTTATGGTGACTACCTGTGGTTCGTCTTGCGGAAAAGACATCGTTTTATCAATGTTAAACAAACTGTGACCTCGCGTAGGCCGCCAATGAAATGTCATGCTGGAAACAGTCTGTTCATTTTAATGAAATCACGAGCTTTTCTTCCTGGATTGTCTGTTCGCCACGTCCATACTCAGCATTTCTCCATGTCATTCCTGTTGCACGGGATATATTAATGTGTTGGTTGGTTGGTTTGTTGTTTAACGCCGCACTCAGCGATAATCCAACTATATGACGGCGGTTTATCATTAATCGAGTCTGGACCATACAGTCCAGTGATTAATATCATGAGCCTCGATCCCCGACATTGGGATCGATGACATGCATCAACCAAGTCAGCGAGCCTGACCACCCGATCCCGATAGTCGCCTTTTACGACAAGCAAAGTCGCCTTTTACGGTAAGCATGGGTCACTGAACCCGATCTTGCACTTTCCAGGAAAACATGCAATGTTTAAGTACCATTTGTGAGAGATGAAAATACGTTTGTGATGAACTTGAGGATGAAATTATGTCGCAAAATACAGGTGGGGTTTATTCCTATTACAGGATATTTACCATTCCAAACGAGACTCTCGTGATGACCTCTATACTGTAGTTCAAATTTCTTCTCCGACCGGAACATGTTCACAGGCTCAGTAAAGGAAACATTAACACGTGCGCAATATTCCAGCTACAGCACCGCGTCTGGCAACCCAAACCGCCTAGGTGTGTTCCACCCGCGTTGATTGTGTTTTGACTCAAATAAAACTAGAGACAGTACTGGGGCAAAATACTATTTTATTTTTAAAGTATATTTTCTTAACTATACAAATACATGTGAAAAATAGTTACATACGATATATGTTTTTAACTTGTCATTTGTGCTGAAGTGATTCTGTCTCAACAAGCATGGACAACTGCAGAAGATCTGAAAAGAAAATGTAGTTATTAATATCTTCCCTTATACTACTAACGTTTTCATCTACCAAGAAATATTGCACACCGAAACGCGCTATTGAGTGAGTGAGTGAGTGAGTGAGTGAGTGAGTATGCATTTATGTTGCTTTTAGCACTGTTCCAGCCATATCACTTCAGAAATAGGCTTCACACATTTTACCAATGTGAGGAATCGAACCCGTATCTTCGGCGTGACGAGCGAACGCTTTAGTTACTAGGCTACCCCACCGCCCCGAAACGCGCTATTGAATAGATTTATTACTGTACAATATTCGTCACATCGGCAGATTGATATACTCCAATGAGCTATATGGATTACATGATGATCCTTTTCATGTCTTGTCCAATGACTCGTCATGAAATTTGATAAACAGGAATAGGCACATGTTCAAAGGCTTATGCGGCATGACGTGATATTAACTCAAGTGAAATATCGACTTCATATTTTTAGAGGAGACTTGAGGGGAATTGGGGTTTAATGTCGCGTTCAAGATTATTGCACTCTTAAAGCGATGTGTATACAAGTATGCGTATGGCTGTTTGCACTAGTCCAGATTTTTGAAGTTCTTTGCCCAGTGAGACACCATGTTTAACATGGATACCCCACTCGCATTTATTAAATAGACTTTCAACCACCCATGCTTTATTCCCTCATTGCTGAGCGTCAGGCATTGTAACAACAAGTACCATCTTTTAAATGTATCATCCGTTCATATTTATTTACCATATGTTCCTGTGTTTTTCAGGTGAATAATTGACTTGCCTTGGCATGTGTTTGTTATGCCAAGGGTGGGTCACATTTTCACTATTTGATTCATAAATTCATGTTTATCATATAGTCGAAATCATACAGAAATTTCTGATGATTATTGAAAATGTTTTGTCGCTTTTATTTATCATTTTTAATACACATGAACTGTGTTATTAATGAATTAACATATTCATGATATTATGAAAAATCACTGTTATAAGAAAAGATAAAACTATTATTTTGATATAACACGAAATTGTTGACGGGTATGCACTATATTAAAATTCCTTTGCATAAAAACAAGTGGAGGATTGCCCCGACCTGAAATGTCCAGTTGGTTATCCCCATCAGTATCGGCCAATTGGAGAATGACTCTGGCCTCTTTCGGTGTGTAGCCTAGTCTACCGTCGAGGTAGGTCAACACGCTGTACAGCTCCATGCCGTTAACAACGCCGTCTTCGTTCTTGTCAAAGTCGAATATGCTCTGTCCGTTGGCTCCCGACATGTCACCGGGCAGGTGAGGCACTGTGGCTCCGAATACTGTGTGTGAGAAATAATCGTGAACAGGTTTCGCCAATTGTAGCATGGAGTGAATGAGTGAGTGAGTTTTACGCCGCTTTTAGCAATATTCCAGCCATATCACGGCGGGGGACACCAGAAATTGGCTTCACACATTGTACCCATGTCGGGAATCGAACCCGAGTCTTCAGCGTGACGAGCGAACGCTTTAACCACAAGGCTCCCCGACCGCCCTGTAGCATGGAAGTTTGATGACGTTTAACGGGTGATATGACGATAATGTCTACATTTCGATAAATCATTATTTTCTGATTTCCTCAAACATAATTTGAAACGCCATGTTGATTGCACCTAGGGAAAATATATTGACATAAAATACGTGGGTGCGTGAGTGTTTAATTCCGCTTTGAACAGTATTCCAGTTATATCACGGCGTGTGAGCTTAATGTGAGAGGATAGCCCGAAGTGATACAGGTCTCCGACGTTAACCATTTTGGTTAAACCCATGAAAACCTAGGAACATAACTGGGGAAAACCGGGATTCGAACCCACAATCATAGGTTTCTGGCGTGCTGTCAGGACGCAACTCTGCACAGCGAATTGCGGCGCCTGAGATGACTGGGCCATCACATAAATTAAGACTATAAACGGTGAAGCATAGTTGTACATCGCACCCCGAACGTACTGGCAAATGACCAGTAACGGATATGCATTGATTTCGCTGTGTGATATTTTGTCAGTGTGAAGTATCTATACTATAATGTTCCAACATATTGCGTTGTTGCATTACTTTTGTCCATCAGTATTACGTACAAGGTTCTCGAATAAGGAGCTTGTGCACAGCAGTTTTCTATATTAACGATATGCAGCTACGTCGGACCAGGACCGCCCCCGTGGTCTAGTGGTAGAGCGTCCGCCCAGAGAGCGGAAGGTCCGGGGTTCGATCCCCGGCCACGTCATACCAAAAGACGTTAAAAGATGGTACTTGTTGTTACCCTGTTTGGCGCTCGGCATTAAGGGGCTAAATCAAGGACTTGTCGGCTCGGAGTCAGTATACTGTGTCTGAGTGGGATATTCATGTTAAACTGCGGCATGGTATCTCAGTGAGCTAGTACCATAAATCGGCATCAGTCCGGACTAGTACAAGCAGCCATACACACAAACACACGTCGCTATATAAGTGCAATAATAATGGACGCGACGTTAATCCCAATTTCACCTCACCTCTCGTACGACCATAGCAAAATGAAATATACTTACCAATGACATTCCAACAGAAAACAATGCTGAGGACAAGTGTTGCGTTGTACATTCTCGTGTTTGTTCCTTCACAAACGTCAGCAGTAATACTCTTAATTCATTCCACCTACCTTATATACCATAATCTACGAACGATAATTGTTGGGATGACCCGTGCGTCAATTGGTTTAAAGAGCACTCAGCATGGTGCGTCCGTTTGTCCACGCTACTGATCACCAATATCCGATCATTGGTATTTGAGATATGTATAATTATCCAGTTCCATCTAATATCACAATCTCCACTTCTGACTGAGCGAACTTCCTTCTCCGTTGGTGGTAATTACATGCATGACATATTTCAGTGTTTGACCCCATACATATAAAGAAGATAATTGTTTCAGTGGACATGTGAAAATACTATTCAATGTCACATTATGCATGTGGTCATGTTACCTCGAATTTCAAGCCTGCAATTTCCGCCACACCGTTTTATATCTCCAAATGTGTGGATGAATTAAAGACTCATCTTCTCAGATTTAAGTTTCAAAACACACAATCCCTTGTGTCATGTATCATATGTGGTGTTCAAACAATATTTTTTGTGTGTTATCGCAGGTGACATGTTTTATCATTTCAAAAATGGTCCAATAGCCATTTCCCTTCCACTGATTTGCCAACCTATGCTACAAAGAAAAGAGACCAGTTAAATGGACTAATCTGTTTAATATTTAGGTCTTTGCTTAAAGATTCAGAGACAAAATATATCTTCAGGACTGAATGAAAAACGGTGTTGACGTTCCAATAGTCAATTGTCCTGACCCGTGATGATCGAGTTAGAAGAGGTCTTCAGCAACCAATGCTTGCTGTAAAAGGCGGCTATGCTTGTCGTAAGAGGCGACTAAGGGGATCGGATGGTCAAGCTCACTGACTTGATTGATGCATGTCATCGTATTCCAATTGCGTGGATTGATGCTTATGATGTCAATCACTGGATTGTCTGATCCAGATTCGATTATTTTTCAGACCCCCGTCATATAGCTGGAATATTGCTGAGTGTGACGTTAAACAACAAACAAACAAACAAGTCAACTGTCCCTTGAAGTCGAGCAGCCCCAGCTCCAGCCTTTGGTATCTACAAGTCACAAAGTTTGAGGTAAAATCTAGCATGCCTTTTGCACGAATATTTCAAAAAGCGTCATACAACTCTTGCTCAAGAGTATAGCTTTCAAAAGGTTTCATGCTAGACATGTGGAGAACATTTCGAAATTCCACACATCAGTGACAAAAAAAGATGTCCAATGCAGCTTCATGTTTTGATTTGTACCATACGTTCCCGTGCTTTGTCAGGTGAACAGTTGACCAGCCTTTGCATGTGTTTGTGACGGAAACAAATGCTTTTAACAGATATGTCTTATGATTATGGAAAGGGTTTTGTCGTTTGGGTATTTAGAATTACAAACTTTAATGCTGACGTCACGATTAGTCACATCAGCCTCAGTTGACGCAGCAAGACCAAGGTGAACATGATCCCTTTGTTCCAGATGACGTGGATTATTCCCGAACTGAAAGCCTTGTATAACGCAAAAACATAATAAACACACGTTTTTTGAGATAATCGCTGGGATTACCGTAATTGCAGTGATTCGTGTATTATATTTGTCAATCTTGAGTTTTTGTATTAACCATTAAAAACTGAATAACAGTATTTATTCAGTTCGTTTCAGGAAAGGCTACATGTACATTCGTATTTTGTATATCTTTCAGTCTTAGGCAACACACAAAGTTTAAAAGCACTAAAACTTAAGTACGTAACACACTGACAATGAAAAAATGGATAGGAGTTATGGAAGCAATTCCTAGAGACACACTATCAAGGATCTATCACACAATATATGTAGTTATCAATTAAAGCTATTCCACCGACGTGTGAGATGAAGAAAAAGCTGCATTTCTTGACAAACACTTTAGTTACTGCATATATTCCAATACAAAATGGTTGATATCAAGGTGGATGCCAAAGCAGCCATGTTTAAAATCGGAAGTGATACATTTTCAATGATACTATTACAGGGATCATAAACACACAATTTATCGGGTTAATAACAGGTTCAAGGACACACCAGGGTCTCCGAGCGGGCAACTTTCTATCTGTATGTGCATGTTAATATCAAATTCCATAAGGCTGTCATTACGATTACGTTACCAAAGCTACAGCAGTGCCATAGCCAGCCGAGGGGCCTGGATTGTTTTTAATAGAAAACACTTTTATTTGAATCATGAAAATACAATCACCCATCTACAACATCGGGAAATCGTATCCAGACCTTACCATCCCTCAAAATGTATCTGGTCAGTGTGTTGTGACAGATAACTCGGACAGTCAAGCCATCACCCTCTCTGATCTCGCTATAACACTAAATCGATCCAGACAGTTCTCATCGCTCAATGACAAGTTTGAGACGTTTACGTTTGACTGCAATCGCAGGTTAACAGAATTAGAGGAGGAAAATGAAACTCTTAAATCTAAAATGCGTGATTTAAAAATTAACATGGAGGCCAAATCTCGGCTGTGTAATCTTATTTCCCATGGTCTTCACGATAGGCGTAGCGAAACGAGGGCTGACAGTGAAAGGTGTGTCAGAGATTTTATGTACACTTCATTTCATTTCTGACGTAATGCATCAACGGCATGGAAAGAGCCCCCAAATTGCTCTCTAAATTCCGGACAGTGGCCATCCTCTGTATCTCCGGGGCTCTGGGCCTAGCCTTGTGGTTCTCGCGAACTACAAATACATGCCCTTGATTTCTCCATCACTTTATCTCAGCAATGACAGCCAAGTAAAACCATTCTTACAAACTGAAACATATTTTAATTGGTTTAAAAGATAAAAGTTTTATCAGAGCTTATTGTAAATTGGGAATTTCCTTGCACGATGTTAAGGTAAATGTACACTCAACGCGAATTTGAAGTGGTAAAAGTTACATGCTAGAAAAGTGATCTTTGTTAACAGAAACAAGTCAAAATTGGCATCATATGACAACATAATTATTTGATTTCACTTAAGAGAGCATTTCATAAACATCTTTACGGATTCAAGATCACGACGTTCAAAAGTCTTTATGAATCACATTCAGTAACGGGTATGGCTGATTGGTCTGTTGCGAGTCCCATACGTCATTTGAGGAGCTGTGGTTGTACGTGGGATTCTATTGCGTAGATGTGACGTCACCATCAACTGATCTTCTCTATCGAGCGTCACACGCTGTCGGTCACTTAATGGACGATAATCTGCACTGTTGGTCAACTGGTGATGTTCCTGAAGCATGTAAGTTGTGGAATGATGGACATCAATGTGTCTGCCAACTCGTGACATGTTCCATCCAGCTTCAGTAAATAAAGCGACAAAACCCTTTCGACTACATGAATCACTATCAAAAGTGATGATACCAGGTGTTTGCGAAAGGGTGAGTGTATCCTTCCCCACTAGTGGCACCCGTCACAAAAACGTGGAAAGGCAAGTCAATTGTTCACCTTAAAAAAACATGGGAACATATGGTACATGTCAAAAGAGGTAATTGCATCTGACATCATTTTGTCACTGATGCGTTAAATTTGGAAATGACCTCAACATGTCTACCATAAAACTTGTTGAAAGCTTTACTGAGGCCTTGAATGTTGTAACCTTGATCAAACAACTTCCAGTTTTCCAGAGTTAGACGGGACAGGGTGTTTTTATGTCAAACTTAAAATCAAACTACAAAACCAACAGCTAATGTTTGAGACCAGATACCAAGGTGTCCGATGAATCAATTTCAATCTTCTCAAACCTTCTGGTAATAAGGAGTGTTACACGTTTTATCTATTTTCCAGAGACGTGCGTGCAATTATCGCAAGTCGCGTGTTGGGGAATGTTACCATGTAAAATAAAATGTAACGTCGTCCTTTTCAAAGTGTAGTTATTTTATAATTTTACATCATTTATGTTTAATGATATCACCCATCGAACATCTCGTTTCTTTTGGAGTTGAGAATATGACGCAGGTTCACAGACGGTGGTATTTTATTCTGTTTGTACAAATTGTTTACAAGGAGGCGAAGAGGATGAAAACCATGTTTTACTTATATGTGAAAAATATACTCGTTTATGGTATACATTTCCCCCCTTGTAGCAGGGTATTAAAGTGTAACTTTAAAATCTATTAATGTACATCACGTGACAAATGTTGATATGCTTTGGGCCTTGGTGCCAAAATTACTAAATGAAACATATGTCTGTTTGTTTAAGGATTCATTAACACTAAAAATAAGCAAAGCTAAAGCATGGAGGCTTTGAGTAAGCAGATACAAGTTGAACTCACACAGCGTGAGACACGTCCAACGGGCGAATAGTCACAAGTTAGAAACGCTGGCAGTAAACTAATCAGTACTAACATACAACTGCCTTGATCTAAATCCACAGGGGGTATTACATTTTGTAAATCTAACAGTTATACAGTTGCCACAAAGCCCTTCAGTTCCGATGAGTTGGCGATCCGGGGCGTGAAGCAGAAAGTAAGGTGTATCTCATTTCATGCTTTCACAGTTTTCGGAGATTTCGGTCTTGGAGGGTCCGGCTCTTCCGGTCTCGGTCTTGGAGCGTCCGGGGCTTCCGGTCTCGGTCTTAGAGCGTCCGGCGCTTCCGGTCTCGGTCTTGGAGCATCTGGCGCTTCCGGTCTCGGTCTTAGAGCGTCCGGCGCTTCCGGTCTCGGTCTTGGAGCGTCTGGCGCTTCCGGTCTCGGTCTTAGAGCGTCCGGCGCTTCCGGTCTCGGTCTTGGAGCGTCTGGCGCTTCCGGTCTCGGTCTAAGAGCGTCCGGCGCTTCCGGTCTCGGTCTTGGAGCGTCTGGCGCTTCCGGTCTCGGTCTTAGAGCGTCCGGCGCTTCCGGTCTCGGTCTTGGAGCGTCTGGCGCTTCCGGTCTCGGTCTTAGAGCGTCCGGCGCTTCCGGTCTCGGTGTTGGAGCGTCTGGCGCTTCCGGTCTCGGTCTCGGGATACCTACAATGGACGCAGAACATACTTACATGCTGTTCATACAAGTGACATATTTCTTACCAAGTAACGATAAGTCGAACTCAAAAGGAAGTTCGTTTAAACACGTTTTAAACGGTTTATGGCTGCGAGGTTAAGATACACAAAACAATGTGTTGCCCGCGAGAGAACTATTTGTATATCATTGCAAGACACATCTGTAAACACAGACCACAATTTGGCGGCAGTAAGCAAATCAGAATAAAATGAATACTGACAAGCGACTGTGACTACTGAAAGGCGTACATTGAGTGATTATGAGTGAGTAGTGAGTAAGTTGGGTTTAACGCCGCTTTTAATAGTATTCCAGTTATAGCACGGCGTGTCAGCTTAATGTGGGAGGAAAGCCCGAAGTGATGCAGGTCTCGGATGTTTACCACTTACGTGAAACCCATGAGCTCGGGTATGGTGCTGACAAACCTAGAAACATAATTGGGGCGAACCGGGATTCGAACCCACGATCATAGGTTTCTGGCGTGTCCAAGGGACGCAACTCTGCACAGTGAATCGCGGCGCTTTAGACGACTGTGCCCCCGAGTGATTATGAAATAACACATGAAACAATATGCAGACGAGTGACAGCGCGCTAAAATCCTAACAAGACCTATTCGACTGAACACTTGATGGTTATGCTACCATCACTTGATGGTTATGCTACCATCACACCAAAGTTGTTCTACCCCGTTCTAAACTAAATACTAGGACGGGCTGTGATCACTGTCGAACGCGTAGTTTAGCGTAAAATACGATACGCATTCGTTCAAAAGCTGTCCTCAATACGTCTATCTCGTTCTTATCTCGTTCTTGGCCAGTCTGCAGTACGTGTGTATCCAGCTCAGATCGTGTAAAAGTGCACCGCATGCCGACAACGTGTCGAAGCAGTTCGAGCACGTCCGTAGCCATTCTCAACCCGTTCTTAACCAGTTCAACCTTGTTCTCTACCTCGTTCACAATGCGTCCAAGCCAGTTCAAACTAATTCTTAACCTGACCAACTCGTTCGCACGACGTCCTCATCCCGATCGTCCCTAGTGCGAGTGTATTCGCGTGGTGGCCCGTCCTGGCCCGACTCCATGAGTACTGAACGCGTTAGAGCCTTCGTTCAAGTTCAGGGCTCCGACCTGTACACATCATGCCTTCAAAGAGAAGTCGATTCAGAAAGACAGTGCATAGATATGTGGCAGGATGTATATATTTGGGATTATTTTAAAAGTAGTTTAGTATAAACTTATCCAAAACATAGGTATTTTATTGTATTTATTAAATAAATTAGTTTACTTAGTCCACTAACTCACACCTCAGTAACATAATCTAACATGTGGTGATTGATTCTTTGTGCTAAGGCTACTGCGGTTTCAGCCTAGCTTATTGTTCTCTGCCGGTCAGCTTGGCCTGGCTTTGTATTTCCCGCGTCACATGACCACCTTGGTCATGTACTTCATACCTTTACTATGTGCACCATTTCTAGTCACAACTCTCACTGGGAAAGGACCATTCAGTTTGGGGTGAGTTAAATATATTTATTATCATTGTACTTAGATTTCTAGTCACAACTCTCACTGGGAAAGGACCATTCAGTTTGGGGTCACGTAAGATACTGGATTGTGGACCATCATTGGAATAAATCCAGTTGTGAAAACAGCATGCTTTTGTGTCTCCATTACCCTGCATAAGCCTCTGCGACAAATGGCATCCCTGGTGGGATGCCATTTGTCGCAGAGGCTTACACTCATTTCATTTTGTTTGGTAGTGTGCCCCACTCACCTTTTGAGGGGACACGTCATATATTGCTCACTTTGTTATTTCCAGGTTGCAGGTACATTCTTCATTTCAGTATTCAGTTTATTACCTTGCAGTCTATGTATTATCAGCATGGCTGATCTATCTGAGGAGGAGTTTGAGACAGTCATGGCTTCTCTTCAGAAGCTGGGAGTTGACCCAGATGTAAGATCTGGTGTTGAACTCAAACAGTGGATGGAGAGCCATTCGACTGTCCCAACTCAAGTGAAGACAGAAGAAGTACCATATGCCTCGTTCAGACATAACCCAACAGAACCACTGCAGAGTTTTAAGAGCCTAAGTGTCAGACAGACACCAAGGTTGTCCTCTTTTTCAGGTGATCCTGCAGCCAAGGGGGAAGCTTCTTTTGATATATGGCAGTATGAGGTTGAGCGTTTGTTACAACATGAGACTCACCCTAGAGAAGATGTCATCCAGGCTATACATCGTTCTCTTCGTGGTAATGCAGCTAGAGTAGTGATGCGACTTCAGCTTCCATTTCCCGAATATTTGAGAAACTTAAGAGTATCTTCAAGCCTAGCGAGGTAGGAGAGACCCTCCTAGCCCAGTTCTACAGTGCAAGACAGGGTCCTTCTGAAGATGTGACTACATGGGGATGTCGACTTGAAGACCTCTTGTATGATGTCAAGAGTCAAGGTTTCTTGAAGGACATGGATGCTGACCAGATGCTCCGTAATGTGTTCTGGATGGGTCTACGTCAAGAACTGAAGGACATTAGCGGCCACAAGTTCGATACCATCACAGATTTTGACCGTCTCAGGGTAGAGATCCGTCGAATAGAGTATGGACTAGAAGTGAGGATGAAGGAGTTCAAAACTCAACCACAGAAGACCTCGTCAGCAGCTCCAGCTAAGCAAGCCATTGCTACACCTATAGCCGAGAGCTCCGAGATATCAGAGCTGAAGGGGATTATTTTCAAGCTTTCAGCTAAAATGGATAACTTGGAGCACCGACTTCCTCCAGCACCACCAAGGATATCAGGAGCCATGCAAGGCCTGGACTTTGCACCTCAAGGGGAAGTGGAACACTTACCTCATAGACCACAGCGCAGGGAGGAGCGTTGCTGTTACAACTGTGGACAACCTGGACACCTCCAGATTGGTTGTTTGATCAGGACAGACCACAGACGAGTATATTTAAACCGGAGAGGACCTATGTCAAGGGGCAGACGTTAGGTTCATATAGACAGAGCCCCACTGAAGTTCGTCCTCAGCTACCTCCTGGACTCATTGGATCAGCAAGTGAAACATCAGTTACAATCAATGGAATATCATGCAAGGCTCTGCTTGATACTGGATCCACTGTGTCTACTGTTTCTGAGTCATTCCACAAGGAACACCTTTCAGGAACAGAGATCAAGCCCCTGAAGGACTTTATTCATATAGAGTGTGCTGATGGTAAATCTCTTCCGTATAGTGGTTATATTGTTGTAGAAGTAGGTACTTGTGGAATGGAGGCATTGAAGGAACCAAGCATGTGTTTGTGTTTAGTTGTACCTGATAGTGCCTATAATTCTACTGTACCAGTCTTGTTAGGAACAAATTTCCTTTATCCGCTTATGGAAGACTGCAAGACAAGGAGTGGGACCAACTTCCTTCAGACAGCTGAGCTACATACTTCCTGGTATTTAGCTTTTAGGAGTATTTTGCTTCAGGACAAGGCTCTAAAGAAGAACTTTGGGAAGCTGGGTGTTGTGAAGTGTAATGAGCGTACCAAGATCATTGTCCCTCCTAACACCACAACCACCATCCGAGGCTACATTGACAAGGAACTCCCCTATCGAGATACCTGTGTGATGATACAGCAAACAACAAATGCTGCTGTGCCACCTGGATTGGAGATCTGCTATTTTCAGATTCAACTACAAAAATAAGTACATCCCGGTCCAGGTATCTAACTTGTCATCTCAAACTGTAGTCATTCCCCCGAGAGCTTTAGTGTGTGAGATTCAACCAGTTCGGATTGAGGAGGTATCAACAATTGACCTTGAGAAAATGGTGAAGGAGGACATGGAACATCCTTTGGACAAGGTGGATATATCTCCAACAATAACTGAAGATCAACAGAAGTTATGTGAGGATCTGTTAAAGAGATACAGCGATGTGTTCTCTACTGGGGATATGGACATTGGTCATTCTACAACTGTACAGCACAGGATCGAGCTAACAGATGAGGTACCATTCAAACAGAGACATAGGAGGATACCACCAGCCATGTTTCCTGAGGTCAAGGATCATCTCAAGCAACTGTTAGCTTGTGGAATTATTCGACGCTCACACAGCCCTTGGGCTTCTAACATCGTGCTTGCTCGCAAAAAAGACAATTCCCTGAGGATGTGCGTGGACTTCAGATTTCTTAACAATCGGACCGTTAAAGACAGTTACGCTCTACCCCGGATCGAGGAGATTTTTGATAAGTTAGCAGGGAGCAAATTCTACTCTGTCATGGACATGAAGTCAGGATATCACCAGATTGATGTTGCTGAGGAGCACAAGGCCAGAACAGCTTTCACGGTTGGACCACTTGGGTTCTATGAATATAATAGACTCCCATTTGGACTTGTGAACGCACCTGCTACTTACCAGAGACAAATGGAGGACATGCTTGGAGATCTGCACCTCGAACTTTGTATGATCTACTTAGATGATCTCATCGTCTTCTCCAACACCTTTGAGGACCACCTAGTCAGACTAGAGAAGATCCTACAGAGACTATGGGAGAGTGGAATCAAGCTGAACCCCAAGAAATGGGAATTCTTCAGGGAGAAGGTGAAGTTTGTTGGTCACATTGTTTCAGCTGAGGGGATCCAGACAGATCCTGCTAAAACTAAAAATATTGTGAACTGGCCTACTCCACGCAACCCTGAAGAAGTTCGCCGCTTTCTTGGCTTTGCTGGCTATTACTGGAAATTTGTGAAGAGCTTTTCCAACATAGCCCGACCACTTAGTGATCTCTTACCTCCAACAGTGAAGAAGAAAGGACCGAAAGGAAAGAAGCCGGAAGCAAGATTACCCTGGCATTGGGGGACTAGTCAGCAAGCTGCATTCCAGAAGCTGAAGGATGCCCTTACATCACCTCCAATCCTTGGGTATCCAGATTATTGCAAGCCCTTTGAGCTACACACTGATGCAAGTTCTTTTGGATTAGGAGCAGTGCTGTACCAGGAGCAAGAAGGAACAAAGCAAGTTATAGCTTATGCCAGCCGAGGAGTCAACAAGGCAGAGAAGAATTATCCAGCGCATAAGTTAGAGTTTCTAGCACTGAAATGGGCAGTAACAGAGAAGTTCTATGACTACCTGTACGGACACAACTTTACTGTCTACACCGACAACAATCCTCTTACTTATGTCCTAACATCTGCAAAGCTGGACGCCACTGGACATCGCTGGTTAGCAGCCCTAGCTTCCTTTGACTTCAACATCAAGTATAAGCCAGGCAAAGGGAACACAGATGCTGATGCCTTATCCAGACTACCAAAGACTGAAGACAGAGACATTGCAACAGATGAAGTACAAGGCATTTGTGGAAGTTTGCAACCAAGAAACTACGTGGAGAGTCTCTGTTTCAGTGCAGAAGTTATTGATGAAGATGAAAATGGCAGTGAACTACCAAGTCTATCTACACGAGATTGGCACAAGGCTCAGCGCAGAGATCCTGAACTAGGTCCTATTATTGCAAATCTTCAGAACAGAAGGAGACCAGAAGTCCCAGTAAATCTTCGCCGGGAGATAGACCACTTACAACTACACCATGGAGTGCTTTATAGGTGTACCAACATCAATGGCAAGGAGAAGAGGCAACTTGTACTACCAGTTGCGTTTAGGAACAAGGCTCTAAGAGGACTACATGATGATGTTGGCCACCTTGGACGGGAACGTACCTTATCCCTGTGTAGAGATCGATTTTACTGGCCAGGGATGTCACGTGATGTCGATCTATGGATCAAGAGCTGTGAGAGATGCATCAGGAGAAAGATCCCAACTAATGCAAGAGCTCCACTGCATAACATCAGCACTAGTCAGCCACTTGAGATGGTCTGCATCGACTTCTTGACCTTGGAAACATCAAAAGGTGGATACCAGAACATCTTGGTACTTACGGACCATTTCACTCGTTATGCACAAGCATTCCCTACAAGGAACTTGACTGCCCGTACAACCGCAGAAGTCCTTTTTAACAGTTTCTTCGTACACTACGGTTTTCCTCAGAGGATACATTCTGATCAAGGTGCCAACTTTGAGAGTCGACTAGTGAAGGAACTGTGTCAAGTGGCTGGAATCGACAAATCGAGGACAACACCGTATCACCCCCAAGGAAACGGCATGTGCGAGCGATTTAATCGTACTCTGCTTGACATGTTAGGAACACTGGAGCCAACAAAGAAGACAGACTGGAAATCCCATGTAGCAAGCCTTGTCCATGCCTATAACAGCACCCAACATGACTCCACAGGAGAGAGCCCTTTCTTTTTGATGTTTGGTAGACAGCCTAGACTGCCAGTTGAACTTGCCTTTGGGATAGACAGGCCAGAAGAAAGGAAATCTCTCACTGATTATGTGCACTGTCTAAGGAAGAGACTTTCGGACTCCTACCAGACAGCAGCCACAGCAGCAGAGAAGGCAAGACAACAGCAGAAGAAGTACTATGATCTCAAGATCAGGGGTGCTACAGTACATCCAGGGGACAGGGTTCTAGTCAAGGTTGTTGCTTTTGATGGTAAGCATAAGATTGCTGACAGATGGGAAGAGGACACTTACATTGTGGAAAGTCAACCGAATCCTGAGATACCCGTCTATGTCGTCCAGAAGGAGAATGGTGATGGGAAGAAGAGGACCTTACACCGGAATCTCTTGTTGCCCATCGGCTCCTTGTTACCATCATCTCAACAACGACCAACACCAGCACCAAGGAAGAGAAGGCAGGAACAGGAAGAAAAGAAGGACCAGACAGATGTCAGCACAGAAGAGCCAAACTCAACTGATTGCGACAGTGTCGATGGTGAAGTAGATGTAACTCTACTAGTGACAGAAGTTCCACCTGCTGAGTCAGTCCCGAAGACTTCAGTCATCGCTGTTGAAGGGAACAGTGCTGAGATTGCTGAAGATGACTCCACTGAAACAGTCTTGGATCAGGACCACTCTACAGCGAGTTTACCTGATGCCGCGATTCAGGGGAGGGAGGAGGATGTGACACAGACAGGTGAGACAGAGCCTCGGGTGCAACCTGTGGACGAAGAGGAGACATTACCAAAGGAAGGAGATGTTCCAACAGAGGGAGAAATTCACTCTGAAGAAAGCCTGCCAACCCATGAGGAGACAGCACCTTCTCCTTCGACGCCACCAAGACGATCTGGAAGGGAAAGGCGTCAACCAGCTTGGATCACCAGTGGTGAGTATACTATGGCACAAACAGTGGTACCACCAGCAGATTGGGAGAGAAGAGCCAACTACCTGAGATCACTAGCAGAAAATGGAACATTGAAGGACCTCCCCGCCGATGCCTACAGAGCCATACTCTCACTGGTCACGAATTCTTAGAATTCTACACCTCTGATTATGAATTTGTATATAGCCTAATATCTGTATTTGTGTTTGTTTCAGGAAATGCCGGGACGCCATTTCACAATAGGGGGGAGTATGTGGCAGGATGTATATATTTGGGATTATTTTAAAAGTAGTTTAGTATAAACTTATCCAAAACATAGGTATTTTATTGTATTTATTAAATAAATTAGTTTACTTAGTCCACTAACTCACACCTCAGTAACATAATCTAACATGTGGTGATTGATTCTTTGTGCTAAGGCTACTGCGGTTTCAGCCTAGCTTATTGTTCTCTGCCGGTCAGCTTGGCCTGGCTTTGTATTTCCCGCGTCACATGACCACCTTGGTCATGTACTTCATACCTTTACTATGTGCACCATTTCTAGTCACAACTCTCACTGGGAAAGGACCATTCAGTTTGGGGTGAGTTAAATATATTTATTATCATTGTACTTAGATTTCTAGTCACAACTCTCACTGGGAAAGGACCATTCAGTTTGGGGTCACGTAAGATACTGGATTGTGGACCATCATTGGAATAAATCCAGTTGTAAAAACAGCATGCTTTTGTGTCTCCATTACCCTGCATAAGCCTCTGCGACAGATATACACATGCACAAAAGTTAAGCGCCACCATATTCATAGTCTCTTGATTTCACGTGTTTGGAATCAGAATTACGAAATATGATGATGTATGACTGAACTAGGCTTCCATAGTTTCATGAACCCAAATTTGTCCAGATACCACAAGGAGGGCGTGCTTTACGTGTTGCTGCAGTTCCCCTACCCAATAAATAGTGAAATTCAAGTTTCAGACACGTGGTTGCATATTGCTCCTGTGTGAGATACCCCTTCCAATAGAGGTTGAAAATCAGCCATGGTGAGGAAAAAGTTAACGAACGCTGAAAGATGGCAAGTGATAGGCATGACAAATGCTGGCATGTCATGCAGGGCCATTGCAAGACGAATGGGTCGTCATCATAGTGTTATCACTCGTTTGATTGTCAGACATGGTCAAACCAATGATGTCAATGACAGGCATAGGTCAGGTAGGCCAAGAAAGACCTCTAACAGAGAGGATAGACGTCTTTTCAGGATAGTCAGACGAAATCGATTTGCCACTTCAACAGATTTAAGACTGCAGTGGATTACCAATCAGAGACTCTCGACGATGACCATAAGGCGTCGCCTCAGAGCGGCTGGTTATAACGCCAGAAGACCAGTAAAACGTCCTCAACTGACTGAGAGGCACATGCGGAATCGTCTGATATGGTGTCGTGCCCGTAGTCGATGGAACTTGGCCAACTGGAGAAGGATCCATTGGTCTGACGAGTGTCGAATGCTGCTACGAACTGTTGATGGTCGAATACGTGTTTGGGGGGAATGTAACACTCGTTTTGCACAAAGGAACATCCAGAAGACCTTAGCATGTGTCGGGGGATCTGTCATGATATGGGGTTGTATTTCCTTCGGCTGCAAACTTCCCCTGGTGACAATTCGTGGAAACCTGAATGGCCAACAATACCAAGATGCCGTTCTTCGTCCAGTGGTAGTCCCTCATTTTGACAACCATCCTCTTCAGACAAGACCTGTTTACATGGACGACAATGCTAGACCACTAAGAAATCATGCAGTTTTGGCTTATTTGCGTCAAGAAGCTATTGCCACTCTTCCTTGGCCGGCCTGTAGTCAGGATCTTAATCCGATTGATCATCTCTGGGACATTCTTGGCCGGAAAATCAGTCATCGTGATCCCCCAGTTCAAAATCTCGTTTGCCTCAGAGAAGCATTCAACGACTTGTAATGAGTATAAGGCGTGGGGTTGAAGCTGTGGTCAATGTCGTGGATCATACACACGTTACTGACGTTTCTGTCTTGCAATAGACTCCCTAGGGTGTCTATGTGACACCTGATATGGTCTGCTGATATCATGAAAGTTACATGACAAAAAAAGCTTTTCAATGTTTTCTAAACCTTCAATTTCTGGCATTGGGTAAAATTCCTTTCTACTCATATTCTTTTGGAACACGAGATAAACTTGCTTTGGGACAACTTTTGTATCACAGGAGGTTTACACATACGGCTTATAACAATCGTACATCTCGTTATAATAGTCATCATTAAGTGCCAAAAGTAACAGCTCACAAATATGGTGGGTAGCGCTTAACGTTTGTGCATGTGTATAGATACAATGCCATGTATATTGTAAAAAAACGTGATTAAATCAACTAAGACAACATCGTTTCAGATAGAAAACTTTCATTACACCACAGCTTGACATCTGATGGTAACAGAACATTTTTTTACCAATAGACATTAGAATGTTAAAAAGTCATAAGCTAAAATTCAACATCAAACAGTGTTTCAATCATGGCTCTCATAGTTCAATCATGGCACCCATCCTGCTGGGCTATTGAAATAAGCTCTTAAATAGTCCCTTTGCCTCTTGCCCAAAACAGTGTCCCTGTTTCCTCCCTGTGGGAAGTGGCAGTCTGGCAGGTTGGCATCTTGTCTCCAGGCACCAGGGATGAGGATGTGTGCAGCATCTTCAGCATCCACTTGAATGTTTTGAATGGCTGGGTTTCGGGTACGGATGAGGTTGAGAAGGCACACATAAGCTTCAAAAATGGTCTGTACAGTCACTGGCAACAGCTGCATTGTTGACAAGAGGACTCTCCATCTCTGGGTCAGAATGCCAAATACATTTTTAACCACACGTCTGGCTCTAGAAATGCAATCATTTGTTCTGTAGTCAGGTGACGGCCTGAATATGGCCAAGGTGAAGGTTGAGGGAGTCCAACAGAGTCCATCTCCCCGAGGCAAGAGAGTTAACTGACTTTAAAAGTCCAGTTTCCACCCTTGCCGAAGTAGGCTGGAATTCCTTGGCTCGTAGCGCCACCAGTGGCTGTTATGAGTTATGTCTCTCTATGACTCTCCTATGGACCAATCAGATTCCACCTCTCGTATCACTTGCATTTGCTTCAAACAAATGGCGGCGCCCAGACAAAACGATCTGATCGACAATCAAGATCTATATTGCGATAAAACGACCTTACATCACGAAGTGCTTCAAATCATGTGAGCACGTTGATTACAAAACTTACGAACCGGATTTCGATTTCGGTGCGCGATTTTTATTGGACTATGCATAGGCTCGTTAGTCCAGCCAAAATGTAACTCCATAATACCTGTCTAGTTCGGCAAGGATGGAAACTGGACTTTTATAATATGTTAACTCTCTTGCCTCGGGAACATGAAAGGAGTCATTTTCTAAACAGACTGGCTTCCAAAAAGACCAACAACTATCCACATAAATTTGTAATCAGCATCTACCAGGGCCATTATTACGACTGAAAAGAAGCCTTTGTAGTTGTGGTACATAGTTCCAGCCTGGGAGGCTTTCTGATGGCAACATGTTTCCCACCGAGGGCACCACAGGCATGTGGGAGTTTCCAGCGCATGCGGAAATTCTCAGCAACTTCTTCCCAAGTGCCTCTGTCAACAGGGCATGTGATGACTTCTTTCTTAAGTACCATCACCAAGGCTTCACAGACATGTTTCACCAACAAGCATATTGCGTTTTGGGGCTTCCTTCAATTCATATTGCAAGGTGGCATAGGAATCTCCAATTGCCAGATGATGCAGTGTGATGGCAAGCTTCATACCGGGTTCCAGAGCCTTTCTGTAGTTGGTGTCTTGTTTATTTTAATGAAGGGGGTGATTCGTTCAAGAAGTTCGTCAAACATGGGTGGGGTAATTCTCAAGAAGTTATAGAAGGACTCTTGATCATCCAGACGGAGCTCCTCCATCAGCTGATGATAATGTCCCACAACTATTCTCCTCTCATGTTTCAGCCACTTCCTCACCCAACAGTTTCTTACTTGTCTCCTCCTTTCTTCCTTGTCTCCTCCTTTCTTCCTCTACCATCTCCTTGTACTCTTCCTCTACTTCCAGCATAAATGGATAAAACCAACATTCAATGTTTAATGTATGCAAAGTTATCCATGGTTCTGGGCACAAATCTTGAACATCTTCACGTCAGGAAACGATGCGCACTGCCCGAAATCTCAAGCCCATCTGATGAACCTGAAACCCTAGCTGTATGTGTACCCTAGCTTATCCTATCGTACTTGAGACGATGGTTGTAGAAAGAACTGCGTGAAAACTGCATAAACATACTCAAAACTAGGAGAATTTTATGAGAACCTACTAAGAACCTTTAGAACCATGTAGAAACGTGTTGCAAACTGCTTCAGAATTTTATATTTGGTTTGAAAAGTATTTGCACGGAATAAGGATTGACTAAGGACGTAATGCAGTCAACTGGGCCTGTCACCGAACGGGATGAACGATTAACAAACGGATCCGGTCGGTGTGCAGACGTACTGAAATTTATGTCCTACTGCACCACGTCGCAACACGTCCCTAGTAGGTTCGAAGTACGCCAATTCCGTTGGTAATACGTCTTTCTCGTTTTAAGTACCTTTTCAATCCGACTTATTGCAAGACGGAATGGACGGGATAAAATCTTGGGCAGACTCAAAGTTCAAGAGCACCCTCCCCGTCCGTGCCCGTCCATAAAGTTCGTTAAAAGACTATCAATAGTTTCTACTACGTCCACTACGTTCATACACAGTTGGAGCCCGTTCGACAACATTTTCACGAACGTTTTGAGAACTACTTTGGTGTGATTGGAGTATAACATTGGTTTTAAAGGTGACAAGGATCATTTAGAATTCTAAAATCTGAGCCAACAACTTGTCCTCTGTACAGTTCGTCTAGGGTTTCAACGCGACTTCCATGTAGGTCACATACTAACACTGGACAACGCAACAACACGTATACAACTTTTGTGCAATAGTGACCTTACTGTAGAATCAGGACTGAAAGGCCGTGGTTTTCTGGCAAAGTGGAGACGGGACCGTCGCTTGCTTGAGTATTCTTGGCGAAATTTGGGTTGTTCTCGATTCACAGACACTTGTATTACGTGTTGTTTGTTTGTTTGTTGTGTAACGCCACACTCAGCAATATTCCAGCTATATTACGACGGTCTGTAAATAATCGAGTCTCGACCAGACAATCCAGAGATTGACATCGTGAGCATCGATACTTGTATAACGTTAGTACATTTACTGTTTCAACTTTTATAACAAAAGGAAAACGCTTTGACGACATATTTCATGTAATACAACGCCGTCAGCATAAGTGAATAATCCTTGTCAACAAAAGGCAATCAGTTCGGCCAATGTTGATGTTGACCAGAGAAGTGTAGACAGCGCTGAGCAAAGTAAAACACTCTTTTGTGGAACAGAACCATTCTGTAAGCAGCCTATATTTCTAGGTATACATGCTTGGGATGGAACGCGTTTGCAAAATACTAATACACTCATTGTTCATTTGATGTCCAATAAAAAGGGAAACATGCGCACAATGTCTAGAAACAGTGAATATTCTTTTCCCCAAAATATTAAGACGGTCGTTCCCCACAGTTTCACTGATGGCCGGAACATGAGTAGAAGTTCCTATTCTGTGTTTTGTGCCTTACAGTTGGACATATTTACATTTAATCCTATCTATACCCACCTAAGGCAGGGGGCGGAGGTGGTATAAATCCCTGCTGAACATGTCCTGCAAGAGTAAGATGATTTCCATTAGGCAAATGTCATGAATAAACATGTGGTCATTTCGGTGTCAATATAAGGTGAGGTGAAATTGGATTTAAAGTCGCATTCCAGATTTGTGCACCTATATAGCGACGTGCATGTGTGTGTGTGTGTGTGTGTGTGTGTGTGTGTGTGTGTGTGTGTGTGTGTGTGTGTGTGCTTGTACTACTCCGGACTGATGTTGATTTATAGTGCTAACCCACTGAGATACCATGCCGCAGTTTAACATGATTAATCCACTCAGACACAGTATACTGACTCCGAGCCGACCAGCCCCTCAATGCCGAGCACCAGACAGGGCAACAACAAGTATCATCTTTTAACGTCTTTTGGTATGCAGCGGCCGGGGATCCAACCCTGGACCTTCCCCTTTCTGAGCGGACGAGCTACCACTAGATCGTGGAGGCGGTCAATAACACGTGTGTTCAATAGAAAAAGAGCGATTAAGCCTTAAAATATTTAGTTTGAAATCACATCAAGATACTGATCGTAAACAAAACAAGAAAAGTATATGGAGGAATGTGTGGGTTGCATATGGCCCATCTTCCAGAGGCAAGACAGTTAACTGACTATAAAAGTCCAGTTTCAACCCTTGCCGTCAGAATGTTATATTTGGTTTGAAAGATATTTGCACGGAATAAGGATTGACTAAGAACGTAATTCGGTCAAATTGGGTCCGTCACCGAATGGGATGAACGAGTAACAAACGGCCCCGGTCGGTGTGCAGACGTACTGAAATTTATGTCCTACTGCACCACGTCGTCACACGTCCCTAGTAGATTCGAAGTACGGCAAATCCGTTGGTAATACGTCTTTCTCGTTTGAAGTACGTTGTCAATCCGACTAATTGCAGGAAGGGATGGACGGGATAAAATCTTAAGCACCCTCCCCGTCCGAGCCTGTCCATAAAGTTCGTAAAAAGACTATCAATAGTTTCTACTACGTCCACTTTGTTCATACACAGGTGTTGCCCGTTCGACAACATGTTCACGAACGTATTGAGAACTACTTTGGTGTGATGGGGGTATAACATTGGTTTTAAAGGTGACAAGGATCATTAAGAATTCTAAAATCTGAGCCAACAACTTGTCCTCTGTACAGTTCGTCTAGGGTTTTAATGCGACATCCATGTCGCTCACATACTAACACTGGACAACGCAACAACACGTATACAACTTTTGTGCAATAGTGACCTTACTGTAGAATCAGTATTGAGAGGCCGTGGTTTTCTGGCAAAGTGGAGACGGGACCGTCGCTTGCTTGAGTATTCTTGGCGAAATTTGGGTTGTTCTCCATTCACCGACACTTGTATTACGTGTTGTTTGTTTGTTTGTTTTGTAACGCCACACCCAGCAATATTCCAGCTATATTACGACGGTCTGTAAATAATCGAGTCTCGACCAGACAATCCAGTGATTGACATCGTGAGCATCGATACTTGTATAACGTTAGTACATTTACTGTTTCAACTTGTATAACAAAAGGAAAACGCTTTGACGACATATTTCATGTAATACAACGCCGCCAGCATACGTGAATCAGCCTTGTCAACAAAAGGCCATCAGTTCGGCCAATGTTGATGTTGACCAGAGAAGTGTAGACAGCGCTGCGCAAAGTAAAACACTCTTTTGTGGAACAGAACCATTCTGTAAGCAGCCTATATTTCTCGGTATACATGCTTGGGATGGAACGCGTTTGCAAAATACTAATACACTCATTGTTCATTTGATGTCCAATAAAAAGGGAAACATGCGCACAATGTCTAGAAACAGTGAAAATTCTTTTAAAAAAATATTAAGACGGTCGTTCCCCACAGTTTCGCTGATGGCCGGAACACAAGTAGAAGTTCCTATTCTGTGTTTTGTGCCTTACAGTTGGACGTATTTACATTTAATTCTATCTATACCCACCTAAGGCAGGGGGCGGAGGTGGTATAAATCCCTGCTGAACATGTCCTGCAAGAGTAAGATGATTTCCATTAGGCAAATGTCATGAATAAACATGTGGTCATTTCGGTGTCAATTTAAGGTGAGGTGAAATTGGATTTAAAGTCGCATTCCAGATTTGTGCACTTATATAGCGACGTGTGTGTGTGTGTGTGTATGTGTGTGTGTGTGTGTGTGTGTGTGTGTGTGTGTGTGTGTGTGTGTGTGTGTGTGTGTGTGTGTGTGTGTCTGCTTGTACTACTCCGAACTGATGCTGATTTATAGTGCTAGCCCACTGAGATACCATGCCGCAGTTTAACATGATTACCCCACTCAGACACAGTACGCCAACACCTGGCCGACCAGCCCCTTAATGCCAAGCACCAGACAGGGCAACAACAAGTATCATCTTGATGTCTTTTGGTATGACGCGGCTGGGGATCCAACCCCGGACCTTCCCCTTTCTGAGCGGACGAGCTACCACTAAATCGTGGAGGCGGTCAATAAAACGTGTGTTCAATAGAACAAGAGTGATTAAGCCTTAAAATATTTAGTTTGAAATCACATCAAGATACTGATCGTAAACACAAGAAAAATATATGAAGGAATATGTGGGTTGCATATGACCCTTCTTCCCGAGGCATGAGAGTTAACTGACTATAAAAGTTTCCATCCTCGCCGTCAGAATTTTATATTTGGTTTGAAAAGTATTTGCACGGAATAAGGATTGACTAAGAACGTAATTCGGTCAAATTGGGTCTGTCACCGAATGGGATGAACGAGTAACAAACGGCCCCGGTTGGTGTGCAGACGTACTGAAATTTATGTCCTACTGCACCACGTCGTCACACGTCCCTAGTAGATTCGAAGTACGGCAATTCCGTTGGTAATACGTCTTTCTCGTTTGAAGTACGTTGTCAATCCGACTAATTGCAGGACGGGATGGACGGGATAAAATCTTTAGCCCCCTCCCCGTCCGAGCCCGTCCATAAAGTTCGTAAAAAGACTATCAATAGTTTCGACTGCGTCCACTACGTTCATACACAGGTGTTGCCCGTTCGACAACATTTTCACGAACGTATTGAGAACTACTTTGGTGTGATGGGGATATAACATTGGTTTTAAAGGTGACAAGGATCATTTAGAATTCTAAAATCTGAGCCAACGACTTGTCCTCTGTACAGTTCGTCTAGGGTTTCAACGCGACATCCATGTCGCTCACATACTTACACTGGACAACGCAACAACACGTTTACAACTGTTGTGCAATAGTGACCTTACTGTAGAATCAGTACTGAAAGGCCGTGGTTTTCTGGCAAAGTGGAGACGGGACAGACGCTTGCTTGAGTATTCTTGGCGAAATTTGGGTTGTTCTCGATTCACAGACACTTGTATTACATGTTGTTTGTTTGTTTGTTTGTTTGTTGTGTAACGGCACACTCAGCAATATTCCAGCTATATGACGACGGTTTGTAAATAATCGAGTCTGGACCAGACAATCTAGAGATTGACATCGTGAGCATCGATACTTGTATAACGTTAGTACATTTACTGTTTCAACTTGTATAACAAAAGGAAAACGGTTTGACGACATATTTCATGTAATACAACGCCGTCAGCATACATGAATCATCCTTGTCAACAAAAGGCCATCAGTTCGGCCAATGTTGATGTTGACCAGAGAAGTGTAGACAGCGCTGAGCAAAGTAAAATATTCTTTTGTGGAGCTGAATCATTCTGTAAGCAGCCTATATTTTTCTCGGAAAACATGCTTGGAATGGAACGCGTTTGCAAAATACTAATACACTCATTGTTCATTTGATGTCCAATAAAAGGGAAACTTGCGCACAATGTCTAGAAACAGTGAATATTCTTTTTCCCAAAATATTAAGACGGTCGTTCCCCACAGTTTCATTGATGGCCGGAACACGAGTAGAAGTTCCTATTCTGTGTTTTGTGCCTTACAGTTGGACATATTTACATTTAATCCTATCTATACCCACCTAAGGCAGGGGGCGGAGGTGGTATAAATCCCTGCTGAGCATGTCCTGCAAGAGTAAGATGATTTCCATTAGGCAAATGTCATGAATAAACATGTGGTCATTTCGGTGTCAATATAAGGTGATGTGATATTGGATTTAAAGTCGCATTCCAGATTTGTGCAATTATATAGCAACGTGCATGGGTGTGTGTGTGTGTGTGTGTGTGTGTGTGTATGTGTGTGTGTGTGTGTGTGTGTGTGTGTGTGTGTCTGCTTGTTCTAGTCCGGACTGATGCTGATTTATAGTGCTAGCCCACTGAGATACCATGCCGCAGTTTAACATGATTACCCCACTCAGACACAGTATACTGACTCCGAGCCGACCACCCCCTCAATGCCGAGCACCAGACAGGGCAACAACAAGTATCATCTTTTAACGTCTTTTGGTATGACGCGGCCGGGGATCCAACCCCGGACCTTCACCTTTCTGAGCGGACGAGCTACCACTAGATCGTGGAGGCGCTCAATAAAACGTGTGTTCAATAGAACAAGAGCGATTAAGCCTTAACATATTTAGTTTGAAATCACATCAAGATACTGATCGTTAACAAAACAAGAAAAAATATATGGAGGAATGTGTGGGTTGCATATGGCCCATCTTCCCGAGGCAAGACAGTTAACTGACTATAAAAGTCCAGTTTCAACCCTTGCGGTCAGAATTTTATATTTGGTTTGAACAATATTTGCCCGGAATAAGGATTGACTAAGAACGTAATTCGGTCAAATTGGGTCTGTCTCCGAACGGTATGAACGAATAACAAACGGACCCGGTCGGTGTGCACACATACTGAAATTTATGTCGTACTGGACCACGTCGTAACACGTCCCTAGTAGGTTCGAAGTACGTCAATTCCGTTGGTAATACGTCTTTCTCGTTTGAAGTACGTTGTCAATCCGACTAATTGCAGGACGGGATGGACGGGATAAAATCTTTAGCCCCCTCCCCGTCCGAGCCCGTCCATAAAGTTCGTAAAAAGACTATCAATAGTTTCGACTGCGTCCACTACGTTCATACACAGGTGTTGCCCGTTCGACAACATTTTCACGAACGTATTGAGAACTACTTTGGTGTGATGGGGATATAACATTGGTTTTAAAGGTGACAAGGATCATTTAGAATTCTAAAATCTGAGCCAACGACTTGTCCTCTGTACAGTTCGTCTAGGGTTTCAACGCGACATCCATGTCGCTCACATACTAACACTGGACAACGCAACAACACGTATACAACTTTTGTGCAATAGTGACCTTACTGTAGAATCAGTATTGAGAGGCCGTGGTTTTCTGGCAAAGTGGAGACGGGACCGTCGCTTGCTTGAGTATTCTTGGCGAAATTTGGGTTGTTCTCCATTCACCGACACTTGTATTACGTGTTGTTTGTTTGTTTGTTTTGTAACGCCACACCCAGCAATATTCCAGCTATATTACGACGGTCTGTAAATAATCGAGTCTCGACCAGACAATCCAGTGATTGACATCGTGAGCATCGATACTTGTATAACGTTAGTACATTTACTGTTTCAACTTGTATAACAAAAGGAAAACGCTTTGACGACATATTTCATGTAATACAACGCCGCCAGCATACGTGAATCAGCCTTGTCAACAAAAGGCCATCAGTTCGGCCAATGTTGATGTTGACCAGAGAAGTGTAGACAGCGCTGCGCAAAGTAAAACACTCTTTTGTGGAACAGAACCATTCTGTAAGCAGCCTATATTTCTCGGTATACATGCTTGGGATGGAACGCGTTTGCAAAATACTAATACACTCATTGTTCATTTGATGTCCAATAAAAAGGGAAACATGCGCACAATGTCTAGAAACAGTGAAAATTCTTTTAAAAAAATATTAAGACGGTCGTTCCCCACAGTTTCATTGATGGCCGGAACACAAGTAGAAGTTCCTATTCTGTGTTTTGTGCCTTACAGTTGGACGTATTTACATTTAATTCTATCTATACCCACCTAAGGCAGGGGGCGGAGGTGGTATAAATCCCTGCTGAACATGTCCTGCAAGAGTAAGATGATTTCCATTAGGCAAATGTCATGAATAAACATGTGGTCATTTCGGTGTCAATTTAAGGTGAGGTGAAATTGGATTTAAAGTCGCATTCCAGATTTGTGCACTTATATAGCGACGTGTGTGTGTGTGTGTGTATGTGTGTGTGTGTGTGTGTGTGTGTGTGTGTGTGTGTGTGTGTGTGTGTGTGTGTGTGTGTGTGTGTGTGTGTGTGTGTGTGTGTGTGTGTGTGTGTGTGTGTGTGTCTGCTTGTACTACTCCGAACTGATGCTGATTTATAGTGCTAGCCCACTGAGATACCATGCCGCAGTTTAACATGATTACCCCACTCAGACACAGTACGCCAACACCTGGCCGACCAGCCCCTTAATGCCAAGCACCAGACAGGGCAACAACAAGTATCATCTTGATGTCTTTTGGTATGACGCGGCTGGGGATCCAACCCCGGACCTTCCCCTTTCTGAGCGGACGAGCTACCACTAAATCGTGGAGGCGGTCAATAAAACGTGTGTTCAATAGAACAAGAGTGATTAAGCCTTAAAATATTTAGTTTGAAATCACATCAAGATACTGATCGTAAACACAAGAAAAATATATGAAGGAATATGTGGGTTGCATATGACCCTTCTTCCCGAGGCATGAGAGTTAACTGACTATAAAAGTTTCCATCCTCGCCGTCAGAATTTTATATTTGGTTTGAAAAGTATTTGCACGGAATAAGGATTGACTAAGAACGTAATTCGGTCAAATTGGGTCTGTCACCGAATGGGATGAACGAGTAACAAACGGCCCCGGTTGGTGTGCAGACGTACTGAAATTTATGTCCTACTGCACCACGTCGTCACACGTCCCTAGTAGATTCGAAGTACGGCAATTCCGTTGGTAATACGTCTTTCTCGTTTGAAGTACGTTGTCAATCCGACTAATTGCAGGACGGGATGGACGGGATAAAATCTTTAGCCCCCTCCCCGTCCGAGCCCGTCCATAAAGTTCGTAAAAAGACTATCAATAGTTTCGACTGCGTCCACTACGTTCATACACAGGTGTTGCCCGTTCGACAACATTTTCACGAACGTATTGAGAACTACTTTGGTGTGATGGGGATATAACATTGGTTTTAAAGGTGACAAGGATCATTTAGAATTCTAAAATCTGAGCCAACGACTTGTCCTCTGTACAGTTCGTCTAGGGTTTCAACGCGACATCCATGTCGCTCACATACTTACACTGGACAACGCAACAACACGTTTACAACTGTTGTGCAATAGTGACCTTACTGTAGAATCAGTACTGAAAGGCCGTGGTTTTCTGGCAAAGTGGAGACGGGACAGACGCTTGCTTGAGTATTCTTGGCGAAATTTGGGTTGTTCTCGATTCACAGACACTTGTATTACATGTTGTTTGTTTGTTTGTTTGTTTGTTGTGTAACGGCACACTCAGCAATATTCCAGCTATATGACGACGGTTTGTAAATAATCGAGTCTGGACCAGACAATCTAGAGATTGACATCGTGAGCATCGATACTTGTATAACGTTAGTACATTTACTGTTTCAACTTGTATAACAAAAGGAAAACGGTTTGACGACATATTTCATGTAATACAACGCCGTCAGCATACATGAATCATCCTTGTCAACAAAAGGCCATCAGTTCGGCCAATGTTGATGTTGACCAGAGAAGTGTAGACAGCGCTGAGCAAAGTAAAATATTCTTTTGTGGAGCTGAATCATTCTGTAAGCAGCCTATATTTTTCTCGGAAAACATGCTTGGAATGGAACGCGTTTGCAAAATACTAATACACTCATTGTTCATTTGATGTCCAATAAAAGGGAAACTTGCGCACAATGTCTAGAAACAGTGAATATTCTTTTTCCCAAAATATTAAGACGGTCGTTCCCCACAGTTTCATTGATGGCCGGAACACGAGTAGAAGTTCCTATTCTGTGTTTTGTGCCTTACAGTTGGACATATTTACATTTAATCCTATCTATACCCACCTAAGGCAGGGGGCGGAGGTGGTATAAATCCCTGCTGAGCATGTCCTGCAAGAGTAAGATGATTTCCATTAGGCAAATGTCATGAATAAACATGTGGTCATTTCGGTGTCAATATAAGGTGATGTGATATTGGATTTAAAGTCGCATTCCAGATTTGTGCAATTATATAGCAACGTGCATGGGTGTGTGTGTGTGTGTGTGTGTGTGTGTGTATGTGTGTGTGTGTGTGTGTGTGTGTGTGTGTGTGTCTGCTTGTTCTAGTCCGGACTGATGCTGATTTATAGTGCTAGCCCACTGAGATACCATGCCGCAGTTTAACATGATTACCCCACTCAGACACAGTATACTGACTCCGAGCCGACCACCCCCTCAATGCCGAGCACCAGACAGGGCAACAACAAGTATCATCTTTTAACGTCTTTTGGTATGACGCGGCCGGGGATCCAACCCCGGACCTTCACCTTTCTGAGCGGACGAGCTACCACTAGATCGTGGAGGCGCTCAATAAAACGTGTGTTCAATAGAACAAGAGCGATTAAGCCTTAACATATTTAGTTTGAAATCACATCAAGATACTGATCGTTAACAAAACAAGAAAAAATATATGGAGGAATGTGTGGGTTGCATATGGCCCATCTTCCCGAGGCAAGACAGTTAACTGACTATAAAAGTCCAGTTTCAACCCTTGCGGTCAGAATTTTATATTTGGTTTGAACAATATTTGCCCGGAATAAGGATTGACTAAGAACGTAATTCGGTCAAATTGGGTCTGTCTCCGAACGGTATGAACGAATAACAAACGGACCCGGTCGGTGTGCACACATACTGAAATTTATGTCGTACTGGACCACGTCGTAACACGTCCCTAGTAGGTTCGAAGTACGTCAATTCCGTTGGTAATACGTCTTTCTCGTTTGAAGTACGTTGTCAATCCGACTAATTGCAGGACGGGATGGACGGGATAAAATCTTTAGCCCCCTCCCCGTCCGAGCCCGTCCATAAAGTTCGTAAAAAGACTATCAATAGTTTCGACTGCGTCCACTACGTTCATACACAGGTGTTGCCCGTTCGACAACATTTTCACGAACGTATTGAGAACTACTTTGGTGTGATGGGGATATAACATTGGTTTTAAAGGTGACAAGGATCATTTAGAATTCTAAAATCTGAGCCAACGACTTGTCCTCTGTACAGTTCGTCTAGGGTTTCAACGCGACATCCATGTCGCTCACATACTTACACTGGACAACGCAACAACACGTTTACAACTGTTGTGCAATAGTGACCTTACTGTAGAATCAGTACTGAAAGGCCGTGGTTTTCTGGCAAAGTGGAGACGGGACAGACGCTTGCTTGAGTATTCTTGGCGAAATTTGGGTTGTTCTCGATTCACAGACACTTGTATTACATGTTGTTTGTTTGTTTGTTTGTTTGTTTGTTGTGTAACGGCACACTCAGCAATATTCCAGCTATATGACGACGGTTTGTAAATAATCGAGTCTGGACCAGACAATCTAGAGATTGACATCGTGAGCATCGATACTTGTATAACGTTAGTACATTTACTGTTTCAACTTGTATAACAAAAGGAAAACGGTTTGACGACATATTTCATGTAATACAACGCCGTCAGCATACATGAATCATCCTTGTCAACAAAAGGCCATCAGTTCGGCCAATGTTGATGTTGACCAGAGAAGTGTAGACAGCGCTGAGCAAAGTAAAATATTCTTTTGTGGAGCTGAATCATTCTGTAAGCAGCCTATATTTTTCTCGGAAAACATGCTTGGAATGGAACGCGTTTGCAAAATACTAATACACTCATTGTTCATTTGATGTCCAATAAAAGGGAAACTTGCGCACAATGTCTAGAAACAGTGAATATTCTTTTTCCCAAAATATTAAGACGGTCGTTCCCCACAGTTTCATTGATGGCCGGAACACGAGTAGAAGTTCCTATTCTGTGTTTTGTGCCTTACAGTTGGACATATTTACATTTAATCCTATCTATACCCACCTAAGGCAGGGGGCGGAGGTGGTATAAATCCCTGCTGAGCATGTCCTGCAAGAGTAAGATGATTTCCATTAGGCAAATGTCATGAATAAACATGTGGTCATTTCGGTGTCAATATAAGGTGATGTGATATTGGATTTAAAGTCGCATTCCAGATTTGTGCAATTATATAGCAACGTGCATGGGGGTGTGTGTGTGTGTGTGTGTGTGTGTATGTGTGTGTGTGTGTGTGTGTGTGTGTGTGTGTGTGTGTGTGTGTGTGTGTGTGTGTGTGTGTGTGTGTGTGTCTGCTTGTTCTAGTCCGGACTGATGCTGATTTATAGTGCTAGCCCACTGAGATACCATGCCGCAGTTTAACATGATTACCCCACTCAGACACAGTATACTGACTCCGAGCCGACCACCCCCTCAATGCCGAGCACCAGACAGGGCAACAACAAGTATCATCTTTTAACGTCTTTTGGTATGACGCGGCCGGGGATCCAACCCCGGACCTTCACCTTTCTGAGCGGACGAGCTACCACTAGATCGTGGAGGCGCTCAATAAAACGTGTGTTCAATAGAACAAGAGCGATTAAGCCTTAACATATTTAGTTTGAAATCACATCAAGATACTGATCGTTAACAAAACAAGAAAAAATATATGGAGGAATGTGTGGGTTGCATATGGCCCATCTTCCCGAGGCAAGACAGTTAACTGACTATAAAAGTCCAGTTTCAACCCTTGCGGTCAGAATTTTATATTTGGTTTGAACAATATTTGCCCGGAATAAGGATTGACTAAGAACGTAATTCGGTCAAATTGGGTCTGTCTCCGAACGGTATGAACGAATAACAAACGGACCCGGTCGGTGTGCACACATACTGAAATTTATGTCGTACTGGACCACGTCGTAACACGTCCCTAGTAGGTTCGAAGTACGTAAATTCCGTTGGTAATACGTCTTTCTCGTTTTAAGTACGTTGTCAATCCGACTAATTGCAGGTCAGGATGGACGGGATAAAATCTTGGGCAGACTCAAAGTTCTAGAGCACCCTCCCCGTCCGAGCCCGTCCATAAAGTTCGTAAAAAGACTATCAATAGTTTCTACTACGTCAACTATGTTCATTCACAGTTGGAGCCCGTTCGACAACATTTACACGAACGTATTGAGAACTACTTTGGTGTGATGGGGGTATAACATTGGTTTTAAAGGTGACAAGGATCATTTAGAATTCTAAAATCTGAGCCAACAACTTGTCCTCTGTACAGTTCGTCTAGGGTTTCAACGCGACATGCATGTAGGTCACATACTAACACTGGACAACGCAACAACACGTATACAACTTTTGTGCAATAGTGACCTTACTGTAGAATCAGTACTGAAAGGCTGTGGTTTTCTGGCAAAGTTGAGACGGGACCGTCGCTTGCTTGAGTTTTATTGGCGAAATTTGGGTTGTTCTCGATTCACAGACACTTGTATTACGTGTTGTTTGTTTGTTTGTTGTGTAACGCCACACTCAGCAATATTCCAGCTATATGACGACGGTCTGTGAATAATCGAGTCTGGACCAGACAATCCAGAGATTGACATCGTTAGCATCGATACTTGTATAACGTTAGTCCATTTACTGTTTCAACTTGTATAACAAAAGGTAAACGGTTTGACGACATATTTCATGTAATACAACGCCGTCAGCATAGGCGAATCATCCTTGTCAACAAAAGGCCATCAGTTCGGCCAATGTTGATGTTGACCAGAGAAGTGTAGACAGCGCTGAGCAAAGTAAAACACTCTTTTGTGGAACAGAACCATTCTGTAAGCAGCCTATATTTCTCGGTATACATGCTTGGAATGGAACGCGTTTGCAAAATACTAATACACTCATTGTTCATTTGATGTCCAATAAAAAGGGAAACATGCGCACAATGTCTAGAAACAGTGAATATCCTTTTTCCAAAAATATTAAGACGGTCGTTCCCCACAGTTTCATTGATGGCCGGAACACGAGTAGAAGTTCCTATTCTGTGTTTTGTGCCTTACAGTTGGACATATTTGCATTTAATCCTATCTATACCCACCTAAGGCAGGGGGCGGAGGTGGTATAAATCCCTGCTGAACATGTCCTGCAAGAGTAAGATCATTTCCATTAGGCAAATGTCATGAATAAACATGTGGTCATTTCGGTGTCAATATAAGGTGATGTGAAATTGGATTTAAAGTCGCATTCCAGATTTGTGCAATTATATAGCAACGTGCATGGGTGTGTGTTTGTGTGTGTGTGTGTTTGCGTGTGTGTGTGTGTTTGCGTGTGTGTGTGTGTGTGTGTGTGTGTGTGTGTGTGTGTGTGTGTGTGTGTGTGTGTGTGTGTGTGTGTGTGTGTGTGTGTGTGTGTGTGTGTGTGTGTGTGTGTCTGTTTGTACTACTTCGGACAGATGCCGATTTATAGTGATAGCCCACTGAGATACCATGCCGCAGTTTAACATGATTACCCCACTCAGACACAGTATACTGACTCCGAGCCGACCAGCCCCTCAATGCCGAGCACCACACAGGACAAAAACAAGTACCATCTTCCCCTTTCTGAGCGGACGCGCTACCACTAGATCATGGAAGCGGTCAATAAAACGTGTGTTCAATAGAACAAGAGCGATTAAGCCTTAAAATATTTAGTTTGAAATCACATCAAGATACTGATCGTAAACACAAGAAAAATATATGAAGGAATATGTGGGTTGCATATGACCCATCTTCCCGAGGCATGAGAGTTAACTGACTATAAAAAGTTTCCATCCTTGCCGTCAGAATTTTATATTTGGTTTGAAAAGTATTTGCACGGAATAAGGATTGACTAAGAACGTAATTCGGTCAAATTGGGTCTGTCGCCGAATGGGATGAACGAGTAACAAACGGCCCCGGTTGGTGTGCAGACGTACTGAAATTTATGTCCTACTGCACCACGTCGTCACACGTCCCTAGTAGGTTCAAGTACGTCAATTCCGTTGGTAATGCGTCTTTCTCGTTTTAAGTACGTTGTCAATCCGACTTATTGCAAGATGGGATGGACGGGATAAAATCTTTAGCAGACTCAAAGTTCTAGAGCACCCTTCCCATCCGAGCCCGTCCATAAAGTTCGTAAAAATACTATCAATAGTTTCTACTACGTCCACTATGTTCATACACAGGTGGGGCCCGTTCGACAACATTTTCACGAACGTATTGAGAACTACTTTGGTGTGATGGGGGTATAACATTGGTTTTAAAGGTGACAAGGATCATTTAGAATTCTAAAATCTGAGCCAACAACTTGTCCTCTGTACAGTTCATCTAGGGTTTCAACGCGACATCCATGTCGCTCACATACTAACACTGGACAACGCAACAACACGTATACAACTTTTGTGCAATAGTGACCTTACTGTAGAATCAGTACTGAAAAGCCGTTGAACTATTCTGTAAGCAGCCTATATTTCTTGTTATACATGCTTGGAATGGAACGCGTTTGCAAAATACTAATAAACTCATTGTTCATTTGATGTCCAATAAAAAGGGAAACGTGTGCACAATGTCTTGAAGCAGTGAATATTCTGTCTCATAAAAGATTCAAATAGTTCATATTCTGCGTTAGATTCCTTACAACTGGACATATTTTCATTTATTACCATTTATACTCACCTACGGACCTACACACAGCAACGGAGGGAGATGCTCCTTCTACCCGAATGCCAGCTGCAAGATGTAAGATAGTTTCCATGAGGCAAATGGATTGAATAAATACAAAACCTTTTCGGTGTCAATATAATGTGTTTTCAGAGAAACAAGGGTCGATTAAGCCGTAAAATATTTAGTTTGAAATCATAGCAAGATACAGATCGACACAGAAAATATATGAAGGAATATATGGGTTGCATTTGACCCTGCTGTGAAAATCATGCTGTTCGTAAATATGTAATATGAGGGTTGTTTGATAAGGTCTGAGCCTTACTTAGAAGTCCCATCTTCCCGAGGCAAGACAGTTAACTGACTATAAAAGTCCAGTTTCAACCCTTGCCGTCAGAACTTTATATTTGGTTTGAAAAATATTTGCACGGAATAAGGATTGACTAAGAACGTAATTCGGTCAAATTGGGTCTGTCGCCGAATGGGATGAACGAGTAACAAACGGCCCCGGTCGGTGTGCAGACGTACTGAAATTTATGTCCTACTGCACCACGTCGTCACACGTCTCTAGTAGGTTCGAAGTACGGCAAATCCGTTGGTAATACGTCTTTCTCGTTTTAAGTACGTTGTCAATCCGACTAATTGCAGGACGGGATGGACGGGATAAAATCTTTAGCACCCTCCCCGTCCGAGCCCGTCCATAAAGTTCGTAAAAAGACTATCAATAGTTTCGACTACGTCCACTACGTTCATACACAGGTGGGGCCCGTTCGACAACATTTTCACGAACGTATTGAGAACTACTTTGGTGTGATGGGGGTATAACATTGGTTTTAAAGGTGACAAGGATCATTTAGAATTCTAAAATCTGAGCCAACAACTTTTCCTCTGTACAGTTCGTCTAGGGTTTCAACGCAACATCCATGTCGCTCACATAGTAACACTGGACAACGCAACAACACGTATACAACTTTTGTGCAATAGTGACCTTACTGTAGAATCAGTATTGAAAGGCTGTGGTTTTCTGGCAAAGTTGAGACGGGACCGTCGCTTGCTTGAGTATTCTTGGCGAAATTTGGGTTGTTCTCGAATCACAGACACTTGTATTACGTTTTGTTTGTTTGTTTGTTGTGTAACGCCACACTCAGCAATATTCCAGCTATATGACGACGGTCTGTAAATAATCGACTCTGGACCAGACAATTCAGAGATTGACATCAAGAAACGATACTTGTATAACGTTAGTACATTTACTGTTTCAACTTGTATAACAAAAGGAAAACGGTTTGACGACATATTTCATGTAATACAACGCCGTCAGCATAGGCGAATCATCCTTGTCAACAAAAGGCCATCAGTTCGGCCAATGTTGATGTTGACCAGAGAAGTGTAGACAGCGCTGAGCAAAGTAAAACACTCTTTTGTGGAACAGAACCATTCTGTAAGCAGCCTATATTTCTCGGTATACATGCTTGGGATGGAACGCGTTTGCAAAATACTAATACACTCATTGTTCATTTGATGTCCAATAAAAAGGCAAACATGCGCACAATGTCTAGATACAGTGAATATTCTTTTTCCAAAAATATGAAGACGGTCATTCCCAACAGTCTAGAAGTTCCTATTCTGTGTTCTGTGCCTTACAATTGGACATTTGTACATTTAATCCTATCTATACCCACCTAAGGCAAGGGGCAGAGATCGCATTAATCCCTGCAGTTCATCTCCTGCAAGAGTAAGATGAATTGCATTAGGCAAATGTCATGAATAAACACAAGGCCATTTCAGTGTCAATATGGGATTTAACGTCGCGTTCACGATTTTTGCACTTATATAGAGACGTGCATGTCTGTGTGTGTGTGTGTGTGTGTGTGTGTGTGTGTGTGTGTGTGTGTGTGTGTGTGTGTGTGTGTGTGTGTGTGTGTGTGTGTGTGTGTGTGTGTTTGTGTGTGTGCTTGTAGTAGTTCGGACAGATGCCGAGTTTAAGTGCTACCTCACTGAGATACCATACCACAGTTTAACATGTATACCCCTCTCAGACACAGTATACTGACTCCGAGCCGACCAGCCCCTTAATGCAGAGCACCAGACAGAGCAACAACAAGTACCATCTTTTAACGTCTTTTGGTATGACGTGACCGGGGATCAAATCCCGGACCTTCTGCTTTCTGAGCGGACGCGCTACCACTGCATCACGGAGGCGGTCAATAAAACGTGTGTTCAATAAAACAAGAGTGATTAAGCCTCAAAATATTTAGTTTGAAATCACATCAAGATACTGATCGTAAACAAAAGAAGAAAAATATATGAAGGAATATATGGGTTGCACATAAACCATCTTCCCGAGGCAAGATAGTTAACTGACTATAAAAAGTCCAGCTTCCATCCTTGCCAAACTAGGCTGGTATTCCTGGGCTCGATCGTAGCACCACTAGTGGTTATTGTGCGTTATGTCCCTTCTAATGACCTCTCCTTTGGACTAATCCGATTCCATCACTTGCAAATGATCTTCTGTAAATAATCGAGTCTGGACCAGACAATCCAGTGTTTGGCATCGTGAGCATCGAGTCTTTTATAACGTTAGTACATTTAAAAAGGGAAACTTGCGCACAATGTCTTGAAACAGTGAATATTCGTTCTCCAAAAAATATTAAGACTGTTGTTCCCCACAGTTTCCCTGATGGCCGGAATACGAGTAGAAGTTCATATCCTGTGTTCTGTGCCTTACAGTTGGATCATTTTTACATTTAATCCTAGCTATACCCACCGAAGGCAACGGGCGGAGATAAAATTGATCCCTCCAAAACATCTCCTGACACATGTAAGCATTAGGCAAATGTCATAAGTAAACCATTAGGTGAGGTGAAATGGGGTTTAACGGCGCGTTCTAGATTATTGCACTTATATAGCGACGTGCATTGTTCATTTGATGTCCAATAAAAAGGGAAACTTGCGCACAGTGTCTTGAAACAGTGAATCTTTCTCCAAAAATATTAAGACGGTCGTTCCTCACAGTTTCGCTGATGGCCGGAAAACGAGTTCCTATTCTGTGTTCTGTGCCTTACAATTGGACATTTTTACATGTAATCCTATCTATACCCACCAAAGGCAAGGGGCGGAGATCCCTCCAGAACATCTCCTGACACATGGCAATTTCGGTGTCACCATTAGGTGAGGTGAAATGGGGTTTAACGTCGCGTTCTAGATTATTGCACTTATATAGCGACGTGCATTCACGTGTGTGTGTGTGTGTGTGTGTGTGTGTGTGTGTGTGTGTGTGTGTGTGTGTGTGTGTGTGTGTGTGTGTGTGTGTGTGTGTGTGTGTTCTTGTACTAGTCCGGACTGATGCCGAGTTTGAGTGCTAGCTCACTGAGATACCATACCACAGTTTAACATGAATACCCCTCTCAGACACAGTACACGGACTCCGAGCCGACCAGCCCCTTAATGCAGAGCACCAGACAGGGCAACACGTACCATCTTTTAACGTCTTTTTGTATGATGTGGCCGGGGATCAAACCCCGGACCTTCCGCTTTCTGAGCGGACGAGCTACCACTACATCACGGAGGCGGTCAACAAAACGTGTGTTCAATAAAACAAGAGTGATTAAGCCTTAACATATTTAGTTTGAAATCACATCAAGATGCTGATCGTTAACAAAACAAGAAAAATATATGAAGGAATATATGGGTTGCACATGATCCATCTTCCCGAGGCAAGAGAGTTAACTGACTATAAAAAGTCCAGTTTCCACCCTTGCCAAACTAGGCTGGTATTCCTGGGCTCGATCGTAGCGCCACCAGTGGTTATTGTGCGTTATGTCCCTTCTAAGCCTCACCTATGGACCAATCCGATTCCATCACTTGCAAATGATCTGTAAATAATCGAGTCTGGACCAGACAATCCAGTGTTTGACATCGTGAGCATCGATACTTGTATAACGTTAGTACATTTAAAAAGGGAAACTTGCGCACATTGTCTTGAAACAGTGAATATTCGTTCTCCACAAAATATTAAGACTGTTGTTCCCCACAGTTTCCCTGATGGCCGGAATACGAGTAGAAGTTCATATCCTGTGTTCTGTGCCTTACAGTTGGATCATTTTTACATTTAATCCTAGCTATACCCACCGAAGGCAACGGGCGGAGATAGAATTGATCCCTCCAAAACATCTCCTGACACATGTAAGCATTAGGCAAATGTCATGAATAAACCATTAGGTGAGGTGAAATGGGGTTTAACGTCGCGTTCTAGATTATTGCACTTATATAGCGACGTGCATTCACGTGTGTATGTGTGTGGCAGCGTGTACTAGTCCGGACTGATGCCGACTTATAGCGCTAGCCCATGGCAACTGAGATACCATACCGCGTTTAACATAAATATTCCACTCAGACACAGTATACTGACTCCGAGCCGACCGACCAGTTCTTGTTTTATTTAGCGCCAGACAGGGTAACAACATGTACCATCTTTGAACGTCTTTTGGTATGGCGCGGCCGGGGATCGAACCCTGGACCTTCCTCTGTCCGGGCGGAAGCTCTGCCCCAAGACCAAGGAGGCGGTCTGGTGTCACTTTAAAGTGTGTTCAATAAAACAAGAGCGATTAAGCCTTAAAATATTTTGCAAATGCTTTGCAAATCCTGCAATCGACCGAAATCTGCACGACAGTATACGAACCGGGTTTCGATTTCGTTGCGCGATTTTGATTGGACTATGCCTAGACTCGTTACTCCAATGTTACTCCATAATACCAGCCTATTCGGCAAGGGTTGAAACTGGACTTTTATAGTCAGTTAACTCTCTTGCCTCGGAAAGATGCACATGACCCGGCTGTGTAAATCATACTGTTCGTTAATGTGTAATACGAGGGCTGTTTGATAAGTTCTGAGCCTCACATAGAAGGAATTACGTCATAGTAAACACTTTTATTTTGGACATTACACGATGTCATATCGATGCCACGATGGCATATCCACAAAAGCAGATATTTCTTATGAATATGAAATTTAGGTTTTTGTTGCTAATACTAGTATTTATTTGATGCACTATTTCATGTCCTCCTGATTTTTGTATCTTACTGATATAGATATAGAAACTGGACAAAGATTTCTAAGAGATGCTAACAGCCTTTGGTACATACCAAAATCAGCATTTGCATATACTTGTGGCCTTGACTTGTCCTTTGTGTTCCCGTGCTTTTCGTCCATAGTCTTCTTTTTACAGTCTTGTTTACAGCACCTAGAACAATACATAACATGTCATAATAAGAAAGTTGTACATATGTTTTATAAGCATCGGAATTGCCGCTCTGATTTGCAGAACAAAATGTTTCGCTGAAAATTTAAGTTAAACTTGTCCTGAAGAGTAGCCACAGTATAGTAGTACAGTAGCCATTAAGTATCATGTTACATTTACTGCAGTGCATTTGTAGTTGACAGCTGTTTATAAACAAAGCCTAAATTCGGTCAGTGTTGTATAATGACACACTGAATGGTATTTCTGAGGCACATAAACATGTGTTGACAGCATTAGGGCGAATTTAACTCTGTTTCATATATCGTACTGAAACACCAGAAGTTGTGATGCGGGAAAATCCCAGTTATGTCTTTGGGAAACACTCCTTTTTTTCAATCTACAACACAACAGTTCTTTGACAGAGTAACGATAAGTGTCATAGATCTAACCAATATGCTACGTGTAGTAGTTCCGAAAATGTAGCTGATGGTAAAATTAAGATGTATTTATCTTTGAAAGTTAGTTGTTAAGATTAATCTTAACTAAAATCGTTTCGAAAAAAAAACAGACGCAGGAGAATAAGGGGGATATTGAAGATCTTCACATCCACAGTTGACTATAGTAGCCATGGAAGGAACTGTGTTGATCACTGGCGAATTGTCTTGATGGAAGATCACACCTTTCCTCCGCTTCCTATTAGTTTTAACTTTATCTCGTATTCGCCCCAATGCTCCGTGTCTTGTTTGGCCTTTTTGAAGATTGCCCACTATGATGACACCGTCGGCGTCAAATAACACGGAGGCCATAACACTTCCAGCTGATGGGACAGACTTCGGCGCCTTGCGTAGTTTCTTCAACTGTTTTGATTGTTGACCCAGGTTTCATCCATAGTCAGAAATCGTAGCAAGAACCTTTCTGGATCAGCTTCAAACAGAGCTAGATTATCATGAGAAATGTTGTGTCTGGTGCGTGTTTGATTACACGTGTTACGTGTCGATTCCAAAATTGTAACAATATATTAACCTAGAAATAGTGAGTGAGTTGGGTTTAACACCGCTTTTAACAGTAATCCAGTTATATCGCAGCGTGTCAACTTGATGTGGGAGGAAAGCCCAAAGTGATGCAGGTCTCAGACGTTTACCACTTCGGACCTTGAAATATTTACGTAAAGAACTTAGCGTAAAACCAACAAACAACCAACAAATGGTATAAAATTAACAATTGTAATGCAAAACTAACAAGGTTTACAAATCAACACAAATTGCTGCACAGCAATAACAATCACAGTAAACAATGGAATGGTAGTACAATATTCAATTGCAATATGTATGACAGCAGTGGTCAGTATCATATACAGAAATACAGCAAAAGTCAGTGATAATAATCCATATGCAACCAGCGGCGACAGTGGTTAAGCTTCCGAGATGAGCTAGGTGGGGAATCAGGAAAGATGAGTGATCCTCACATGAAAGCTGGTTCTAATGTGATGAAATGCGTGAGATAGATCTGAACACGCTATTGTCCCAATATATACACAACCTAACAAGCTTCTGCAAATTTCTACACAGTGCCCTCAAAACCAGCGGCACTGGAACATTCAACATGTTTCTATAACATACGTTCAACGTCCGCGGTGAACTGGACCGGAAATTAACACACAGCATCTAAAATAGTAACGTTCTGACGACTGATCACTGTCCACAATGCAATGAGCGTCTACCGAATCTCAACAGAAACAATGTAAAACAATTACAATCAGTGTGAAACAATAAAGTACATTGCCATATAACAGAGGCCAAACAAGCTGATACCTTCTTCATTGCCAAAGTTTCTGGGAGAATGGAATGGGAACATACTGGCAAATGCTTCGTAGACTGAACTAGCAGCAGGATTTCTGGTATTCGTGATCTGGTCATGGGATCGACTTCAAGGCTCTCCCTGCCACGCTTAAACCTGGTGCCCGCCCATATATAGTGCCATAGGAAGGGGCATCCTTCCCTTGCGTTGTCCTCATAGCTCCACGGGTAGCTTCTGGCTACTGCACGTTCGTGGAGTTCGTTAATTTTCCAAAGGTCAGAGAGGTCGTATACCAAGTTCTTTGATCACATAATTAATGCTGACACCTAACAGTGATGTTATCCGAGGCCTTGTCGATGGAAAGAACGACACATCTGTCATGTGGGACGCCTGGCTGTGATTTAATGAGTTTATTCAAATTACTTTTTCCTCTTTTTAAGTTTGTGTATTCTACCTCCGAAAGACATACTCCAGGTCCATCTGTTGGCTAACGTTTTGCAAACGCTTCGACAGCATCCATTTTGATTGTTAAGCAGGCTGTTCACAATATTTGAGTCATAACTGACTGAAATTGTTATTGAGTGAGTGAGTGAGTGAGTATTGTTTTACGCCGCTTTTAGCAATATTCCAGCAATATCACGGCGTTGGACACCAGAAATGGGCTTCACACATTGTACCCATGTCGGGAACCGAACCCGGGTCTTCAGCGTGACGAGCGAACGCTTTAACCACCAGGCTACCCGACCGCCCCGAGGTTGTTATTGTCAACAATAGTGAGTGAGTGAGTTAGATATAACGCCGCTTTTAATAGTAATTTCCAGTTATATCCCGTGTCAGCTTAATGTGGAAGGGGCGGTCGGGTAGCCTAGTGGTTAAAGCGTTCGCTCGTCACGCCGAAGACCCGGGTTCGATTCCCGACATGGGTGCAATGTGTGAAGCCCATTTCTGGTGTCCCCCGCCGTGATATTGCTGTAATATTGCTAAAAGCGGCGTAAAACCATACTCACTCACTCACTTAATGTGGAAACAAGGCCAGAAGTGATTCAGGTCTCCGACATAACCCACTTTGGTGAAACCCACGTGCACGGATATGGTGCTGACAAACCAAGAAACATAATCGGGACGCGAACCTACAACCATAGTATTTGAATGTGCCCAAGGTACACGCACACAACGAATTGTGGCGCCTGGGCGACTGGGCCACCCGTGCCCCTTTGAGAACAATAGAGACGTAATAATACGATTATTATTATTATTATTATTATTATTATTATATCTGAAACGTTCGCAGTTGGGAGGACAGGGATGAATGAAGTGTCAACGCGCATGTTGACGGGGAATTAGCTCTTGTGGGAATAAAGGACAAAATCAACATCACTGTCCCGGAACGCTTTATGCACAACATGTAAACAATAAACAACAATTGCACAATGAGCGGAATACCAGCTCTGACAACACAAACACAGCGATGAGCGGACCTTCCTCAGGAAGTTTCCTACGAGCGGCACATCCTGCTCGAGATCGTGAACAACTAAGGCAATAAATGTCGTACTATAAATAACAGTAATTAACGGGAAGTGATAAAGTAGCCCAGGTTGGCTGTCAGTCATTATACAATGAAATGTTGGTGAGGATTAACAACGGGGATTAGCGCCTAAAACGTAATGACAATTCAGTTATGGAGACATGGCTACAGGGTAATTTGCCTTTGGAGTCATATGTACTTCAGACAATGGTAGTCGTAAATCAGTCGCTATGACAGAAGTATGGGTAAACATTCATACATAAGGCTACATTTACTATTTCGACTTCACAATTTAGACCTACAGTTAGTCTAATTTTCGCAGAATATTAGGCATTTAAGAGGCCCGAAACCCCAAACACGTTCGTTGTGGTTATATATAGCTCGAGATACATAGATACTATTCTTCTCTCTTTGGTGAGCAATGTGTTATGAACACAAAATTTATTTGTTTTAGATGGGGACTTCACTGAATGCGCAATGTATGGGGCCTCTTAAATGTAACAATAAACAGCGTGTGAATAAATGTGTGGGTGGGTGAGATCGGCTTGTAAATGTACGAGTCTGGACAAGCAAACGACTGACTAAAATATACGCAATGATCTTACCAGATTTGGAAAAATGTCCCCTAAGCCATGTCACAGAAACACACGTTTTTATTGTAGTCTCCGAGGTACTTGAGTTCTGTCCAAAGCCAACAGGATATTGTGTGGACGAATCACCGTCTGAATCTATTGCAATCTAGTATTGTTACTCACCTGTCTCGTAACCGACTGCTCGGATCTCCCTATTGCAGTGTGACCTAATGGTGTGTGACCTAACCGTCAACTGCCGAGGCAACTTGACGTAAATTTAGGAGTGGGTGTTCTTGCAGGGGACCGCCTCCGTGGTCTAGTGGTAGAGCGTCCGATCCGAGAGCGGAAGTTCTGGGGTTCGATCCCCGTCCGCGTCATACCAAAAGACGTTAAAAGATGGTACTTGTTGTTACCCTGTCTGGCGCTCAGCATTAAGGGGCTAAAACAAGGACTCTTCGGCTCGGAGTCAGTATACTGTGTCTGAGTGGGGTATTCATGTTAATCTGCGGCATGTTATCTCAGTGAGCTAGCACTATAAATCGGCATCATTCCGGACTAGTACAAGCAGCCACACACACACACACGTAAATGCACGTCGCTACATAAGTGCAATAATCTTGGACGCGACGTTAAACCCCATTTCACCTCACCTCACCTCTTGCAGGCTGGTTACAATCGTCAAGATCAAAAGATTTAATACTGGTTTTGCTGCCGTTGTTTTGCTGTCGTTGTTTTGCTGCCGTTGTTTTGCTGCCGCTGTTTCGCTGCCGTTGCTTTTCTGCCGCTGTTTTGCTGTCGTTTATTTTCTGCCGCTGTTTGTTGCCGCTGTTTTGCTGCCGTTGTTTTGCTGCTGCTGTTTTGCTGTCGTTGTTTTGCTGCTGTTCTTTTTCTGATGTTAAGATTTATTATATGGAATTGTTCACACCAAACCCCATCTCAAACCGAGCCCCCACTTTGGTTGATATGGGGTATGTTATAACGACTGCCGTATAATAACATTTGTATTACATACCATAACGTGAAATTTTAAATGTGTCCATTCATAAAACATCCATCGATGGGTGCCACCTCTACCAACTCTCGCATCTCGCCAACTGCAATCCGCCAACTGTTTCTGAATAACTCCACGAAGCTCTCGGTTTTACTTACCGTGTTTTGTTTTATTCACAAATCCTTCCGTGTCCATTTCGCTTCTAAATCTGTCCTCAGTTTTGTCCAAGATAGCGCCTAGCTCCATAATCAAGTTTGCAAGTGAATGAAATACAGTTTTACCTTATGTGGACGACATTGTCACTGGAAAGCTGACCCAGCAGACGATACACTAAGGGACGTAACTCCAATTTCTTATTACCAGGGCTAATCTCGATCGCCCATTCAAAATGCATTGACAAACAAAATCTGCCCGACAGGGGGCGTAATACGGGTGTGGTTTTTACATCCCTGTGATATGTAGGATCTATCGCAAATGAATAACACCTCATATCATTGATAGGTAAATTATAAATTATTTTATTGAGCCTCGTACAGACATTCCAGTCCAGGTCAAGACGACCCAGGCAGGATTTGGAGAGTAGAGTTTCAGGGGCGGAGTTCCGAAATCTCTGTGGGAGATGATTCTTGATGATTCAGGATCTTCATTCTGCTCGGAAATAACTGAAAGTAAATACAGACTTTGGAGTCACTGAAGACCACACTGAGAGAGTGAGAAAGATGCGTTCTCGATTGGCTCCCCTGATGATAAAGGCACGCGAGGACAACACTGTATCCCATCTTACCTATGAGGAACTGATGACGGCAATTTTTACACAGATTCTACTACATGGAACCAATTACGTATGAAAGGAATTTACTTTTCGAAAGTCACGATGAGGAACGTTTAGAAAATTGTCCACATTCGGTAATATTCATCTTGTTATTGTTTAATCCTATCAAGTAACTCTCACCTTATTGAATTGCACATATTATTGCTACCCTACTAAATAAATATGCATGCATGCCGGTTTGGTATCTGTTCTTTATGTATATGTATTATGTTGTTGAACTTATGTTGTACCTCTGATGCCGCTGATACCAGCCCGGGTGAAAATAAAAGTTCACTTCAGTTCAGTTAGTTTACGTAGGATAAGGAGTGAGTGAGTTGGGTTTAACGCCGCTTTTAACAGTATTCCAGTTATACCGCGGTGTGTCAGCTTAATGTGGGAGGAAAGCCCGAAGTGATGCAGGTCTAAGACGTTAACCACTTCGGTGAAACCCACGAGCACGGGTATGGTGCTGACAAACCTAGTAACATAATCGGGGCGAACCGGGATTCGAACCCACAATCATAGGTTTCTGGCGTGCCTAAGGGACGCAACTCTGCACAGCGAATCGCGGCGCCTAAGACGACTGGACCACCCGTGCCCCCGTAGTTCTAAATCAGCTGGATACTCTGAACTGGGTGACAGTACATATCATTACCATCAATCCAGATATAGTTGTGGCAGAGGCCCTTATGCCTCAGTGATATGTTTTACAGAGAATTCCGTGCGATTATCGCAAGATGCGTTTTGGTAGTTGTTGCCATGTAAAATAAAATGGGACGTTGTCTTTTGAAAAATGTAGTTATTTTCTAATATTACATCACTTCTGTTTGACGATATCACACATCGAACATCTTTGCGTTTCTTTTGAAGTTGAGTAATTCGCAGGTCCAAAGACGGTAATATTTTTAATTCTATTTGCACAAAGAGTATGAATACAATGTTTTACTTATATGTGAAAAGTATAACCATTTAAGATATACATTTCTCCCCTTGGTGCAGGGTATTTTCAAAGACCGTCAGATAACGGTAAATCGGAGAAAGTCCTGATATGATCCATGCTTTACAATGAAAAATGTGTAACTTTAAAATCTAATCATGTACATCACGTGAAAATGTTAATATGCAAACTGCATTGTACTTTGGGCCTTGGTGCCAAAATCACTAAATAAAATATATGTCTGTCTGTCTGTTTAGGGATTCATAACCATTAAAATGAAACCAAGCTAAAGCATGAAGGCTTTATGTAAGCAGATACAAGTTGAACTCACACAGCGTGAGACACGTCCAACAGGCGAATATACATGTTTAGCAACGTTGATGGTAAGTCAGTACTTACATACAAGTGCCCTAATACAAATACACAGAGGGTATTACATTTAGTAAATGTAACAGTTATACAGATACCACAAAGCCAAACTCTTTTCACCTGACGCCAGCTCAAACCTTCTGATCTTCAGCTATGGACAGCGACTCCAGCCTCTGATCTAACGTCGGGGCCCGACGGTAGGACAAGCTGGTCTTCAACGTCGGAGAACTCCGAGTATATTTAGAAGTAAGCTTTTATAGGTCACGTTCGAACGTCAAAGTGGACAATTCCGATCCGGGAATCTTTCACTCCAAGCGGCCAGCGTGTGTGTTTGTTAACAGACTACGGATAACACGACTGATAATACACTATGATGGAGTGCAGAGTTTGCGCTTTAAGAACATGTGTTCTATACAACAAAGGCCCAAGTGGTTATTTAGTTATCTCCTGAAAGGTGACTAAAAACCCAAAGGAATTAAACATTTAACATACATAAGTAATAACAATACTAGGGGCTCAATCCGAACCTCGTCACAATCACACATTGTGAAATGGCACAAATAGTCTTTTTCAATATTGTTGCAATGCCGACCATCTTTGAAATCGTAGCAGACTCCCACGGGACGACGCTATTGCTGGTGTGATCGATGGAAGTGTCCAGTGGCATGGGACATGTGATGTCAGAAGAGAAGGGAGAATGAATGAATGCTTGAATATTGTTTACATCGTATCAGCAAGTTTCCAGCTATTCACGGCGACGAAGCGAGAACGGTTGGTTGCTTGGTTGGCTGGTTTGTTGTTTAACGGCGCACTCAGCAATATTCCAGCTATAAGCGAGAACGGACGAAAGTCAGTACAGCGCGGCCTAGGATACATTGTAAATTGAACCCTTCAGATCCAATGAGGTGGCGATCTGGGCTTGAAGCAGAAAGTAAGGTTTATCGAATTTCATGCTTTCACATTTTTCGGCGGTTTCGGATTTTGAGCCTTCGGCCTTTCCGGTACCGTGTTACCTGCAATTAAAGCAGATCATACTTACACGTGGTTTATACAAGTGATAGGTGTCTTACCTAGCAACGATAATTTGAACTCAAAACGAAGTTCGTTTAAAGATACTTTTATACGGTATATGGCTGCGAGTTTGAAATATATAGAATAATGAATGGCCCGTGAGAGAAATATTTGTTTGTATGTTTGTTTGTGGTTTAACGCTGCACTCAGCAATATTCATGCTATATGGCGGCGGTCTGTAAATAATCGAGTCTGAACCAGACAATCCAGTATTTGACATCAGGAGCATCGATCCACGAAATTGGGATTGAAGACATGCATCAATCAAGCATACGACAAGCATAATCGTCTGTTGGGGCAAGCATGGGTTGCTGAAGACTTATTCTACCCCGGATCTTCACGGGTCGAAAAATATTTGTACATCATGATCAGTGTCAGACACATATGTAAACACACACTTCAATTTGGTGGCAGTAAGCAAATCAGAATGAAATAAATACTGACAAGGCGACTGTTACAACGGAAAGGCGTACAGTGAGTGATAATTAATACGATAAACCAGGAAGAAAAGTCTAATTCGACTGAACGCGAGTTGCTAACATTGATAACAAAGGTGGCAAGGATCATGCAGAATTCTAAGCAAGCAACTGGTCCTCTGTGCGGTTCGTCTGGCATCACCTGACATACTAGCACTGGACAAAAGACAACACGTATACAATTTTTTAACAATAGTGATGCGACTGTGGAATTAGTATTGACAGGTCGGCGTTTTCTGGCGAAGTGGAGACGGGACTGACGCTTGCTTGAGTGTTGTTGGTGAAGGCAGGGGTGTTATGGGCGAATTTTCCCAGGCATTTGTATAACGTAACTACATTTACTTTTTCGCCTTGTTTGGCAAGAGAAAAACGGTTTGACGACACATTTCATGTAATACAAGTTGTAGGCAGTCAGCATGCGTGGATCATCCTTGTCAACAAAAGACCATCTGTTCGGTTAATGTTGAGGTTGATTGGTTGGTTGGTTGGTTTGTTGTTTAACGCCGCACTCAGCAATATTCCAGCTTTATGACGGCGGTCTGTAAATAATCGAGTCTGGACCAGACAATCCAGTGTTAATGTCATGAGCATCGATCCACTCAATTGGGATCGATGACATGCATCAACCAAGTCAGCGAGCCTGACCACCCGATCCCGTTAGTCGCCTTTTACGACAAGCATAGGTATTCTACCCGGAATCTTTACGGGTCGTTGAGGTTGACCAAAGACGTGTAGACAGTGATTAGCAAAGTAAAAACACTATCGTTGTTTTATTGAATGCGGAGAATTTGCAAGTTAAACTAATTGTTCATTTGATACCAAATAATAGGTTAATTTGTGCACCATGTTTTGAAACAGGGAATTATCTGTCTCCAGGCATATTCAAACGGTCGGTCTCCACGGTTTAGCTTATGGCCGGAGTATGAGTGGAAGTTCATATGCTGCGTTCGGTTCCTTGCGACTGAACACATTTACATTTATTCCAATCTATACCCACCTGTCGGCGGCAAAGGAATGGGCCGAGATTTTATTAGTCCCTCTGGAACTCCAACTGCAAGATGTAAGATGATTTGCATAAAGCAAATGTCATGAATTTACAAATGGTTATTTCGGTTTGTTGAATGAAATAAAAGCGATGAATTGAGCATTACAATATTGTCTTAGAAATCACATTTAGATACTGATCAAGAAGATAATTTATGGATGCCAACTTCTATATTATGAGGAACATAACGTTTCGGAGTATAGTTGTTCATTCATCTGATGGTTCCGAACATAACATAAATGCACTGGTCTTGCAGGTTCGCAAAAACCAATTCTATATTTTGACATGTACCATATGTTTCCGGTGTTTTTCAGTTGAGAAACTGACTAGCCTTTGCATGTGTTTGTGATGGATAACTCCGGTGATGCAGGATACGCACACCTGTTCGCAAACACCTAGTATTATCAATATTTGACAGTTATTCATAAATGCATGGTCATGATATAGTCGGAATCGTAAAATCGACTCTGCTTTTTGCAGAGATTTCTTATGAATATGAAATAATTATAAGGGGTTTATGTATTTGATGTATTGCATTCATGTCTGTTTGCTGTTTGGATCTTTATGATATAGCTAGAAACTGGACGCATGATCAGTCTTCTCGGAGATGCTGTTACCAAAGAGTTTAAACTGATACATACATTGTTTAGTTTTCACGTTGACTCGTCTTGGCTCTTGTTTACCGTGCCTTTCTTCCATAGCCCGTCCTTTTAAGCCCTGTTTATAGCACCTAGAACGAGAAATTACCTGCATACTAAGTAAGCTGGACATATGTTTATGCATATATGTATCGGAATGGCCGCTCGGATTTGTTTAGCAAAACAAGGGAATTTGGCCAGGACGTTTAACTGAAACTTGATCTAAAGATTTGACCTAAATATCCTCAAATGATTTATGTTTCAACATAATCCCCTTATACATTGAGATACTTTAGCCAAAGTTGTTGGTTATTGTTAAGAAATGCTTTCTTGGCTGTCAAACATATTTTCCACAGCTGCTCTGACGTAATCATTCGATTCGAAATGGGTTCCGACTTGAGTTTTTTTCATGTTTGAGAACAGGTGGAAGTCTGACGAAGCCACATCAGAATCTAGCTTTTTCAAATGATCTTAGCCATAAGTTATAAGTAAAGTTACTATAATCTAAGGAAACCTAGACTGCAGTAGAAGAATTTTGAAATTATTGTAGCCCTACGATTTTGTAGGTTATACCTAACGTAAGTGTATTTCATCTTCATCCAAGACGACGGCACGATTTTGACATATATATATATATATTAGGAATATGACGATAGACAGTGGCGAAGTTTCTCATTAGATTTTACATATGGAATCGTCTTAAGAAGGAAATATACATGTTAATGTATTTGAAATATGTCACGTTTAATTATTTCTTGTAAACGTAATGGCATTGTTTGGTTTATGAAAAATTGGATGACCTTAAATATTGAAAGATAAATCGGTAAAGGACAGATCCTATGCAGAAATGAAAATGAGTAGTATTTAATAGTTTATATTTGCAAATATCTTCGAGCATGGCTATTTTCAAAACTGAAATTTAAATAGTGCGATTTTATGCTCGTTGAGGATTGAATCGTCGTTTAAAAACATATTTTCAACATTCTATAATTGTTCTCAAATTCCCCGTTTTTCGCAGTAAAAAATAGAAAAGTTGCAATTTTTTTTTTTAAATGTACAATTACCCGTTTTATATCAACATTACAGATACTTGACACCTTCCAGACCATAAAACAAGTGTAAAGTACAAGCGTCACAAATCACAAATATTTATAAGATCTTCATTAGACCCCCTTTTGAATACGCATGTGAGCTTTGGGATGGGTGTACATAGACCAGAGTGATAGACTAAGGAGATTGCAGTTGGAAGCAGCCAGATTTATCAGAACAAGACAAGATGCAAAAAGTTCAATTATGTACGTAGTTATATAAGTAATGCAAATAGTTGTATGTAAATTATATTATTCTCACTGTTCACTAGTCTTTCCTAGTCTTTTCTTTACTTCTGTTCTGTTCATGTGTGGTACACGCTGTAAATGAATTGTATAAATATCTGCGAGAAGGTGTCTTAATTTGGAGAACTTGTATCCAATCTCATTCACCTTTTTGCAATGTTTTGCAAAGTCGAACGTCATTTAGGAGATAAACCTACTGTGTTTTGAAATTTGATGTAGTCCCACTGTAGAATAGAAACCTCTTTGTTATAATTTGGAACCGAGCGCGGTTGTGTCGACCCTCAGTTATATTTATGGACAAAACGGTGTAGAAGTTCCACATAGTTATTCACGATAGAAAAGGACATTGTGATTATGTATAAACTTTTCTAAATGCCCACAACTTGATATTATTTATGGGGGCACGGGTGGCCAAGTTGTCTATGGCGCCGCGATTAGCTGTGCAGAAACCTATGATTGTGTGTTCGAATCCCGGTTCGCCCCGATTATGTTTCTAGGTTTGTCAGCACCATACCCGTGCTCGTGGGTTTCACCGAAGTGGTAAACGTCTGAGACCTGCATCACTTCGGGCTTTCCTCCCACATTAAGCTGACACGCCGTGATATGACTGGACTAATGTTAAAAGCGGCGTTAAACCCAACTCAATCACTGATATTATTTGTATGTCCAGTGAAATGTATTGGACATTATCTGACATTCGTGGGGACGCCATTTCCTAACCAATTAGGGTTTTGGGTTTCCTGGTGTACTGTTAGTGATTTCACCAGTAACTTTACTTTTGACATAGACATAACAAATGAGCAGTCGTGTCAAACTGAGCCAGAATACATGTACATCAGACTGGAACCCTTATCTTGAATATCTGCTGTTCAATCAGAAGTAACATCGTTGTCATTTAAAATAACGTCCTTTTCTTCAGTCCTCTACATTTGTACTCGACGTGTTCATCTAACAGCGGGTTCGCAAGAGGACCGTTTGTAGACAGTCAGTATCTTTTCACATATTATTTCAATTTTAATACCTACAGTGTGGTACAAATACACTTTCTGATCATCACATTTCGTCCATTTGAACAATGTCGACACACGAATCATGTGAAATTAGTGTCGCCTGCAGTCGTGATACCTAGAAATGCCATATATGTCACATATGTGTCTAGTATTCTAGTAAAGGTTAAGATCCGAGGACGAGTTGATGATGCGTGTAGAAAGACCGCGGAATTGTAGGGTAGGGCGTACAGATAGACCTAGGGCGAAGCCGTGGGGGTGTAAGGTGGAACAGATAGAGTATCAGTGCCCCAACCCAAGCCCACCCCACCTCCCACGGGCACAGGGATAGTCCGGACAAACCAGGTAACATAACCGGGCCGAACCAGGATTCGAACCCACAACCATAGTAGGTTTCAAATGTGCTTAAGGTACACGCACACAGCGAATTGCAGCGCCTTAGGGACTGGACCAACCTTGCCCCCATTGAGAACAATAGAGACGTCATTATACGATTATTATTATTTTTATAGTGATTATGCACACGATTATAGCATTATTTCCCATATGTTATATCTGAAACGTTCGCAGTTGGGTGGGCAGGGGTGAATGAAGTACTGGAATAATATCTTCGAACATAATTATGTAATTACATTTACTATATCGACTTCACAATTTAGAAATACAGTTTGTCTAATTTGTGCAAAATAGAGACATTCAAAGGCCTCATACATTGCGCATTCCTTATCTCATACAAATTTATTTTCTGTTCATAACAGATTGCGCACACAGAGAAGAATGTTATCTTTACATGTCGAGCGCTATAAATAACCTAAATAATGCATGCTACGTCGGGCATAAATTTAAATAGGATGATGGCAAGAAGCCAAACTGTACATGTATCGTGTCATTTGTTGACAGTTTTAGCAAAGGTTTTTGGGGTTTAGAGTAGATACCGAGAATGTAACACTAAAGAGAGACAGGCGAAACAGCGTGTGGGTGACATCGGCTTGTTAACTGACGAGTCTTGACAAGCAAACCACTGACTAAAATATACCCAATGTCCCCTTGTGAGATAAGCCACAAAAAAACACACGTTTCATTGTAGAGGTACGTGTGTTCTGTTCACCACCCGACCCCATCCCACCCCCCTCCCCGGGATATTGTGTGGACGAATCTCCGTCTGAATCTATTGCAATCTGGTGGTATTGTTACTCACCTGTGTCGTAACCGAGTGCTCGGATCTTCCTATTGCAGTGTGACCTAATGGCTTAATCAGTCAGCTGCCGAGGCAACTTGACCTAAATTGAGGAGTGCGTGTTCTTGCAAGGTGATCACAATCGTCATAATCAATAGATTTGATGCTGGTGTTCCTGTGCTGTTATTCTGCCGTTGATTTTCTGAAGTTTAGATGTTATTTTATGACATTGTTCATAGGGGCGATCGGGAAGCCTAGTTAACGACTAGCGTTCGCTCGTCAAGCCGAAGACCCGGGTTCGACTCCCGACATGGGTACAAGGTGTAAAGCCCATTTCTGGTGTCCCCCGCCGTGATATTGCTGGATTTTTTTTAAAAGCGGCGTAAAACCATAATCACTCACTCACTCATGTTTCACACCAAACCCCATCTCAAACAGAGCCCCCACTTATGACTTCGTATTTCATACACTGGGGAACGTGGTTTGATTAACTTTGGGGCTCTTCATGATAGAATTGTTTTCTGCACTTTTGCACACATTTATTTGTCTGATGATCCTCTTGTGAAGCATGTCTAGACTCATGGTTGACATGGGGTCTGTTATTACGACTGCCGTATAATAACATTTGTATTACATACCATAACGTCAAATTTTAAAATGTATCCATTCATAAAACATCCATCGATGGATGCCACCTCTATCAATTCTCGGATCTCGCCAACTGCAATCCGCAAACCGACATTGTCACGGGAAAGCTAACCGATCAGACGAGCAGACGATACACTAAGGGACGTAACTCCAATTTCTTATCACCCAGACTGATCTCGATCGCCCGTTCAAAATGCATTGACATGCCATATCTGCCCGACAGGGGGTGTAATCCGGTTCTGGTTGTTACACCCCTGTGATATGACGGCCTCTATGTTGGCTCTATCGCAAATGAATAACACCTCATATCATTGATAGGTAAATTATAACTTATTTCATTGAGCCTCGTACAGACATTCCAGTCCAGGTCAAGACGACCCAGGCAGGATTTTGAGAGTGCGGGATCGGATTTCCGAAAACTCTGTGGAAGATGGGTTTGATTAACAAAACGAGTCCAGACATACGAAATGTGTTGCCCTGTTTGTTCTGTGCAAGATTGGGTGTGCTTGAAGTTGAAACCTCAAGATGTTTGTCCGCTTATAACAGATTCGTCAGATATCTCGGGAAGAACCATTAGCCACCTTGTAGACGTCATGCAACACATACTGTCTTACATATGCCAAAATATGTACAAATACTTTGAAAACAAATGAACATCTGCTCTTGAACGTGAAGTGACAATGTACTGTTACTTGACAGACGAAACAACGAAAACCCTGATTCTTGTTAATACACTAACTGCGCTACGAGATTAGGTAAACATAACAAACATAGATTTGGAAGTTATTTCCGTTTTCCGCAATTGATGCAATTTTCTCGGCTTAAGAACACCAGGCGGTTTGCCTATCACGCAAATACATGGCAGAAGGAGCCTCTTCGAAAAACAAACAAAATTCTGAGTGGGAAATAAACTGAAAACAATAAGTTTGCTCCCCAGGGATGAACATTGAACGGAAATGGTAGATATTGAATAAATATTTAGACAAACATAATTATGTTTTTTATATTAATATAATAGATGCAAAAAAATTCTTAATTTTCATGACCGTAAATCCACGGTACCACGGGAGACAAAGATGGACAGCCTGGTGGACAGACTAAGTCATCCTATCCCGCTGGTATTGGTTTATTCCTTTTGTTCAGCACTTTGTATTAGTTGTAGCATTCGTAGCAGCAAATGGCTGCAGAACTGCTGATATATGTTGGGGTAATGCAGGTCTTCAGTAAACACATGCTTGTCGTAAAAGGCGACTATGCTTGTCGTAAGAGGCGATTAACGGGATCGGGTGGTCAGGCTCGCTGCCTTGGTCGATACATCGTATCCCAATTGCGTGGTTCGATGCTCATGGTATCAATCACTGGACTGTCTGGTCCAGACACGATTATTTACAATCCGACGTCATATAGCTGGAATATTGCTGAGTACGGCGTTTCACAACAAACAAACAAACAAAACATTCACTACCAAGAAGAACCGATGGGCCGTGTTATACGAACCTTGCCAGGTATATGTGACACCTTACCCTCCCTGTAAACATGAATGGCCGCCCACATATTGACAATAACTACTTGTGGGTAGTACAAAATAATTGGTACAAATTACATGTAAAATTAATGGTAAGAAATTGTATGCGTGAAGGGAAAATAAAGTTAAAATAAATATTGCGAGTTTGTTGCGAATATCAATTTTCCCAGATACATGTAGTCAATTTCCGAGAGAGAAATACATACTAGTCGAAGAAAATAATTAAATATCGAAGTGAAAATGCTGACACCACATGCTCCGTTATCGGTCTATTTTGGGGCGTGGCCTAAAGCTACTTGCGCAGCGGTGACAACTGTTTTCAGTGGCTGATATGTTTATCGCGTGTATCTATCTCATGATTCTAAGCCGTTATACATATACTGTTTTTGCTATTTCTTTTAATCCAAAAAATAACAACATTGCATACATTGTTGAATGTGTGACACGACCGTGATACTGACACTGTGAGTAAATAAAATAACAATAAACAATCGGTAACTAGCGTTTTATTACTAACAGCAAATGCCTGTCAGGGATTAATCCCCTGAACAAACATCTAAAGGCATCTTCACGTTTGTTACCATGGATGAGAAGACAGAAAAAAGACGTAATGTAAAAGTAAATCCGAGTCGGAAGCAGACAGACTGGGTTTTGGCCCGATCGTAATGATCGTTGAAACTGCGCATGCGTCAAACATCGTTTTAACCTCAGTAAGGGTAATCCCCTCAATGGCGGATTTCGTTTCCGGAAGGATTTCGCCTATCGTTTTTATCGTCTGTTTTACGCTATTTCCGTTTAAAAAAATAATTTTGGTGAAGCATTTGTGAATAAGTATGCCCTAAAGTATTAAAATCTGCAAAGTTGCTGTGTTGACTTAACTTGCCGTTAACAAGTGTGTAATTTGAACATTTTGTGATGGTGATGCCACTTTGCCGTATGTTTGTGATTAGCAGTTAGCTTGATGTCATTTACTGGACGACTTTTCAATACTACAGTCTTCACTTCATCGCCCGTGGGTAATCATAATATTTGACTTTCTGAGAATAAAAGCAACCTTTTGGAGTGAGTTCCACGAGAAACCTTATCAAACTTATTCCTTAACATTTGTGCGCTTCTGTCATGCTGGCTACTGTTAACAACAATTATCTTATGTTACGTGGCCCTGCATCGCTGCCACGATCATGCCTGCATACCGTCTGCATGTATCTTCCGCAAATCCTTGAAATTATGCCAGCGAATATTCCGGGTCAGAATATAGGTCGCCAGCAACCTGCTTGTCGTAAAACGAGACCAAATGGATCGGGAGGGCAGGCTCCGTTGTTTGGATGTCATTGTATCCCAATTGCGTGTGGAGATGCTTAGGGTGTCAATCACTTGATTGTCAGGTTTCGTTTATTAATATATCGTCATTCTATAGCTGGAATATTGCTGCGGCGTTAGACAACGAAGACACTCTTCCTATCTACTAATTATTCTATGCCTTGGTTACTGTTACAGTCAGCGACACGTATGTCTGGTGCGTTAGGCATCTAGTCTCTCTGAACTGAAAGGTATTTGACTTAATGGCCAATATGCCCAGACATGTTCACGAACTGACCGGTGAAGTAGAGTAGGTCTTCAGCAACCCATGCTTGCCGTGAAAGGTGACTATACTTGTCGTAAGAGGCGACTAACGGGATCGGGTGGTCAGGCTCGCTTGTCTTGGTTGATGATGCAGGTCATCGTATCCCAATTGCTTGGATCGATGCTCATGATGTCAATCACTGGATTGTCTGGTCTAGACTCGATTACTTACAGACTGCTGTATAGCTGGAATATTGCTGAGTGCGACGTTAAACAACAAACAAATCATGATGTCAATCACTGGACTTTCTGGTCCAAACTCGATTATTTACAGACCGCCGTCATATTACTGGAATATTGCGGCGCTAAGCAACAAACAAACCAAATCTTCACGAACTAGTATTCACAGACGAAGGAATGACTGATGTGTGATGTTGCTATGAACTGGACAACGTGTTTGCATCAGAGATCCGGAGATATGGGGACCTGCCCGACTGGCTACGGCACTGGATCGTATACACACGTGTGTCACGTAAGTAATCAGAAACATTCTGACAATCTGTGTACTGTTATTTGTTTACCATTTTTTCCAATGTAACAAAGAGAATTTGTCAGAAATGCAGATAACTACCGTCGTCGTGCGTGATTTAGCGACAGTCATGGCGTCACACTTGTACGGTTTCTATTGATGAGGTGAAATGTATGTTTAACGTCGCGTCCAAGATTGTTGCACTGATATAGCGACGTGCATGTACGTGTGTGTGTTTGTGTGGCTGCTTGTACTTGTCCGGATCGATGCCGATTTATAGTGCTAGCTCACTGAGATACCATGCTGCAGTTTAACAATTCCATTATTAGTGCAACGATACTCTTCCCATGAATATTCTCAAACGCGTGATCGATCCAATGCATGCAACAATTAGACGAAAGTACGTACCTCTAAACATGCAACACAGTGTAAAATCTGAATATTTTGCTTTGTTTACATTTCAGCAAGTACAGTTTTCCGAGCACAGTGTTCGTTTCCACACCTAATTTGTTCCGCATGATTTCATCTAGATAATTTGCACTGGTGACAAATTTGTCATTTGTTTCTAAAATATATGAGGAATTCAGGGATGCATGTATAGCATCTGAGTGTGCGTCTCATAACCGGCATTTTGTAAACACAATCCAATTCAATATGGCGGAACGTACACTTCGGCGTTCGTGTATGCGTATTTTCCAAAACATTCTAAACGATTCTAGGCTTATCAGCGACGTTTCAGAATTATCATTAGTGATTTGATACCCGTGATCGCTAATATGCACTTTTTCTACTTTAAATATTCGAGTAAATATCCGATATTTAGATTTCTAAGCACACAGAAAATAACGCCGTGAATTGTGATTTGGCGAGATTTACGATGTACCTAATTTTCAGAAGTCACTTTCAGTAATTTTGCTCTGCCTAAAATGACAGTGAATGATAAACAGAAGAGGGAATTCAAAACTGTGAAGTGTATTAGTTTGCGTGATGTATTTTGAATTTTATTCGACTTCGAAGTGAGGGTTGAAGAGGAGGGACATATGTGTCGCTGTGGCATCGGGGTTTACACTCTAAAAACCGATAACGTTGACATAACAACAGATATTGTAACTGATAATAATAACAAACAAACTCGCAGAAGAGGCAAGCTTGTTTATTATCATTATTAATTACGCGGTCCTGTGGTTCAATACAGACGTAGGTGAACATTCGACTGAAGCACGAGCAACTTATGAATGACACTCAGGAAAGTAGTCCGTCATCTTCTGACCTTAGGTCATCACCATGGAGTAGCCAATCACGGGACTGGAATTCGATCTCGCACATATGTTTGATATCAGTTATCTCAAATGGGTTTCTCATCCACAGGTGTGTAAGAAATATTTGTACAAACCTGCATGTTTACGAACAGCCATTCAGACACTGGGTCTTTAACATCGTTAGTTGAACTAAAACACTTGTATCATGTATTAGCGACATGTAGCTCACACTCCCTGCCTGGGCTGTTCATGTTATTAGCTAATCCCCAGGGGTTTAGTTACCCGACACCTCAATAACACATACCAGCCATCAGGTCATTTCGACACGTGGGGTTCATTTAAGTTCCCTATGTATTGACATAGCTCTACTCCCAGCTTCTGTTAGACTAACATCTAGTCTCTGAAATGAACTTATCTTACAGAAATAAGTTGTTATATTATCTTAATAAAAATATAACAAAATATTTACAGAAATAAGTTGTTAAATTATCTTAATCAAAATATAACAAAATATTTACAGAAATAAGTTGTTAAATTATCGATATAAAAATATAACAAAATATTTACAGAAATAAGTTGTTAAATTATCGATATAAAAATATGACAAAATATTTATAGAAATAAGCTGTTAAATTATCTTAATAAAATATAACAAAAGGAGACCAAAGCCTCTCTTCGTCCTAATACTGCAGTAATCTAGACTTGCCAAACATTATAGACTTGCATGGCTGTTTTGGATATATTTGTATCAGGGTCTGTATGGCAGATTAAGCCCCCGTCACATACGTGAACACACCTAGAACACAAGAGAAGGGTCTCACACATGATCATATGGCATCCTTGATCGTTGTATATGGCAACATGTTGACATCTCGTTGTGTTCATGAAATATCACGATATGAGAAACAGTTTGATGCGTGAATGGTGAACGAAGTCTCGAGACGATAGATTCCTATTTGTACATATATTGCTCCATTTTCTCTACCTTGTCATGATATAAAAATGATTATCGCAAGGGTGAGATCAAGTGATATCTACAGTGTAGACCATTGTGACGTCATTGGTTACCATGACATCTAGATCAAATGACATCCCTAATGGCTCTGTAACTGAAGCTGTTATCAGTACTTTTTATACACTGTTTTTCACTGTCTACAAACTGAAAAAAGTGGAAGAATAATGTTGGATGATAAATATATATATTTTGATATCGGCAAGCCTCGGAGATTTTTCCATTTTTATCAACTTGTGTTGATATATTTGATATTAAAAGACACTCGGTTGAGATTCTCTATTTATCGCAATGTCACGTGTTTGGACGCATGTGATTATCCCAATAAAAAGTTGAGTAGTGTAGTTCCCGAATTGTATCATACGTAATAAACGATAAATTGAATCTGACAAGAATTTCAGAATGATATTTATTGAAACATTCAGAACTTCTGCTAAAATTATATATGATACTCGTGAACAGTTTGTTTTACGAAAGGTTTGATGCTGTCAACGCAATGACGTTGTTTTTTACCATGGACAGCGTCTCACATCAGCATCGTGGAGGCATCTCAAAGAGGTTCAGTTCGGGGTGTTTGACCTCGCGCCTCGGATTGGCTGTCTGTGACTGTAAATATAGGAAACACATTAGGGAACCGTGATGCATGTGAAGCATCGAACATGTTCATATGACTAAACTGTTGAACTGTTGGTCATATATTTCAGAAATGCTGTTATGAGGAATCCCATATCCATTTTTTATTCATATCCTTTTTCCACTAGATTTCTCAATGAAATGTGAGTGAGTGAGTGAGTGAGTGAGTATGGTTTTACGGCGCTTTTAGCAACATTCCAGCAATATCACGGCGGGGGACACCACAAATTGGCTTCACACATTGTACCCATGTCGGGAATCGAACCCGGGTCTTCGGCGTGACGAGCGAACGCTTTAACCACTAGGCTACCCGACCGCCCCCCATGAAATGTGTACTGTGCTTTACGTTTTCGAACCTTGCTATGCCCTCGAGTAACTGTAATAAGGTTACTGGTGAGTGAGTGAGTGCGTTGTATTTAACGTAGCGTGCCCAAGGGACGCAACTCCGTACAACGATAGGGTTATCAAAGTGGGTCGAATCTGAAACACTGATGTGATGTTAAGCAATATGCTGGAATTCAGATTTAGTTCTTCCTTTTAAAACAAATGGGGTAAAATCAAACTGAAAATATATCAGACTCTTCTTCTAAGAACCCTAGGGGCGGTCGAGGAGCCTAGTGGTTAAAGCGTTCGCTCGTCACGCCGAAGACCCGGGTTCGATTCCCGACATGGGTACAATATGTGAAGCCCATTTCTTGTGTCCCCTGCCGTGATATTGCTGGAATATTGCTAAAAGCGGCGTAAAATCAAACTCACTCACTCACTCTAAGAACCTTCAAGGCATAGAGCTGAAACAACAAGGAAATTAACAGGGCCAAACGGAATTAGCAAATATTTCCTTGAAACTGAAAACATATGTAGAAAGCATCATCGTACATTTGAAACATTTAACAGTTATCGTTCTGAGATGTGGAAGTTAGGCACCATCACCATTCACACTGCTGCCTGTGCACAGGGAATGCCCTGCAATATGGTTCCTATGATCATTCAGAGTTGGATGGGCTTGGATGTGTGGCAATTACTACGCACTGCTTAGCATAGATGTATCTGCAGACGTATGTCGTAAGTACATTTCATGCGTGTCAACAATACACTTACCTCCCTTTGGTGGAGCTCTGTCATCTCCAGCACGACCTGAAATAGAGACGAGTAGAGTTTCTACTATTCAATAGGGTGAGGTTAAGTGAAAGTGAAGTTAAGGGGCTTTAAGGTGCACTTATATGTCGACATGCATGCGTGTGTGTGTGGCTGTTTGTACTAGTCCGGACTGATGCCGATTTATAGTGCTTGCCCACTGTGATACCATGCATGTTTAACATGTATACCCCACTCAGACACAGTATACTGACTCCGAGCCGACCAGTCCTTGTTTTAGCTCATTATTGCCGAGCGCCATACAGGGTAACAACAAGTACCATCTTTTAACGTCTTTTGGTATGACGCGGCCGGGGATCGAACCCCGGACCTTCTGCTCTCCGAGCGAACGCTCTACCACTTGACCACGGTGGCGGTCTCTATTCAATAGGGACAATGCGTTGTACATGTATCCTTAATCTTTGAATACATAACCAAAGACTGTTTACAAATGGTCATACACCGCTGTACCACCCGTCAGTGCTTGTCAAGTGACTGTTGTAGTATAAAACAAATCAAAGATAAAAAAGTCCATAATCGAGTACAAAACACATGGAAGCCAGCTTCATGAAACATGATTGTGTCGAGGTGAGGTGAGGTGAGGTGAGGTGAAATGGGGTTTAACGTCGCGTCCAAGATTATTGCACTTATATAGCGACGTGCATGTACGTGTGTGTGTTTGTGTGGCTGCTTGTACTAGTCCGGACTGATGCCGATTTATAGTGCTAGCTCACTGAGATACCATGCCGCAGTTTAACATGAATACCCCACTCAGACACAGTATACTGACTCCGAGCCGACCAGTCCTTGTTTTATCCCCTTAATGCCGAGCGCCAGGCAGGATAACAACAAGTACCATCTTTTAACGTCTTTTGGTATGACGCGGCCGGGGATCGAACCCCGGACCTTCCGCTCTCCGGGCGGACGCTCTACTACTAGACCACGGAGGCGGTCTGATTGTGTCGAAAACGCAATGCTGGATTATGATATTGCCTCTAGGTTACACTTGACCTTTTAAATAAAAAAAATCGATAAAATGAATCAAAGTACTCAAAACAGTTTAGAAACAGTCGAGGTACTGTGTCCGTCATGAACTGAGCTTACCTCCGTACATACCACCTGTATGGCGTGATATACATATAATACAACAACTTCTGAATAAGTTTGTAAAAGTATATGATTTACAGAAACATGCCAGAGAGATACAACAAATACACATACACTGATACAGTAAGCCGAGGTGATACTGATTCAAGCCACAATCGCATGCCATCGCTTCAAACAACTGATATGATACCCGGTCCGTATTACCGCGTATGCTGTCCTCCCAGATATAGGAGAACCGGCATATTCATGCCGACAGATTGTAACGGCTTATCCACGCATACCGCATATTGTAACGGCATATCCACGCATCCGATTGATGGTAACGGCATGTCCACCCATATGAAAGACTGTAACGGCATATCCACGCATATGACAGACTGTAACGGCATATCCACGCATATGACAGATTGTAACGGCATATCCACGCATATGACAGATTGTAACGGCATGTTCACGCATATGACAGACTGTAACGGCATATCCACGCATATGACAGATTGTAACGGCATATCCACGCATCCGACAGACTGTAACGGCATATCCACGCATATGACAGACTGTAACGGCATATCAACGCATATGACAGATGGTAACGGCATATCCACGCATCCGACAGATGATAACTTATTCCGCGAAGAACTGCCAACAACTGGACATCCCCACGGTTTTACATTCATTCAACCGCGTCAAGGTAGTACACACTGGCCAGTACCTTCAGTATTTCAGATTCAAATAGATACACGTATATCTACATCAGTGCCATTCCGGCAGTGTGAACAAAGTGATGCATTTCGCCGGTTTAGGCGTGCACATGACAAAAACCTTCCAATGGTCAACTTTCCCTTTTCAAACAATATTCCTGCAGCTCCAGCCCTTGGTGTCTATATTTCACAACTTTTGAGGTACAATAGGACATGCCCTTTCTACCAAGATTTCAAAGAGCATCATACAATTCTTGCTCAGAAGATGTTTGATCAGGATTACAACATCCATGGCCTCAGTAAGTTTTATGGAAGACATGTGGAGGACATGTCCAAATGACGCCCGATGGAATTCACTATTTTGACTTGTACCATATGTTCCCGTGTTTTTGCAGGTGAACAATTGACTTGCCTTTTCGTGTGTTTGTGACGGTGCCACCGGTGGGCAGGATACGCTCATCTTTTCGCGAGCACCTGGAATCACTACTAGTTGATAGTGATTAACTTAACACATGCTCATGATAAAGTCAGAATTGTACAATGGCCTCTGCTTTTAGCAGATATTTCTTATGATTATGGAATGAATATTGTTGCTTTAATTGTACGTGTTTTCTAGTCATACACACACTTCATTTTTCTGAATGTCTCAATATTTCGAAGTGACAGTTAACAATCTAGACACAGAAAAACTATGAACGTGCGTGCCCTTTATAAATGGATATATCGGCGGTTCTACGCAGTACACCTTCATGATGCAATGATACTGATATTGTCATGCGCTGAAAGAAGACAAAGCAATAGAAGCAGTGATACTATGTCTATGAGGTATACGTAGATGTAGTGGTAGTTAAATATTGCCTAGAAACGATAGAAGAACCAGTAGCAATTTCAGGTCGAGGTTGCAGAACCGCTGGTAGTACGTTTCTTTGTTTATTATTTAACTCCACACTCAAAACTATTCCAGATATATTTTGGCGGGCAGTAGATAATCCAGTCTTAACCAGTGATTAACATAACGAGCCTGATCAGCCGTTTAGTCGCGTGTTGAGGCCAATATATGTAACTGGGGTCGAACGCCCTAGTAGACGAGGTCGTCGGAATGATTGTTTCCTGGCCGCCATTGGAGGAGGTGCTATGTAGGTATAAAGCGTCAACGCCGGAAAATAATCAGTCTCGATTTTCTGCCGAAACAGATTCCATTGAACTTAAAAGGAAAAGTAGTGATGAAAAAATGAAATGGAATAAACATTTAAATAAAAAACGTCAACACCAGAGAACAACCATCTGGATTATCCGAGGAAACAGCTTCTGTTGGACGTAAAAGACAAAATAGCGGTGAAACAAATTGAATGATCACTGAAAATCCCTGATAACACAAGGTGTTCGCGAAAAGGGTAAGCCTGTCTTTTGTTGCCTGACAGCGTGCAGTAGTACTCCTGTCACGTGACCACGAATGGAAAGAACAGGGCTAGCGCCAGCCTGATTCTGCTTGATTCCGAGACAAATAGGTTGTTGGTTGGTTGGTTGGTTGGTTGGTTGGTTTGTTGTTTAACGCCGCACTCAGCAATATTCCAGCTATATGACGACGGTCTGTAAAATGGACCAGACAATCCAGTGATTAATGTCATGAGCATCGATCCACGCAATTGGGATCGATGACATGCATCAACCAAGTCAGCGAGCCGGACCACCCGATCCCGTTAGTCGCCTTTTACGACAAGTATGGGTTGCTGAAGACCCATTCTACCCCGGAACCTTCACGGGTCGGTTGTAGTGGGATGGGAGTATAGCTGGGGGTCTGCTACTGATGGAATATTCGTTGAAGGGACATTATGTCGTCAATATACTGATGCGTAGGACTGTAGAGGTAGTCGCTGTAGTATTTGAGTGAGTGTGTTTGGTTTAACGCCGCTTTTAACAGTATAATAGTGATATCGGGGCGTGTCAGCCTAATGTGGGAGGAAAGCCCGAAGTGATGCAGGTTTTACCACTTCGGTGAAACCCACGAGCAGGGGAATGGTGGTGACAAACCTAGAAACATAATCGGAGCGAACCGGGATTCGAACCCACAATCATAGGTTTCTGGCGTGCCCAAGGGACGCAACTCTCCGCAGAGAATCGTGGCGCCTTAGACGACTGGGTCAATCGTGCCCCCTGTGAAATTTTGAAGAGATCGTAGTTGAAGAGGCGGCAGTAGTAGATGTAGATATTGTATTGTTATTATGATTAGTAGTAGCTGTGGTAGTGGTGGTGGTGGTAGTAGTAGCAGTAGTAGTAGTAGTAGTAGTAGCAGTAGTAGTAGTAGCAGTAGCGATCAATTTGGAATGTACCTACATGGTGGCCCCGAGTCCATCGCCTGTACTTCACTTGACCAGTCAGCCATCTTACTTTCACTCAATCCCATGGTTCTCCTATTCTCAAGTTTTCTCGTGGAGAGAATACAGTCTATAATATATCATATATAAGTATATACAATATGAACTATAAAAAGTAACTTGAAACTTATTTCGTGGCATTTTATTGGTTAGCCAAGCAATTTGATTTGACAGAATTGTTTAGGCCACGCCCACGAACGCACTACTGTTTACTGATTGGCTGATACTAGAAAGGGCGGGACTTGAGTTGCATTATAACTGATACAGTTTTCTGGTTCAATGATTAATTTGCAGTCTGTGAAGTTATTAATGCCTCCACAAACGCAAAACTTATTGAAGCCAATTCTCAAATATCAAACCGAAGACATATTAAACGTCTAAAATAACAATATAATAACTCGTTTCCATTTGAAAGTTAACCTTATTTACTCGATAGTATTACTAACATTTACACTAAAATCGGTCACCAACTTATGGCAACAGTTTTGTAGAGTTTCGTTACAGTCAGTATGATCGCCACCTGTTTCATGCTGAAGGAACATGTCAATATGATTGTACGGAAATGTCTAGGGTGATATCATTGGAACCTGTGGTGGCGAACTGTACCAGGTATTTTTATGACAGAAAGGAAATATATTTCACTGGAACATCCAGTAGAAAACCGGGCGGTCGAGTAGCCAAGTGGTCGAAGCGTTCGCTCGTCACGCCGAACACTCGGGTTTGATTCCCGACATGGGTACAATGTGTGAAGCCCATTTCTGGTGATATTGCTGGAATATTGCTTAAAGGGGCGTAAAACCATACTCACTCACTCACTCACCCCAGTTGAAAAGCACCTACATTGGCAGGGTCTTGTATAAGTACATGAAGGCATGAATGAGTGAAAAGTAATAACCACATTGGCAGTATTTCAGCTATATTGTGACTTGAACATGTGATATAATTTATAGTCAGGGTGGTAACTTTCAACATCATTAGTAATACTATTTGTTTGTTTGTAGTTTCACGCTACACTCAGCAATATTCCAGCTATATGACGGCGGTATGTAAATCATCGAGTCTGGGCCAGACAATCCAGTGATTGACATCATGAGCATCGATCCACTCAATTGGGATCGATGACATGCATCAACCAAGTCAGCGAGCCTGACCACCCGATCCCGTTAGTCGCCTCTTACGACAAGCATAGTCGCCTTTTGGGGCAAGCATGGGTTGCTGAAGACCTCTTCTACCCCGGACCTTCACTGGTCAACAACGGATAGTAATAAGGCCACTCACCCACCGAGGCTTCCGCGAAAATGAATGTCCGACAACTGGTAGTCTAGATCACGTACTTTGAGTACGAGAATCTGTACTTTACTAAGAAAGTGTTATCCCAAATATAGCATCTGCTACATTTGACCACTTTCTTAATGGCATTGTGTTTCGGAAGCCTCGGTGGGTGAGTGGGTTAGATCGCTGACTTTGTGTGCTGGCGATTAGGTGCCTCACTCTGGCAAGTGTGGGTTCGAATCCCGGACGGGACTCAACCCCCCAAAAAGACGAGAATCTGTACTTTACTAAGAAAGTGTTATCCCAAATATAGCATCTGTTACGACAGATAAAGAGATGAAGAGATGAAGGGAGAAAGAGAATGCCACTAATGAAACTGCTTGGCACTACTCCAAAACCTAGTTTCAACCAACTGTTCCCAGAGAAATTCTGAAAAAAATTATTGACGGGTCCGTTCGTATTCTTAAATCCAACATGCAGCTCGTGTACGTCGATCAATGAGCAATGAAAGTTCATAATCTTATGTTGTAAGACTAGCCTTCAAGGGAATGAAATCAAAACCATCCAGCGAATTAATTTGTTTGTTTGTTGTTTAACGCCACACTGATCAATATTCCAACTGTATGACATCGTATGAAAATAATCGAGTCTGTAAATCCAATAAGCATCGATCTAAGCAGCTTGGGATCGATGACATGCGTTAAGAAAGACCAGCGAGCGTAATGATAAACACACGATGCCGTTAGAGGCATGGGTTGCAGGAGACCAATTCCATCTCTCATCTTGTCGGGCGCCCGAGTGAATGAAATCAGAGAATATTGTCATCGTACATTATATACGAAATCTACGGCTCCTATGATATAACCAATGTCTCCCTCAGTGTTAAGCAGTTGTAACACTTCCTACAGATAGTGATGTGGTACTTACGTTTGTAGAGACTGATTGCTGTTCTTCCCCGTGTGTTAGGCAACTGCGTAGTTTCCGAGCCTTGCAGCACTCTCGCGTTTCAAGTTGTCTAACCGAGATTTCAGACGATTTCAACCAAGGATAACGAAGACTGGGGAATCCTCAAGCGGAATGGGAACGCAAGCAGGTCTAATGCACAAGCCTGAAACGCACTAACGGTGTTGAGGGATAAATGTTCTTCTCTGCACAGCAACCAACCTGTAAAACTCAAAGGTTAGGTCGCCATGACACGTTGTCTTTGGGCGGCGCAACTGAAAGTTGGTACTTATGTCGTTTTTGCACCTTATTCTTCATTTGTAACAACGTATTAAATATTGACAGACCTTCGGTTGCAGTTATATTAGAAATCACTGAAGAGTGGACATTTACAGATATCACTGTGCTGAATCTGGCATCAGTGGTTAACCCCTACATATACAGGTCTATATCATAAATGAAAATGTCTGACATAACGTTGATTAAAGTTGATGTGAATAAAATGAATTATTAATTATTACAGTTTGCGGTATTGTACACCAAGTGCACTCAAAAGAACACACTGGGTGGAAACACGAATACGTACATACACCCGAAACACAAGTCAAAACTTGTGGTGTCACCCTGGGCACGAGACATAGTTCAAATGTGCCTCCACATCCAGCAGGGAAAGGGTACCCGATATGTCAGGCAGCTTGGGTTGTATACTCCCAAGGGAGGTAAGAATGACAACATGAATGCAAACGGGTCCACTGATCGGGGAACAAATAAACCGCATTCCACAATTTTCGTAAAGCGCCAAGTATTTGGGACATAATCCCAATGTAGTGTTGATTTTGTAGATGGTTCTGTACTGCTGGACGGTACAGCAATGAGTGTCAACCAAGTGAAGTGCCATGTAAAATCGGCCCAGACTCAGTTTTTAAAGGAGAGGCTACCTGAACGACCACTGCATCGAGTTTATGTGCAGTGTGTTGAGAAGTTCAGCAACCCTACAGAGTTCTTCGCTTGTATGAGATCAGCTGGGCTGAAAAGTGAAACAGAAGGCTTTCTGTTTGCTGCTCAGGACCAGTCACTTCCCACTCGAAACCGTCAATGTGTGATTTTGCATCAAAATGTTGATATGAAATGTAGATTATGGAGTGAATTTAATGAGACTGTCCAACACATTGTCAGTAGATGCCCAGCTATGACACAAACACAGTATCTTAAGCGACATGATGGTGTAGCTCGACCCTTTTATTACCGTCTTCGCCATGCTTGTGGTTTTGACACAGAGGTCCACCCATGGTACGATTCAGTATATGTAGACGGCGTCATGGAAAATGATAAAAACAACATTCTTTGGAATAGGCCCGTTTACCGCCTCAGGCAACAAACCTGATCTTGTCCTTTTTGATAAATCCAATGAAATCATTTATATCATTGACATTTCTGTCCCTTTTGACACTAATGTGATTGACAAGAATATGCGGACCTCGCTTTCGAAATGTCACGCTTGCATCCCAAGTACCAAGTGTCCGACTCCCCATTGTTCTCGGTGTCTTAGGTTTGGTATCTCCCAATCTGTTGACTGACATTGGGAGAGTACCCGGGTTTGCTACCAGGAATACAGCCCTTCTGACAATCTGGGTAATGTAGAAGGCTGCAGTGTTGGGGAGTCTTTACATTCTCCGAAAGGTTCTGGATGGGTTTGACAAGCTAGACAGCGCATCCAGAGAGTCCCATTCGCTGTCTGGACTGCGCGTAGAGGGGACAAGGGCCCCGAGATGAGCCTAACCAGCCTGACTGTGCCAGGATCACCCAAACCCTTTTGGCTGCATTTTTTTATTTTAATCTGAATAATAATAATAATAATAATAATAATAATAATAATATGGGGAGTCGAGTGCATTAATGGAGGTCGTAGCGTGGAATATATGCGAATACAGTGTTTGCACGATTTAAATGCTTTGTCGACTTACAGCTGGAGTGACTGAGGTTTGGTTAGGTGATTCGAACCCACGACATCAACTCTGGCACGTGCAAGGGACACAACTCAATCTGCTTAGCATATTGCTGTCGCCTCAGACAACTCGGTAGAAGTCAGCTCAGCGATTGAGAATTGTATTTGTGTTTCTGTCGTTGGCTTTCCCTGCTTTGTGGGAGGTAGGCAAAAGTTTCTTTGGGAGTCCTATAAATAATAGAGTTACTGAACCTTTGTCCTTGAGCAAGTGCATCTAGAACGCGATGTGGTAGGTGAGGTGAATCGAGGTGAAATGGGGTTTGACGTCGTACTTACATATAATGCACTTATATATAATGATGTGCATGCACGTGTGTGTGTGTATGTGTGTGTGTGTGTGTGTGTGTGGCTGCTTGTACTAGTCCGTACTGATGCCGATTTATAGTGCGAGACCACTGAGATACCATGCCGCAGTTTAACATGAATACCCCACTCAGACACAGTATTCCGACTCCGATCTGTGTCCTTGTTTTAGCCCTTAATGCCGAGCGCCAGACAGGGTAACAACAAGTACCATCGTTTAACGTCTTTTGGTATGACCTGACCGGGCATCGAACCCCCGACTATCGATCCGCTCTCGGGGCGGACTCCCCTCACGGAGGTGGTTGACACAGTTACTAGGGCTATGTGCCAAGTAGGAATATCAGTTCCACAGACTTGTGGCTGGTGTATGTAAGTCTGAAAACTCACATCTCTGGCAAGGTGAGGTGAGGTGAAATGGGGTTTAACGTCGCGTCCAAGATTATTGCACTTATATAGCGACGTGCATGCACGTGTATGTATGTGTGTGGCTGCTTGTACTAGTCCGGACTGATGCCAATTTATAGTGCTCGCCCACTGAGATACCATGCCGCAGTTAAACATGAATACCACACTCAGACAGAGTATACTGACTCCGAACTTTGTCCTTGTTTTAGCCCTAAATCCCGAGCGCCAGACAGGGTAACGCGACCGGGCATCGAACCCCCGACTATCTATCCGCTCTCGGGGCGGACGCTCTACCATTAGGCGGTAAGACATAGTTACTAGGGTTATGTGACAAGTAGGAATATCAGTTTCGCAGACTGGTGGCTGGTGTATGTAAAACTGCAAACTCACATCTCTAGCAAGGCACGACGCTGGTACACACATGTTCAGGAAACGAACAAAGAGCAATTAAACTATCTGAAAGCCCACTTCCCTTCTTATCTCTTTGTGCAAATATAAGATATCATAAACCAGTCAGACAAAGACACTTTGTAATCAAGGGACGGCTTCTTCCGCCAAGGGAGCAGCGAACGTCATTTTAGTAAAACTTTAGAAACAAAACAATTGGGAATTTTACATAAAGTTGTTGTCCATTATATTAAACATGCGCTTTCAATCACCGTTTCTAAAAGAAATCTTGTAATAACTCATGAAGCAACAGATTATGATCACGAAATATATATATTAATGTTTTCATTAAAAACGTTCTATTTGTGCACAAAGCTGTCTGTCTTAAAGTTCTTATCCCCCACAGTGATGTTATACTGTTAGAAAGTTACGCCCAATGAAAACACAAAATAAAGGCACACTGAAGTACTCATCATAGAGTATGTCATACCGAATTGGACTGCGACACGATATGGTGACTTTTTGATGACGCTGTCGTATTCGATACCTGAAAGATATCCATCTGTATCGTTTCGAGGTTATGGAAACCAAAGGTGCTCTCAGAAATCGGTATCTTCAGTAAATTGTGAAATCAGTAAATGTCCGCACAAGATCAATGCATAATCAATATACCATATTGAAACAGTTGTAGCTTCATAACTAAAAAAATACCATGAGTAAATTAAGTGGCAGTAGCAAAACGTCACCTGCCCTAGTATCACCGAAAGCGCATTCACGTCGGTCTCAGTGCTCGACACCAGAATAGTGTTTATAACTGGTTGGAATTCCTTAACACAAATAGGTATCCAATCCGCAATTGGCAAGTACATTAGCAACAAGTCAGATGACGTCGAAAAAGGCCTCGAATCTTCCGCTCGTCGTTCTTACATAGAAACCATCCTTCTAGACACTGTTCCATTTAGAAACTTCTTCTCGAAGTCTGGCCACAGTCGTACTCGTAGTCACTAGCATTTTAATCATTTGCTGTCACTGACAATAACTATTGATGCCTGTTTTAAATGTGTTTAATATCAACTGAGATCTCAGGGATTAATGTGGAGTAAAACCATAGCCCCGGGTGTGACAAGCAGTTTTTTTACAAACTCATACATTGGCCTCGTCGACGAATTCACATAAGAACATTGCTCACATGTAAAGACATGTGGAGATATATCTATGCAGTATTTAATTCCAAGGATTTACCATTTCAAGTTCTAAATTGGTTGACACTATTTGATTAATTTAAGAAGATACACGGGATCTACCGCGCTATGTTACTTGTGAAGAATAAAAATAAAGAGTCAACGCCAGAGAATAATCAGACTCGATTATCGGGCGAAACAGATTTCATTGTGAGTAAACGGCAAAGTCGTAGTGAAAATCATGTGAATGAATCACTGAAAAATCAATGATAGCACCATTGATGAACACATGTATGGAAAAGACAATGATGAAGTAAAATTAGTAGCTCCAGTTCTCTTCTATCACAAATCAGTAGAAATGGTCGGTTTGTGGAACTGATGTGGTTTTAAAAGGAGCACACGTTCCTCGACCAGTGCACAGATGTCTTTAGTTTTTAAACCCAAAGAAACATCCAGATCCAGCAGTGGGGGATGACCACACCCTGGCTGTCGTTGAGGGGAAAATCGAGTAAACTATCAGTACTAAGTTCTCTTTAATACTTTAAATAGCCAATCACATAAACTGATCAGTTATATCTTTAAAAAGAGATGTTTCATTGTTCGGAGGCTGTTACCTTGTCCGTTAAACAGCAGAAGCCTCATTTGAAATCCGGAGTTCAAAGTGCAATAGATTAAGAAATCTATACACAAACATTACTATAATTACAACCCAAAACATGAAAACACAAGTTCATTACAGTTGAGTTTGTTTCCAGCTGTTCGCTATCAATGCATCCAACTGAAAAAAAACCATTATAAATTTAGAACGAATTGCATTTTAACACTCAAACGTTTAAAGTTTAGCTCTGACTCAGAAGTGATGGACGTTCGGGACATGGTACCCGGATGTGTAATGGAGTCACCACTTTCAAAGACACACAACAAACAACAGTGTGTGATTAATCTATTAAACCAGACCATTCTAACCTCTGCAACTGCAATGAAATGTCTACCTGCCAGCTGAAGGAACAGACTTTGCCTTCTTTGGAGGAGGAGACATGACATATTTCGCTGCTGTGACTGTTGTTTAGTTTCGGACTATTTGTGACGAGCCCACGACTCATCCATGGATACCAACAGCTCAACAAAATCTGTTTGATCTTCTTCAAAACGACGTTTAATACACCAGAGAGAAGCTTTGGAATTCAGCCTGCTGAATGCCCAGTTCATTCCTCAGAACGTTCTCGACTCTCATGCCCAATGCATTGGCTGTGTGGTAAGTGGTCAATCCATAGTCTTACCATGTATATTCTTTCGCGGTGACAGGAGAAGGTCGTCCAGGTCATCTTGAGGCTCGCTTTTCCGTCTAGAAGACAGAAGATGGTTAACAGGTTGTTCGAGCCGATGTCCCTGAAAACAAGTTTGGCTTTGTGGTAACTTGTTCCTGTTAGATTTAATACCCTCTGTGAATTTAGATCAAGGCAGTTGTGTATTTACTCTTGATCGGTTACTGTCAGTGTTGATAACTTGTGACTCTTCGCCTGTTAGACTCACGCTGTGCGAGTTCAACTTGCATCTGCTTACTTAAAGCTTGAATGCTTTATATTGGTTTATTGCTCAGTTATATTATTTATGCCCTTCATCCACAATCTTAGTCATTCCTCCAGCAGCTGTGAGTACACACATGACAATTAGACCGGTTTTCTGTCCATCTCAATTCGAAGAAAACGGCACACTGGGGTTTTGCAACACGTGGTTTGAATAATAGCGACAAAACTCTTTTCATATTCATAATAAATCTTTGCCAAAAGCAGAGTTGATAGTATAATTCACGACTATATCATGAGCATGTGTTTATGAATCACTATCAAATACTGAAACTATTTTGTTCGAAATGGTGAGTGTATCCTGCCCCACCGGTGGCATCCGTCATAAACACATGCACAATTGTTCACCTGTCAATTGTTCACCTGTCAATTGCTCACCTGAAACAAAAACCACGGGAACATATGGTACAAGTCTAAATAGGGAATTGCATTGGGCATCAATCTTGTCAGTGATGCGTGAAATTTGGAAATGTCCTCCACGTGTCTACCATAAAACCTTTTGAAAACTTTACTGAGTCCTTGGCTGTTGTAGCCTTATCAAACAGCTTTGAAACAAGAGTTGTTTGACGCTCTTTGAAATCTTGTAAATGTAGACACCAAAGACTCGAGTTGCAGATATATTGCTTGACATAAAGGGAAAGTTGAAGTTATCTCTCTTGTCTTGCGGAGAGTGTTTTGTCACTCTGAATCTTTATACATAGATATAAATATGAAACAGATGAGGCTGCCTCCTATAGTTCTAGTTTCTTCGGGTAAATCAGTGGAATATAATTGGCTATATGATGGTTATTGAACATCAGATCACGGCTATACCTTTAGCTGAAGTTAAAACTTCTTGGCCAAATTACCTTGTTTTGATTTGCCAATCCGAATAGCAATTCGAATGCATATGCATAACGAAACAGATCCGCAAGAAGGGGAGCACAGTGTCCCAAATTTACATACCCCAATATTTTACATAGATGTTATTAATGAGTAAGTCCAGCATTTCACATATTGTTTCATTTTTAACATTCATTCATCCTTTCATACGCAGGGTCCTCTATACGTATACAGACTATTACGCCATGTTAATCCAGGTAGTACATATAATCACTTTTAATCCGTGCTGAGGTGAGGTAAACCCTATTTTACACCAATAGCATGGGAAACACAATCTCCATGAACACCACTGACCACATTTTTCAAATACTCTATTTTGATAGTACTTCTAACCATTCATATCGAGCTCAGCTTTTAAACGTGACAGAATTTGTTTTATTTGATAACGTTTGGCCATTACAAATAAATGTGCACAAACTCAACATGTGGCGTATTTATGCCGCAAATAAAACATATGAAAATGTGGATCAACACTTCTTTGGTATTACTCTATCAAAACAACTGTGAAAGATCTGAAAATTGGTGACTTTCAATCATTTTAGTGATAACGCTCACGCCATACATATGTAATAAAAAATATAATGTATGTTTGCCGTCTTTGATGTAGAATAAGGCAATGTCCCTCAAAGGCTCGTTATCCACGAGACAGCGTGTGAGAAATTAAACATCAGTCGGGCTGTGTATTAATCTCCCGGTTACTGCCCTTTGATTCAAGTTCTATGCTCCAACGTTAACCCTTCACTCCGGTGCCCTAAAGGTTTGATGTGTACAATTATAAGTATTGACTAATTTATCTTATCTTTAGATATGCAGTGTTAACATGGGTAGTCTACAGACAGGGCAAGAGCCATATATGATATTAACATATATTTCTATAACGCTATGTGCATCCGTCTCTTCGTTTCAAGTGGTGTCCAGCCGTCTAAGTCTTCCTTGTGCAGATTTACGTTCCCTAGCCGTGAAAAGGTCCAATGGTTGTGTGTTCGTCCTTGGTATGACCCGTGGTCTGTAGTCAACACATTCGTGCGTGATCGGGGTTTTAAAGTGGTAAACGACTCAGACGTGCGTAGCTGTGAAACATACTAACTGTTCTTAAGCGTCGTGAGACCCAACTCACTCACTCACTGCACGACGAATAATAAAAATAGAAAAACGTTCAAGACGTGGTTAACACTAATATGAAATGCCCACCGTTACACTGAACTAATACTGGCATCGTGTCATTGTGCGAAACAGTTTGTCTAAGTTCTATCAGAAGGACGTGTTCGTGTGGCTTGAAGAGACGACTTTGAGCTCCTTACAGGGACCGAAATCTTTAACATGCCGAGTTATCTGTACAATTTTGCACCTCCAACTATGAAATACTCTTATTAATGAAACGTACACTTGTGTTGGTATTAATGTGCTTATTCACAGGAAAGTATGACAAGAGGGATGACGTAATTCACATCTTTTGAGGTATAATCGTGCATGCTCTTTCTACGAAGAATTTAGAGAGCTTCATACGACTCTTGCTCAAAAGTTGTTTGATCAGGATTATAACATTCACAACATCAGTAAAGGTTTCAAAATGTATTATGGAAGACATGTGGAGGACATATCCAGATTTGCCGTATCAGTACCAACTTGATGTCTTGTTTCAATTCCCTATTCTGATTTTACGATATGTGGCTCTTGTAAAAATAAATGAACTCTCAGACAGTTGTAAAGTGCATGTCCTCGACAGTAAGTCATATTGAGGTATTTGGGGATTACAAATGTCACATAAGACACTGACAAACTGAGATTTAATTTTTGGGTCTGCTTGTTGCCTCCGGAAAATTCATCAAGATATGTGACCCGTGAAGATCCGGGTTAGAATACGTCTTCAGCAACACAGGCTTACCGCAAAAGGCGACTATGCTTGTCGTAAGAGACGACTAACGGGGTTGGGTGGTCAGGCTCGGTTAATCCATGTCATCGTCTCCAAATTGCGTGGATCGATGCTCATGATGTCAATCACTGGAATGTCTAGTCGAGCGCGATTATTTACAGACAGTCGTCATGTAGTTGGAATATTGCTGAGTGCGGCGTTAAACAAAAACAACAACATCAACATACATCAATATATGATAACAGATGCATCTGACTTTTTGACAACCATTGACATCTGCAAAAATACAATGTATATGTGATGATTAAAATAGCAGATGTGGAGATTTGTTGGATTATATTGTCATCCTTTTGCGGAATAGGGACGTTGTCAGCAATCGCGTGAATAACATTTTGTGATTTTGAATGGTAGTAGTGACCTCAGTGATAATGATTTTACGTATGTTTCCCCATCGGGCACGACTCGTGTGGACTGATGTTTATCTTAATGTGAGAGTTTAGAAAGATTTAGATAACATTATTCGTGTACTTCGTCCAAACTGGCTTGTTAGGTAGGTTATGTACATGCCCTGACGTGCTGTGAACAGGGCGGTAAAAGCTGGTTATGTACATGGTCCTGACTTGCTGTGAACAAGGCGGTTCTAGCAGGTTATGTACATGGGCCTGATTTGCTGTGAACAAGGCGGTACAAGCAGGTTATGTACATGGGCCTGATTTGCTGTGAACAAGGCGGTTCTAGCAGGTTATGTACATGGGCCTGATTTGCTGTGAACAAGGCGGTACAAGCAGATTATGTACATGGTCCTGACGTGCTGTGAACAAGGCGGTACAAGCAGATTATGTACGTGGTCCTGACGTGCTGTGAACAAGGCGGTACAAGCAGGTTATGTACATGGTCCTGACGTGCTGTGAACAAGGCGGTACAAGCAGGTTATGTACATGGTCCTGAGTTGCTGTGAACATGGCGGTACTAGCTGTTTATGTACATGGTCCTGACGTGCTGTGAACAAGGCGACACAAGCAGGTTTATGTACATGGTCCTGACGTGCTGTGGACAAGGCGGTACAAGCAGGTTATGTACATGGTCCTGACGTGCTGTGAACAAGGCGGAACAAGCAGGTTATGTACATGGTCCTGACGTTCTGTGAACAAGGCGGTACTAGCAGGTTATGTACATGGTCCTGACGTGCTGTGAACAAGGCGGTACAAGCAGGTTATGTACATGGTCCTGAGTTGCTGTGAACATGGCGGTACTAGCTGTTTATGTACATGGTCCTGACGTGCTGTGAACAAGGCGACACAAGCAGGTTTATGTACATGGTCCTGACGTGCTGTGGACAAGGCGGTACAAGCAGGTTATGTACATGGTCCTGACGTGCTGTGAACAAGGCGGAACAAGCAGGTTATGTACATGGTCCTGACGTTCTGTGAACAAGGCGGTACTAGCAGGTTATGTACATGGTCCTGACGTTCTGTGAACAAGGCGGTACTAGCAGATTATGTACATGGTCCTGATTTGCTGTGAACAAGGCGGTACTGGCAGGTTATGTGGGTCCTGCTGACTTGATGTTAACTAGGCAATATTCCAGCAATATCACGGCGGGGGACACCAGAAAAGGGCTTCACACTTTGTACCAATGTCGGGAATAGAACCCGGGTCTTCGGCGTGACGAGCGAACGCGTTAACCGCTAGGCTACCAGGCCTCCCACTGATGCAAAAGGAAGACTGGGAATACAATGGTGGAGTGATAAGCTATCACAGCATTGAAGCTATATGTGTGAAGAAAACAAGGAACGGTGTAGATATGGAGGTTATCGTAAACGTCCGGGAATGTACAGAACCGCGTTTGATAAAGGTGTGAAGCAGGCACCGCGCCACCATTCACGTCATACTGTCATTGAGAACACATGTGATACTGGTACTTGTGACTTTAGAAAGAAATTTGGTAGAATACGAATAGATAGTTATAGGAAGAAATAAATTCCTGTGGAAGGATTTTGTTTGTTTGTTTGTTTGTTTGTTTGTTTGTTTAACGTCGCGCTAAGCAATATTCAAGCTATATGACGGTCTGTAAATAATCGAGTCTAGATCAGACAATTCTGTGATTGACATTATGAGCATCGATCTAAGCAATTGGGTTACGATGACATGCTGTAACCAAGTCAGCGAGTCTGATCACCCGATCCCGTTAGTCGCTTCTTACGACAAGCAAAGTCGCATTTTACGCCAAGGATGGGTTGCTGAAGATCAATCTATCCCGGATCTTCACGGGTCTCCTGTGGAAGGAAAGCTTGGAGATGATCAACATACAGTGTTGGACACTTGGAAGAATACCGACTTCACGCTTCTTAACTGTAACGTAAGTGATGACTATGATACACGTAATTGTGACGACACCAATAGCAGCAGCTTAACAGACCCAGTGAAGATTGTATGGACTCTTCTAACGTTATTGTGTTTGTTGCTAACCTTGCTCTGGTGCTGGCGAAGAAAGGAAAGGCTACCGTTTTTAGTGCGTGGTCCTGATAAACGACACCTCGGGGTTTTCCATACAGTTTTACATAGATATCAATCAGGTGATCAACTTCAGAAGTCAGTCTACTAATATGACAAGAAATAACTTGTCAGTTCCATGATGCATAAACTGAGAAATACGGGGGTACAGTAGTAGTATAGGAAGGTACCCTAGATCCGGAAGTTAGTTCAGCGCATGCGCGAAGAGGGCATGCTAGGTAATGCGTGCGCATCCAAGATGGCGGCACTTCCGGTTCCGGGAGGCGTGTGCATCCAAGATGGAGGGGAAGGTGTGGAGTTCTTTTGGGGTTTGTTTTTTTGGTTTGCAATGATCAAAGTGTTCTTTTGGGACAGTGGGTTTGGCCCGGAAAAGAGCCGTTGGTAAAACAAACTGGAACTGGAAGTGGAACCGGAACTGTTCATTTCATCCTAGCTTCCTATGAAGGGGAAGCTTCCGTAATGTGTACGTCATACAAATAGCCCAAGAAAGTAGCTTCCTTCATGTGTTTCACAACACCAACCATTTAAAGGGAGGGACAGTTGAGAGGACCACTTTTCATGTTCTACCCATGGGTAGTCAGCGGCCTTCCGTCCTCTCAGACGAATGCCACATTAAAAACAATAGCAGCTATCAGCACGATTCGAGTAGACGAATCATGCATGTGCCATATCTTCCGACGACTGGTCCATTTGTCTCGACAAATCCTTAAACACGGATAGTCTTCTTTCAAAATTACACCAGTCCGGTTATACAGTCGACTGACTGGCCACAGAATCCGTACATCTATCATTCTCCGTCATCATCATCATGAATTCAGTGCTAGGACTGTCCTGGTTTTAGTGGTTTCGCTCTTTTTATAGGAGAAGAATGGATCGAAATGCCACATGTTTTGATTGGTACTATAACTCTGTACACTGATTGGTCCGTTTTGGTGCCTGGTCTGAGCCCATGTTTTCCAAACCGACTCGAGCCTTTTGTTTCTTTTCTATAGTAAAATGTATTTTCAATGGGAGAGAAAGCACTACTCGAGTGCTGTCTTCTGATCTGCATTTTCGGTTCTTTTTTTCGATCCTCTTCATAAAGACAACGCAACATTGTCGTTACGTTTCAACTTTAAATTCCCCCGCTAACATGAACCAACAAACAAAAGTCACAGGATTAGGGGAGTCCCTGTGTTTTTTGTTAACAGTAGCTTTGTAACTAGGGTGAATGTATGTTCAGTGAACAAGTGTCAGGTCAGTAAGGGCAGAAAGGTTGGTTCTTTTGATGTAGGGTACGATTTGTGCACTCAGTCGAAAGGCAGGCATTTCATCCACAGGAACAGAGGTAGACACTTTTATATAAAACCATTCTAATACAGTGGCATCATTCTTAACTGTGTCATTAAAGTCCAAAGTATCTAAAACTTGATTAAAAGTCCACCCCGCACTCGATAGCTCAGCATGTAGAGACAGTACACTCCACACAACGGAATGTATCCATGTTGTAATGTCTGTGTAGACAAGGGTTACAGGATGCTGTAGTGGGTCTGCAAACTGAAGTCCAATTTCATGCAATGCAACAATTCCAAGATGTCCATGACACTGAGTGGGTGTCTGAAAAGGTGAGAGAACATGCGAGAACTCTTTATGGACACATGGCAACGCCTGCTCCTTCTTACACCTTGAGTAATCCTTCAAATCCTGACTATGATCAATTTCAACATCGCCTGAGGTCTTTTCAAACGTGGCCTAAACAGATGACACAGACCCCTTATGACATGGTCATGGCTGGCTATTTCTATCATGGTCGAGGTGATGGTGTTATTTGTTATTGCTGGTGTGAAACTCTGCCAATGGGAAGCCACAGACAAACCCTGGAAAGACCATCTGAAGCACGCCAAAGTCCCCTGCAGAAACTACTTCCGTATCTAGGGTAGCTTCCTATACTTTTACAGGCATACATTAGCGCGGCAAGTAAGGATCATTATCGCCAGCAAGGGTGAAATCTATGTTTGTCTCACGTGGCGATTATAGAGATCGGGTTGTCAAGCGACTTTGTTTGTTTCGTGTCATTGTTTAACGTCGCACTCAGCAATAGTCCAGCTATATGACGGCGGTCAGTAAATAATCGAATCTGGACCAGCATCGATCTTCGCAGTTGCAATACGATGACATCGCATCAACCACTAACCGATCCGTTGGTCGCCTCCTACAACAAGCACAGTCACCTTTTACGGCTTTACGCTTTCTGAAGGCCTATTCTAACCCGGATCTTCACGGCTTGTGTGTCATTGTACCCCGACGGCATAGTACGTTGCACGAAACATCTTTAACTAGTCTAGACTCGGTTTATTACACGCAAGACCATGTTTTTGTGTTGTTGACCACATCACTGCGAAAGAAAATATATATCTGAAAAAGCTTTTATCACAAACACGACCGGTTGGCAATGGCAGTGATCATATTTGTTTCACGTTTTCCTTTGTATCAAGAGACTGGGGCGAAAATGCAGACAATGACCGTCGCCGATTTGCATCGATCAGAGAAAGAAAAAAGAACTGGTTTGGTGTTTCACTCATACTGAAAATTTGACAATTGCCGTTGAATTTGCCAACTTATTATAATGTATATATTTGCAAATTCCAAACTTGTGCTTCAGCCATATCCCCATGCTTATCATCCATAGGGTGAGCAACGGACGCGATCATGTGGATGAAAAGTTCGGCTTCGGCGTTCGTGTTTTCGAAACCAAACTAAACGATTCTAGGTTTATTGCCGACGTTTCAGGATGAGTATTCGTGTTAGATAAGTAATAGATTCCGATTTTCACTAATGTGCTATTTTTGTAATTAAATTTCCAAAGTAAATATTATATATTTAATTTTCAAAACAAACATGAAAAAACACTGTGATTTAGCAAATTGCACAGAATAGCGATACCTACGATGTTTCTAATTTTAAGAGGTCTTTTTCCGTAATTTTGTTTTGCCTGAAACGACTGCGGATGAGAAAACAACGGATTTATAATAATAAGTGTATATTTGTACTGGATGTATTTCGAGTTTTAATTCAACTTCAAAGTAGGAATTGGAAGAGGGAAATATATGTTCTTCCCGCACCCAGGGGGTTAAGAGATATATTGAGGTAATGACGAACTGTTAAAGAGTTTTCACTGTTTAACGTTAAAATCTAAACTAAGTGACACGTCTGTATCTACGATTTCAGTCTGTTGACATCAGTGTTATAATGAGGTTCCAGTAACGCGCCTGTATTTAGGACTTCTGTCGGTTTTTATCTGTGTTATAACGAGATTACAGAGTTCATAATCAAGTTCCCGGAGGCGTTGCACGGAAGGTGGTAATGCGATTGGTAGCAAATCATTTCTAACATGAACAAAGTGCTGACGGTGCCTTGCTGTGCTGCTGTGGGGGATTTCTGAAATGACATCATTTTCTTTTGGAAGACAAATTGAAAGCGTCGACATTAAGCTACATTTCAACATTTAACATGCGGGAAATATTTACATCTAATAAATAGAAATAATGACTTCATAGTACACATTTCCAAATAGTGGTCTTATCCCAACTTAGGATAGAAGGCAAATACATCTATGTGAGTGTAAGGGAAGCTGAGTGGTCACAGCGTTCGTCAAGCCGAGGCCAGGGTGTAGAATGGTGTTGTCCCCTTTGTTATATGGTTGGAATGATGCTGAATAAGGTGTAAAAGATTCCCCCTCACTTTATCAGTAAGCAGTTGTGTATTGAATGACTAAATCATTTGCACATCCGTCAGCGTGTATTCAGGAGTATAATTAAAGCGTTAGGATATATGATTTACCCAGTTAGTTCTTAAGCGGTTACTTTTTTAGCAAGTCGTTTAGTTAGATCTGTGTAATTGTACTGGTGCATTTTTACCTTTTACAGTCGATGTGTGGGCGGAGAACGTAGTATACAGGTGTGTCTTCAAACACCTTTGTTTAACGAGACACCAAAATAGACTTAGCAATAACAAATGTGGTTTTTGAAAATAGCCAGGAGAAAAAGAAAGCCGACAGGCCATTTCTCACAAGTTAATTAAAGGTTACAAGTACCGAAATGGTAGGTACCAGTCTTACATCGAGGAGCGCACCTGCCAAAGCTTTGAAATAAAATACATATATCATTACGTCACAGCGTGTATGTGTTCTACATGAATTACAGCATTCGTCTTATACCATCACCAGCAATATTCTTAAGAAATTAAGTGTTTTAATGAAATGGGCAACCGACATCGACGTTACAATTTGTTTTCAACGGATAATCGAGAGTGGTTTATATTCTGGTGCTGACATTTTATACTTTCGTCAGCATGACAACTGGGTCAGGCGATTTGTCATCTTTTTCCGTCCGTACTCATATAGTTTATACAAAAATATTACGAACAATTCTAATCCTGCCAAATTTGCGAGGTGAATATGAGGGAAGTAGCAAACCACACAGTGAGTAATTTATTGTGTTTTGACTTCTTATCGAGGGTCATTTTTTAATGTTAAGGGCGAGGTGAAACACACAATGACGCTGGGATGATCAATGTATGCTTTTTGTAGAATGATTCCATGTGTCATTGTGAAACTAATGTCGAAGTCAAAATATATAACTTTCGTTTTTCTCATCCATCAATTAAAACCAGTGACATTTATCATGACACCATGATTACAAATTATCAGAATTATATTAAGTTACAATACAATTTCCTCAGCGCTGTTTTATCTCTTATCGTATCATATCTCTCAGTTGATTTTCGTTTACATTATTTGAACAAGACTTTTCAGTCGTGACGTCATCAATGGAATATTTACGTCATGGTCTGACGTCATGTTTTTGTCATAACTGTTTGAGTACTGGTAGCTATGGAAACCAGAGTGGTTATAACTAATTACGTCAATAAACATTAAATGTTTTCAAACAAGCGGTTGTTATTGAGTATTTGAATCGAAATTTGTACTTTTGAAACGGCTTCCAGGTAACGCCATCTTTACGTAACCTAATTGGTTACATCCAACTGATAAGAAACATCAAAAGGTTTCATCACAGAGGTCTTCATGCGTAATGGCATACCATAGAGGCTTAGTGATAAGTTGTGCCATGGCGGAAACAGCGTCGCGTCATTGTCTGCCTCAGATCATGTGACATTCAACTCCACACTGTGCCACACGGCACGTGAGATATGATAATAACATCCCAAGTAATATATTAATTACCCGGAAACAGTTCCAATTACCAAAACGTCTATGCTTCAACGGCTGAGTGCTATAATTACCCAGTGACTCCAGCTCACCCGACAAGGTCGTGCTTCCCAAGCCTGCCGGAGATATACATGGGAATACGACTGCCTTAAGATACCTCCGGATCCAAGACGTCTTCCAGATATCATTTTTCCCGTCTGGATCTATAATTCATTCCCACGACGGAATTAAAGACCAGAAAGATGTAGAGATAGGTCGTACTGTATGCATTATTCCAAATGCCGAGACACCAATGTGCCAATTTAAAGAACCATTGCTTTTGACAATAAAATTTGTTGTCAATAGTGTAACATCATTTGCTTGATAACGGTGTCAGAATCTATACCGAAACGTCGCCCAATTGTAATCAAGAAGTTGCTCATCCATAACAATTTTGTCTTAGTTACCATTCCAAGCATCTAGAGGCTAATCCTACCTCACCCCACCCCACACCACCCCACCCCACCCCTCAGTGAGACGACCCATGTAAATATGGCGCCGTCCAGTCTTTTCATGGCATCATTGACACGTGTGGTTAATTATATATCAATAAATGTGTGATGTAAATCAACAAACTGATATTACCCTTCCAGTATCTTTTCACAGCGTGTTATGTTTTACCCGTCTGTATAATTTTATCACAGGAAACGATTAGCAAAATTCATGCTTCGTTATTTAGTAATTAGTCAAATTCTTTCGTATAGTAAATGTACTAGGGCCTTTTAGCAATGCTACTCATAATGCATAATTGGAAATAACTTAAAAGGTTCAAAAGTGTAAAAGATATTTGTTTCTAGTTCTATTTGTATGATGATTATGAACGAATTGGGAACACATAACAACCAGTAGTTAACTATGACAGTTGATGTCATGACTGCAAACGATCTTGAAAGACGATAGGAGTAAGCAGGGAAATTTCAAAATTGACTTTTTTTTAATCAATAATACCGACATTCATTCACTCGACGAGGCATACTGCGTATGAGTGTCCCAATGTCGATTTGAGAGTCGTCCCACTCCTCTTGCAGCGCCTGGACAAGTTCGGCTAACGTGGTCGGCGGCCTGTGACGTTGACGCACACGTTTCCGGATCCCTATCATGTCTTAGGCGCGTTAAATGGGGGAAAGGTCTGGGCACGTGGCTAGCCATGGTATGCTAAAGATGTTGTGCTGCTGGAGGTGAGCTTTGGCGATCAGTGCACGGTGAGCACGGGCGTTATCGTCCTGAAAAACAAAACGTCGGCCCACACGCCCTCCAGAAGGGACAACAAGGGTGTCAATATGTTGTATCGATAGTACTTTTCTGTGACCCTTCCTTGAACAATGTGAGTTGGGTTCGGTCAGTCATTGTAATGCCAACCCATACCACAACCGATCCACCGCCAAATGTGTCATGAGGTCTCAGGTTGACATTGGCTTGACGCTCATATCGACGTCGCCAGAAGTCTATCAAGGTTGGTTGGTTGGTTGATTTGTTGTTTAACGCCGCACTCAGCAATATTCCAGCTATATGAAGGCGGTCTGTAAATAATCGAGTCTGGACCAGACAATCCAGTGATTGACGTCATGCACATCGATCCACGCAATTGGGATCGATGATATCTTCAACCAAGTCGGCGAGCCTGACCACCCGATCCCGTTAGTCGCCTTGCGACAAGCATAGTCGCCTTTTACAGCAAGCATGGGTTGCTGAAGATCTATTCTACCCCGGATGTCTGAACGGGTACATTTGCTAACTAAATACTCTTTAAAAAACGATGAACAAAACATAAACGCCATGTTCAATCATTTTACCACAGCACGCTCATTTACAGTATAGACACTGCTCCAATCAGGGCCACACGTGGCCACTTTTAGACTGCAATAACGTGTATCATTAAATTTATTGAAGTATAAAACGGTATCTAGAGATCCGGGGCAGGTGTTACATATAAATATATTTCTACATCTTACTTTGATCTCCACTGTGCACGGTGATGACATGCCGATTCTTTGACCTGACTACGCTTGTGTGTAAATAAACATCAGCACGTGCGCGTTCTCAGTCCATGTGATCTTCGGCTTTGTATGTAAAGTCTATAAGATGTTTATACTAACTGAAATAACTCCAAGCCTGCAATGGCTCCAGGTACGCCTTCAGGAATGCTCCATACCATTCATGTGTATATCCCAGGTGTAACAGGGTACGTTCCTGTGAAGTGTTTAGCATATATCACATACTGACGATTAAGTATGTTATGGATAGCTTAGAAGTTTTATTAAGGCCATATTAACATCGTGACGTGTCGTGCTTACTAGGACGCAATGTAGAGGTGTCAGCATCCACTTCCTTGTGCTCTATAGGCAAAAGGAGCTGCATTCAAACTGTCAGAGGAAGTCAAAACTAATCTCAGATGTAAACGATGTTCCTTCAACCTTTGAGTGTCAGGTTGTCAGCCATCCCATGTTTAGTATGACAGGTATCGCCTTTTGCACAGCACACATAAAAGCAGTGTATTTTTTTTCGGTGTATTTTTGTATGAATAATTGATACTATAATTATGAATATAAAATGAATACAATTGTTGATGTTCAATGACACAGGGAATTTCGACTGGCCAATAATGCATAGCAATGGTTTTGATCAGTATTCCTTTCTCAATAAAATAGACTTTCGACGCGTACTGGGGCATAAAAAAGTTCCGAGAGTCATTTTCAGGTTCTCATTCATCACGTATATCTTTGTCTGAAATATACCCCGTTGATATCAGGAGCCCGTTCATCATGGTTGCATAATAGAGCATTAGAAAAACACTGATTTTTGCGACACATCATACATTCATCTGAGTCATCATCTTCAAGAGTAATTATTTGCCGCCTATATACCCTGAAAACCAAAACACTTCATACAGATAATCTATAAATAATTATTCTTACTTACTCGTTTTTGGCAATGGCAACACGTCATGACAGATCTATATTCCAGGCGAGACAAAGTTAAACAATGTCAACAGCTTTACCCCACAGTATGTTTCACAGCAATAAAACAGCTGCAATTATTACGTTTACTGGATTCTGTTTAAAAGAAATTTTTTCTTTTGGCCAGATGTAAATAGTAAAAATAAGTAAGCATATTTATTAATCACTGTCAATATAGATGGCAGTGACACGTGACAACTGGCTTAGTCATTGGCTTAGCAAAGGGACTATCAAATAGGATGGGCACGGGTGGCCCAGTCGTCTAAGGCGCCACGATTGGCTGTGCAGAGTTGCGTCCCTTGGGCGCGCCAGAAACCTATGATTGTGGGTTCGAATCCCGGTTCGCCCCGATTATGTTTCTAGGTTTGTCAGCACCATACCCGTGCTCGTGGGTTTCACCGAAGAGGTAAACATCTGAGACCTGCTTAAGCTTACACGACGTGATATAACTGGAATAATGTTAAAATCGACGTTAAACCAAACTCACTCTCTCACTCACTATCAAATATGTCTTGGCAAATATTTGCAACTGAGGATGTGTTCACGCATTATCTGCGTAGCATGTGTGTTGCAGACACCTCCTTTGTGTGAAAAGGCGACTAACGGGATCGGGTGGTCAGGCTCGCTGACTTTGTTGATGCATGTCATCGATCCCAATTACGTGGACCGATGCTCATGATATCAATCACTGGATTGTCTGGTCCAGACTCGATTATTTACAGACCGCCGTCATCCAGCTGGAATATTGCCGAGTGCGGCGTTAAACAACCAACCAACCAACCAACCTTTGTATGACATTAATAAATTTATAACAGAGATAGTGAATCAAGTAAAGTAAACAACTAATTTTTACGAAAGAACGTCTTATAAATGATCGAGGGTTGCATGTAAAGACTGAGTGAGATTTTATTTAAATTCAAATTTTTCTTATACATTTTTGTATTTCAAAACATATATTTACACATTTTTTTCATCGAAAACTGTCTTCCACGGGAGATATCGGTTGGGTAAGATCAAGCGATATCTCCAAGGAGTTATGCAATGAATCTGCATCACAATGCTTTGCAGACCATTATGACACCACCGTTGCCATGACGTCACAATCCAATGACATCACTAACTTCGCAGATGATTGTGGCTTTAATTAACTCATATTGCTTGATCACGGAATACACTCGGTGAGATTCTCCAAATGTCTTGCGAATCCAAAACGCCAATGTCAGAGAACAATCAGTCTGGGATGTCTGCTGAAACACATACCATCGAGCGTAAAAGGCAATAAAATGACTGAACATTTCATGAATTGATCACTAAAATATGACATCAGGTGTCTGCTCCAAAGGTAGCACCCACCGTTCTTCATTTTATAAAGAAGTGCCAGTGAGTAATGAGGTGTAAATATTTCCGTGTTAAGTTCATAGCATTTGATAGCATCGCGCTGACGAGCGAGTGTCATCTCTTGTCATACCAGTATTCATCTAAATGTCGACCGAACAAATTCAGGAATCACTTAACCAGGCTGTGAACGAGGCTTGCAACGAACTACCAAAATACGGTTGTCATTTAACTATACTTAAGTAGAGAATCATGCAAGGTCAACATACTAATGTCGTCTCCCGCGGCTAGCATGGTATCACAATACAGGTGATCACGTGCATACAGGTGCATACGGGTTCAGGGAAATGTGTGAAAATGAAAGCAAATGCCATCTGAAGTTTACTGAGAAAACAATAGAGAAAAGCTGGACTTCATCACCGCAAAAATTTGGACTTCCTCATTAAAATTTTGGGATAAGACATTTAGGCAAGGAGGAGGTACCCCATGGGCAGTAATACTGCTCCACTTCTTGCGGATCTGTTTCTTTATGCATATGAATCGGAATTTCTGTTCGGATTGGCAAAGTCAAAACAAGGTAATCTGGCCAAGAAGTTGAACTTAAGCTTCAGGTATATCGATGATCTGATATCGTTCAATCACAATCAAATAGCCAATTCCCTTCTACTGATTTACCCACCTGAACTAGAAATATAGGAGACCAGTGGGACCGCCTCATCTGTTTCATATTTAGATCTATACATAAAGATTCAGTGACAAAACAAAACTGTATGACAAGAGGGATGTCTCAACTTTTCAATAGTCAACTTTCCCTTCTTGTCGAGCAATATCCCAGCAACTCCAACCTCCAGTTCACAACTTTTGAGATACAATCGAGCATGCTCTTTCTACCAATATTTTAAAGAGCGTCATACGACTCTTGCTCGGAAGTTGTTTGATCAAAGTTACAACATTCAAGGCCTCAGTAAAGCTTTCAAAAGGTTTAATGGTAGACATATTGAGGACATTTCCAAATTTTACGCATCAGTGACAAAAATGATGTCCGATGCAATTCCCTAATTTGACTTGTACGATATGTTTCAGTGTTTTTGCCTCTGCATGTGTTTGTGACGGATGCTAAAGGTGGGGCAGGATACGTGTACCTTTTCGCGAACACCTGGTATCATTACTATTTCATAGAGATTCATAAACACATGCTCATGATATAGTCGGAATCGTACAATCGACTCTGCTTTATGCAGAGATTTCTGTTGGATATGGAAAGGGTTTTGTCACTTTATTTATGTATCTCATGTTTTCATTGTTTCATTATTAACATTTACCACTGCCTTTTAATATTTCAGTTCGTGCTCTCAGTACAAACGTGTACTTTCAGACAGCCATTCTCACGTAACTACTGTGTTCGGTGTATTTCATTTAAAAATGATTATATTTTTGTACAGGTAATTCCAGAAAACACAAAGATTTGAAATATCTCACAATGGTTGTTTTTTATTTATCATAAATGCATGAACAGTAATGAAATTATCTTGGTGGGTGAGTGAGTGAGTATGGCGTCTGGAGCAAGACAGGCGCACCATGCTTCAGGCAGCGAAAGCTCAATACCATCTGGCATAAGTTTTCGTCGGTATTTTATGAAAGTGTGTATTATTTCATAAGGAGTTCATATGTTTGTAGGAAATGAAGGCAATAAACTGTGGTGGTCCTGGGCGTTTGATGGCATATAATATACGTCCAACATTAGTGTGATATAGACCACATTTCCAAGAAATGCTTATGTCTAACATACCACGCCTGTATTTTTATAGTATGTGTATTTACCCTGAATAGCTTACATCCAATTGCATATTGTTCTATACTCCGTGATCGTAATAACAAGCCGTAATGTTCACATAAGTATGTTGATTGATATGGTCACCTTCGTGCACTAACCTGTAAATATGCACAGGCAGAGATAAACATATGTCGCACCTGTGACCCTAGCATGCAGGCAAACAGATCAGGAACATTGTACCTTGTGTTGTGACATTGAGTTTTGTCATCCTGGTGATTGAATCCGACATTGAAGGTCTTCTTGTGTGACGCATCCAGAAGCCAACTGCGTGTCTCGCGGTCTACATATCCTCGCGGTTTGCATATTCAAAACATAACTCCAGAATATAATTATTCTTTCGAATATTTACAAAAAAAATACTGGAATGACTTAACCAGGCCGTTCTGGCTTGAGGACAAAACAACAAAACATTACTTACTGCAACAGTCTATAAGCAGATATATACCTTCAACATTTCTCTGCATTTAGCAAATTACCTTTTTTCTTTCCCACATACACTATATCTAATTATGACAACCAATCTGTTAAACATGCCAAATATCACCATGTAATATTTTAGCAGTCTACCACTTTGAAATACAAATTATATCACATGAAAGTGTACTTGTCATTTGTATATAATAATTGATGCAACCAATTCACATAATGTGTCTGAGTCATGCATCCATTGACAAACCACTGTTTGAGGGCAATACGGGACTAACTACGTGAAGGTCGTGACGTCCTTCACGAAATCTTTTAAAATTTACCAAGCTCCCGAAAAGTCAAAAATTAAAAAATAAACGTAACATAGGAATCTCTTCCTGAAGTATCCAACTTTAATACATATGTAAACTTGTGTTGTAGATTTATTTCACATTTTCGTCCCTGCTTTGCCTTCATAATATAGTTATATGGGATATTCATCAAAAGGTTATCTCGTGTTTGCATTGATCAACAGGCAACTTCTGCAGACAGTAAGAATAAATAAATGATACAATAGATATAATACAAAAAGTAGCTTGATGTGTCATAGTTATCTACATTGAGCTCTGCTACTCGGGACATACATCTCGATGAGAAATGAAGCCACGAGACATGAAATGTTTTCCTCAAACAACATCAGTGACAACCAGAAGATACATGCCAGAACAGAGCGAGGGCACAACAAGATTTATTTCCGCCTCAAAATGTAAAACACACATCAGATAACATGTAAAAATGATATCTTCATGTTTAATCATGGAATAATAGCCGGGTTGAAGGATGAACGAGAATTTTCAAAAGAAATTTGAAAGTTATATTCAGGCTTTCAGTTCAAACGGAATCATAGGTACATGTGGATACTCGTACACGTGTTCGATAACGTTTCATGCAAAGACATCATGGCATGGAAGATGGGAGATAGTATGTGTTGTTTAAAATGTAATTAAATGTGTTGAATATATTAAAAAATGTTACATTGGTATTTGTTACGAAAGAAACATGTCCAAGAAGACAATATACAATATTTCATTTCAAAGTTATCCAAGAAGATTTGTCAAAAAACAATTTCTGTATATTTGATAAGTGACCTAAGAAACAAAAAACATGACACTCGTGACATGCTATTGAACAGCTGCGTAAACATTTTGTGCAACACCAGTATTCGTTATCACTCTCGCTTTCCACAAATTTAATCTGTGAACCTTGCCTTGTGTTTAGACAAGTTTTGAAGACAAAATTCATATAGCCATGTGAAATCATGAAGTTTTGTTTGTTTCTTTGGATTTTTTAACGCCGCCCTCTGAAATATATATATATATATATATATATATATATATATATATATATATATATATATATATATACCGGTACCGTCCTCACTGGCACTGAATTTAGTGGATCGGGGATCGGGTGGTTTGGTGAGTCGGATGACAGCGTCGCTTCGTACCCCAACGATGTGAATCATTGCTCATGATACTGATCACTGGATTGTCTGACCCGGACCCCATCGCTTACAGACCACAGTCGTATCGCAGCAGTATTGCTGGGTGCAGCGTCAAGCATCAAACAAACACTTCTTTTTTATGAAAATTGTATATGTGGCGGGTGCTGTCGATAAAACAGGGCATTCTTTGTCATAACTGATTTTCATTTATCCTTTCATAATAATTTTCATCACTCGTTTACCTTTTACGTCCTATAATAACTTTTTTGGCAGATATTCGAGGAAGATTATTATCTTGCTTTGGCGGTTTAAATTTACATGTACACTGTATTATATGCTCCTGAGCGAACATCACTAAACATGACAGGATGTAGGCTAGTTGGTGATGACTTGGTGAGCACGACGACCACAGGCTTCACAAAATAGACAACGGTTGTTAACTGATGACAAATGGATTTTTCCCTTGATCAGGTGTTGAATGTATAACATATAACGTGAAGATAGAAAGAACAAAAACCGCATTATTCCGACGTAGGAGAAGTATAAGGGAGGATGTTTACTACAGCAGAGATAGAGTGTATGTTCTCACGACATAGTGAAGGAAATGGGGCACGTGATAGCTCAGCTGGTTAGACTAAAGTAGGGGAGCGTTTACATCTATACACAGCTATGTAGAGATTCAGAAACGGAAACACATTAAGTCACCTTACGTGATGGGAGTTCGTACCTATGGCAAGCCGTTTTCACATTTATTACAGAATTACAGATATCTTCAATTGTTCAATCGGTATTTTATTAAGAGATATCAATAATGTTTTTAAGATATCAAAAAATAATTAAAGATATCTTAAATTCATTTCTGATATCCATAATAAAATAACTGATATCTTAAAATGTTACGGTGATATCTATGGCAAGCCGTTTTCACATTTATTACGGAATTACAGATATCTTCAATTGTTTTAAAGATATCGGTATTTTATTTAAAGATATCAATAATGTTTTTAAGATATTAAAAAATAATTAAAGATATCTTAAATTCATTTCTGATATCCATAATACAATTACTGATATCTTAAAATGTTACGGTGATATCAACAAATTAGTTTGTGATATCTCTAAATGTATTTAAGATATCATTAAACAATCACCATCCTACAATACATAAATATATTAGAAATAAATTCAAGATATCTTAAATTCAATTCAAGATATCTTAAATTCAATTCAAGATATCTTGAAATAAGTTATACATATCCACAAATGCATTACAGATATCTTTAATTCAATTAGAGATATCTTTAATTCAATTAGAGATATCTTTAATTCAATTAGAGATATCTTTAATTCTGACCGTTACTGATATCAAACATCCAAATAAAGATATCATTAATGCTTTTGATGATATCTTTATATCAATTATTGATATCAGTTATCTAATTTAAGTAACATTATTAATGTAACATCTTTAATAATGGCAACAATTGAAGATATCAATAATTATTATTGATATCTGTATTTAGTTTCAAGATATCAGGAATTGAATTAATGACATCAAAACAGAACATGACATTTTGATATCTTTAAATCATATTTTGATATCAATAATCGAATTTAAGATATCTTCAATTCCACTAGATATCTTCAATTCATTCCAAGATATCTTTAAAACAATTGAAGATATCTTAAATTTTATTGCAGATATCTACAATTATCTGTATTTAAGATAGCTTCAATTCCATTCAAGATATCTTCAATTCCATTCAATATATCTTCAATTCATTTCAAGATATCTTTAAAACAATTGAAGATATCTGTAATTCCGTAATAAATGTGAAAACGGCTTGCCATACGTACCTTCGTTTGCCATAGGGAAACACGAGAGAAGGCAGATAAGCACAGCTGATATGTATAAGCTGGGATGAACATGTCCGTTAATGGCTCATCACAACACGGGAGATTGCAGTGTTATAACATCGTTGTATTTATTTGCAAACTGATTGTGGTAATAAGATGGACGTGGAAGAAGATGTTTCTTCCGCTGATTTGCTGGTACTACGTAAACATATCTACTGATATTCTATATAATGCCATGATCTATAAAGGCACTCACCAATATATCTTCATTTGGTGTTTACGCTGAAACCAGATTTTTTTTTTAAATGTCCTTTCAACAAGTCCATTTATCTTAGTTCAAGATTGTAAATTGGTACAGCTACTGTTCAGCATCAGCGAATGTATTTTGTCAGCACTTCTGACAATAACAGCTGTTTTTAACCAATGATGTAAAATAATCTGTTTTCATTTTTTTCAAGAGTGCCAATTCATCATGATCATTTAAACAGGCATATGTTCGCAAAATGCAGAATATCTAAAAATGTACCTGGATGAACTGAGATAAAAATAAAGTTATAAAACAAAAAGTACCATTGCCATAATTATTTATGGTGATACCGTAGAAGCATTTTGAAAATCCTGAGAGAAAATAAGTGTGTTTCATGTATATCTACGTTGGTCTTTTCAGATTAACTTGTTGACACGCCCGGTACACTGGCAACACACGTGGGCGTAAGTCTGGAATTATAAACCACACGAGTCTGGCGTATCGTATGGTGTTTGACGTGGCGTATCGTATGGTGTTTGACCTGGTACGTAAATCAAACCACAACCTTGTGAACATCCTTGTGGGATTTAACATGTGAAGCATCTGTGTAACACACACGCGTACTAATATACTCCAGCTTCATGCTGCCAACCGACTGGATGGAGGAATTATCGAGCAAAATGTATCCGCACCAGTAATGATGAACCTAGACTTACACAAGCCTCTAAGGCAACAATTATTACTTTAAATATCTTTTTTGATAATATGAATAATAAGAACAGTAAGAACTGGCGTTCTTGTACTGTCCACTTATCTAGACTTGCCTATTATAAGGATAGAATTACTATACACCAGTGGACTCATTATTCAGTACAACCTTGAAGCAAGGCTACAATTAATCACTTGCATCAAAATATGCCATGTCTGATATGTAATGCATAAATCAGTTTCCTAAACAGCAGATGTTGTAAGAAGGCCATATTTATGTTTGGTTGTGTATGGGCGTCATTGATACAAACAACACACATTCCACGGTTTAAGCGAAAAGGATTCCTGGGTCATTCATACGAGTTTCCGTTAGATACCGTTTTTATTTCAACGAGTTCAAAACGTGTGTAATGGGGTTTTTTCCAGTCCACACGTGACGTATTATGAGTGATCTATTCAACAGATGAGTACTCAATAACGGTTTCACATTTGATAAGATCAGATACCTGTCGTTATAAGATGTGACTTTGACGTGACGTGTTAGGATAACGGATACTGGTTTAAACAATTATTATAAATATATTTTCTTCAAAACGGATTGTTCAACAGGCGCAATGCCTATTTAAAGATCACAACTTACGGTAAAATGTAATTTAAAGGCTTTCAAATTGTTTTGTTTGATAAAAGTATGCATGAACAAATTCCGTTTGTCGAATCTTCACATGACAGATTTATATTCACAAACAACAGTTTTATCATCATATTAAATTTGTTTAAAAACACACAAAAAACATGGATATTATGTCCGTATATATTTCACATTGAAACAGAGAATAAAAATTATCTTCGTAAAAATGACCAGAACTAATTACGATTATTTACATTAAAAGATCAAACGTATGTCCATCTAAGTTACTACAACTGAATCTCATTCCATAGTGTTTGATTTGGTATTTACAATTCCATAATATTAAAGCAAAGGATGTACATTGCTGATATGTTTTCGTAATTCTGTTTAAATTCTGTAAAGATTCAGGAGGTTTTAAAGTGTGATCCATCGTATTCCAATCATGCACCGATGATGACACAAATTATTTACTATATGTTTCAGTGCGACATAAAGGTACTTGAAATATTTTGGATGATCTTGTTGAAGATCCGTGATCACTCGACCCGTGAAGATCCGGGGTAGAACAGGTCTTCAGCAACCCACGATTGCCATATTTGGCGTATATGCTTGTCGTAAGAGGCGACTAATGGGATCGGGTGGTCAGGCTCGCTGACTTGGTTGATGCAGGTCATCGTATCCCAATGTCAATCACTGAATTACCTGATCCAGACTTGATTATTTACAGACCAACGTCATACAGCTGGAATTTTGCTGAGTGCGGCGTCAAACAACAAACAAACAAACAAACACACCAACAGACATACGTGGAAGAAATGTTAACAGGATTAAACTTGATCAATGTCCTTGTCATTATTTGGATGAATTGGTTAACCGGAGCCTCACAAGTTTCGAATACATTGCCAGTATATTAGAGTCAACAGGATGTGTCTGCTTACCTCATTTCTCATTCCCAATATCTGTAGACTGTCAATGCCCTAGTGAGGTATTAAGATTATAGGTTATATGTACCGTCAGGTGGTTCATTTCAAATACACTTGGTGAATATATCACGTTGCTGGTTTTCAAATTTGATACGTTCATGGTTGATAAATTTGTGGTTTATGTCAGCGATAAAGTAAAAATGCTGAAAGACGTTAGTAGATAAAAATGAACTTTTGACGAGTACTGTGCAAAAGAACATCTGTTCATCATTTATGTCGGATGTATACCTACATACCTATATATACCTACATACCTTTATACCTTCATACCGTTATTTTAGGAGGAATGCATACATGGCTAGAACCACCAGATAGGTTTAGTCGTGGAGTCGGTACAAACATGGAGTCGCTGCACTGAAAGTATTTTAACTACATGTGTTACGTTAAAACACCATCTACTAAAGGACAGCTTTGGTCAGAAACTTAGATTGTTAGTGGCTGTACACTCGAGGGGGACTGAAGAAGCGTAAGAGTATTGTCCCCCTAAGAGGGTATGTAAGTTCCAGATCATTCGAAGTATTTTTATGCATGCCAGACTTGTAACCGTTGTATATTCGTTATTTTTATATTTGGCTTAACTGGTTAACTATCGCCAGTGATTGAAGTCACTGAAATATTGCCGATGTGACGTTAAATTATAACTCACTCACTTGGTTGTCGTTCTGTCAATGTTATTGTTTAAAGAAATCGCAAGGACCGGTAACCACGTTCCTAGTACGTAACTTTTACTCTCCTTGTTTGGACAATTTATCCGATGTTTTATGTTGTGGGTTTGAAATAAAAAAGTGGTTGCTTGATCAGTGAGTATCTGAATGTTGTTTAAGGGTGAATTCAAACATTCAACCATTCAAAGGAATATACTAAATATGACGCGTCGCTTGTCAATATGATGTGCGATTATATCCTATTTAATGCTTATTACATGGATTTTCGGGGGACACGGTGGACCAGTCGTCTAAGGCGCTGCGATGCGCTGTGGAGAGATGCGTCCCTTGGGCACGCCAGAAACCAATGAATGTGGGTTCGAATCCCGATAGGCCCCGATTATGTTTCTAGGTTTGTCAGGACCATACCCGTGCTCGTGGGTTTCACCGAAGTGGTAAACGTCTGAGGCCTGCATCACTTCGGGCTTTCCTCCCACATTAAGCTGACATAACTGGAATAATGTTAAAAGCGGTGTTAAACTCAACCAACTCACTCACTCACTCACTCACTATCATGACGCCATGAAGCCAAATTCAGAATTATTTAATTAAGTTACGATACAATTTCCTCAGCGCTATTTTATCTCTTATCGTATCATTTCTCTCAGTTGATTTTCGTTTACATTATTCTAACCAGACGTTTTAGACTTCGTTAAACCCAACTCACTCACTCACTCACTACATGGATTTTCACACGTCCTTGGACACTGACACATACGTTTTTAATGACACATGTGTGAGTGTGTGAGGTACTGTTAGAACAGGACACACCTACCCTCTTCACGAACACCTGGAGTCTTGACATACTGTCAGGGATCCATTCATACAGTATTTTCGCTGTTCTTCACCTAATGGAATCTGTTTTCGAAACTGGTAATCACTCACTCACTCACTTAGCATCTCTTATGTGTACTTTATGGTTTTGATTAATTTAAATATGCATAGAGGATTCATGTCTAGTGTATGTACCTTAACTGTCTTACGTATACTTGTCACGTGTTGTTTGTCTTAATATTATATTGTCAAGATCGGTGATGTATATATATATATCTTGATAAGTAATAAAGTATTATTATTATGATTATTATTATGTTGAGAGCATTCCCCAGCTGTGTTCGATATGTTTGTGTACATGGTACTTCAACTGATATCACCTTAATCATGAACCTGTGAAGATCCGGTTTAGAATAGGTCTTCAGCAGCCCATGCTTGCCGTAAAGGGCGACTATTTGTCGTAAAAGGAGACTAACGGGATCGGGTGGTCGGGCTCGCTGACTTGGTTGATGCATGTCATCGTATGCCAATTGCGTAGATCGATGCTCATGATGTCAATCACTGGATTGTCTGGTCAAAACTTGATTCTTTACAGACCGCCGTCATACAGCTGGAATATTGCTGATTGCGGCGTTCAACAACAAACAAACAAGCAAATCTTAACCAATGGCATCACAAGCTAATTCCGCAGTGTAACTTAAATTAAATCACAATGAACCTCAAGAAGCCCCGGCCCTGAGAGTGAAAGGTCAGTTGTTCGAACCCGTGGTCGCGTCATGTCAAAATACGTTGAAATATCATTAAGGGTGAAACACAAGGTCTGGTCGGCTCGGGGTCAGTATTCGGTGTCTGAGTGGGGTATTCATGTTAAGCTGCGGCATGGTATCACTATACTAGCACTATAAAATAAGAATATAGTAAGATAAGAATGTCCTCTGTGCTGACGTCCGACCCAGGAGGCACACATTAAGCCTGTCACTTAATCTGAGACGATGTAGACCAGGTTAGAGACACACACATATATCACCGTCAATTAGCGTCTTCTCAGCTGTGAATGTCTACTGCCATGATAACGAACGATACCAAAGCTCGCGATTACAGCTCAATGGCTAAAAAGTGACGAACATTCAGAAGAAAGTAAACATATATGAATAGCTCAAAGGGGTGTTATACCTGCTACCGAGGTATATATATGTTTATGTGGAGAGTAGAATCATCATGACTGCATGTGGGGCAGTTTTCAGAGCAATGATCAAATGACGTACTGATATCATACCAATGCCCTTTCACAAATTCCTTTCAAGGAAGTATGGTTTGTATCATAAATAAATCTAACGTACTCAAAACAAAAAACAGTTCCCAGCTACGTTGGTAGATGCAGAACCGAATCACCGACATGAGTTTATTAGCACTTGTAACGCTGAGTGATTATGTACAATAGTACATTATGACCAGATGACGCTTAAGGTTCCAATCCTCGGAGGCTTGTCAACAAAGTGGGAAATGTCTGCGACCTGCATACAATCGGAATTTCCTACCACTATAAGGGAAGGAAGGAGCTATAACCGATTCATCAAAGAACTATAACCGATTCATCAAAGAACTATAACCGATTCATCAAGGAACTATAACGGGTTCATCGTGGAACTATAACGGATTCAACAAGGAACTATAACCCTTCACCAAGGAACTATAACCGATTCATCGAAGAACTATAACGGATTCAACAAGGAACTATAACCGATTCATCAAGGAACTATAACGGATTCAACAAGAAACTATTACCGATTCAACAAGGAACTATAACCGATTCATCAAGGAACTATAACCGATTCATCAAGGAACTATAACGGATTCAACAAGAAACTATAACCGATTCATCAAGGAACTATAACCGATTCTTCAAGGAACTATTACCGATTCAACAAGGAACTATAACCGATTCATCAAGGAACTATAACCGATTCATCAAGGAACTATAACCGATGCGGGACTGGAACCCCATGATGAAAACAAACTTTTGTGTTTTGGTCCTTGAGGTAAAATGTGTAAAATAGAAATATCTGCATAAAGCAGAGTCGATAGTACGATTCCGACTATATCATGTGCATGTGTGTATGAATCACTATCACATGGTGGTGATACCAGGTGTTCGCGAAAAGGTGAGCGTATCCTGTCCCACCTTTGGCACCCGTCACAAACACATGCAAAGGCAAGTCAATTGCTGGAATATTGCTCTACATGAAGGGAAAGTTGAGCCTTTTCTCATTTTAATCTTTACGCATTACTCATTTCTTTATTATAGCCATTTAGTTGTATACGTAACTGATCTTAAGGAAGAGAATATATGGATGTCAACTTCTTTATTATGAGGAACACAGCGTTTCGGAGTATATGCCTACTCCTTTATCATTTGCTATGTCCATTCTTTCACCTATCAGTGCTTATTACCCCGGCCTCTCGTTTGCCCAGTGTCCATTAACCTTTTACTTATCTATGATAACTTAAGTACTGGCTTCCATACCTTCAGCGCTAATTACTGTAAAGTGTTGGCTTCCATTGTCTGTTGCTAATCGCCTATCAGCGCCAATCATCTGTTGGCTTCCCTTAGGTTCTACCCTTTGTTATTTTGCACCTTTTGTTATCTTATTATTTTGTTTTCCTTACCTGTACATATATATGCTTTCTGCCTCATGGCATTCATTCACCTGATGAAGGAGTAAGCATATACTCCGAAACGTTGTGTTCCTCATAATAAAGAAGTGGACATCCATATGTTTTCCTTATGTGTATCACTTCTAAATGCCTTTCAAAGACCTGTAACTGACCTTGCTTTAAAGTTCCTTTCTCACCGCTTGAGGGTTCATGTTATTTGTATAACATCACAAAAACAACTGTTGACTGTTCCAATCAGTATTTGTCTGACATAATCCAATGTCTACCCAGATGCACCTGTCTTGTGGCTCTTCATTCATTCTCCATGACGTTTGTTTGACATGAACATTAATCAAGTGGTGCACATCTTAGTTAGTTTTACATTTTCTTTCAACACAAATGTGTTCTGAGCGTTGTTTTGAGAAAATGGATGCACTTTCGGATACGAATGTTGTGAAACACACTTCCTGACCAGATATCATTTATCAGTTTTAACAACATGTGTCACTGCATCAGAGATTATTTCCACACACACATACATTTCCAGGTAGTTGTGTATCGTCAGTCACCATAGACAGTTATTGTACCTGAAAGTAGACCCGTGAAGATCCGGGATAGAATAGGTCTTCAGCAACCCATGCTTGCTGTAAAAGGCGACTATGCTTGTCGTAAGAGGAGACTAACGGGATCGGGTGGCCAGGCTCGCTGACTTGGTTGATGCATGTCATCGATCCCAATTGCGTGGATCGATGCTCATGATGTCAATCACTTGATTGTCTGGTTCAGACTCCATTATTCACAGACCGCCGTCATATAGCTGGAATATTGCTGAGTGCGGCGTTGAACAACCAACCAACCAACTAACATTTCTTGTGTTCTCGTTGAGACATATTCACAGACAAGTTTTGAAACACATCGCAGCTATACAGACATATATAAATAACCATTTTCAGGCAAGTGAAGTAAAAACTACGGATATGTTATTCATTGTCAATTACACAAATATTCACATCAAGTTGTAACTGTTTCCTAAACTATCAGGTGATGGTCGTGAAGTAGCAGTATAACTGGTTGCATTAAGAAGCAAACCCGTTTCATTCTTCACATCCTTGGGCGAAGCTCTTTCAGTGACATCCAGGATTATGTGTAATGTAGATTGTTTGCTGCCATCGTTGCCCATGCAACATGTAGGCAGCTCACAATCAACCTGGGGGCACGGGTGGCCCAGTCGTCTAAGGCTCCGCGATTCCTGTGCAAAGTTGCGTCGCTTGGGCACGCCAGAAACATATAATTGTGGGTTCGAATCCCGGTAGGCCCCGATTATGTTTCTAGGTTTGTCAGCCTAATACCCTTGCCCGTGGGTTTCACCGAAGTGGTAAACATCTGAGACCTGCATCACTTCAGGCTTTGCTCCCACATTAAGCTGACACGCCGTGATATAACTGGAATACTGTTAAAAGCGGCGTTAAACTCAACTCACTCACTAACAGTCAATCTGTTTCACCTGCATTGCTTTGACCCTCATTTATTATGGTAATGGGTTTTTCAGTACCAATCCCGGGGGGTTTACATTGATATTTCCCCTACTTAAGTTGATACAGTGTGAACTAATTGTTCATTGGGTGTTGAGCCCTCACTCACACACCAACTCTTAAACATGGTGAAATTTTCCCTTTGTATAAACACTCAAAATTAATTTATATAATTCAGACCAGCACATGTACAGACAAGAGTCAGATTTACCGTCCCAAAACAACCCGCAACCATGTATCATGAATGGGTTCACATTATGCCTCTTGACATGTGTGAGTTTGTACTCATAAATGCATGTTAGTATCTGAATTTTTTATTTTTTATTTTATTTTTATTTATTTCATAAATGAAGGCCACATGGCCCAGAGTTCATTTACAGGAAGAATTTATACTATGCACATGCACAAATTTTCTTACAACAAACGTTCGTCCTTTTGAAGTATCTGAATTTGGATACATAGTCGTGGTTTTCAGACAATGTCAACTACACATCACTAGTGAGATGTATACATGTCACACATGCTAAACACATATACATAGAGATGGAAATTGCACTTTCTCATGAAGCTTTGAATCTACACAGAAGTTTCCGTGATGGAACACAATCCTGATATGTTAACCAACCGCCAGTGTAAACAATATACCATGTCGAAACATTAAGCACTAACATACACACTTGACCTTAGTGAAGGTTCACTTCTCGCGAGATTCCATCAAACATTTACTCCTCTCTGATGCAGCAACCTGAGCACATAATATTCATTTTGAAGAACGTTCTGATAGGAGCACAAGCTGTTAACGGTAATGTCTCAACTCCCAGCGAAGTGCCTTCATCAACACACACGTACATGGAGTAGTGTTGAACTACCAGAGTTCTTATCCTCAAAGACACGTTTCCTGAGGAGATTCATCCGAAAACACAGCCAGTTCTCTTACATCTGATTCAAGTGGCATGTTAACTGAAGTTAGTCCCCTAAGTGATGTCTGTGTGGAATAGCAACAGTCTACATAGCTCGCGCCTCTACTCGTTCCTCACGTCTCAGAGCAGCTAGCCAGGCCCGAAGTTAGGCGTTCTAGAATCAACTCTTATTATTATTGTCGTCAAATTTGGATATGTCCTTCCCATGTCTACCATAACAGTTTAGGAAACCTTAACTGAAGGTTTGAAGGCTGTATCCCTGAGCCGTATGGCGCTCTTTGAAATCTCGGTAGAATGGCTTACCTCAGTGTGAAATGTTTACAGCAAGCAACTGGAGTATTGCTTGACATAACAGAATGAGAGGGTAGATGAGCTGGTACACCACACGGGGTACATCCATCAACGAGTGTCCAGACCGCTGATATCGGAAAGTTCATTATAAACGATCTTTCAAAGTTAATTACTCATATTCACTTCATGAATTTACTTTTGACAGAATTTGCCATATATATGTAAACTTATGTTTTCTCATCCAACTTCTCCAGGCAATCACGTTGGTGTATACCTCATATCACGAGAAACTGGTTGAATGAGATATGACATCACACTTCTCAGTACCTATTCAAAATACACTAATCGTGACAGCTCAAGTATGCTGTAAGACGAATTGTTTTAAATCAGTATGAACCTTAAGTTTGTAACGAAGACATTCATCTGAAAGAGACATGATGTTTCTGATACGTCTTTATTATCTTTCACTGACAGTTTCAGCAACAAGGTGAATGCATTTTCGTCATAAAATGAAACATATCACCCTACAATAAAGAGTCTCACATGTTATAATATACAATGTAAGTAACAGTGATGAGATCATGTTTGATGCTGAATCACAGATAAAGGTCTGACGAAAGTATGCCGTGAAGAATGAGGGCAGCACACACCATTACCTGGACAACAAATAGTGAATGTTTTTTTTCTGTTGTTTAACGCCGCACTCAGCAAAAAACAAGCTATATGGCAGCGGTCTGTAAATAATCGAGTGTGGACCAGACAATCCAGTGATTGACATCATGAGCATCGACCCACGCAATTGGGATTCGATGGCATGCATCAACCAAGACAGAAAGCCTGACCACCCGATCCAGTTAGTCGCCTCTTACGGCAAGCATAGTCACCTTATATGGCAAGCATGGGTTGCTGAAGACCTATTCTAACCCGGGTCTTTACGGGTCATGTACATGATGTGTGATGTGTTGCTATTTATTAGGTGATAAACAAATACTCCTCACCCTACTGCTACCCTACTAGGCTGAATGGTTTCATCTGAATATGTAGCGAGGTATTATTTACAATGTAGCGTTCTTGCCGGATTTAAGAAACAAAACATAAAATTAGGTCGTTATTCATGACAAACAAAGTGGGACATAACTTGGAAAATTAACTCATTAACTGCGAGCTTTTCATCATCTCATGAAACATTTCTATACACACCCAGCTGTGCTGGCATATGTTAACATTTTAGTGTTAACACGTCAGACAATTAGTATTCAATTACGAAAAACAAATCACAGAACATTAGCTCCCCAGTAAAACATTCACGTTTGGTGAACCACAGAATGAATTGTGTTTCCACTTTCTTCCAAACAACGTCTTTTTGTCCAATCCCAGGTGGTGTAAACCTCATTCATCACCGCCTCGTCAGCTCAGGTTTCAGAAAACAAAACCAAGAAAGAGGCAAAAGCGGATTCAGATTGTTTCATTACAAAGAAAACAACAATGCTACAGATGGTAATATTTCTTCGCCATACCAATTAATATACCCTGACACCTTCCGAATGTGCCAAATGCCTTTTAACAATTAATTAAAAACGTCAGTGTCTAAACAAAATTGAAGTAAAAATTCAAGAACTTCTAACACCGATAATATACTTGCAGTATACACGTTATGTTTCAGGAATGAGCTCGGGTGGTGTTCATAAATTAAGATGTAGTTTTAAGTGTCAGCTAAATCAGAAAATGCGCTATCCTGTGACCAGATGTCAGATCCGTCAATTGACTGTCTGGTGTGTTCACATACCGTTAGCCACATGCCTATTTGCAATGGACCGCCTCCATGATGTTGTAGTTAGAGCGTCTGTAGAGAGACGAGTGAAACTAAAATACATTAAAAGATGGTACTTGATGTTAACCTTGCTGGCATTCGGCAAAAAGGGGAAAATACAAGGACTGACTCGGACAAGGCTCGGAGTGAATATAACGTGTACGATTTGGCCATCCTTAGTCCTGCGCCATGAGTGACTATGAGTGAGTGAGTGAGTTGGGTTGAACGCCTATTTTAACAGTATTCCAGTTATATCGCGGCGTGTCAGCTTAATGTGGGAGGAAATCCCGAAGTGATACAGGTCTCAGACGTTTACCACTTCGGTGAAACCCACGAGCACGGGTATAGTGCTGACAAACCTAGAAACATAATCGGGGCCTACCGGGATTCGAACCCACAGGGACGCAACTTTGCACAGCGAATCGCGGCGCCTTAGACGACTGGGCCACCGTGCCCCCCCATCTATGTTAAGCTGCAACATGGTATCTCAGATATTGACGCTCGCATAAGCACAAGCAACAGACACGTGCTTGCATGTCGCTATATAAGTGAACTCATCATAACTGCGACGTTAAACCCCATTTCTCCTGACCTCACTTAATTTAATAATTTATCATTACTCTTAAAATTAAGTTAGGACTAGCTTTAAGGCTGGGAGTTTGGGATAAGCATGCACATTCACCATATGTTTCGTACTTTCATACCCGACTGTCATTTGACAATATCATGATTCCTGCTTATATACATGGCTTCTGGCAATTTGAAAATCACTGATTTTAAGTTGTCCATTCATATAATTTTCACAGCTTTTTTGCCGTTAATGACAAAAGGAATTTGTTTTGGCAAATAATCTAGACTGGCTGCACTCTTCCATTGACAGTTTATATACAATTAATATAACGCCATCTACTGGTCAGCCTAGGCGACCGATATGGATATATATATCAGGGTTACGGAGGAAAACTCGGAACTCCTTGCGCTAATAGTATTAAAATACAACTTACCTGTAATGTTACTTTTTTTTATTGAAAATTGATTTAATTGTTATCAAGTATCCATTTCATTCAAAAAACGAAAAACGTTTTGATAAAACATACTAGTCTTGTTCTTTGAAAGAATTCGAACAACCAGTAAAAATGCTGCTCATATATTAAATGTTACTTCAAACTCTTGATCACATGATAACCGTTTTGTGCAAAATGAACATGAAATAATTATTAATAATTTTATACAGGAAATAAATGCCGTCAGATGCTATTTAATCCTTCAATAAAAATGCCCGATGTGTTATGCATCAGAACACCGAATAACGAAGCCACTCGTGCCATACGTCTCGCTTCCCCTACTCGCTCGCTCTCATACTCAAGTGCTGCCTTGCATCAGCACCGACTCGCTGTTTCTCAAACTTCCCCCACGTTTTCTCCAGCAGCCCAACTGCGTCTGTGAGCGCCTCCTCCGGTACTGAGTCTGGGAGTATATAACTGATGCCAGCATCTCCCGGCGCCAGTTGGTGGGAAGCCACGTATACGTGACACTGGCCGCTCATGAATGAAATAGCGCACTCAGGCGTACAACTCGTAGTGGAAATGTGTGTATGGATATTGGAGGTGTTAGTGTTTCTGTGACTCCGGATTAATGGTTAGACATTGTCGAGGGTTTCTTTATCGTGTTTTGAAATATTACCTCGGAGAACTTTGCTCAATAACCTTTCTTTGTTCTTTGCTGAACTTCTATGGTTAAATGTTCCATGTTCGTATCAGGCAGCTGACAAAAGAGAGAGAGAGAGAGAGACGTTTTCAGTTTGGCCAAGTGTTGTTGCACTGCCATTCACAAAATCTGTGTTCAGATGGTCAACGAATGTGACATACATTGATGTTTATCATGGGTATTAAAAGCGAATTCCGTATTTGCAACTTTGGACTGAACCACAATGAACCTCAAAGATTTGTCACATCACAGGTACGTATTCAGTTATTCGTGAGTCGTATATACAGATTTGTTTGTTTGTTGTATAACGCCGCACTCCATTATTTCATCCAGCAACACGGGGGCGTCCAGTAAATACTCGATGCCGAACCAGACAATCCAGTGATCGATAATCGAGCAATACAGTCAGGTCTCACGACAAGCTTTCTCCATACTTTTGGGGACATATTTTATCCCGGAATCCCCATGGGATTATTTTAAAAGAAAACACGCTCGTAAAAAATTCATAATACATATACATTTGCCTAACCATCCCCCTGCTCAACCATCGAGTGCTCAACCATCCCGTGCTCAACCATCCAGTGCTATTTGATAAACAAATACCCATGATAAAGTCGGAAGCGTACAATCGACTCTGCTTTATGCAAATTTTTCTATTGGATACGGAAAGGGTTTTGTCGCTTTATTATTATTATTCTTATGATGATGATGAGTATTATCATTATCATTATTATTAAACGGGAAATGTGTAAATTGTACAAATGCAGTGTTTTCCATAGTTCGACCACAGCGACATTCCTATACTTGATCAAAGGGCGGATGTGGATTATGCTGGGACTACATTATCATATCGTCTTAATTTTATGGAGTTCGAATTTACGAGGTTTCAATGGCTATGGCCATCGAACACATTTTATACAGACTACATAGGGAAACTTGGCTAATCACGCAATCATCGTAGGAATTCTGGCATATATTTATTCCTACTTGTGTACAGGACCATGACCAATAGTTGGCTAAAAGGAATTTTCAACTAAACCACCATTTCGATATATCCACACTACGATCTCCCCGATGTACTGGGTGTAACAGTACTACATTCTATATTGTGGCTGATACAATAGATGTACAACGGTAGCGTATGATAATGTCTGTCAGTTTTAAGTACAATCGTAGGGTAAACCAATCTGAATATGTTTCCAGGATTCTCATATTCCAAGATTCCACAAAAGGTATTTAGATTTGTTTGTTGGGCTCTATATTTGACTTTTAGCTGACTGTTTGTTTTTGGAACTGTGCAGACGTTTTGAGAACACCAAACAGCTATCACTAAACAGAGTTATCACTGACACCTGTATTTGCCGTACGATAGAACAACTCTGTGTTAACATTCAGCATGTACTCTCCGACTCGTGCCCTTGTGTGTACTCCCCATTTACCATCAGTTCATGGTGGACTGCCGTCCTCCTGGTATCCGTTATTTAATGATTATAATCAGTGAGTAACTTGAAGCTAGTGTGTGGGACCATGTTAACGTTTTCTTACGGTCACAGTATGACGACACCACTGATTGTAATATGCATACGTCAGATATGCGGTGTGTCAGATTTATGGAAGTATATTTTGTTATGCCAGATCGTGTTATCTCTGCGCATGACTCGTGTATGTATTCTCTCACGTATAGATGAGGGTAGACCTACTGTACTCCCAACGTAATGATCAGTGCAACAAACACGGCAACTTAAAACCTAGCCACATGTGATTAGAGTCTGTAAATGCATACATTTATTAAAAGTGAACGATCATGGTTTTACGCCGCTTTCAGCAATATTCCAGCAATATTACGCCTGGAACACAATAAATGGATTCACACATTGTACCCATGTTGGGAATCGAACACTGCTTTCGGTGTGACGAGTGAACGCTTTAACCACTGCCCCCATCTCTTCAAAGAATTCTTCTGGCAGGTGTCATTTCTTTCGTAAACCTTATTAGGAATTGATGTACAGTTGAGTCTATCCTGTCCCAAAGTTGAAATTGTTTATTGAAGTTATAATGCTTGGATATATTTGATGACAACATGTACAGTACTTGGTATACATTTCACGTCTTTGTCACAAGTTGAAACATTATCCAAACAAAAAGGGAATTGGAAGGCGTGTGCTGACGAAACACTGTACAATGTGTTATGAGTGAGTGAGTGAGTGAGTGAGTAATGGGTGAGTTGGTTTTAACGCCACTTTTAACAGTATTCCAGTTATATCGCGGCGTGTCAGCTTAATGTAGGAGTAAAGCCCGAAGTGATGCAGGTCTCAGACGTTTACCACTTCGGTGAAACCCACGAGCACGGGTATGGTGCTGACATACCTAAAAACATAATCGGGGCGAACCGGGATTCGAACCCACAATCATAGGTTTCGGGCGTGCCCAAGGGACGCAACTCTGCACAGCGAGTCGCGGCGCCTTAGACGACTGGGCCACCCGTGCCCCAGATGTGTCATCGTTTGTCCATCTGCTGCAACAAACCTTGACGTAAAATATAGTGTACCGTCAATGCACATTCTGGATTGATATGATTGTATTCCGTCTGTTTCAGTGGGGTCATCCTCGCCTTTACCTGTCCTGGAGGATATTCTGGGCTCTGTTTCATACTTCCTGGCTGGTCAGTAGCATGGTGTATTTGACCAAAGTGACGTCATCACCGCTAGGTGGCGCTGTGTGGCTCATCTACCTCACCAACTGGACCTACCTCCTGCTGACCACCAGTGCTGTCCTGGACGCAGTCATCGTGGTGTTCGTCAGGATCAACAGACAGGACATTATAAAGGGTAAAGGGTTCCTTAGTTTTAATCATAGTTAGAAACTGTACAACTAGCAAAGGGGGAGGTCGGGTAGCCTAGTGGTTAAAGCGTTCGCTCGTCACGCCGACGACCCGGGTTCGATTCCCGACATGGGTACAATGTGTGAAGCCATTTCCGGTGTCCCCCGCCGTGATATTGCTGGAATATTGCTAAAAGCGGCGTAAAACCATACTCACTCACTACAACTAGCAAAACCTATCTCACTGGACAGATTCCGGGTGGACCTGCAAGGTGTTCGGTGCCAGGTGAGGTGAATGGGGTTTAACGTCGCGTCCAATGGGAGTGAGTGAGTGAGTGAGTGAGTATGGTTTTACGCCGCTTTTAGCAATATTCCAGCAATATCACGGCGGGGGACACCAGAAATGCGCTTCACATCCAATGGGAGTGAATGAGTGAGGAAAAGTGTTTGATTTAATGCCGCTTTAAACAGTTTCTAAGGAACACACAGAGGTCGTTTACGTCAATTAACAATGAAACCAACGAGAATGCTGAGAGACCAGTGAGGGTGCATCTTCCCTAGGCAAGGGCCTTAACTGACTGCAAAAGTTCATTTGCCAAACTAGCCTGGAATTCTGTAACGAGTCTATGCATAGTCCAATAAAAGTCGCGCTTGAACTAGTTCGTAAACAACATAGATTTCAACGTGCATTATTTCGATCCACTGCAGGATTTGCAAAGCACGTGTACCGTCAAATGGGCGTCGACAGATATTTTTCAAATCTTTTCATGTTTTTAATCAAGGCGCTCAAATAAGTTTATGCACTTTCCGAGGTAAGGCCCGTTTTATTACAATAAAGATCCTGATTAGCTATCAGATTGTCTTGACTGGGTGTCGCCATTTTGTTTGATGCAAATGCAAGTGATGTGAGAGGCGCAACCTGATTGGTCAATAGAAGGGAGATATAAGGAACATAACTCGGAACATCCACTGGTGGCGCTACGACCGAGCCACGAAATTCCAGCGTAGCTCGGCAAGGGTGGAAACTGGACTTTTGTAGTCAGTTAACTCCATGGGCTCGGGAAGATGATAAGAGTGAGGTTTAACGCCGCCTGCCTGTTTACTTGTTGGAGGAAAGTCAGAAGTGATGCGGGTCTCAAATTGAAACGTTTACCACTCTGGTGAAACCCATGAGCACGGGCATAATGCTGATAACTCTGGAAGCATAATCCGGTCGAACTTTGATTCGAACCCATTATCCTCCTGTTAGGGTTCTTGCTTGTCCAAGGGACGCAACTGTACACAGCGAATTGCGGCGACTTAGACGACTGGGCCACCCTTGCCCCTGACTAATACGTGATCATAATCTAGTCGAATAAGGGATTAAAACCCACGATCAGCACGATTAAGGAACGCACAGGTGCATAGGTTATTGCAACGCCTAAGAATCTCATGGCTACCCGTGCCCACTTTCGCAATAGAACAAGTCAACAGGTTAATATTATTATTCGTGTAATTTTAATAGAAAGCAAATTGCATGTATTAACGCATGTGATCTGTTTCAAAGGTGACAGGAGGGGGCTTATAGTGTTTCGTCATGTCCATGTTAGATTAACATATTGATAAATTGAAATATAATAAGACTGACACATTTCCATCTTCAGGTTTCACGTCACATCTACCTTGGTACCTGAAGCTATCCTGGCTCCTCAACAGTGTAGTCACTGAAGGGAGTTTACACATCAGCGCCCTCTACTGGATCTTCATTTTCAAGGGTATGTACGTTCCTGTTTTTGTTATAATTTTTTTCCATGCTCGGGAATCACTTATGTTGTCATTTACAGTTTCCACCCTTGCCGTGCTGAGCTGGAATTTCTGGGTCCGATCGCAGCGCCATGTCCCTTCCATGTCCCTCCTATTGACCAAACAGATCCCATCTTTTATATCAATTGCATATGCTTCAAACAAGATGGCGGCACCAAGTGAACACGATCTGATCAATAATCAAGATCTATATATATTGTATTAAAATGCAATGAAATCATTTGAGCACCTAGAATAAAACATGAAAATATTTGGAAAATATTTGTCGACGCCCACCTAGATAAAAACATGAAAATATTTGGAAAATATTTGTCGACGCCCGGTTGACGGTACAAATGCTTTTAATTACAAATAATGCGGTCGATGGAAATCTGCACGTTGAATTTCATGTTGTTCACAAACCGGACGTTTAGTCCAGCCAAGATGTAACTCCGGAATTCCAGCCTAGTTCGGCAAGGCTGGAAACTGGACTTTTACAGTCACTTAACTCCCTTGCCTCGAGAAGATGATAATGTTGTATCCGTGTACAACCAGTTAGGATTGATTTTATCTGGACTGGTTGGTCTCTCGCATTAACAATTTATATTTAATGCACTTGATTGATCAAATTCCAAAGCCAATGTTTCTACTTGGTGTTTATATTGCTGAGTGCGGCGTAAAACAGCAAACCATGTATTTTACTTGGCATATTTGTAATATTTATTCCGAACGCCTTTCAGATCAACGTCTGACGCTACTGCGATTCATCCTCCACGGTATGAACTCCATCTACGTCTTGTCCAACCTCCTCATCACCGCCATGCCGGTTCGTGTGTATCACGTGATCTACCCAATTATCTATGGCGTCATCTACACAGTTTTCAGTGTCGTTTATCACATATTTGATGGGACCAATGAAAAGGGAGAACCGTATATCTACAAGACTCTTGATTGGTCCAAATTGAAGCGGACTCTACCTCTTGTGTTTCTGAGTACCTTCGTGGCTCTACCGTGTTTGTATTTGGTCGTTTATTTTACCCACATACTGAGAATATACGTACGTTCAAAATGTCTGAAAAATAACGAGGATACCAGAATTCTTGATTCATCGACAGAAAGAAGTGACAGTGAAAGTGCACGTGTTTGAACAAGTATTTCACAGACGAAAACACTCAGGAGGGATATATTAATTCGTCGTTTTGAATTTGTGATGATATATAAAGGTCACCATTAAAAAATAACAGACTAATAATTATGCATTTGTGTTGGCATTGGCATTGCCATGCATCAGTGATATTAATCCACACAGATATGTTTAGATCATTCATTCATTCATTGTCATTTGTAATACTGTGGTACATACACGCATTCTTAATGGTACATACACTGATTTTCCTCTGCAAATCGAGCGCCTCCGTGGTCTAATGGTAGAGCGTCCGCCCGGAGACCGGAAGGTCCGGGGTTCGATCCCCAGCCGCGTCAAACCAAAAGACGTTAAAAGATGGTACTTGTTGTTACCCTGTCTGGCGCACGGCATTAAGGGGCTAAAACAAGGACTGGTCGGCTTGGAGTCAGTATACTGTGTCTGAGTGGGGTATTCATGTTAAACTGCGGCATGGTATCTCATTGTGCTAGCACTATAAATCGGTATCAGTCCGGACCGGACTAGTACAAGCAGCCACACACATATACACATACAAGTGCATGCACGTCGCTATATAAGTGCAATAATCTTGGACGCGACGTTAACCCCAATTTCACCTCACCTCACTCTTTCTTTCTTTTTTCTGTTACATGAAGTGGCACTGCAATATTTTGTTGCAGGGTCCGCCAAGGTCAGAAATGGCTCTGAATTACGTGTTAACATTAAACAAAAACTGCAGTATATATATTTTGCGTTTAAAGCGGGACTGGGATAGATTGAGAGTGTTTGATTTTAGAAACAGTTCAGCAATATCACGTCGGGGGGCAGCAGGAACATTCCTCGCTGTACCCAAATGCGGAATAGAACCCAGACCTTTAGCATGAAGATCGATCGCTTCATCAACGGAGCTACCCCACCGTCATTTAGTGTGGGAGAAGCACGCTATCTACATATATATGCTGTATGATATTTACCATGAAGAAATAGACTGGGGGATATTATGCAGAGTATATGCTCAAGCAGGTAGCTAACGCACTCGCGTGTCTCGACGCAGGTTCGAATCCCTACATTTGTTTTAGTTTTTAAGGCAACAGTAAGTGCCAACCGCAATGAGAATGCTGCGGTAGTCTTTAAAGAGACTAATCACTCACAGTTCCATTATTGCCATTCGTTCTGTTACAATGACATATTGAGTGATGTACAAGATTGCCATTGTGCCAGTGTTTCAACGCGTAAAGAAACACTCAATCTTTATAATAGTAGTCTAACGTAACACGATACTCCGACATGTGCTGGGCAATCAGCACAACTACATTGAAGAATGAGCCTAAGTTCCTTTCTTTAACAAAAGAGTATTCAGTACCATTGGACCTATGTATGGAACGTGCGTAAATACTGGCAAGGAATTAGTTTGATGATTTAGATGACTCCAGTAGCCTTCCACAGATATGTGATTGACGGAAACTGGGAGATAAACATTCTGTGTTTTGAAATTTGAGGTAGTGAAACTGCAGATATGATACCTCTTATTTTAATTTGGAACATAGTGTTTTAGCTCAGATACCTGGTTTTAATGCTATTTTGATAAAACAGAATCAAACATACGTCAGTTAGAAGATTGGGTACATTCTCAAAGAGATGTAAACTAGATGAAATATTAACAGGCTGTATGGTTGTCGGGTGATTGTATGGGGTTGTTAGCGGTAGGTATACGACGTGTTCGTCGAGACGTTTCATTCGTTTTTAAAAGGACGTCAGAATAGGAACCTAATTGCTGACCACAGTGTTATAGATGGGGTACTGCTGATATGTGAGTGAAACATCCAATAGAAACAAAGAGATCAGAAAGACGAATGTTAATCCAACATGAGGAAATCTTTCAAGTCGGCCCTCAGTGATGTATCTAATTTACACCAGCCCCGGGCGGTTGTAACCTATAGGAGGTTAGTATATCAAATTGTGAATATTGAATTATGTCCACACACACACACACACACACACACACACACACACACACACACACACACACGCACACGCACACGCACACGCACACACACACACACACACACAGCAGGGTATCAGGGTATGGGTACTCGGGTATGGGAGTAAGTGAATCGACCCGTGAAGATCCGGGGTAGATTAGGTCTTCAGCAACCCACGCTTGTCCCCCGTGAGGATCCGGGGTAGAATAGGTTTTCAGCAACTATGCTTGTCGTAAGAGGCGACTAACGGGATCGGGTGGTCAGTCTCGCTGACTTGGTTTATGCATGTCATCGATACCAATTACATCCCCATGATGGATCGATGCTCATGATATTAATCACTGGATTGTCTGGTCCAGACTCGACTATTTACAGACCGCCGTCATATAGCTGGAATATTGCTGAGTGCGGCGTCAAACAACAAACAAACCAACCAGTAAGTGAATCACCACAAATACCTGTTTTCTAAGCAACGTCCAGATTATCAGCAACGGTTACCGTCTACTTGTCCTTAATCGTCAATATAACAAACATCAATGTGACGAAATAGTAAAAGCCATCGCCATGACTGCAAAACCCCACTGCCTTACGGTTTAACAACATGGTTAACCATAGCCATCTTTGTGACCTGGGAAATACAAGCCACAAGAGACCTATAAAAAAGTGACACTCGGCGTGACTATGTGAACAATATAACTTTACATTGGGCCCAGGAGACCTCGATACAACGGTAATTGGAACCTTGTGAAACTGCAAAACGTATCCTGAAGAAACGTTGCAGATATATATCCATTTACAATTTGATGTGATGAGTATATGCATCATGCTTATCACATACATCACCTGGGGGCACGGGCGGCCAGTAGTCTAAGGCGCCGCGATTCGCTGTGCAGAGTTGCGTCCCTTGGGCACGCCAGAAACCTATGATGTTTCTAGGTTAGTCAGCACCATACCCGTGCTCGTGGGTTTCACCAAAGTGGTAAACGTCTGAGACCTACATCATTTCGGGCTTTCCTCCCACATTAAGCTGACACGCCGCGATATAACTGAAATAAAGTTAAAAGTGGCGTTAAATTCAACTCACTCACTCAATCATATACATCACCTGGGAACACGATATGAAGTATGCACCTCTGTTACATGACCAGATCAAAGATAACTCTACAATAACGAAGATTAATTACATTCATGCTTGTTTTGTAGATATTTCAAGATCAAAAACATAAGTCTCTCAGGAATATTGTCATCGCTTTTAGATTATCTACCAAAGGAACCAAGTTTTCCGAACTTTTGGATCTAGATTGAAAAACTTATCACATATAAACCTCAGTATTGTGAGCGCAATGTGCGCGCTCCATCGACTCATATTTTAATCAAAAGTAATTTAGATTGCGATTTAAGTGAATAAAACATGTTTACCTTTGTAAGTTAGCTATCCAATCATATTGGTGTCGAGTAATTGAATGATTTGGTTCAACGCTGCTTTGAAAATTAGTTTTGTTATATCAAAATGTGTCCGCTTACAGGGAGGTGGAACCCGGAAAGTTTCGGGGAAATCCACAATCATGGGTATGGTGCTGACACCCTATAGAAATATAAGCAGGCCGAGGTTAAATCTTTTGGCACGCCCAAAGGAAGCAACGTTGCACAACGCATTGCGGCGACTGGGCTATTCGTGACCATCATATTGGTGAGTCAGTGTGTGGCTGGTCTGATTTTACGCCGCTTTTGACAATATTCCAGCAATATCACAATGGGGGAAACCAGAAACAGGCTTCACATAGTGTAGCCTTGTGGAGAAGCTAACCCGGACCTTCGGCGTGACGAGCGATAGCATTAAATTGAAGGTACATCCACCCCACCCCAATATTGATGAACCGGCTCACGACCAGATTAGCTGGTGATCGACCACATATTGTCCCCGCAACATAATTGGAAAACAGAACATGGTGTAAATTAAACGACATGTCAAATAATGCCAAGGCCAGTATGTTTACTGAGAACGGAATCTAAATCATATAAATAGTACATGTACATTAGTTTGTTTGTTGTTTGACGTCGTACTCAGCAATATTCCAGCAATGTGACGACGGTCTGTAAATAATCGAGTCTGGACCAGACAATCCAGTGATTGACACCATGAGCATCGATCCACGCAATTGGAATACAATGATCTTACATATGCTTTACAGGTTGCTGGCAATTCGCGTCTTCGCCTGCTCCTATCTGTGTCATAAACATTCATAAAAGAGGCAGACTGGATTCCAAAGCTCCAAAATATAATTCCGTACAAAAACAAAAATGTAGCTGTGTCCAGCAAATGTTCCACCAAATCCCTGTCTCAAAGACTAACCATAATCCTCAACACTATTTTCTTCCAGCAAAATCAAAACCAGGGAAGTATCGTATGGCGCTCTTTACAATGTTCGTAGAAAGGACATGCTCGATTGTATCTCATAGTTTGTGCAAAATAGACACCCAAGGTAAGAGCTGCAGCTGGAATATTTGACGCTTTTATGGACAGTAACTTCTGTTATTCTTTGATTCTTCATCAGGTGATGGAGGAGCAAGTAGCTCTGAAAGGTCGTCACAAAGAATAACAGAAGTTGCTGTCCATAAACAGTGCCATGTATTCATGTTCCTCTAACTTCTAAATGCCTATCAAAGACTTCAGCTGGAATAGTGCTCGATACATAAGGGAAAGTTGCCTATTGGAAAGTTGAAATCCTAATGTCATACAATCATGTGGATACTGTATTGTCACTTACACATAGATCTAAATATGAAACAGACGAGGCGGTCTCATGTTCTCTATTATTTCTGGTTCAGGTGGGTAAATTAGTGAAAAGTATTGTGGTATTTGATCATTACTGATCGGTATCAGATCGTCGATGTACCTGAAGCTTGAGTTTAGTTTTGCTTTTGCCAATCCGAGCAGTACTTCCGATTCACATGCATAACGAAACAGATCAGCAAGGAGGGAACACAGTTAGTGCCCATGGGGACACCTACTTCTAGCGTACAATCACTCATACACACCCGACACATGCATGTACAAGGATTAATGAAAGGGCAAACCAAGTATACACACCTCACACAAATGTTTACCAGTTGTGGTTGTTTGAGATCTGTAAGATATTGTCGTACACCTCTGTCATAAATTTGTTTGTGTAGCTCCACATAACAATGACCGGCTTGATGGGTGTTCAGAATGTGGCGTCTTGGTGGCCTTAGTGTTCAGAATGGGGCGTCTGGACGTCCTGGGTGTTCAGAATGTGGCGTCTTGGTGGCCTTAGTGTTCAGAATGTGGCGTCTGGACGTCCCGGGTGTTCAGAATGTGGCGTCTTGGTGGCCTTAGTGTTCAGAATGGGGCGTCTGGACGTCCTGGGTGTTCAGAATGTGGCGTCTTGGTGGCCTTAGTGTTCAGAATGTGGCGTCTGGACGTCCCGGGTGTTCAGAATGTGGCGTCTTGGTGGCCTTAGTGTTCAGAATGTGGCGTCTGGACGGTGTGGGTGTTCAGAATGTGGCGGCTTTACGGTCTGGGTGTTCGGAATGGGGCGTCTTGATGACCTTGGTTTTCGGAATGTGGCGTCTTGATGGCTTTGGTGTTCGGAATGTGGCGTCTTGATGGCCTTGGTGTTCGGAATGTGGCGTCTTGATGGCCTTGGTGTTCAGAATGTGGCGTCTTGATGGCTTTGGTGTTCAGAATGTGGCGTCTTGATGGCTTTGGAGTTCAGAATGTGGCGTCTTGATGACCTTCGTGTTCGGAATGTGGCGTCTTGATGGCCTTGGTGTTCGGAATGTGGCGTCTTGATGGCCTTGGTGTTCGGAATGTGGCGTCTTGATGGCTTTGGTGTTCGGAATGTGGCGTCTTGATGACCTTCGTGTTCGGAATGTGGCGTCTTGACGGTGTGGGCGTTCAGAATGTGGCGTCTTGACGGTGTGGGTGTTCAGAATCTGGCGGCTTTACGGTCTGGGTGTTTGAAATGTGGCATCTTGACACCCTGGGTATTTAGGATGTGGCGTCTTGACGGTCTGGTTGTTCAGAATATGGCGTCTTTGCGGCCTGGGTGTTCAGTTTACCAGTTGTGGTTGTTTGATAACTGTAAGATATTGTCGTGCACCCCTGTCATAGACTTGTTTGTGAAGTTCCACATAACAATGATGATGGGTGTTCAGAATGTGGCGTCTTGATGGCCTTGGTGTTCGGAATGTGGCGTCTTGTCGGTGTGGGTGTTCAGAATGTGGCGTCTTGATGGCCTTGGTGTTCGGAATGTGGCGTCTTGATGGCTTTGGTGTTCGGAATGTGGCGTCTTGATGGCCTTGGTGTTCGGAATGTGGCGTCTTGATGGCCTTGGTGTTCGGAATGTGGCGTCTTGACGGTGTGGGTGTTCAGAATGTGGCGGCTTTACGGTCTGGGTGTTTGGAATGTGGCGTCTTGACAGCTTGGGTATTTAGGATGTGGCGTCTTGACGGTCTGGGTGTTCATAATATGGCATCTTGACGGCCTGGGTGTTAGGATTGTGGCGTCTTGATGGCTTTGGTGTTCAAAATGTGGCGTCTTGACGTCCTGGGTCGGTGCTCATTATGACAATCGCTGATGTACCTAGCTAGGAAGCAATTGTTCACAGCTGCAATATAGAATGGAATGGTTTAATTGCTACGAAAATCATTGTATACGATACTATAGACCATAGATAGTCGAGTAGCATTATTTAACGTTGCAGATTATGCAACGTGAACTGTACCAGAAATGTCGGGCAAGATGAAGACAAAAAAACCATCACTTATCCTATCCACCTGTTACATGACAGAGAACATTCTCCGACTTCACAGATCGTGTTGATGCTATGTCCCCAACAAATGTTACAAACACAAACGAAGCCCTGCAGCTTGTGTGTTCTGCGAAAGCTTAAATTAAACCTCAGCAATGCCTTGCACTGGCAACAGTGTGGTTTCCTGCCTCAGCATATCAAACTGGATACCTGACTTCACACATAATATATGTCTGTGAGCATGTTCCATCGGAATGCTGCGGGTGTGACACGCGTTTTGGAGGAGTGTTACACGTCCAGCACACGACTGTCTGCCAGTCTGTTCAGTGGGGATGTGACAGGTGTTACAGGTTTCAGGTATTCTGGAGAAGTCACACGTCCATCACACAACATTTACAGCATCACCAACTCGCCAGGACAGCTCTAGTGCTCATGAAGCGGTGGCTAAACATTTAAATTCACACAAGAGTACATTACATTACTTAAACGTGTGTTTGCGGTAGATAAATGAGTGAACATTGCTTGAACCCACAGTCGTGTTTGGCACAGTTTGATTAAAGTTAACTCCAGTTAATCGGCTCTGGACCAGCCAAGCCACTGATACATGCCATGAGCAACGATCGAGGCCATCGGGACCCGTGAAGATCCAGGGTAGAATAGGTCTTCAGCAACCCATGCTTGCTTTAAAAGGCGACCATGCTTGTCGTAAGAGGCGTCTAGCGGGATCGGGTGGTCAGGCTCGCTGACTTGGTTGATGCATGTCATGTCCCATTTGCGTAGATCGATGCTCATAATGTCAAGCTCCGGATTGTCTGGTCCAGACTCGATTATTTATACAGACCGCCGTCACAAAACTGGAATATTGCGGCGTTAAACAACAAACCAACGAGGCCGTCGGTGTCAAGGGACATAATCTACTTACATACTAGCCGGCCTCGTGATTTAAAACGTGTAATGTCAACCTCTTCTAACTTGTAACAGGTTTCTTGCCGCTATTGATTCAAACAATGTTGACACGGCGCGAAGTATTCCCTCACTGGCTGTAACATAAATATGTCACACACGGACATCATTAACAGCTAACATAAGGGTTTATATAGTGAACGTGGTTCCTTTACGTATCCCTACACCTCCATCACATGTATTATATTATAGATTCCATACATTGGCAGCTGGCAGAATGTTTAGTGAGCATCGAGTCATCAGCCATCCATAGCCCTTGTCCCATTATTTTGCTGTGCAGCAAACAAAAGGGGCATATGTTTTTGTGTCCTCATGCTGCTATGTTTTTTTTCTAAATACATTCAACACAATCCCTCAGGAAGTCCTGGCTACGTGAGCGACGTCCACATTATACACGGACATCGCTCGTGACTCGTTTATCCAGGAATTTGATCATCCGGTCGATGTCATTGAAACCGTCCGGGGGAAATAGGGTTCACTTTTTTGTGTATCAGTTCCAAGATTTCTACTCTTTTATATATATGTACATGTATATCTTGTTACTGTAAAATTTTATAGTGAGTGAGTGGGTATTGTTTTTTGCTGCTTTTATCAATGTTCCAGCAATATCACCGCGGGGGACACGGAAATGGGCTTCACACATGACCCATGTCGGGAAGCGATCCAGGGACTTCGTCGTGACGAGCGAACACTAGGCTACACCAACGCCATAACATTGTATAACCGAAGCAGGTTTTCACGGTCGAAGTGCTGTAAAAACATATGAAATGACGTACTGGTGTGCGCAAATTAAGTCCGTCAGTTATTCAAGTAGCATCATTAATGCATAACTATTTTTGCATTGTGAAATTAGAACGCCATGCACATTATTAAAATTTAAAATTTACTGGTGAGCATCTGTTGATGTTATGACACATAATACCATGCAAAATAGAAATCTCAATACAATCCCAAAGGATCATCCCAACAATGGGGAAAGTTCTTCATAACTTGCAGTTAATAAATGTTGATTTCTGTTCGGCATCATCATCCACAAATATGCCAACCCTTTAACTTGATTATCTTGTATATGTATACCGATTCTGTTTGAGCATCCAAATCATAACATTACTATAAAGGCTGTAAGCTCAGAAGATGTTGCTGAGTAGTGATGCATTCAAACCTGCATCTCACACAGTTGAGTAGTGAGTGAGTGAGTATGGTTTAACGCCTCTTTTAGCTATATTCCAGCAATCTCACGGCGGGGACACCAGAAATGGGCTTCACACATTGTACCCATGTCGCGACCAACGGGATCGGGGGGTCAGGCTAAGTGACTTGGTTGATGCATGTCAACGTATCCTTATTGCGTGGATCGATGCTCATGATGTCAATATTGCTGCAATATTCGGCGTTAAACAAGAAACAAACAAACAAACAAACAAGTTATCCTTCCAAGTGCGACTCTGGAACATAACCAACATATACATATATTAGAGCCACGATAAACCTTTAAATCGCAATCATGTGTTTCTATCAGAGGCATGATGAGGTCATTAAGGGTTGAGCGTGAACAGCTGCCCCCTCACTACACAGAGCCGAGTATTACCTCCCGAGTCGTGTGTTTGTGTAAGAATATTTGTAAAAGAAATTGCTATCAAAGTATAAACAGTCTTTATCACCCCCAACTGCGTTATGAAGTAGTAGATAAGTGCCTCCTAGCTTTTATCGTATGATTATTGCAATAATCTCTTTATAGAATTTGGTAAAATTATTTTCTTTAGAAGTCGGAGATAGTACAATTAGCTTCGGTTTCCTCCGCGAAAGTGTGATGCACGCTGTAGGAAAACAGCACGTGTGAAAAGGATTTCTTTAAGTGCAAATACAGACCCTGCATGACGTATGCTTACTGATGAAAATATGTCGAAAGTTCTTTTACTGATATAAGACTTTAAACATAGATGAAGCGGCAATACAAAATATTTTCTCACTGTTGCTCGCTCGTAAGTATCGTTTTTATTTAAAGAAACCTATTTGTATACCTCAGGTTTTACATCCGCATCATTGACCTGTCAGCGTTTAAAGAAAAACATTTATAATAATGCGTTACATTATCTGATAAATGCTATTCAACTTACATACATCTTCCAGTCGTGCTGTAAAACCTGCTTAAAATTCAACCCCCTATGTTTATCTCACATATAGAATTTCAGTTCATAACAAAACAAACTCAAAGCTACAGTTCTGATACATTTCTTTTACACCCTGTACAAATACGGAAAAAAATATGCAAAATACGGAATTTCACAGATGAATGACTACGCTATCATCTAATGACAACAAAGCTCTTTTTGGAATAGTGTAAACACTAAACCACATGAGTGTGTGTTAAAGTACTTTTCTGATTGATCATCAATATTTTATTAATGTCAAATCCGCTAATGTCCTAATTATATATAATTTCATTTGCATTATAACACAGGCTAAACCAGGCAATATTGTGCATGTAACATGACATCCGCCATATGCACATGTAAGATGACATCCGTCACGTGTACATGTATGATGACATCCGCCATATGCTAATATAAGATGACATCTGCCATATGCAAATATAAGATGACATCCGCCATATGTACATGTATGATGACATCCGCCATATGCTAATATAAGATTACATCTGCCATATGTACATGTATGGTGACATCCGCCATATGTACATGTATGATGACATCCGCCATATGCTAATATAAGATTACATCTGCCATATGTACATGTATGATGACATCCGCCATATGCTAATATAAGATGGTATCTGCCATATGCAAATATAAGATGACATCTGCCATATGTACATGTAAGATGACATCAACCATATGCAAATATAAGATGACATCCGCCACATGTACATGTAAGATGAGATGGCGCCACATGCTAATATAAGGTGACATCCGCCATATGCTAATATAAGGTGACATCCGCCATATGCTAATATAAGGTGACATCCGCCATATGCTAATATAAGATGACCTCCGCCATATGCTAACATAAGACGACATCTGTCATATGTACACGACATCCGCCATGTGTACATGTTAGAGTGCACACATTTGTTATGTTGAGTTCTTACAGTAAAGTCCATCCTATGAACAATAGAACCGTGTAACCGTGTAACAATCTCGTGTAACAGGTACCTCAAAAGTCGGTGCTGCAGTTAATGCAGCACTTGACAAACCGTTATCTCCACTACTTACCCAGTACAGTGATTTCAAACCAACCATCAAGTGTTATGCTCGGGATCTAATACAAAAAAGATGGGACACCCAAGTAGGAATCAATAAACTTCACGGATATAAATCAACAATCGGTCATACCTACGACAAGTTCATCGTCATCCATATATTCCTTGACAGTGTAGACTTTACAACCACAAGGGATTCACATCATCTAACCGTAAATCTGAAAGATTTCTTTTCCCGGGTAAGCGGGCACCTCATCTTAAGTAACTTGAAAGAAATTGTTCTGTGTAATAAATTTTAAATATGTATGTGAATAATTAATTCGTTGTTTCTAAATTTGGTGTGATGATTTTACCAGCTGACATTTTTAAAGGCTCGGGCCAGGAGGTTGAAGTACCGTACAATTATTGTCCCCCTGTGTGACATGTGATACCTGTCATAATCGCTGTAACTATCATCAACAGGTGTATTAATCCAACTCATTGCAAAATATTTTTTAATATTGGCTAGTATTGTGCACAACCCCTCGTGGCTAAAGTGATGACGTAAATCCTGCTGGGGTATCATGCTGGAAGCCGATGTTCTGTAAGTCCCCATGATCCCAAGGGAGGTGGCCTAGCTGTGGTTAATGGTGGCCTTTCGCCCGTGTTTTAAAACTGTATACATGATATTGTTTATGATATAAATATGTGTGAAAATTGTTTTTAAATGTAGCTTTGCATTCATGACCCACTTGTAAATACTGTAAACTACGGTTATAACGAACTCAAAGGGACGACTTATTTTAGTTGGTAATGACCGTTGTTCGTTATAAGCATATACACAACATATATACAACCAATGGCATGAACTACAAAATAAGTTCGTTATATCGGTCAGTTCGTTATAAGGGTGTTCGTTATAAACGTAGTTTACAGTATATCAACTTGGTCTGGTCGTTATATGGCTGAAATAGTGCCGTTGCGACGTTAAATAACTCACGCACATTCACACCTATCTCGTGTACCTGCAAGGTGTTATGTACCACATCTTCTATCATCATATAAATAAGTCCGATAACATCATTACATTTATGATAACACCAACAGGATGCTCATGTTGGTTACATCCTTATCATGTTCACACAAATAAACCCGTCATGTGTTGCTACATGGGCCATCATCGTCTATCTTTCGGACATAGAAATCTACATCAGTCAATATCTGATCAAGTCAAACAAGAATGACGACATACTAAACGTGTGGCAATCCCCTGAAGGTGGTAAACATGATGTAGCCGTCGTTTAACTCGCAGTGTCGTGGTCTGTCGATACACAGTGCAATGCAGGCTTTGAAGAATACGACACCAACATGTTACATCTCAAATCGTAAACACACATAAACACCTATTAAAACCTGCAATGTTCCCTTCAGAAGAACATAGCGTGGCTTCAGGTGCACTGAGCACGTTAAGGGACCAGTATGTTTTAACAAGAACTCATTTTGCATATGGCTCGTCCTCTGCAAGTCTTTGTATGCAATATCACGTTCCTTTGAAGATCTCGTCCAGGCATCTGGTAGGTGAAATATCATGATGAAATTTATGCCACAAAAGTTTAAGGTATAGTCAATCTTAACATGCGGAGGTACCCCCACTGTTGTGTCATGTTGGCAAATAGCAGTGCAAGTATAGTCAACTCAATTATAGTTAAACTTAATAAAGTGATGTATTTACAACACTGTAGACCGCCTCCGTGGTCTAGTGGAAGAGCGTCCGCCCGGAGAGCGGAATGTCCGGGGTTCGATCCCCAGCCGCGTCATACCAAAAGACGTTAAAAGATGGTACTTGTTGTTACCCTGTCTGGCGCTAGGCATTAAGGGGCTAAAACAAGGACTGGTCGGCTTGGAGTCAGTATACTGTGTCTGAGTGGGGTATTCATGTTAAACTGCGGCATGGTATCTGAGTGTGCTAGCGCAATAAATCGGCATCAGCCCGGACTAGTACAAGCAGCAACACACACACACATACACGTTCATGCACGTCGCTATATAAATGCAATAATCTTGGACGCGACGTTAAACCCCATTTCACCCCACCTCACCTACAACACTATAAGAAAGGTCTGACCAATTTAATCACGGCAGCTTACTAGAATAGTATGTCTGTGTGTTGTCCCAGCTATATGACCTAGAAATAATCGAGTCTGGACCAGAAAAACTAGTGATTGACATCATCGATCTACTCAGTTATGGTTCTGTATTGTGACATTCGGGTTGATTGGTCGCTCATGTGCTTTGATGACACCAACAATGATATTATAATAATCTGGTACCAAATGACAACGTGCATATATCTATATCAATATCATCGTTGCGTTTCTTTGTTTAAAGGACCCGTGAAGATTCGGTGCAGAATAGGTCTTCAGCAACCTATGCTTGCTGTAAAAGGCGACTATGCTTGTCGTAAGAGGCGACTTACGGGATCGGGTGGTCAGGCTTGCAGACTTGGTTGACGCATGTCATCGATCCCAATTGAATTGGTGCTCATGATATTAATCACTGGATTGTCTGATCCAGACTCGATTATTTACAGACCGCCGTCATTTAGCTAAATTATTGCTGAGTGCGGTGTTAAACAACAAACCAACCAACCTTGTTTAAAGAGACGGGAATGTTGTGGTGGGATCATGAACTCTGTATGTTCCTGTTGCAATTGTCCTGAAAGAAACCTCAACAAGACCTATCCTATGGAAGTGTAACACGTCATAAAGTCGATCATGTTGAACATTATGCCACAACGGAAACGGTATTCCAGAGGTGCAAGTAGGTGTATCCTAAACATATGGCTCATTATCACAGTACGTCATGCGCAGAGATAGAGACACACAGTCTGATACATCAGGACAACTACTGTTCTTTGCATACTTTAGCTGTATTGTAAGTTTAAGACATAACGCTAAATGTAAAAATAATAATCGGGAGCAGCATGAATAAATTACGTTTAATACATACCTCTCTAAGATGGCAAATTGATTACTTTTTGAACTAATTGTCACAGCATGATAATCTGTAAGGTAATAATAAATATAAAGAAATGTACTAAAGCTACATGATTTATGATTTAATTATCAAAAAAAATCTTTTATAATGGACAAAGTTGGTTGAACATTGATTTTGCAGTGTTTTGACTGTTTACAAGAGTTGTGTCACAGTACAAAGTTGAAATAATTTAATATGAATGCATCGGGGTACTTTAGGTCATGTGTAATGGATGTTGATCATTCTCACTGGCTTCAAATAATGATAGTTTTCCAGAGGTTGTTATTTAATGGAGGTACAGAGCATGAGTTGGTTGAAACACCGTCTTTGAAATTATGAAATTGTATCAGGGTGTGTCAGCGTGACGTGATTAATTTTTAAAATTTATTAAAATTAATTAGCTGCAGGTCTCGGACGTTTATCACTTTGAAGGAAACCACAAGCAGGGGTATGGTGCTGACAAACCTGGAATCATGAACAACATCTAAAGTGAACCCTGTAGTGTTAGTGAAATTATTGAGCGAAGCGACTTTGGTTGAGTCTAATAGTGATGGTGAGGTGTGGTGAAATTGGGTTTAACGTCGCGTCCAAGATTATTGCACTTATATAGCGACGTGCATGCACGTGTGTGTGTTTGGCTGCTTGTACTAGTCCGGACTGATGCCGATTTATAGTGCTAGCACACTGAGATACCATGCCGCAGTATATGCCACATAAATACCCCACTCAGACACAGTATACTGACTCCGAGCCGACCAGTCCTTGTTTTAGTCCCTAAATGCCGAGCGCCAGACAGGGTGAAAACAAGTACCATCTTGTAACGTCTTTTGGTATGACGGGGCCGGGGATCGAACCCCGGACCTTCCGGTCTCCGGGCGGACGCTCTACACTAGACCACGGAGGCGGTCTCTAATAGTGATGACATTGCGGTACTCCAATAAAGTAAGGTGAAGCGTTGTTGAAAAGCTTATCTGTAAGCCTTCCAATGGAATTTGTCACGTTTGTTTGTTTGTTGTTTAACGCTGCAGTCAGCAATATTCCAGCTATAGGACGGCGGTCTGTAAATATTCGAGTCTGGATCAGACAATCCAGTGATTGACACCATGTGCATCGACCCACGCAATTGGAATGCGATGACATGCATTCAAGTCAGCGAGCCTGACCACCCAATCCCGTTAGTCGCCTCATAGACGCCTTTTACGGCAAGCATGGGTTGCTGAAGACCTATTCTAACCTATGATAAGGCAGTGCATGGCCCTGACTTGATAGCAAAGGTCATCCGGCGGAGGTACGTGACAATCCAGATATAAAACAAGACAAATATTTTCATTTAAACTTTACTATCAAGCAAAATATACCGAGCTGTGGATGTTTATTTTGAGTTTTTTTTGCAGCTGATATACATGTTTTGCTGAAATGTGTCTTGCACGATACATGCAAAATTCTTATTGCAAAGTGTTTATAGTTCACAGCGTCGATTAGTTACAGACGTGGAGTTCTGACATAATAGTAACAGTTTTCTATCAGGTATCAGTGTAAAATGTTTTTGTCATCATGAACTGACATTCTGGGATGCTCAAAATTTCTCGAATGTCAATGTCTCGATTTTTAGAGTTGAGGAACAGATCATTTTAAAAGGAAGAATATTATCAAATCACATTACTGACATAGCAGACTGTCTATCATTTCAATGCAGATTGCAAATTAAGCAGTCATTTGACATCTTTAAATATAAGGCCAAAACATGTTGTTATCATTGGGATCCATTTCCCTTAAACCTGTTAAAGAGGTGTTTGGGAGGGAGATAAGAAGGTGCTGACGTATGCAGGTCCTCCATCCACAGCGATGTGTCGCTGATAGTAATTGCTACCCAATAAATAATATCTCACTTTAGAAAATCATAAGCGGTACTGTGTGTGTCTGCACCGAGTGACACATAACATGCTATTTAGTATATGTAAGCAATATTAAGTTTTAACAAAAAAAATGACTTCTTCTCGTGTTCCTAATACTGCTGGATGATAGGAGAAATGGTTTCATGAGATGATAATATTCAATGTGTTTGTTCTGTGTACGAGTTTGAGATGCTACGTCAACCACATCCATATGCCATCATCAGAAAATAACATAGAAACAACACTGTTAAACATCGCATTCTTCACTTAATTAGAGAAACACGCTCAGTATCTACCACGGGAAACACTTTCCAGGAAATCGATGAGGTTACAAGCACTTAACACTGAAGGGTTATTTCAATTACCCAGGATGTGTGTATGGCAGTTATGCATCAGCTTGTCTTTAACAATCATTTTCGTTACTCCATTTCGGTGCAAGTATGGTACACGGAATACACGATGACTCCCAGAGAGCAATTATTGTCCCTTGTCGTCACTTGAAGCCTACTCTCATGGCTTAAACAGAGCTATAAAATTATGATGATTTTACAAACATGTATTCGCTACTGGGTATCAGATCACGAGATTTTGGTGTCATATTGGGCTTTTTATGGGTGGGTGATTGAGATGGATTCAAAGCGGCCTTAAACCGTTCCAACATTTCAGGTAACCGACGAGTGAAAGCGTTATATGGGGGGAGGAATGGTCATGGGTCGGTGCGATTGGACGACGGAGGGTGAGGGAAAGGGGGGGGGGGGGGGGGGGTGGAGCAAAAAATATAACAATGACAATGACCAGTCTATTTATGTGCAGAAACGCCTTAGCATTCAATCAACAAGCAGTTTATCTCTGTAAAGATTATGTAAACCCACATGGCAGCTATTCATAGTGAACACATGTCAGTAAGCTCTACCTTCACCACAAGATGTTCAACCTAAGTTTCAGACCGCTGAAAATATTTCAGTCGCATCAGAGTGACGCTACGATTTGACGTTAACAACTTTGGCGAATTTATGGTACTGGCAGCACCAAGGATTTTAGGATCTGACAACACAAGGGTTATAGGGGAGAAATGGACAGTTCGATTTATATGGTATGCTTTCGGACACTGTCATACAGATTCTGTACATAGACTAGGAAATATACAAAATCAACACCAGAGAATATAACCACTTCAAACATCATATTCCATTGGGAGTAAAAAGCAATTTAGATGTTAAAATTATATCGATGGATTTCTGAAAAATCTGGAACAACACCTCTCCCTTTTTTAAACAATTTACAAATATATCCCATTGAGCAGCTATAAAAAGACTCTGCTGGAATGGCCATATAACAGTAATGGTTCAAGGCGCAGTTGCAGTTCGCTTAAACATAGCCCCCAAAACACCGACTTCTGGTTTTGAATTGGAATACACATAGGTATAATGGCGGAGAGTAATGCAATTATTGAGTGAGTGAGTGTGGGTTTACGCCGCTTTTAGAAACATTACAGCAATATCACAGCTGATGACACCAGAAATGGGCTTCACAATCGCACCTATATGAGGAATCTTAAAGTGATTCATGATTGATGTTTAAGTGTGTCCGATGGGTAACTGTTTATGCAATTTTGTTAATCACAACAGCTGCCAGACCTTTAAGATTTTGAAAAGCCGTACGATTTTGAAAAGTATCCATGTATCAGGTATTCATTTGGCTCACAACCAACTTGTCATCAAGTTCATTTCACAAACTTTGTAACTTTTCACATTTATCATTGTGGTTTGTAGTGTCTTTTTCTTTTTGCATTTTACAGCAGCTACTTATGTAATTCAACAAAAATTAATAAAATTGGCAAATAAAGTCATGGTTTTATGTGTAGAAAAAATAAAAATAAAATAAATATGAGGAATCGAATCGGGGCCCGTGACAACCATTAAGAAACTGAAGGGAATGGTTGGAAGCCTGTGGATTATGTATGTATATGTCATGGCATGCTAACTTAAAGAGGACAACCCGTAGTGATGCAAGTCTCAAAAAATCACTTTGATGAAACCTCTAGCATTCGAATCCACGATTGGTTTCTTGCAATGCTAAGGAATACAACTCTTCACTCCACATTGGGACGCTTCAGACGAGTATCCCTAGCCTGTGGATTATGTATGTATATGTCATGGCATGCTAACTTAAAGAGGACAACCCGTAGTGATGCAAGTCTCAAAAAATCACTTTGATGAAACCTCTAGCATTCGAATCCACGATTGGTTTCTTGCAATGCTAAGGAATACAACTCTTCACTCAACACTGTGACGCTTTAGACGAGTACCCTTCACAATAATTAAAATCAGTGAGTGCAGGAGTACATTTTGTTTGACTTTTGAATCGCACATGTTTGCTCTACATTCGTGTGAGGTATTCCGTGTTTAGAGAAACATTACAAGAACGTATGATCTGCATGTGTGCAGCCGGTGCAAATGTTCACCCATCTCTGCAGATCAAGTACAGTGTCGAAGAAAGTGTCGGTGAGATTTAGAATGACGGGGTGGGAATGAAGGCTACATTCATGTGACAGCACAGGGTTCATATTATTGTCATCGCTGTTTTTCATTTCACGCCCTATGGAATCTGTTTCGACAGACAGTCGAGACTGATTATTTTGGCGTTGACATTTTGAATATTAGCTATCTCAAAATGTACACAAAGCACGGATCAATGGTTAGAGTCGGGACCTTTGTGTCTCATAATGTAGAAATACTTACCTCGGAACAATGGTTTCTCAAACCTGACAGGCGGTGGGGTAGTCTAGTGGTTAAAGCGTTCGCTCGTCACGCCGAAGACCCGGGTTCGATTCCCGACATGGGTACAATGTGTGAAGCCCATTTCTGGTGTCCCGCGCGTGATATTGCGGGAATATAGCTAAAAAGCGGCGTAAAACCATTCTCACTCACCCACTCTCTAGCGCTTGGATCGCTCTGAACAACGGCACCTGCATATTAAAGCCGATACATGCACCTCATCCAGCTTCGTACGCCAATCCGAGAACGCCCCTCTCACAACAGATGCACTTCCTGCTCTGTGGGTGGCATCTATTGGGTTACTATAGATAAGATTCATCACTATACATCTACCGGTTGTGAGGAATATATTTCATGGATCATAAAAAATGAAGTGGGTTTTGACTAAACATGCTGAATGATCAATGGAGTTACATGTAAGTTTAATGCACATGTGGTATCTGTATCTGTAACTGGTGCTGTATTCCTCAGGCAAGATGGGAGAAATTTCTTCAACTATTTCCGGCAATGTTCGTATCATTCCTCAAGGCATTTAGTCGCGTATACGATCTTGAATGTTTTTCCTCTATTCCATGGAATCATCTTGTAACAAGAGAAAATTTGTATGTGTTAAAGGTCAAATGATTCATTTCTTTGATTCAACGTTTGTACAAACATTCCCTGAACAACCACCTATATTTAGGAACGTTCAGTTACACATGTGCACATTCATTACAATGTTTATTATATGGCATATGGTTCAATTGTTGTCAACAGTAATGCTTCGTTTCAATTGCGTCAACTCTTCTATGCGGATGAACGTCTCAAATAGGTTTAACAAAACCTTCTTTCAAGTTTGCAAGATAAAGACCTTTATTACCCAAGTGGTGAAGATAAAGGGGGTAAGATACTAAATCCGTACGACACACGTGTGTAGTACAAGGTTGACCTCGTTTTGATTGGACAACCGTGACCTCTGTCACACCGGGACTACATTTTTTATCCATAAAAAATCGCGAGACATCATTCATTTTGCAACTACAACTGAAGCAATCTCAAGAGAACGCAAGATATTTACAAACACTTTTTTAACCAAACAAGACGGTCACACGCATCAAATTCGGTTTTCGGTCTATATACGTTATGCATAGAGCTTCTACAGACATCATATAATCGAGCCATATCCATTTACAATGTACGACTACCGATCAATAGATCTAGGGTCCCCGTGAGCGTGACGCACCCGACCACCTACGCAACTGTCCATTTGATTTAACGTAAAAGGATAAGCGTGGTGAAATGAACTATCTGGACAGTTATCTAGCCTTAGATTCTACTTGGGATGGTCCGGTTGTGCCATCAGTGTCCTCTTCGAAGCATATTTTGTGTCACTGTTTCGGGAGTTGTCTGTTCACGACTGCACGACCAGATCACTCAACTTGAACATTTCCGATACAAATCATTCGAAAATTCGTAGAAGTGTGCCTGACTTCTAAATATGTGAACAATAACATTCCCTGTCTCCAGCGTAAAGCGCTGTGAGTAGATCACGGTTGTCCGTTCGTATTCCGGTGGTGATCTATCCCTTCGTTCGAAGCTGTCACTGACATGCAAGCAGACTTCACTTTGTTGACTTCACGTCATCAGTATAGGGTCGTACAGTTAATATGAATGTCTATGGCGAACACTCTGATTCCCCTCTTCCACAATGGTACGGACATGATATAAATTCAGCTGATAGATCAAGGAAACCGAACCATTTTGATTGCACAGCCGGGACCCCGGCAGTGCGAGTCACCGACTGTAGGTCCAACATTCAAAGCGCGGCGCTCATGTGACTTTTCAAATATTATTGTAAGTGACCTGCGTACAAACAACATGGCGCTTGAATTACCATATGTTGAAGAAATTCTTCAAAAAGGATCTTGAGCGTCGGTGCTGTTTTGTTTGTCTGGTTGTTACCAATATTTTGTTATGATTTGTTACACGAGGAATCGTCTAGTTATTGTCGACACGATGTTATGTTTTGTTCAGATGATGAATTGTATAGTTGTTACCAATATCATGTTTCTGCCACCGCTTCCAACACATAGTTGTGCCAACACTTCTAATCACTACGCGAACATACTGGTATTACCGAACAGGTAGTTTGTGTTAATGAAAAGATTCTTCTAATTTTTATATTTCACATATCCCATCTGAGGCAGTCGTGTTGTGAGTACTCTCTTGAGTATGCCACTATGACATCAAACAGTGTATCGCGATCTCTCTTCGATCCCGTAGGGTATCCGGGTTAGAATTGCTCCCCAGCCACCTATGATTGTCGTTAAAAGCGATCCTGTTGTCAGGCGCGGTGACATGGTTGATGGCGTGTCATCGTACATCGACGGCGTGGTTCGTCGTAATAAGCGCCCAGGGCGCTCTCAAAATTAGAAATAGGGAGCTCTCATTAGAAATATTATTTTGGTGGAAAAAACAGAATTGAAAGATAAATTTCGTGGTTTATGCTGACGGTCTGAACTGATTTTATACGGCAGATATATTTTTCCAGAATGTAACTGCTAATAATTAAGGGTGCATACATGTATAACACACGTGTGCGTATTATACACGAATAAATAAGTCTTGTGTACATTGATCAATCGGAAGGGATTCTAATTGGGATTGTTTACTAGCCAATATATTAGCAAATATCGCCATGGGCGCTTATAAGAGCGGGGCGCTTATTACGTCGAACACGGTACTGGTTTGTCTGGTCCCGACACAGGCCGCCGTCAAATAACTGAAATATTCAGTTCGGCGTTCAACAACAAACACACACACGCTATCACGTCCTGTTTAACAGAACGTTTTTCTTCCCCGTTGTTAAGCTTTGTTGACACTGTATACAAGTGGAATGTGTTATATGATACATGGAAAACATACCTTTCAGAGGTCACAGGTCACGGGAATAAAACCAGTGACACAGACCTTGTGTTAAACATTTACCATATTCCACGTGTCATACAAACAGGTTTTCGAACGAATTAAATGTATGCGATTTGGAACAGCTTTAAAATGTTTTAAAAAGTTCTTGAAAACATCTCCACGTTAGTTTCACCTGTGCGTGTAACAGTGTCAAACTGTGTTTACCTCATGATCTACATATGCCATTAATCACATCCAATTTGTATATTGTGAATGGAAGAAAGGTGTGCGTCTGGAGTACATACTCAACATATCTCACTGATCAGGAACACATGCGCTACTGGGCGAAAGGTGATGACAGCGTTGTTTGTTTGTTTGTTGTTTTACGCCGCACTCAGCAATATTCCATCTATAAGACGGCTGTCTGTAAACAATCGAGTCTGGACCAGACATTACAGTGATTGTCATCATGAGCATCGATCCACGCCATTGGGATCGATGACATGCATCAACCCAGTCAGCGAGCCTGACCACCCGATCCCACTGGTTGCCTCTTACGACAAGCATAGTCGCCTGTTACAGCAAGCATGGGTTGCTGAAGACCTATTCTATCCCGGATCTTCACGGGTGGACAGTGATGTACATGAACATGAAGATTCATTGAAGAGTATTTCATAAAAAGGTTCTTACTATTTTTTTTAGAAATACCCTAACAACTACATTACAGAAAATAAAGATAATCTCATTGTCAGACGATGATGTTTCGCTGCTACAATTTACGACAGTCTCTTAATTAGTCGGACAGTCATTTGTTTTGATGTAATACATTTGTAAAAGTTGATCATCAAATCTTAATGTTAACGTACGTTACATCCCCTGATATAATGTCATTACAACAGAATATGTAGATTGGGGCTTAATTATTGACGTAGGCAGCTCAAATATAGTACAAGTTTCGATCCAACTGAACATTAGAACACTTGGCTTCTCAGCATTTGGTTTCTAATCATGAATTATTATAACTAATGGCCTCTCGCCTCTAAAACCTGGGTTTCAATTACTCACATGGATGAAGTGTGTGAAGCAATGGTGTCTCCTGCTATGGCTTAAAAATATGTGCAAACGGCGAAGACCATACTCGCTCGCTCACTTCAAAGCCAGTACAGTCTTTGAGGTCAATAAAATTACGTCGTGAAGTTCTTCTGAAGCTGCTTAAGGAGCTCCAGATGAAAGTTCGCACACTTGTTGAGCGTCCAAATGTTTGTTCTATTCTCACATGGTGCATAAGATACAACATATATATTCTTCAAAAACAGAAACGCACAGGTAGTATGTAGTTCATTAAACCTGACTACACAATAAAATCCGATATATAAATTGGATATATGTCACTGGAAAATGTTGGTGGCTTGATATTCGACAAACGGTGCGTCAAACGCAGCAATTGTTGATTTGCAATGTGTTAAATGACATTGTTTGCACACTTGTTAACAACGTCATGTAGGAAAACAGTAAAGCAAAATGCACGTGCAAGTTATGGCATTCGTAACCTGTGGTAGTGGCTATAAAAAGGCAAGCATAAGCAAATAATTTGTCATTCAATTGTCAACCAAGAGTTACCACCCCTGCACAGGATCGCTACATTCTAATGTCACACCTACGTCTTCGCATTGCCACAGCTACGGAGACTGTAGGACGCATCCTTGGTTTGAGGAGGATATCTGACCAGACTGTCAGGAACCATCTTCGCGAGGCTGGAATCCGACCCAGAAGACCAGTTATCGCCCCTGTTTTGCAACAGATCCATCGACAGCGACGCTCGCGTTGGTGCCATACCTTACAGCCTTGGAAATTGAGAAACTGGAGACGAGTGTGGTTTAGCGATGAATCATGATTTCTTCATCACCGGCGAAATGGACGAACGTGTTTTACCATCGTCGAAATGAGCGTCTAGCCCCACATTGTGTACGTGATTTCAACAATTTCGGTGGCGGTAGTGTCATGGTGTTGGGGGCCTTATCCTACAACACGAGATCTGACTTGGATGTGGTTTTGGGGAAATTTGATAGCAAATCGCTTCATGAATCAAATTCTTATACCTCACCTTCTTCCAATCATTGACCGCCAGAGGGAGCTGTTTCAACAGGATAACGCGCCACCGCACACAGCTCGTGTCTCGGTAGACTACCTTCACAATGCCAACATCAACGACTTGCCCTGGCCGTAGAGATCTCCAGATCTCAACCCAATCGAACACCCTTGAGATGAACTCGATCGACTTGAACATCAACATCAGAACACGCCGCCGACACTCGCGCAGAATTCCGCAGGACAGAATTCGTACACTTATCCAGTCTCTGCAGAGGAGATGCAGGGCCGTGATTGCTGCCCGGGGCAGTCACACAAGAAACTGAGTTCAGCGCAACCTTGTGGCCTTATATGACATGACAATGACCAGTTTTCAATGCCTGTGTACAAGGACAACATTTGATTATCAAGCTGTACAATTTCATATTTGTATCTATGATATTAAATTAAATAGATCGACTTTATTAGGTACAATAAATTTACTAAAAATCAACCAGAGCGTTCTTATTTGGAAGAGTGTATACTATAATAGGAGTCGACCGGATCTACACACAAGATGCAGCCCATCAAGTGATGGCACTGTAAACATCAACATTGTACTTATGACAAAACATGTGTCCCGGTGTTTGTTAAATCAATTTGAATTTTTTGCAAATAAGATAATTGGTACATCGTTAATGTGCTCCAGATGGAACAGCGCTTGTTCAAAGACACCCTCGGTACGCTTACATAGGCACATGTTTCAGAATCTCTCAACACGAATTGAATTCTCTCGGTGCTATTAGTATACGTAGAGTGGTATGTTTTTTTGTTTTTTTTTGTTAAACGCCGCACTCAGCAACCAGCAATACAGCTATATGACGGCGGTCTGTAACACAGTAACACAGAATGAAATTTAGATGGGTATGCCAATCCCGTTATCGTTTACGTACAGTGTACTGTGAATATTACCCTAAATGAGTTTAACTGTAAATCTATGCATTAGAGTGAGTGAGTGAGTGAGTATGGTTTTACGCCGCTTTTAGCAATATTCCAGCAATATCACGGCGGGGGACACCAGAAATGGGCTTCACACATTGTACCCATGTCGGGAATCGAACCCGGGTCTTCGGCGTGACGAGCCAACGCTTTAACCACTAGGCTACCCGACCGCCCCCTATGCATTAGAAGTACGTTTCAATTTTTGTATAACCTCAACAGACATACCAATGTTTTTGTTTCAGGTGGGTGTAGGTTTTCAAGTAGCAAAAGAAAATACATCTAAAAGAATCCCACAATTGCCCTGAATATGCTTCAAGGTTTGTCAAAACCACAGCCGCACTTGTTGGTTATAAACATCTAAGACCTGCATCATAAAGCTGATATGTCATGCCTGCAGCTATTGAAATCAAAAGTATCACAGGCGAGGATGAATAACGCAAGAAACGATATCTCGATATTTTGCGTATATGAATATTTAGCATGGGTGTGCAAGTGTTCTTTTGGTTGAAGGGAACATTCGAGTAACTGTGTGTTCATGCATAAAAATCGCCGAGCCCTTGCGGGGCGATGATGTCCTCATAAGACAAGCCTACATTCTTAAACTTACACCCGACATTGACAAAACAACCTATTTATTATATACTTCTTGTGTGGTTGTCTGCCGGAAAATGAAATTATTTCATTACAAATATAAAACCCTGAAGCGTAAATTCTCCCAACCTAACACACAAAGACGTTTCACCACCCCTTGAAAGCGCGACTTAAACAATAGTTCCACGTTTGCATATTCTTAAACAATATAAACGAAAGTAACAAAAAATATTTGATGTCAATAAAATTCCTTATCATACATTTGGATATGATTATATACAAAATCAACTTGAGATAAAAAATATTCTTGACATCTACGAGACCGCTGTTGGAAGCGAAAGAATACACGCTGGTCAAGTAACAAAATGGCTCTTCGCGAAGCGAACAGTCTCGAGTAATGAGTTAAATGAAAAGGTTACAGTTTATAATGAAAGAGTTTCTAGAGAAGAAAAAACGGCAAAAGCGATATTAACTCCGTAAATGACCATCTGTCATTATTTTGCCATGTTAATGTGGAAAGACAACAGTTTGTGCACTGGCTAGAAGCTTGCAACAAGGGGGGGGGGGGGGGGATAATATGCAGGGAGGAAACCCTTGTTAGACATTAGTTATGTGTTATGTTTACTGCAGTGAAATATCAAGTGGTGTGGTCACTGCAGTGAAAATATCATTTTCTCAACTTCAGGTGAGGTGAGGTGAAATGGGGTTTAACGTCGCGTCCAAGATTATTGCACTTATATAGCGACGTGCATGTACGTGTGTGTGTGTGTGTGTGGCTGCTTGTACTAGTCCGGACTGATGCCGATTTATAGTGCTAGTTCACTGAGATACCATGCCGCAGTTTACTGTACAGTATACTGACTCCGAGCCGACCTGTCCTTGTTTTATCCCCTTAATGCCGAGCGCCAGACAGGGTAACAACCGCAGGCGATTAGCATGGACTGATGCCGTGAGGGGTTTGTTAGTCCCCCATCGTTGCAAGAGGTAATTTGGCGTTTCAAAGGCAAATATCATGTTATATGGGCCGTCACATGGGCATTGGAGTTTACTGTTGAGGTGGGCTTTCAGATTGGCTTTTTAGCCACACTTTCTGGCCTACAATGAAGGTAGAGATTTGTGTTTTTTTTGTCATATCTGGCTTTGTACGCGGCTTGTGCTGCCTGGCCATTTTGCGTGGATATGTTTCGAGCCATATCAAGGATATCCAGCAGTTCTCACGAGTCTGTCTTATAGGCAGGATCTCAGGGATGGGTTGTAAAATATTGTCGATTGGCATACAACATGAAGTTGGGAGAGTACCACGTTTAGTTGATGGCGGGGTTTAACCAGTAACCCCTCATTATGCTTGGGAGAATGTGGGGCCACGCCTCTTTCGCATCTTCACACTATGTTCTGATTGACTGTGAGATCACGGCGTTCAACAGAAGCATTGCACTGAGCAGGAAACGCTGATGATTTTGAGGCATTTAACTCCCAGTACATTGCATAACTCAGACATCAGTATGGACGCGCGAGGGCATGAGTATCTGCATATGATATTGTCAAACAGAACCGATGCTACTTCTTTGCTCATTTTACTTTTTAGAAAAGATGGAAATTTGGAAAGATGAAGGATATTTGATGGAGATTTTTTTCTGAGACCAGGAGAACCTGTGAGAAACCTGTTTTGGAAGGCATTCATATGCGGAAGTGTTAGTTGCTGGGGGATGTTAATCTGGTAAGTATGTAACCAGTGTTCAGTGGAAAAATGAACTGGGAGATGGGGTTGAAACACAACTCTATAATTCAGTCACTGGATTGGTTTGTTGATGAAACTGTTTGGATGAAAGCAGAAACCCTACAAAATGTTAACCCAGTTGCATACCTACGAGAGAAATGACAATGGCGTAGTTTTAAAATCAGGGTATGAAAGGTGAAGAAATGATGTGATCAGGACTCTTAAGTAACCCATGCTAACCCAACATTTCACCCACTGACATTACTCCCACATCTATTATGCTCACGGGGCAACGGAATAAACTGTTATTGAAAATATAGATGCTGAGCCCTACGTTTAGGCTTTTGGCCTGATTGATTTTTCCGGAGATAAAAATCCTGTTTCAAAACTTGTTCAATATTTTCTTCTGGTTTCCAAGTTGGTGTTTGGTAATTGCGCCATTTGATATAATAATGGCGTTTACCATCCACTAGTTTGCACCTAATAACCTTCTATACAGGATATGTTTGGCCTGGTGTTTGTTGGGATGAGGATGAGGATGTGCCTAGCACAGGAGATGGTTGATGAGAAGATGTGTTTGTTGGTGAAGATGGTGTGTTTTGTGATGATTGTAGTGTATGACTTGTTGGCTTATGGATCGATTGATCTCGCATTGATTGACTGGCTGGTTGAGGTCCCTGTATCGGGGTTGACCTTCTGATATCAGAGCTTGTGGGTTCCAGTGCAGTATCGTTTGAAGTATGGAGTGCACAGTCCGGCTCAAGTGTCGCTGGTTCGTCTTTGTTGGTGCCTGACTGGATTGGGGCATTTGACACTTCTGACCTTTTAGAGCATCAGATAATTGTTATCTTGCAGGAAGCAAAAGCACTGTGAGTCCCCATGATTCCCAGTTAGGTGGTCTGGCTTTGGTTGCTAGTGGTCTATAGCCTAGTTTTAATTCATAGGAACTAATCTACTGAAAAAGTATTTGTTTTATTATATCTTGGGTTTGTTTTATATCTGAACTGTGATATTTACCTTACTGTTTTACTGTCCTTTTTCGACAGGTCTTAACTTATAGTAACTACCTTGTTCTCATCCTGATATGGCTGCAATATTGCTGATTTGATGTAAACTTTTAACTCACTCACTCATATAATGGTTGCTGTGGCCCGTCAATTAGTCTCAAAATGACTGGTTTGAGCCGCTAAGCATGTAATCATTGATTTATGTTCCATGTTATCATAACATTGATGAAGTTTGAAGGTGTGATTAGGTCCAGTTGCTGAGATATAGTATGAACCATACCACGTTTGGGTAAGTTTGGACGAAAGACCTTTTTTCACAGCAGTTTTGTGTAAGAACACTTCCTGGACAAGAGAAAATATTTGCTCTTGTGATTTAGGATGTTGAAAGGCCTTGTTAATTTCCTAACTTGTTTCCATTCTTCATGGGCAATTGCTTTTGCAGCTTTAAGGTTCTCGAGGAGATGCATCAAGTGGGTTTCTGCATCTTTGCCAAGTGATGGTTGGGGCAGTAATGATATATCGAAATGCAGACGCATGAGGAGAGTAGCTGGTGGACTGACGTTGTGTGTTTCCCATGACCATAAGTATACACGGGAGAATATCCGCCCAGTTTGACTGGTCAGGTTTGCAGTATGCTTTAAGAACTTCAGCAATTGTGCTATTTTGTCTTATGACCATTCCATTAGTCTGTGGATGAAAGGAGCTTGTATAATGGTGTCGGACCTCGAAGATCTCACAGATAGCATTACCTAATTTTGAGGTAAACTGGCTGTCCTCCATCCATGAGTTTGTGGTGCACCATACCTTCAAGGACATCATTGAAGAAAACTTTTGCTATTTCAAGAGCATCCTGGCTTTTTATTGGAAAAGCCTCAATCCATCGTGAAAATGAATCAATGGCGACAAGTATGTATACTAGTATTCATCTTTGGTTGTTGGAAGGGGCGCAAGGATGTATACATGGCGCCTAGAGAAGTTGTCACCACTGGTGCTGGTTTGGAATGAGCAAAGCATTTAGACTTTTTACAAGCTTCACATGACTTGATATAGTCTTCTATTTCTTGGTACATCACAGGCCAATAATATTTTGTCATGATGGCTTGACATGTTGAGTCCCGCCCAAAGTGGCATCCACTTGCATTGGAATCATGGTATGCAGATAACAGATTCTTTCTGTCTGCCTTGGGTGCTGCAAGTTGGGTGACAGTGGGTGGTCGGTTACTTATTTGTCCTCTATGTTTAGGTAGAAAGAAATGATAAAGTATGCCATCAAGAAAATCATATTCATGGACCTTGGAGACCATTGATGTGAGATGCCGTGCAGTTGGCTGGCATCTCACCTAGGCTAGTCAGTCCACAGGAAAGGTGTGTCCCTTTGGAGGAGATTGTATAAAGGGGCGGCAATGTTTGAAAGTTTGGAGACAAACTTTCGGTAATAGCAAGCGAGACCCAAAAAGTGCAGAATGTCATGTACATTTTTAGGCTGAGGAATGTTGTTTACAACTTCAATTTTTGATTGGTCCACTTCTATACCATCTTTACTGAACACATGGCCAAGATAGGTTACTTTTTGGGCGGTAAATCTACACTTGCTTGGTTGGTTTCAAGGTTAGGCCTGCTTCTTTCAATTTTTACATTTTAGATGTTGTAAATGTTTCTGAATGTTTTTGTTGTAGATTAATTTATCATCCACATAAATAAATATATGTATCTCCTGTCGATGGCTTGAAGAGTTCTAGATATTGTTTGTTGAAAAGCTGCAGGGGCATTTTTAAGGCCAAAGTGTAGACGGTTGAATTCAAAGATGCAGTCTTGGGTAATACAGGCATATTTGGCGGATTGCAGTGGTATTTGCCAAGGGCCACTGACACAGTCAAGCATTTCAGTTGAGTTTGTTGAGTTAGGAGTCAGAATGAGAGACACTGATGAAAAGGTATATATGAAAGAAGGGTCAATGACAGAAGCAGAAGAAGGAATCTCATGTAAGTTTTACCACTGACGTTATTGCTCAGACATTTGGCTCCTTGAAGTTTAAGTTGCTGTAAGCGTGGATAAACTTCTGTATAGATGACATCGTGAAATGTGGATTTGAATATCTGCTTGAGATTGTGTTTGGGTGTAGACGGTCTTCAGAGGTCTAGCAAGTCCTGAATTGATTGCTAACAGAGACACTGACATAAGGCTATCATGTAGATTGACTGTTCGTGATGACAGATCTAACTCTTTTAATCTGCAGAAACTCCATGCCAATGATGACAGTATGGTGCAAAGACGAAAAGACATGGAATGTTTGAGTATACTTAACATGACCTATGTTCATGTCAAGAGTAGTTGACCTTAGGACTTGATGACGTTCCCCACCTACACCTAAAATCTCCGTCAAGTGGGATTGTTAAATCACATTCTGAATTCTCTCCTCACTGTATATCAACAGACTCGCTCCTACAGCTTTCGTAGACAGCGGGTGATAAGATACTATCACTACACTTCATCAAACATTCTCAAGATAATTTGTGCAAGGCACTGATCTAAGAAATGGCAATTTGCAAGTTGTTTGGAAGGAAGTGCAAACATAATTCCATTTGTAGTTCCTCAAACACTATTGATGTACTTGGCAGCTGACTTTGGAATTCAATTAACCATGGCATGAATGGAGAAAGTTTACCTGAAATGAACCGGTAATTACTTGACATGTTAAATACTCAATTGCTACCATGTGTTCATAACACATGTTTTACACCAACATACCTCATGGTAGCTTCACATGGAAAGCAATCAATCAAGTTGGTAAGTCTCTGAAAGTACACTGCCTGGCAGTGTGGGTTTGTCCATGTATGATCTGTTTAATGCTGATTTTCCTCGTCTGCAAAAAACCCTTTTAGATTTACGACTATGCATATTGCACGAAGAACAAGTGAGTGAGTGAGTACGGTTTTACGTCGCTTTTAGCAATATTCCAGCAATATCACGTCGGGGGACACCGGAAATTCAGAACAAGTGCCTGTGGTGTTAGCTCCACAACATGTGATAAAAACATCTTACGACCATGCATATTGCATAAAGAACACGTGCCTGTTGTGTTAGCTCCATAATATGTGATAAAAACATCTTGGACCCACCATTTATTTATATTCTTTGAAGAATGATAAACACGATGACGAGGGTTTTAACGTTGTTTAGATTCTGTTGGTTTTCATGGGCCAGAGACACGCATTGAGATACAGCCTTTGGCATGTTGCTTCATATTCTTTCATGGATAGGGTACAGGTTCAGTAAAATAACGCACTTGTTAATAAAACATGAAGTGCAGTAGTTCACTTTATCAGTACATAAAGCGACAAAACCCTTTCCATATCCAACACAATTCTCTGCATAAAGCAGAGTCGATTGTACGATTCCGACTTCATCATGAGCATGTGGTTATGAATCACTACCAAGTAGTTCGGTGGCACCCGTCACAAACACATGCAAAGGCAAGTCAATTGTTCACCTGACAAAACCTGGAACATGGTACACATCAAAAAAGGGGACAGCAGCGGATATAGTTTTTGTCACTGTTGCGTTAAATTTGGAAATGTCCTCCACATGTCTACCATAAATCGTTTTTGAAAGTTTTACTGAGGCCTTGAATGTTGTAACCTTGATCAAACAACTTCTGAGCAAGAGTCGTAGGATGCTCTTTGAAATCTTGGTAGAAAGAGCATTCTCGATTGTATCTCACAAGTGGTGAAATGTAACACCATAGGCTGGAGCTGCTGGAATATTGCTCGACAAGAAGGGAAAGTTGACTGTTGGGAAGTTGAAGTCATCCCTCTTGCCTTTTGGTTTTGTGGGGACTGTTTTTTTCACTCTAAATCTTTATGCATATATCTGAATATGAAACAGACGAGGCGGACTTACTGGTCTTCTGTATTTCTAGTTCAGGTGGGTAAATCAGAGGAAGGGAACTGGCTATTTGATTGTGATTGAATGATATCAAAACATCGATATATACCTGAAGCTTAAGTTAAATTCCTTGGCCAAATTAACTTGTTTTGACTTAAAATGCATAAAGAAACAGATCTGCAATAAGGGGAGCACAATTGTTGCCCATGTGGATGCCTACTTCTTACCTAAAGGTCTTAACCCCAAATTTTACGTTGATGTTATCAATGAGGAAGTCCAGCATTCCACATATTGTTTTCTCAGTAAACTTCAGATGGCATTTGCTCGTTTTTCACAAATTGTCCTGAACTTCTGAATGTAGATACGTAACTGTATCTGTGGTCACAACGTTTTGTGACAAAAGCCCCATGGATCAAGAAAGGAAGTTTGTCATGTGGGATAATGGTGTACAAAGTTGAAAAATCATACGTTTTGACAGAATTGAACTTGGACGGTACGAAAAAGTCAGCTTGTTCTTTCAACTTTTCGTGAAAAACCCTGGTGCCATCACTAATTGGTGTGTTTTTAGTGATTCATGACACACGCTTATGATATAATCAGAATCATACAACGGACTTTGCTTTCAGATATCTCTACTGATGAAGCAACTGGTTTCGTCTCTAATAATTATGAGAATACTTTTAATATGACTGTGTACTGTGGAACATAACGGGACATGACGATGGTTTCGTTTAGCCCATTTGCCCAGTACCGACTAACCACTCTTTCTCTGAGATTTTATTTACCTTCGCTTATCACATGAGTAACACCATTAATTCTCCCAATGGCAGTGTTCCATCATTACGGGAGGGTTATATATACCTAACAGTCCTTCATCCATGGGTTTGCGTACCCGGCTAAAGCCTTCGTGTGTCAAGATTGCAGAACACGAACTGATGAGGAAGATGAAACACTATTGGAAATCTATGTTAAGGAAGACTTGTTTCAGATAGTTTATGTAAGGCGTTCTCGACCTACTTACTGGCAACATCTACCTGTACAGGTACTGCCCTTGATTGGATAAACCTGATACAGTCATGAAGGCTAGACATAGAAGAATATCAAATAGCAGTGATATTGTCTTGGAAAGACGACTGTTGCCTTTTCCTTAATTCGAGCTGTAAAAGATAGAAATGGGAGTTTCATCAAAGTGGTAAACTTCTAAGTCGTGCATCATTTCTGTCTTTCTTCGTCTATTATGCTGACATGAATGGATGTAACTGAATTACTGTTCAAAGGAGCGGAACACCCAACTCACATACTATTTTATATGACCTGTCCAAGATGTATGTCTGCTATCGTCACAAAACGCTTCCTCTGCTATGATAACGGTATGCTTTGACAATATCTTCTTGCCAGATACGCCCCACTGACGACTGTAGTGCAATTAAAGCGTCAAAGCCCTTTCGTACGAAATCTCTGCTAAAACAGAATATATTGTACGATTCTTTGGAATCTTCGTAAAAAGAGCATTCTCCACAAAGTCATCAGGAATGTGAATTGTGAAGTTGACTACTGGATAGCTGAAATCACCACTCTGGTCGTACAGTCTTGTCACACTGAATCGTTGAGCATAGATCTAAATATAAAACTTTTATTTCCAGTCCAAAGTAAATATATAATATAAGATGAAGCGAAATGTTTTGTCGTGGTTGGGGAATGTTTGATTGAGACTAATCTAACAATCGATTTGGGAGGTTTTCTATCAATCAGCGTAGGGAAATGTAATTCACTGGGAGGTGATTGTGTGGGTAACGCGTCATTTGAGATCTTTCCCTACAAAATACGCAGTTAGTTGTATGCTGATGAGACAACTGACGTGACAGTCGTTTAGTTTTCCTCATCATCCATATCATCACATTCAATCTGCATCGTAGCATAACAAGAACAACACTTCAACAAGGTGCTTATCATGCGATCAAAGCGTCAACCTCGTATGTATGCTACTATGTAGAATGATTTATACGAGGTACTGATGCACAATTTTCTTTGAGTTATTGTTGATTTAGTTTTCACATTACGGATTTCATCCATTCACACATTTTTGTGTATATATTAATTTGAAATCCTTACGTACATTTGTGGGTCAATCTAAGATATACATCTTCTCATTTGCATCTGGCTGCATCAGCAGAAAGTAAAGTGCAGTAAACATCCGGTGCAACACTGACCCATAAATAGGGGATATAATGTGACTATTCTTTCATATCTTTTTCATTTATCAGCAAAGGAGGAACGAATTTCCCCAAAGTCAAAGTGCGATAAACATGTCCATATATTTTCTTCAGTGAAAAAGAGACGTCTCACACTATCAAGAAGGGTTTTAAACAATAAGGAGAGTGAGTGGATAAGGAGTTACACCAGAAATATGCTTCATACATTTGAAGTGGCATCCAAGCCCTTAGTATGACCAGAAACCACTTTACTTGATGAAGAAAAGAACATGTTGATTCCGCAATGAGAATCAACAAACTCTACAACCGGAATCGACAGCTTTCTCCACTCTCCGACATAAATCATGTTATGGTTGATATATCATTTCTCTATAAGTTTTACAATGACCTATAGTTAGTTGCATATGTATATAAAGAGGGCGGTCGGGTAGCCTAGTGGTTAAAGCGTTCGCTTGTCACGCTGAAGACATGGGTTCGATTCCCGATATGGGTACAATGTGTGAAGCCCATTTTCGGTGTCCCCCGCCGTGATATTGCTGGAATATTGCTAATAGCGGCGTAAAACCTCACTCACTCACTCACTCACTCACTCACTCACTGTATATAAAGATAACATTTCCCATCGTTAGATATTCAATAGATTGAAATGTGAAGATATGGGTTTTTCGTTCAACATTGTACAATAGATCAAATAATTTCGGAAATATATTTGTTCATGCATCCCTGTTAATGTGATGACTCGCATTAACAACATTCAGTGGGACAATATTGGAAGAGAATTCATTTGTATATTTTCTTCACAAACCCGCAAACCAAATGATAAAAACATTACGTGTGGCTTAATTCATACGCGTTAGTGGACATATCATATTGTTTTGGGGGTCAGGGGGGCAGTCGTCTAGGGTGTCGCGATCCGCTGTGCAGAATTGCGTCCCTTGGGCACGCCAGAAACCTATGATTGTGGGTTCGAATCCCGGTTCGCCCCGATTATGTTTCTGGGTTTGTCAGCACCATACCCGTGCTCGTGGGTTTCACCAAAGTGGTACGCCACGATATAACTGGATTGCTGTTAAAAGCGGCGTTAAACCCAACTCACTCACTCACTCTCCATTCTGCGACATAAAACATGTAATGGTTGATATATCATTTCTCTTTACATTTGCATAATGACCTATAGTAAGTTGCACATGTATATAAAGATAACATTTCACATCATTGGATATGCAGAAGATTACAGTTGATTGAAATGTGAAGATATTATTTTTATAACAAAATCCGTACTGATAAATTAATTTCTCAAACTATACCACAAGCCTGTTGATACCAGGTTTTTACGAAGAGGTAAGCGTATCCTGCTCTAATGGTGGCACCCGTCCCAAACACATGCAAAGGCTTGTCAACCACGAGTAAACGTACCTTATGAGTATAGTGCTCTAACCAGCACAAATATGCCATTACGCATGCAACTCGAATAGAGTATGGGTTCTCGATGTTTACGCGATTAATATGCAGACTGACACAAAGACATTCACTACTTTGTTCCAATTGCCGATACTTTTTGCCGATACAGTAACAGCCAGTAACATATGCGGTTTGATATCAAGGCGCCGCATGACTTGGCTGTAAATAATAGTTACTAGGAATTACAAACAGGTATGTATATGAGGTACAATTATCTTCTCTATGGCTTTGGTATCTAATTCGGCGAATAATGACGTTATCAAATGAATTTCCCAACGAAAACATGGGTGCATTGTGCGTCTGAGAAGACTTCTCAGACATTATAAATATAGTTTCCATCTTCTCTGGAGACAGTGTTATCTCAGACATTGTAGTTTGTAGCTTAATACTTACTAGGAATTGTTTAAGAGAGGTTATGAACGCCTTCTTGCAATTTCACCAACAATACCTATCATTCACCATGAAAGAAATCACTGTGAAGGAAAAACGAAATGAACGATAACAATTTATTTTTTCAAGCTCCTGTGAGGAGAAAATGTTTTTCGTCACACCAGCTGGCAATCTCGATTAAAAGATTTGATATTCATTATGACATGTTTTCAACTCCTAATCGTTGTCATAGCTGTCATATCAATACCTGCAGCTGGAATCTGCTGAGTGGAGTGTTTATGTTTCGGTGTTTGTCCAAGACATTGTTATCAGAATCAAACCAGTTTTATCACATCCCCTGGCCTCAAAGCAGTGTACGACCAATAACATTTTTTTCATCGCGATATCTTGCTAATTTTCCTTCGTCAAAGTTATGCTTTGATTATCACGAAGATAGCACTATCCGTTGAAGATCCCTTTCAATATATCAGGTTATATTTTTACACATTCGCTGCTGTGCATAATTGACGTACATATCCATCTGTCGACTTCGTGTGTGTTGACAGGTCGACGTTTCCTGTGGGTATTGCGGCTTCGAATGCTGATTAGTCACAGTACAACCATAGTGGAATATGTAGACGTAAGTTTTGTCTACCAGTGAGATGAGAGTACAGTCATGATAGAATATGTAGACGTAAGTAGTTTCCCAGTGAGATCAGTTTGAGTATGTTATTTATAGGCAAACATGAACGTCTTGAATCTTTTATATATTCGCATGATCCTTGGCCGTCACCGACATCACCAGGTTTCTTCAAAAATAATCGGATATTATATTTCTTTCAACTGGCAACACAGATGGTTATATGACCATTGATGAAAAGCTGACTCCCATATGCACAATTTTTGAAGGACCCTCTGTTAACATTAGTGAAATAAACACAGCAACTAAACTGTTTAAAGTAGTTACGAAGTTCGAGGTTTAAAACGGCTTTGTTAAAATGTCTTCATTTTTAATCTGAAATTGGCTTTAATATTAACAGTTTGATGTGTTATGGAAGCTTAATAAGTTTGCAGAGATGTCTTTATTTTAATGGACGTTAAAAGATGGTATTTGTTGTTACCCTGTCTGGCGCTCGGCATTAAGGGGCTAAAACAACTGGTCGGCTCGGAGTCAGTATACTGTGTCTGAGTGGGATATTCATGTTAAACTGCGGCATGGTATCTCAGTGAGCTAGCACTATAAATCGGCATCAGTCCGGACTAGTACAAGCAGCCACACAAACACACACACGTACATGCACGTCGCTATATAAGTGCAATAATCTTGGACGCGACGTTAAACCCCATTTCACCTCACCTCACCCTTATTTTAATTCTGTAATGTGTGTTCTCATGGATATCTGATCACAGACACGGATGCTCCTTGTGAGGCACTTCTGTGGACATGCAGTAGCGTTCCATAAACACCAAGTCTTTGTATCCATCGCTGCAATGATACATATTGCATTACCAAATGTCAAATACCTGTCTCCAGTGAGAAATTAACACCAGGGTTCGTGTGTTTTTTCAGTGTAGTTCGTCACAAACCTGTCTCTAGTGAGAAATTAACAACAGACTGTCTGCGTTTGTTTCGGTGTAGGTCTTCCACCCAATGGACCAGCTCGTGAGAGGAACACTCTCCTCAATGTTTGTCCAACTGCGGCGCATTTGACGGTGTCACGTACCACCAGCACTTAGGTGCATTAGAACAATGGTATACTTGGATACATCTAAACAATCATAATGTCACGTGTCCAAACATCTCTTTCAATGTTTTGTGAAGGAAACAAATACTAGCGGCCGTGTTATAAACATCCGTTATCATACCTCGACAACATTTTGTAAACTCTTTTCTTTATCTCGACCGTTACCGTTTGGGATATCTAATGTCAAATGTCAAATGGTTAAGGTCTTGGTACTGATATCCACCCTGTAACGCGATTGGTTAAACATAACACAGCCCGTGTTTCAGATAATAATGTTAACTGTACAATTAACCACTTAATCTCAAACTATCAAGCATAATATCAGCGTCTATATCAACATATATATCACGTCTTTGAAAGGCATTTAGAAGTGATACACATAAGGAAGAGAATATATGGATGTCAACTTCTTCATTATGAGGAACCCATAGTTTCGAAGTATATGCTTACTCCTTCATCAGTTGAATGAATGCCATGATGCAGAGAGCATAATATATGTACATGTAAGGACACCAAATAAAATAAATAAGATAACAAAAGGTGGAATATAAAAAGGGTAGAAGCTAACCAAGTTGGCGCGCCGGAGGGGGGGGGGGGGGGGGGGGGGGGGGGGGGGGGGAGGGGGGGGGTAGGGGGTTGGGGGTGGGGGGGGGGGGTGGGTAATGAGCCCTTATAGGTGACACCACACTAGCATAACAGGATACTTGTACCATGTCCTTCGTCATTCGTTGTTCACCAAACTATCGTGATACATTCTCGTAGAAAACATTAGAAGACATCCATCGCAGTGGTGAGCTGCATTGTTTTAGCAAGGTGATATGGCTTCTACATAGGAGGTCTTGTCTGGAGTGAGTGAGTTGGGTTTAACGCAACTTTTAACAGTATTCAAGTTATATCACGGCGTGTCAGCTTAATGTTGGAGGAAAGCCCGAAGTGATGCAGGTCTCAGACGTTTACCACTTCGGTGAAACCCGCGAGCACGGTGCTGACAAACCTAAAAACATAATCGGGGGGAACCGGGATTCGAACCCACAATCTTAGGTTTCTGGCGTGCCCAAGGGACGCAACTCTGCACTGCGAATCGCGGCGCCCCGCCCCCTAAGGGAGAGTACAGACGGAGTGTGATGGTCCTTAATGGGTATCAAACATACTCATCCTGACAAGATAGAGACTTTAGAACGTCAACATTGTTAATCGTATGTCAATCATGTTACCTATCAACAAGTGGAATTTATAACATAAAGATAACGTTTACAATACCGGACGCCAGTTGTCAGACTGAAGTGACAACTCGAACAGAATAAGATTTTGATGTGAGAATTCATTTAATGTGTAATGTATTTCACTGCAAGTGTTATCTGAGTGATCTTGTTATAATCGTGTTGAGTCTACGGCCCTGCTTGTTGAAAGATCAGTGAGTGTCAGTGATTAGGTTAATGTTGTGACATTTTCTTGCGACTTTTATCATGGGATCTATCGTATTATGTCAAAATATATATATACAGGCTTGATAATGTATATGTAACCAAGTGCATTGGCATTATGCAATCCCAAATAGAATAACGTGCATTAATAGTTTTGTCACAGGCTAGAGTAATTTGATGGGGGAATACATATCGTCAATGTTGACTTTGTAGCAAGAGATATCAGGGTGTTGTAATTTGTTTTTCTGGATGTCAGTCCATCATGGCGCCAACACGTCGGCATGAAACATTTCTTATAAACCGTTCCTCTTATCACCACTTTGTATCCATGCACGTGATAAGCATCTGTGTATTTCTCGATCTTCAAGCCTTCGGTAATATAACCTTATTCAGCAAATAATCTCATCCGCTGAAACAATTGTTTTTACCTAAAAAAAATTGAAATTAAGAATTCCATTGTTACCTCATCACGTGAAATCTAATTCCCGTGATGTACTGGCGAAGATAACAAAACTTATGACCTAAACATTTGTACCCGCCCATTGATGAACTTCAGAACGTCGACACAGATTACTGGAAACTGAACTTTCCACTGTGGTTAGTGTTACTTGACATCCACCCATGGTATTCCGAAAGGTTACACTTGTATCTAAGTAAAGTAACTTCTTCACCACTGCTTATATTAAATAGTACTACATTCCTGACAACTAATAATTGTCCAAATACAATGCCATCAACTTCCACCGAATATTAACAGAAACTATGTAACACTTTTACAATCACTGTTTAACAATAAAATACACTGCCAGATAACATTAGTTTTTAATATGATACAATGTCATATTTCAATGTCCATTTTATTACACGTCGTCATGAATAATAGCGTTCTGTCCGCGATTCGCTGTACAGAGTTATGCCCTTGGGCAAGTCAGAAACCTATGATTGTGGGTTAGATTCCCGGTTCGTCCCGATTATGTTTCTAGGTTTGTCAGCACCATACCCGTGCTCGTGGGTTTCACCGAAGTGGTAAACGTCCGAGACTTCGGGCTTTCCTCCCACATTGAGCTGACACGCCGTGATATAACTGGAATACTGTTCAAAGCGGCGTTAAAACCTAACTCACTCACTAATAGCGTTCTGTCACACCCTTGTCAATCAGGCGTTTCATGTGCAATGCGGTGGTGTCCCGCATCCGGTCAAGTGAACGTACTTACTCATAAGAAACTTATAAAATAAAGCTGTATCCGCCATGCGGAGACCGGAAACACATTAAATGGTACCGCTTTTCGTCGGTAACGTTTTACCCGACCTGATGTTATGGAGGTCACAAACCAGAGGATGGACACACGAAAACCACACAGATCTTCACGGTTCCAGTGTACCATGAATCAGATTGTTTAGGCTATTTGGTTACAGCTACAATACTTAATACATATATTAATATTTCACTTTTTGCTCAAGTTCATTACCATGTGATTACTGCATTCTTGAAAGCAATGATTACATATGACAAGCCATGGATATTCGTCAAAGTAGTTTTTTCTGTGAAATACTGATATTTGGTGCCCCTAACAATATGTATTGACTCATTTATACTTGGTGAACTGTCATTAATATTATCAATAATATTTATATTTATATGAACGTTCAACTAGCAGCTAGCTCTATACTTGCAATTACCATTTACATTATGATTTATGTGCACACAATGAACATAAATGACTATCAAAAGCATCAAATAAGAAGGCAAAACCGTTGTTCACCTAAACAGGAATTAGCCCTATTGACCTCTTGCAATTTCAATGCCTCGTACACACTGATTGCTTCATGATAGCTATGACAGAGAGTAACATGTGTGCTGTCAGATTCACTTGTGTCACAATGAGAGAATGTGTTTTCTTTGTTTTGAATATATAAGCAAAAACTTCCCTGTCATAAACAGTGAAAGCAATTCGGTCTTGACGTCCCAGAAAGTTTTTCTCATTAATCCTTCTAAATGACAGACATTCTTCACCGGTGGCCCTGTCAGAACGATAATTATTCTCTCCTCTCTCGTTGAATGTATACATTTGAAACAGGCAAGCCAAGTGGATCATGGCCCTAGATGACAGATAAAGCACTGTAATGTTTTTCACATTCTCGTAATTTTATCTATTCAGCAAACTGCTCGCAATGGACATGTCGATCTAAAATAAGTCAAATGCGACAGGGTCGATGATAACTTATTGTAAAATAATCCAAAGTGAAATTGTCTCTGAAAATTATGAAAATAGTTTGCCTTTTTAGGGATTACCAATTGAATATTCAAAATATATGCAAGGGACAAACTTTCAAACCACGATTCGTCAATCTTAAAATATGTTAAACAGGACGATTTGTGAGACGGAACCGTCCTGATTAGGCAGGTCTCGTGGTATGGTAATCGGAGTGTTTGTTTGTTTCTTAACGCCGCACTCAACAATATTCCAGCTATATGACAGCGGTCTGTAAATAATCGAGTCTGGACCAGCCAATCGAGTGACTGACATCATGAGCATCGATCCACGCAATTGGGATACGATGACATGTATCAATCAAGTAAGCGAGCCTGACCACCCGATCCCGTTAGTCGCCTCTTATGACAAGCATAGTCGCCTTTTGAAGCAAGTATGGGTTGCCGAAGACCTACTCCGGATCTTCACGGGTGGTCACCGGAGTGGTTTAGTGATGAATGAAAATATCACACAGATGCAGGTTGAGGATCAGATGTCAGTATAGTAAATTATATATGCAGGAATTGATGCCCTGTGGAAATAAATATATACACAGAGTTATAATATAAAAAATACTTACACATACAAACAAAACATGACCATCATAATTGATTATATATTATTAATTTTAGAATAGTATATGATCACACAGTTACCATGATCAGTTTTAATCAACCATAGTTTGCTTTGCCGGTTTTATAGTAAGGGCCCACTGAGATGCCACAGTTTAACACTGATACCGCACTTAGACATATTAATACTTACTCCGAGCCGACGAGTTCTCGTTTTATCCCCTTAATGCAGAACGCCAGGCAGGGTAACAACAAGTTTCAAGGATTTCCACAGATTAGTGATGAGAGGTTGGACCTAAATTGCCTTGAAAGACATGTTGGCAAGATAGCTAAATGCTACATTTATTGTGAACATGTAAGATACTTTGCAGAGAGAGTAGCCACACAGAACATACCACTGATAGTTCAACATGGTGAGTGAGTTGGGTTTTTAACGCCGCTTTTAACATTATTCCAGTTATACCGCGGCGTGTCACCTTAATGTGAGAGAAAAGCCCGAAGTGATGCAGGTCTCAGACGTTTACCACTTCGGTGAAACCCACGAGCACGGGTATGGTGCTGACAAACCTAGAAACATAATCGGGGCGAACAGGGGTTCGAACCAACAACCATAGGTTTCTGGCGTGGCCAAGTGACGCAACTCTGCACAGCAAATCGCGGCGCCTTAGACGACTGGGCCACCCGTGTCCCCAGTTCAACATAGATAACCGAACGGAGACAGACCTTGTGTTGTCCCCTTAATGCCAAAAAACAGGCAGGGTAACAACAAGCACCACCTTTTAAAGTCGCCGGAATGAATAATGAACTCGCAAAACGGTCGCCGTGGATATCGACACTTTTGTTGTATTTTTAGTGTATTCAAGCGAGAAACAATAAAACAGCATTCGACGGGACACGGTCAGTCCGCTAACCAACTAACTGTTGGGAACATCCGCATACGTTACCCCACAACCATCAGCCCGGGATACCCGGATGTTCACGTTCCTGTCTGGATAAACGAGGCTTCACTGTAAAACAATAAATCTGACGGCGGCATATCCATGCAAACAACAAGAATCCGCGAAGAAAAAGCCTGTCCATATTTCAAAATTTTCAAAGTTGGAGTGTTGTTGGAATGTTGTTGGAGCGTTGTTGAAGCGTTGTTGGAGCCTTCTTGGAATGTTGTTGGAATGTTGTTGGAGCTTTGTTGGAGCGTTGTTGGAATGTTGTTGGAGTGTTGTTGGAGCGTTGTTGGAACATTGTTGGAGCGTTGTTGGAGCGTTGTTGGAAAGTTGTTGGAGCGTTGTTGGAGTGTTGTTGGAGCGTTGTTGAAACGTTGTTGGAGCGTTGTTTGGAGCGTTGTTGGAATGTTGTTGGAGCGTTGTTGGAGCGTTGTTGGAATGTTCTTGGAGCGTTGTTGATATGTTGTTGGAGGGTTGTTGGAATGTTGTTGGAGCGTTGTTGGAATGTTGTTGGAGTGTTGTTGGAGCGTTGTTGGAATGTTGTTGGAGAGTTGTTGGAGCGTTGTTGGAATGTTGTTGGAGCGTTGTTGGAATGTTGTTGGAGCGTTGTTGGAGTGATTTTGGAGCGTTGTTTGAAGCGTTGTTGGAATGTTGTTGGAGCGTTGTTGGAATGTTGTTGGAGCGTTGATGGAATGTTGTTGGAGCGTTGTTGGAATGTTGTTGGAGCGTTGTTGGAATGTTGTTGGAGCGTTGTTGGAGTGTTGTTGGAGTGTTGTTGGAGCGTTGTTGGAGCGTTGTTGGAGCGTTGTTGGAGCGTTGTTGGAATGTTGTTGGAGCGTTGTTGGAGTGTTGTTGGAGTGTTGTTGGAATGTTGTTGGAGCGTTGTTGGAGCGTTGTTGGAGTGTTGTTGGAGCGTTGTTGGAGCGTTGTTGGAATGTTGTTGGAGCGTTGTTGGAGCGTTGTTGGAATGTTGTTGGAGCGTTGTTGGAATGTTGTTGGAGCGTTGTTGGAATGTTGTTGGAGTGTTGTTTCCCTTTAACTTGTGTCAACCAACGGAAGGTTGCTCTTCTCAAAAACATCTCAGAGCACCCGCATTGCAACTTTTTCTCACCTTTTTCATCCTCGGCATACCTGCATCCACACGAGTGTTTCTCTCAAGTAATTCATACCTTCAATGCAACAACTTCCAATCCCCATCTCTGCAAGATCGTTGGATCACGGGAATGAGTGTGTGCAATATTCATGTACTGTATGACTGCGTGGAATGTGTATTGTTCTTAGCAAACATCAGAAACATGCAGCTCTCCACGGTAAACACAACACCTGGCGTCAACCGGCTTGAACTGCATGCGTTGTATTGCAATAACGCATTGTACATGAATCTGAAGCGAAGCATTTGCCAGGTTGATTGTGGCCCATCCCATGATGCACGTTCAAACCACACACAGTGATTGAGTTAAATTTTACATCGCATCGGCAGTATTTCAAACCACACACAGAGATACATACACAAACATACACACAAATAGACACTCGCACATTCGCAGAAACACATATATACACACGCGCACAGACATGTGCACACCCTCCAAACCCAACCCCAACCCACCGAAGCACACACATACACGCACGCAACACACGCACGCATACACGGGCATAGACACGTACGCACGCACACTGTGAGGACGGGGCACGTGACGAGCCGATGATCACGCGTGGGGTACTGGTTTGAATATTGTAGGAGCGCTTCCGTTACTCACTCCGGCTAACGTCAAAACAACCTGTAATATTTCCTAATTATCATGACGAACGTCGTAATGTTTCCAAGTCTATCTCTGTCTGGCAACTCTAGTGTTTCCCATGGCTTCTATTTGTGAACTCTAACGTTGAAAATTATACTTCTATCTACTAGTAGCAGTGTGCGTGACAGTACAACGGAAGAGTGTCACATGGCAGTACAACGGAGTAGTGTGACGTGACAGTACAACGGAGCAGTGGCACGTGGCTGTACAACGGAGCAGTGGCACGTGACTGTACAACGGAGCAGTGACGTGGCAGTACAACGGAGAAGTGTGACATGGCAGTACAACGGAACTTTGTGATGTTGCAGTACAACGGAACAGTGTGAAGTGGCAGTTCAACGGAGCAGTGATGTGGCAGTACAACGGAGCAGTGTGAAGTGGCAGTTCAAGGGAGCAGTGGCAAGTGGCAGTACAACGGAGCAGTGACACGCGGCAGTACAGTGGAGCAGTATGGCCTGACACAACAACGGATTAGTGACGTGGCAGTATAACGGGGCAGTGAGCCGTGACAGTACAACAAAGCAGTACGACGGAGCAGTGTCACGTGAAAGAACAACGCAGCAGAGTGGCGTGGCAGTACAGTGGAGCAGTGTGACGTGGCTGTAGAACGGAGCAGTTGGCGTTGCAGTTACCGTAGCAGTACTAGTATTACTTGACGGTATGGCGTTCTGACGTGACACTACTTATAAAAAGAACATATTAATAGTGACGCGGTGATGCGACACCGTTAGTATAAAGAGAACATATTAATCATGGCAGCTTTGCGTGTTGACGTGACACTGTACCTGTAAAACATATCAATGGTGGCAAGGTCAATCACTGGAGTGTCTGGTCCAGACTCGATTATTTACAGGAATGGCTGGTGGAATGTTGCCGACTTCGGCGTTAAGCAACAAACAAACATGATATGCCGGGCAACATGAGTCCAATTGTGTTGAATGTAAATACTACATGCATTGCGAATGGCTTCTGTCACGGCAGACAAGCTGCTTTTGCTGCGGTAGTTAAAGGTGAGGTGAGGTGAAATGGGGTTCAACGTCGCGTCCAAGATTGTTGCACTTATATAGCGACGTGCATGCACGTGTTTGTGTGTGTGTGGTTGCTTGTTCTAGTCCGGACTGATGCTGATTTATAGTGCTAGCACACTGAGATATCATGCCGCAGTTTAACATGAATACCCCACTCAGACACAGTATACTGACTCCGAGCCGACCAGCCCTTGTTTTAGCCCCTTAATGCCGAGCGCCAGACAGGGTAACAACAAGTACCATCTTTTAACGTCTTTTGGTATGACGCGGCCGGGGATCGAAGCCCGGACCTTCCGCTCTCCGGGCGGACGCTCTACCATTAGACCACGGAGGCGGTCTAGTTAAAAGTATTTGTAGGGCGCTTCACCCACAGTCTATGCATATTGCAAGAGATCTGATTTTACTCAGATTGAATCATTGCTAGGAGAGTTATATGGTTCTGTGTTGGGCTCTGTCTACCACCTCAAAATTAATGTTGCGCTGGCTGATATTTCTGTCTACGAATAACCTAAAGTTGTACACATTCGCGTCAGGGACATGAGAACATGTTGCTTGCACTGACTCAGGTCAAAATACGTCCACAGTATTTGTCCGTGCGTTGTCTGTACTGCTTGGCGTATGATGGTGGCTATGAAAAAAAATGCCAATGTTCTTAGCAAAACCTTCTTTCAATCACCGATTCTTATAACATTACCCCGTTTGTTGCGCAGGTTATTGTGAACCCGAGTACCCCTCCGCCATTTGACACAAAAAATACCTGAAATGTACTTTGTCAACCTCTCTCTCAGTCCACAATGCTTTCTACACTGCAGCGCCATCTACAGTCCCGGCAAGGGAGCTAACGCCCAAATCGTGTGCCAAGGCCCACTATAACAATGGCAGGCAATACATGCCACGTTGAGACCGTGTTTATTTCGCGGAAATGAATGAAGCGTTGCTTTAACGGCGCTTAGCTTGGGTTTAAAGTTTGGAGTATTATATTCAAATGTCCTTTTGGTAGCTGTACTTGCATCACCCTTGAGAGCTACAAGTCGGATAACCTCGAACCTCTTTCATTCAAGAAATGATGGAACAAGTGTCATCAGATTTGAAGGTGTTTATTCTGTAGATGGAGGTTCTCATAAAGGGCAAAAGGCTGTAAGAGATACAAACACAAATGGTTACTTAACCTGGTCGCTGGCATATAATAATTAACAAAAGGTGTCATAATTTTATGATAATTACAAAAATGACAACTTTTAATAAAAAAATCCTCTAAACAGATTCTAAAGACACATTAAAACAACGAAAGAAATATCCTTTTACATGTAACCTTACGTGACAATAAATTATAAGGGAAATCTGCCACATAAATTGAATGCGACAGCATATTAAAAAAACCGCGAATACTTAATCACAGTACACGACTTGTCAAAGCGAATTCACGACATATTATCCTATGACAGACCAATAAAACTGTACACAAACAATTTTAACCATACCATAGTAGAAATACTGCCACAACTCACACTGTGGTGTGTCACAAGTGGTCAAAACCTAATTTTCGTTATTGCGAGAGCGAGCGGCGTGGTTTGTCTCGCTAACCATTACGCAACGACAAATGTGACTCATGTACAGGAATACTTATGACGTAACAGCACAGGTTTCCTGCAATTACATATGGGCAGAAAATGCAGTTGCAGCGAGCATGACATGTTCGAAAAATCAAGATCTCCAAATTTACCTAATAAAATCAAGAAAATTCACCAAAACATTTGAAGAGAAACTAAAAGAGCTAAAGCACCTTCAACCCAGATCAACATACTTGTGCTCTGCCTGTACGAAATATAGGGGTATCGCCTACCGTCATCTTTCTTCCTGTCATGAGGTGTGCAGGTAACTTCTTCTTTGTTGTAATGTTCTATGAGGCACACAGCTGCAATTACAACGGGGAGCTATCCATAACAAACACTAATCCTCTGTTGTACATAAACAAGTGCTCCTTTGTGAACACTACCTTAAAGTGCGGGTTTCGTTTTTCGATTTAATTTTTAAGTTTAATAACTGAGAGTAAGTTGAGGGTGTGTGGATATGAGGGTGCATCAAAGAGCATCACTAGACTCTTACTAGATGCTGTGTGATCAGGGTTACAAAAATGGAAAGATTTCCACAATATTGTACACGGGTGGGCATAAACAGGATGACACACACAAATCCAGAGTATATTACCTTATATCAAATTACACATATATTGTTGCGGTGTCCTGTATTTGTATACCCTCAACGTTCATTTAAAGTAAAATTGACGTTATTATAAAAAAATGTGTTCCAAGCAATGTACTGCAGTTTGTAAGGAAATTACTGAATTGCTGACAGCGCAAAGAGTGTTATATATGCCAAACATATACATTCATTTAATAACGACTTTGCGAAGTCCATGTCTGTCATACAATAACATAATTCTACAGTAGTTTCTTGGTAAACAACCAAAAGTCATTTTAAGAACCTTGAAGAAATACCTTTGTTTCAAAAAATGACAAGAAAAGGTTTTATATGAAAGATCAGTGAAAGTTTTTAAACTATGTAAGATACACATCGCTACATTACTGCTGTGACAATTCCATGATATTCTGATTGTGAAAGCAACCCCTCACATTTATACGAAGTAGCGATTTGTAACGGATGTGAGTTAAAGGACAATTTTCCCTACTTGATTTCCCTTTTAAAAACTGACACTTTTGTTTTTTCAGTATTTCGTTTTGAGTTTACAATTAGAACCGGCAAAATAAGATCCGGCACACCCACTAGCACTACAACCTCTGGTACATCGAGCGGCAAAACAGCATCCGGCAAAGGTACTACACTCTCTGGTCCAGCGAGCGACAAAACAGCCTCTGCTACAACCACTGATACAGCTTTTGCAGGAACATATCTGTTAAAACAACAGTGAATCAATGCTTTTGAGAAATTAAATAGAATTATACATAATTTATATCAAGCAATGTATATTTGTATCAATGAACTATCACCTGAATAAATTATTTTCATAATCATTGCATACAATTTCACATATATGGGCAAGGTGGGAGTCAGACTGGAGTGTTCGTCGGAGGAGTCGTTGGAGGACTCTTTGGGGGCGTCGTCATCACGGTTGTCATCATATTCCTTTGTCGTGCATGTCGCTCAAGAAGAAGGTACTTCAGGACACTTCAGACGTTATGACGCATTAGTCAAGTGAATGATCAAAAAGTGTTCAATATGTGTGAACGTCCATCAACAAATTATCTTTGGACTCGGCCATTGTAAAATTGTCTGATTAAACAGAATGACATAAAGAAATACAGAACGTTATTATTATCCTCAAATGTCATTATTATTTACAAATATTGAGGGGAATCAAATTGTTTGTAAATTTGTGTCAGACAATATGATCAAAATCACCTACATTAGTGTATTTTCTTGAATATTTAGAGACCTGCAGAAGATGAAGACGGAGCAGAGACGAATGAATCCCATAACTATCTTGGATTGGTAAATTGTTTGCTGCTGTCACATTTCAATCTTATCCAAACTATTTTTATGCGTCAAATACTTCGGGAAGAGAGGCGCCATCTTGTCGATTCGAGTTGTGAATCGGAATGATGTCATCTTGAATTGGAACTTTCTCCACATCTCGAACAACTCTTCGTCAAATTAAGCGTCACATGAAAATGTTTTGTTACTCATATTGAAGACAAGCAAAATTGCAAAGTTCTTGACAGTTGTGAGCAGCAACTCGATGCGCTCGTTGGGCGTGGTTGCTAGTAGATCGCTTGGTCAGAAAGGGGAAAATAAGTTTTAGAAAGTAATAAAAGAAATCCAAGTGCAATTACAAAAGAACCATAAACAGGATTTTTTTTTAATAATAATATTCACGAAAAAAAGTCTTTTCTTTTCTTTTTTTTAATGGTTCACTTTAAAATGTAGTGTGTTGTGAGATCTACAGAACAGGCCTTCACTCGTCCCCTTTAAAATGTACTGTGTTGTGAGATCTACAGAACAGGCCTTCACTCGCCCCTTTAATTTAAACCATGCTGTGCTGTGAGATGTACAGAACAGGCCTTCACTTGTTCCCTTTTAAACTGTACTGTGTTGTGAGATCTACAGAACAGGCCTTCACTCGTTCCCTTTAAACCATATTGTGTTGTGAGATCTACAGATCAGGCGATCACATGCCCCTTTAAACCATATTGTGTTATCAGATCTACAGAACAGGCCTTCACTTGTTCCCTTTAAACTGTACCGTTTTGTGAGATCTACCCTGCAGCATTAATGACTGTTCAGCACTTAAATAATCTTCAATAAAACAACGTTCCCGTTGACCTGATGCTGTCAATATGTGCTAGAGCACTAATGTCCAGATGTAACAGTATTCATTTAGCAATACGACACAGTAATAACATTGTGTGACACTGATAAACAGGGAATATTATCTCCACCACTTTGCTATGTTAGGAAAATGTGTCACGATGAATCTTGGGTTTACAAGAAAGCGGGTTTCAAACATTTTACATACTTATCAAATAGTGGTAATGTAGGATCTGTGGCGTTTTCTTAGAGCTGAAAGATGACAAGCTTCAATATTTCTAAAACAAAGAAAAGGCCCTAGGTCTTGTTTGTATCACAATAAGACCACAGGGTTATGACAACGGGATAGTTACTGTTGGACATCATAACTGTTGTTATTCGTCCTTCAGAAACGGATAGCCCTGTCGTCTAAGGCGCCGCGATTCGCTGTGCACAGTTGCGTCCCTTGGGCACGCCAGAAACCTATGATTGTGGGTTCAAATCCCTGCTCGCCCTGATTATGTTTCTAGGTTTGTCAGCAAAATACCCGTGCTCGTTGGTTGCACCGAAGTGGTAAACATCTGAGACCTGCAACACTTCGGGCTTTTCTCCCACATTAAGCTGACAAGCTGCGATATAACTGGAATACTATTAAAAACGGTGTTAAACCAAACTCACTCACTCACCCAGAAATCAAATCTAAAGATACCCCTTCCGTCAGTGGTAGAACATGAAGCTGCAAGGTATGGTGTTACGTGAAACGCCTTGGCACATGTAAGACTTCCTGGTTGAATCCAGCCCGGCAGACTGACTGATATCGACTTGCGTGATCCACGTGAGATGTGTATCTTGATACCGCATGCCTCTGCACAGAACAACCTTATTACGACGGTGACGGGTTTTCTTCCTGATACGACTGAGTGTCAGTGTCGAAGTCGATAAATGGACACATATGAATTCGTTTCCTGCTTCGGGTCAGTTCAAAATTGATTCTCTACAGGAGCAGTCAGGCACAGCGCCCCTTTGTGTACACAGCTAGACTTGGTTAGTGCTCTTCAGTGAAGGGTTCAAGGTGTGCAAGCTACAGATTGTGTATTGGTATTTTCCGTCAGTAAAATTAGTTCTCACAAGGGAAACATGTCAGAAGTTAATACTTATCAAATACAAGGGCATTCCTTCCAACACATATTACGTGATGTACAAGCACTTCTGTTCCTGGCGTTATTTAATACTGTCAAACACTCTTATCATACAGAATCATGTATAAAGAATCAAATAATATTTTTCCTTCAAGGACAAAACGACAAAGAGCAAAACCTGACCAAACAACTCGAAATTCTTGAAATTTCCATTGATTATTTTATCAATTTTGATTATTTGGAAGATAATAATTAGAGGAAATAAGGAAACACGGGGTGACTTTAATTGCCAGAAGATCTGGAAAGAGTCAGCAGTTTTGTATGTAACCTTGAGAACAGGAATTTTGTCAGCAAGTCTATTTTTCATTTGGAATTAAATGATTGCTACATGAATGAATTTATACAGTAGTAAAGAACACATGGTAATGGTACAGAACTGTGAATTGAATTCCCCATTGGACAGAGATTCTGTCACTTTTTAAAAAAAAAATGATGTCAAACAGATGGAAGATGATGAAGTGGCAAAAGCTCTCAAGAATATGCCGAACCAGCAACAGCCCAGGCTTAGCTGGCTTTCCCACTTAATTTCATAAACTCGTTTGAAACATTGGACAGTTTTTTTGCGATCATTGAATTATGGTTGAAAACCAGGTGAACTCTCCCTTATTCAGAAACAAGGGGTTGCCTTTATTCAAAAGGGGGACAAGATTGAACGATTCATTGCTAACTGGATGCTCATATCTTCATGCATTGCAAATTGTATCAACTCACAATTGTCATTTATTATTAATGAAGATCAGACTGGTTTTATGGAAGTTTGCTATATTGGCTTAATCTATGATTCCATCTCATATACAGAAGGGGACGAGGCCACTGACATCACGAGAATCCGAATGGACGAAATCCACACACCACATCGCTAGACGACCGCCTAACTCCTGACAGCATTATCCAGCTTATACACTCCTGTGCCTTTTAGTCGGTGCTGATGATATGGAATTACTACTTGATGGTAGTCAATAATTTAACATTATCACTGCCCGATCCTGCAAATGATTTTCTTGTTCTTTAAATGACATGCATTTTAAATTTCCTGTGAGTGATAACGAGACAAAGTCAAGAGGATTAAATTTTGCACCCTGCAAGGGGGCTTAGGTGTGGTGAATTTTATTTCATCTCAACATCGTAACATCTCAAAAGGCCACACATCTCTCCGAGGCAAGTGAGTTAACTGCCTATAAAAGTCCAGTTTCCACCCTTGCCGAACTAGGCTGGTATTATGGAGTTACATTTTGGCTGGACTAACGAGTCTATGCATAGTCCAATCAAAATCGCGCACCGAAATCGAAATCCGGTTCGTAAAGTGTCATGCAGATTTCGGTCGACTGCAGCTTGGCAAAGCATGTGCACCGTTGTCATGTTATTAATCAAGGTGCTCACGTGATTTGGTGCACTTCGCGATGTAAGACTCGTTTTCTCACAATATAGATCTTGATTATCAATCAGACCGTCTTGACTGGGCGCCACCGTTTTGTTTGAAGCAAATGTAAGTGATACGAGAGGTTGAATCTGATTGGTCAGTAGGAGAGGCTTCGAAAGGACATAACTCACAATAGCCACTGGTAGCGCTACGATCGAGCCCAGGAATTCCAGCCTAGTTCGGCAAGAGTGGAAACCTGACTTTTAAAGTCAGTTAACACCTTGCCTCGGGAAGATGAAGGCCACATGGTTAAGGGAGACGTCTGGCCTCAGGTGATAAAAAATGGAAGCACCTATTTAAATCAACATATCCTTACTTGTGTAATCTTGGTGAATTGTGTGTAATGTTCATCGAGAGAAAATTAACTTTGATAATAAATACAGCGACAAAACCCTTTAAACATCAAATAGAAATGGATTGTACAATTCCGACCATAACATGAGCATGTGTGTATGAATCACTATCGCATAGTAATGATACCAGGTGTTCACGAAAGGTTGAGCGTATCCTGCCCCACCGGTGGCACCCGCTACAAACACATGCAAAGGCAAGTCAATTGTTCACCTGATATAAACACGGGAACATATGGTACAAGTCAAAATAGGGAATTGCATCATTTGTGTCACTGATGCGTCAAATTTTGAAATGTAATGCTTTTTAAAAATGTTTTTCTCAGTCATTTATTCTGCTTGATAAGAAAGTGAAACAAGAACCTTTCAGTAGTTATGTAACTGAACCAATGAAGTCATTGTTCTTGAAATACTGTTTTAAGAAGGGAAGACATCAGAGTATATTCCCCGATTTTTAACACATGACATATTCGTAGTTCCATGTCAGGTTGAAAGAGCATATTTATTTGTCATTGGTTTCTACAGAAGTAAAGAATAAACAGCTTGAAAGTGGGAATTATCTGTTAGAAAATATTCAGTACAACATAGGACGTAAAGCTGTCTTGGTATCAATACAAAATTACCGACATAATTCTCACTACTTATTCTTTTATGTACATACTTAATTATGTTCCAAATTATCTGTGCTCCTTCTGTCACAATGAAATGGAAACAACTACTCACCTGTATTGTGGCTGTGATGTAATAAAACAGTTTTTGGGATGAAATATCAGTGTGGATAGACCAGTCTGTTCATGTCTATGATATGACATTTTGTAACTGATAAAACAGAAAAGGCGTTTACTTAACTTTTACTAATTGCAAAATTCAATATAAAATGCATTTTTTATTTTCATTTTTATGAAAAACAAACTATTTTTGGCGATGCAACATCGAAAAAGATATTGCTTTACTGATAAAACGATATGTGAAATGCTGGACTTCCTCATTGATAACATCCATGTAAACTTTTGGGGTAAGACGTTAAGGCAAGAAGTAGGCATCCCCATAGCCACCAATTGTGCTCTCCTTCTTGCGGATCTGTTTCTTTATGCATATGAATCGGAATTTCTGTTCGAATTGCCAAAGTAATTTGGCCAAAAAGTTTAACTTAAGCTTCAGGTATATCGATGATCTGATATCGCTCAATAACCATCAATTACCCAATTCCCTCCCACTGATTTACCCACCTGAACTAGAAATAAAAGAGACCATTGAGATAGATTCATCTGTTTCATATTTTGATCTATGCAAAAGATTGACGAAACACTCAACACAAGACAATAGCGATGACTTTGCAATAGTCAACTTTCCTTTTATGTCAAACAATTTTCCTGCAGCTCAAGCCCTTGGTGTCTACATTTCACAACTTTAGAGGAACAATCGAGCATGCTCTTTCCTCCAAGATTTCAAAGAGCTTCATACGATTTTGCTTAGAAGCTGTATGATCAAGGTTACAACATTCAAGGCCACAGTAAAGCTTTCAAAGGTTTTATGGTAGACATGTGGAGGACATTTCCAAATTTGACGCATCAGTGACAAGAACGGTGTCCGATGCAATTCCCTATTTTGACTTGTCCCACATGTTCCCGGGTTTTTTTCGGGTGAAAAATCGCCTTGCCTTTGCATGTGTTTATGACGAGTGCCACCGGTGGGGCAGGATACCCCAACATTTTTCGAAAACACCTCGTGTCATTTGATAGTGATTAAAAAACACATGCTCATGATATAGTCGGAATCGTACAATCGACTTTGTTTATGGCAGATGTTTCTTATGAATATGGGACGGGTTTTGTCTCTTCTATTTTATTGATTTACACAATTATAATCATGTCAATATAGACTTGGTGAAAATGCGTAATATAATTCATAGTGTGATATGTAATGACAGAATATACTGAACACATCACTGCATCGTATCTGAATATAATGTTTCAGTTACTCGTTTATTGTAAGGTAAAATCGTATCACTGTAACACAGGGTCAGAAGGTGTGTTATGAAGGTGAAAACATGTCAACACATGACACATGGGTTGAATAGTTTTCAATAATGTGGAACTGAAAACGTCGTGTCGAGATACTGCTGTTGGAAGTGACATGCCATACTTATACAGTAAACTACGGTTGTAACGAACTAAAAGGGACCAGTAATTTTAGTTCGTAATAACCGTAGTTCATTATAAGCATATAAACTGCATATGTACAACAACTTCCCGGGACCAGAAAATAGGTTTGTTATATCAGTCAGTTCGTTACAAGCATGTTCGTTATAAACGTAGTTTACTGTACAATTAACAATGAATAAACCTCCCATGTTAGTTTCAGTCTGATAAGATTTAATAAAGAGGGCATCTCCTGACAGAACTGGATCACGATGTCCATAACCCGTCCTATGTGGATACACGCATCACCACTACCCCGGGGATGTCCATAACCCGTCCTATGTGGATACACGCATCACCACTACCCCGGGGATGTCCATAACCCGCCCTGTGTGGATACACGCATCACCACTACCCCGAGGACGTCCATAACCCGTCCTATGTGGATACACGCATCACCACTACCCCGGGGATGTCCATAACCCGCCCTATGTGGATACACGCATCACCACTACCCCGAGGACGTCCATAACCCGTCCTATGTGGATACACGCATCACCACTACCCCGGGGATGTCCATAACCCGCCCTGTGTTCATGCACGCATCACCACTACCCCGGGGATGTCCATAACCCACCCTATGTGGAAACACGCATCACCACTACCCCGGTGATGTCCACAACCCGCCCTATGTGGATACACGCATCACCACTACCCCGGGGATGTCCATAACCCACCCTATGTGGATACACCCATCACTACTACCCGGGGATGTCCATAACCCGCCCTATGTGGATACACGCATCACCACTACCCCGGGGATGTCCATAACCCACCCTATGTGGATACACGCATCACCACTACCCGGGGATGTCCATAACTCGCCCTATGTGGATACACGCATCACCACTATCCCGGGGATGTCCATAACCCGCCCTATGTGGATACACGCACCACCACTACCCCGGGGACGTCCATAACCCGCCCAATGTGGAAACACGCATCACCACTACCCCGGGGACGTCCATAACCCGCCCAATGTGGATACACGCATCACCACTACCCCGGGGATGTCCACAACCCGCTCTATGTGGATACACGCACCACCACTACCCCGGGGATGTCCACAACCCGCCCTGTGTTGATGGACGCATCACCACTACCTCGGGGATGTCCATAACCCACCCTATGTGGATACACGCATCACCACTACCCCGGGGATGTCCATAACCCGCCCTGTGTTCATGCACGCATCACCACTACCCCGGGGATGTCCATAACCCACCCTATGTGGATACACGCATCACCACTACCCCGGGGATGTCCATAACCCGCCCTGTGTTCATGCACGCATCACCACTACCCCGGGGATGTCCATAACCCACCCTATGTGGATACACGCATCACTACTACCCCGGGGATATCCACAACCCGCCCTGTGGTGATGGACGCATCACCACTATCCCTGGGATGTCCATAACCCACCCTATGTGGATACACGCATCACCACTATCCCGGGGACGTCCATAACCCGCCCTATGTGGATAAACGCATCACCACTATCCCGGGGACGTCCATAACCCGCCCTATGTTGATAAACGCATCACCCCTACCCCGGGGATGTCACTCAGGTACGAGGATGGGAACGCGCTTGTCTTCGGTCGTACTTGTTCAAGATATATCATGACGATGAATGGAATGCGGATGTGTTGATATGATAGAAATATGTAACATAGCCATAAAGACATTTGACTTCCATACATATTTCTTAGCCATGTCTTTGAATAAAGCAACGCATAGCCGAAGGTATTTATTACCCTACACTGATACTAGTATATCGTGAAGGGCGGGTCTGACAGAGATATCACCTACCGTCGGCTTTCCTCCTGTCCCTGACGTTATCATGAGTACAGGAAACTTCCTCTGTGTTGCAATGTTCCTTGAGGCATACAGTTTCAGTTACAAGGGGATGCTATCAATAACACGGATCCTTTGTTGCGTGTAAACAAGTGTTCCTGGTTGACACTACCTTACAGAGAGGGATTCGTATAATGTAATTACCAGTTTTTTATCTGAGGGTATATTAAGGGTGCGAGGATATTTCAATGAGCATCACTGGACTTTTACTCAGATGTTGTGTGATCAGGGTTACAAAAATGCAAAGGTTTCCTCAATACTGAACGCGGTGGGGCATAAACAGGATGACACACACAAATCCAAAGTATTTTACCTTATATCACATTACACATATAGTGTTACGGTGTCCTGTATTTGTATACCCTCGACGTTTATTTAAAGCTATATTGACGTTATTATGAAAACTGTGTTCCAAGCAATATACTACATATTGTAATGAAATTATTTAATTGTCGACAGCGCAAACAGGGTTATATATACAATCTTTGGGGTGGGTACACATTGATTATGCCAAACATATCTATATCCATTCATTTAATAACAACTATTGAAGTCAATGTTTGTCATACAATAACATAATATTAGAGTATTGTCTTGCTAAAGTATCAATAGGCCTTTCAGAAACCTTGAACCAATACTTTCGTTTCAAATATTGACGAAAAAGGTTTTACATGAAAGATCAGTGAAGGTTTTTAAACTATGTAAGATACCCATTGCTACATTACTGCTGTGGCAATTTCACTATAATTTGTTTGTATAAGCAACCCCTGACATTTATACGAAGTGACGATTTGTAACGGTTGTGAGTTAAGAACCATTTTTCCCTACTTGATTTTTGAGTTTTTACAACTAGAACCAACACTCCAGTCAAACACATGGCCCCCACCCCGAACACCCCACCCTGTACACCCCACCCACCCATCAACAACACTCCAGTCAAACACATCTCCACCCCGAACACCCCACCATCCATCACAACACTACAGTCAATACATGGCCCCCACCCCGAACACCCCACCATCCTCAACAACACTCCAATCAAACACATGACCCCAACACGGAATACTCCACCCACCAATCATCAACACTGTGGTCCACACATAGCCCTCAAACCGAGCACCCCGCCCACCCATCAACAACACTCTAGTCACCTGTCAATATCAACCCACGACACACAACCACTCATTCATGATCAACTCGTATTATTCCGGGACAAGCCGAATCAATCTTGCAGGTTACGAACAGGGGCGAGTGCTGACGAATGACAACCACTACCACAGAAGGATCATTACGTCACGATGGAAAATCCGACCGCCCACCGCTGGGCTATGAGCACTAAAATTACGGTGTCACTCGTAATGGAGTCTCAGTCGCATTGTTGAAATACTCCATGCAGAGGACCCTGTGTAGAATAAGTTTCCAGCTTGTTGTGAGAGGCAACTAATCTGGGCTTGGATGACTGGTGTCACCAAACCCCGGTGTGCTGATCACAACACCAACAACCTAGTAATACACATAAGGAAGAGAATATATGGATGTCAACTTCTTTATTATGAGGAACACAACTTTTCGGAGTATATGCTTTCTCCTTCATCGGGTGAATGAATGCCATGAGGCAGAGAGTATAATATATGTACATGTAAGGACAACAAAATTACAGTCTTGTTGGTGGTTCTGGGGCTGGCTTCTGCGACATGGTGTTGGAGTGGGCGTTGTAGTTGAGCGAGGTTGTTGATGTGAGATGTCTTGATTTTCTCGTTCAGCTGGTGTCGGCTGGTCTGGGCTAGAGACTGGGTCGTGTGGGAGGAAGTCAGGTGGTTGTTGAACGTAACACTTTTGCTGATGGTCTTCTTGTACTTGTTGATGGACGTTACTGCATCAACTTCATGTTGATGTCGCATCAAGTCTTTGAAAGGCATTTAGTAGCGATACACACAAGGAAGAGAATATATGAATGTCGTGTTTCTTCCGGTTCAGGTCTTACCTTATCTTTATCTTATCATGATTTTTTTGTCAAACCCATATACACAACACTAATACGTCCGACAATTAAATCAAAATGTCACAAAGCTATATCATATCTGCTTCGTGACACGCCTTTCAACATAAACACACGAACCTTAAACCAACTCTATTCATGGTTATCAGAGCGCTGTATTGCCCTGTGAGCTAGAAATACAGTCAGAATATACTTCCTGGTGGGACGTGAGCAGGGTGGAGGATTGTAGGAAGGTGGCTGTTACGCAGGCTTGTCCTTCATACTGTGCAAAACTTATTCGAGGTAAGTTCTTCTTTCCTGAAAACCAATCACACAAGGGTCTTCACCTATGTTAAGTTAACCGTAATTTTCTAGGTCAATGTTACGTCTCATACGGAAGTCCCACCGCATATTGACAAGATACAAACAATTTGTACCAGGATATCAATCATGAGACATTGTATGTATGTGTGTGGCTTTATGATTTTTGTTCACGCAGTGTACCCATGTCTTTGGTTACGAGTCAACCTTAACACATGCCTAACTCATGCCCTAATATGAGGTATACATATCTCAACGTCTTCTTTTCTTATAAGAGACCTTTATATTGGTATTTTAATTGATAGAATTTGTATTAATGTCAAGAAGTTTTATTTAGTAGATTATAGAAAAAGAGCTTAATTCAAGGAAGACACACCACACACAAGTTGTTTACTAAATACACCAATTGCCGCGAGACACGTCAGTGAAACAATATACCCACCCACACTCCTCAATGTTTCAACACAGTGACTGTTGCACATGTCTATTATCAACGAACTGGAGCATGTCAGTTTCATATAATACTTGCGAACCTTTCGTTTCAGTACACCAAACATAAAGGCCAATGGACATGGTGTACACATTTACAGGTACTGAACATTTCAAATATTTTTAACTTCATGATAAGTGGGTAATTGGTGGATTTAGCCAAAGGATTTGAATTTGGGAGTTGTTTCAGCTCGTCTGCATACAATCAGTAAGCTCTCCGTTGATGTTCTTGATAACCAGAAAGTAATATTAAATGTTACTTTTAGATGTTACAGTGAAGGAGATACTGTGGAGAGCTTGGAAAATATATTTTTGTCAACATTACGTATATAAAGCTTATATATATATATACATATATACATACATACATACATACATACATACATACATACATACATACATACATACATACATACATACATACATACATACATACATATATATATATAAATAGCGACAAAACCCTTTCCATATCCAATAGAAATCTCTGGTAAAGCAGAGTCGATTGTACGATTCCGACTATGTCATGAGCATGTGTTTATGATTCACTATCAAACAGTAATGATACCAGGTGTTCGCGAAAAGGTGAGCGGATCATGCCCCACCGGGTTCACCCGTCACAAACACATGTAAAGTCAAGGAAATTCGAAACATATATACAGTAATCATTTCAGCACATCTTCGTTAAAGCTGTACAAAGCTTACGTTACACATTGTATAAACAAACTGTACAGAGTGCCCAGTCTGCATAAAGTATGCAGGGTAAGACCAGGTGATAGATGCAGTCTGTTTGTATGTCATACATAGAGGCATATCTCCATTTACAGCGTACCTCTACCTTGTCACCTGTATTGCCACAACCTGTTCGGTCGGGTCACAGGGGACGAGCTGGTAAGTACATGGTGCTCTGATGCAGGTGTTTAGCCTTTAGTGTAGTGTGGCTGGCAGGGTAAGGGGGCATTTCAGAAAATCTCGACATAATCACCATCTGTACGATTTGCTTGACAAAAAAATGTCTCCCGGGATGTCATTGTTTTCACAATTATGTTTTTTGTTCCTATAGGTTTGTTTTAAAACATATAAAATTGCTTTTTGTATCCGACTTCAGATGGAATGTTCCAGTATTGTGCTCTATGACTTATGCCCTTTCTCAATATATGATTACACTGTAAGACACGTTTGTGACACAGTGGGTTAAAGGCTGGCCTAAGTAGCAGGAATCTAGTAACGAAGAACTTGTTCATCAAGGGTTTCAGTAGAAACGTACATTAAGTCATTAAGTGATACATAGATGGAAACACAACTGTTTATATTTAGCTCCAGAAATGCACGATTACCTATATCTTTATCATTTTCTTTAATGCTATCTTATAGATAGTTTTAAATTCAACAGTTTTGGTCATCCAAGCAGGTCAAAATAGTTTTACATCGATCTTGCGTCTTTCAGGGAAAGAGACATCGATGCCGATGGATATACGATTCACATTTACGGGTATGTTTATGTTTCCTGTAGGCTTGATCTATGTCTTGGTAATTATCAATAAGACACTGACTACTTATGTTGCGAAATGTAAACGCGACTATTAAACCAGATATACATTCGTACAGGACTGAATTCTGACATACATAAACAACCTCACAAGATCAATGCATGATTAACACATTACACTGAAATGCACAGATTTAGCGTTACAGCCACAAAAAGGCAATATTGGGTCACATAAGCCCTATGTGGTACCAAGCCCTGTAATGAAAATGAACTCACGAATGACAAGAATTAAGTCACTGGCGAGTGTCTTTACTTGGACACGTTCTCTGTTCTTGAATCTGGAATAGTGTTGCACGTTCTCCATTCTTGAATCTGCACTGATGTTGCACGTTCTCCATTCTTGAATCTGGACTGATATTGCACGTTCTCCATTCTTGAATCTGGAATAATGTTGCACGTTCTCCATTCTTGAATCTGACTGATGTTGCACGTTCTCCATTCTTGAATCTGGAATAATGTTGCACATTCTCCATTTTTAAATCTGACTGATGTTGCACGTTCTCCATTCTTGAATCTGGACTGATATTGCACGTTCTCCATTCTTGAATCTGGACTGATATTGCACGTTCTCCATTCTTGAATCTGGAATAATGTTGCACATTCTCCATTCTTGAATCTGACTGATGTTGCACGTTCTCCATTCTTGAATCTGGACTGATGTTGCACGTTCTCCATTCTTGAATCTGACTGATGCTGCACGTTCTCCATTCTTGAATCTGGACTGATGTTGCACATTCTCCATTTTTTAATCTGGACTGATGTTGCACCTTCTCCATTCTTGAATCTGGACTGATGTTGCACGTTCTCCATTCTTGAATCTGGAATAATGTTGCACGTTCTCCATTCTTGAATCTGGAATAATGTTGCACGTTCTCCATTCTTGAATCTGGACTGATGTTGCACGTTCTCCATTCTTGAATCTGGAGTATGTTGCACGTTCTCCATTCTTGAATCTTGAATAATGTTGCACGTTCTCCATTCTTGAATCTTGAATAATGTTGCACGTTCTCCATTTTTGAATCTGGACTGATGTTGCACGTTCTCCATTCTTGAATCTGGAGTATGTTGCACGTTCTCCATTCTTGAATCTGGAATAATGTTGCACGTTCTCCATTCTTGAATCTGGAACAATGTTGCACGTTCTCCATTCTTGAATCTGGACTGATGTTGCACGTTCTCCATTCTTGAATCTGGACTGATCTTGCACGTTCTCCATTCTTGAATCAAGAATAATGTTGCACGTTCTCCATTCTTGAATCTGGAATAATGTTGCACGTTCTCCATTCTTGAATCTGGAATAATGTTGCACGTTCTCCATTCTTGAATTTGGAACGATGTTGCACGTTCTCCATTCTTGAATCTGGAATAATGTTGCACGTTCTTCATTTTTGAATCTGGAATAATGTTGCACGTTCTCCATTCTTGAATCTGGACTGATGTTGCACGTTCTCCATTCTTGAATCTGGAATAATGTTGCACGTTCCCCATTTTTGAATCTGGACTGATGTTGCACGTTCTCTATTCTTAAATCTGGAATAATGTTGCACGTTCTCCATTCTTGAATCTGGAATAATGTTGCACGTTCTCCATTCTTGAATCTGGACTGATGTTGCACGTTCTCCATTCTTAAATCTCGACTGATTTTGCACGTTCTCCATTTTTGAATCTGGAATAATGTTGCACGTTCTCCATTTTTGAATCTGGACTGATGTTGCACATTCTCCATTCTTGAATCTGGAATAATGTTGCACGTTCTTCATTTTTGAATCTGGAATAATGTTGCACATTCTCCATTCTTGAATCTGGACTGATGTTGCACGTTCTCCATTCTTGAATCTGGAATAATGTTGCACGTTCCCCATTTTTGAATCTGGACTGATGTTGCACGTTCTCTATTCTTAAATCTGGAATAATGTTGCACGTTCTCCATTCTTGAATCTGGAATAATGTTGCACGTTCTCCATTCTTGAATCTGGACTGATGTTGCACCTTCTCCATTCTTGAATCTGGAGTATGTTGCACGTTCTCCATTCTTGAATCTGGACTGATGTTGCACGTTCTCCATTCTTGAATCTGGACTGATGTTGCACGTTCTCCATTTTTGAATCTGGAATAATGTTGCACGTTCTCCATTTTTGAATCTGGACTGATGTTGCACGTTCTCTATTCTTAAATCTGTAATAATGTTGCACGTTCTCTATTCTTGAATCTGGAATAATGTTGCACGTTCTCCATTCTTGAATCTGGACTGATGTTGCACGTTCTCCATTCTTAAATCTGGAGTATGTTGCATGTTCTCCATTCTTGAATCTTGAATAATGTTGCACGTTCTCCATTCTTGAATCTTGAATAATGTTGCACGTTCTCCATTCTTGAATCTGGACTGATGTTGCACGTTCTCCATTCTTGAATCTGGAGTATGTTGCACGTTCTCCATTCTTGAATCTGGAATAATGTTGCACGTTCTCCATTCTTGAATCTGGAACAATGTTGCACGTTCTCCATTCTTGAATCTGGACTGATGTTGCACGTTCTCCATTCTTGAATCTGGACTGATGTTGCACGTTCTCCATTCTTGAATCAAGAATAATGTTGCACGTTCTCCATTCTTGAATCTGGAATAATGTTGCACGTTCTCCATTCTTGAATCTGGAATAATGTTGCACGTTCTCCGTTCTTGAATTTGGAACGATGTTGCAAGTTCTCCATTCTTGAATCTGGAATAATGTTGCACGTATTTCATTTTTGAATCTGGAATAATGTTGCACGTTCTCCATTCTTGAATCTGGACTGATGTTGCACGTTCTCCATTCTTGAATCTGGAATAATGTTGCACGTTCCCCATTTTTGAATCTGGACTGATGTTGCACGTTCTCTATTCTTAAATCTGGAATAATGTTGCACGTTCTCCATTCTTGAATCTGGAATAATGTTGCACGTTCTCCATTCTTGAATCTGGACTGATGTTGCACGTTCTCCATTCTTAAATCTGGACTGATTTTGCACGTTCTCCATTCTTGAATCTGGACTGATGTTGCACGTTCTCCATTCTTGAATCTGGACTGATGTTGCACGTTCTCCATTTTTGAATCTGGAATAATGTTGCACGTTCTCCATTTTTGAATCTGGACTGATGTTGCACGTTCTCCATTCTTGAATCTGGAATAATGTTGCACGTTCTCCATTCTTGAATCTGGAATAATGTTGCACGTTCTCCATTCTTGAATCTGACTGATGTTGCACGTTCTCCATTCTTGAATCTGGACTGATGTTGCACGTTCTCCATTCTTGAATCTGACTGATGTTGCACGTTCTCCATTCTTGAATCTGGACTGATGTTGCACATTCTCCATTTTTTAATCTGGACTGATGTTGCACCTTCTCCATTCTTGAATCTGGACTGATGTTGCACCTTCTCCATTCTTGAATCTGGAATAATGTTGCACGTTCTCCATTCTTGAATCTGGACTGATGTTGCACGTTCTCCATTCTTGAATCTGGAGTATGTTGCACGTTCTCCATTCTTGAATCTTGAATAATGTTGCACGTTCTCCATTCTTGAATCTTGAATAATGTTGCACGTTCTCCATTCTTGAATCTGGACTGATGTTGCACGTTCTCCATTCTTGAATCTGGAGTATGTTGCACGTTCTCCATTCTTGAATCTGGAATAATGTTGCACGTCCTCCATTCTTGAATCTGGAACAATGTTGCACGTTCTCCATTCTTGAATCTGCACTGATGTTGCACGTTCTCCATTCTTGAATCTGGACTGATGTTGCACGTTCTCCATTCTTGAATCAAGAATAATGTTGCACGTTCTCCATTCTTGAATCTGGAATAATGTTGCACGTTCTCCATTCTTGAATCTGGACTGATGTTGCACGTTCTCCATTCTTGAATTTGGAACGATGTTGCACGTTCTCCATTCTTGAATCTGGAATAATGTTGCACGTTCTTCATTTTTGAATCTGGAATAATGTTGCACGTTCTCCATTCTTGAATCTGGACTGATGTTGCACGTTCTCCATTTTTGAATCTGGAATAATGTTGCACGTTCCCCATTTTTGAATCTGGACTGATGTTGCACGTTCTCTATTCTTAAATCTGGAATAATGTTGCACGTTCTCCATTCTTGAATCTGGAATAATGTTGCACGTTCTCCATTCTTGAATCTGGACTGATGTTGCACGTTCTCCATTCTTGAATCTGGACTGATTTTGCACGTTCTCCATTCTTGAATCTGGACCGATGTTGCACGTTCTCCATTCTTGAATCTGGACTGATGTTGCACGTTCTCCATTTTTGAATCTGGAATAATGTTGCACGTTCTCCATTTTTGAATCTGGACTGATGTTGCACGTTCTCTATTCTTAAATCTGGAATAATGTTGCACGTCCTCCATTCTTGAATCTTGAATAATGTTGCACGTTCTCCATTCTTGAATCTGGACTGATGTTGCAAGTTCTCCATTCTTGAATCTGGACTGATTTTGCACGTTCTCCATTCTTGAATCTTGAATAATGTTGCACGTTCTCCATTCTTGAATTTGGAATAATGTTGCACGTTCTCCATTCTTGAATCTGGACTGATGTTGCATTTTCTCCATTCTTAAATTTGGAACGATGTTGCACGTTCTCCATTCTTGAATCTGGAATAATGTTGCACGTTCTCCATTCTTGAATATGGAATAGTGTTGCACGTTCTCCATTCTTGAATCTGAAATAGTGTTGAAAGCTGGCAGGATATCGGTAATTTCTAATAGGTTTCCCGTCCGCACTGGACAAGTAGATAAGACGCTAGTCAGGTCGCAAAAGGCCCTTGTTTAGATCTTATATGGGCACAGGCAGTCTTCTAAAACTGTCACCTCATGAAACTTTTAGATGAGCGTCCACATTTTGAGAGTTACAGGCGACAAACGGGATTGGGTGGTAAGGCTCGCAGACTTGGTTGATGCATGACATTGTATCCAAATTGCCTAGATTGATGATTATGATATCGTTCACTGGATTGTCGGATCAAGACTCGATTATTTACAGACCGCCGTCATATAGCTGGAATATTGCTGAGTGCGTCGTTAAACAACAAGCATTATGAGAACAGTGCACTCGTGAGTGCAGCCAGGTGTGGCTGGTTTCATTATTCCTCTATTTCGATACCATGAAGCCAGACTGAACCAAGCCACAATAAAAAATGAAAGAAATAGGTTAGGCGTGTATTCCTACGTACAAAGGACCTTTGCCATATAATTGGCACCAATTCCGACCGACATTGTTCTAAAGTGTCACATTAATAATGCCAAAAAGTTATCATATGCCCACCACGTATACCTAGGTTTAGTTAATCATGGCACTTGAAACAGTAATGTGATTATAATAAATCTAGTCATGCAGGTCTATATTTTCGTCTCTTTTGGTTTATTGTATTAATTGTTGTTCACCAAACATTTATAATATAGATTACCCGTGTAAATAATTTCCTTTCTCATGCATTCACCAAGTTGTATCAGTTTGTTTCCAAGGATTTGACCAGATACTTTTGAAAACTACTTTATTCAGGCATCAAATTTGGAAATGATATCTAAAAATGATGTCAATGTGCTGGTTCTCTGTGGCATCACAGTATCCATTTATTGCGTTCTTCAGCACAGGGAGTTGTTATCGGTTGTGTTTTTACGATCCCGGGGAAGTGTAAGTGCAGAGACGTCTCTCATACTGTACCTGGGACCTATATCACTACTAACTTATAGCGAGTTCATGTGCACTCAGAATGCATTATCTCCTTGTGTCAGTGTAGGCTGAGCTCCTGTCTACCTGAACTAAATCGCGATAAGCTTGAGTCGCGTACCATCATTCGAACCAGTTCAGTTTCAGTGAAAAGGTGTATCCGCCCCTAAAGCGGTTGTCTTAATGCGAACAGGTCTTGGCGTAGAAGCTATGAAAAGAAAATGGGGATTGAAATATTATCAAATCCGCACCCCTCTCTCCCACAAAAGTTGTATCCGCCCCTGTCAACGGTCTAAGTGTAATTACTTTAGGCCCATCGAACATATTTCACGTGCATAACGTTTGTTTGTTGTTTAACGCCGCACTCAACTATCGTCAATAAATAATCGAATCTGGCCAAGACAACCCAGTGAGTAACATCATCAATGGACAATCAAGCGATTGATATCATGAGCATCGGTCTATGCAAGTAGGATACGATGACATGCATCTAACAAGTCAACGAGCATGATCCCGTTTGTTGCCTCTTACAGCAAGCATGTGTAGACGAGCAATGTTCTTACCCGTATATTCACAGCGACTCCAAATGTGTTCATGCAGTTGAGCATATAGTCCTTCAATTGCGGCTATAAAAACACTGTCACAGAAACAGGTCACAATATTTCGGTTTTTGGTCAGAAAATCGGGACAAGGCATTCAAACGCAACCGATGATGGCACACCGCTCCTTATTATTAGTATTTTTCATAAAATAACAATAAACAAAAGATGACTTTCTGTGTGTAATTGTACTTCATTGCTCTCCTCCTCAGAACGATGGAAGGATCTGGGAAGGTCAAAATCATCCACGTGAATGTTACCATCTTGGCAGAAACAACCAGTAAGAAATCCTATTTCTACGGTAAAAGGGCAAAATCGATATCCTTGAATATGTGGATATCGATCTATGACATTAACTGTTCTTAGTTCCATGAGGCACAAATGTCATTACAGATTCATTTGCCTTAACATAAATATGTACCTCTTGCTGGCTAACACCTAACTATTTGACAGTGATCCATAAACACAAGCTAATGGTATAGTCAGAAACGTTCTTTGAATTCTACCTTTAGCCAAAATGTTGGACTTCGTCATTGATAACATCTATTCAAAATTTGGGTGTGTGTCATTTATGCAAGAAGTAGACATTCTTGTTGATATGTGTCTTATGCACATAAATTGGAGCTTCAACTCGGATTGACAATATCAAAACAGGGTAATCTGGCCCAGAAGTTTAACTTAAGCTTAAGGTATGTAGGTTATCTGATATTGTTCAATAACCACCAAATAGCCATTTTCCCTTCAACCGATTTACAAACCAAATAAAGGTGACCAGTGAGATGGTAATTATAGGATCGAGTCATTCCACCATGTGCTAAGAGACCTCGTTTGTGCCAACGCTGGACATACACTGACAATGTGTTGGACAGTCTCATTAAATTCATTGCATAATCTACATTTAATATTTACATTTTGATGCAAAATCACACATTGACGGTTTCGAGAGGGAAGTGACTGGTCCTGAGCAGCAGACAGAAAGCTTTGTGTTTGTGATTTTATCCAAGAGAAGGACTCTGCAAGGTTGCTGTTCATCACAACACACTGCATATAAACTCGATGCATACCCCCCCCACCTTTAAAAACTGAGCCTGGGCTGATTTCGCTTGGTTGACACTCATTTCTGTACCGTCCAGCAGTACAGAACCATTAACAAAATCAACATTACCATTGAGATTATGTCCCACATCCTTGGTTTGTTTAAGAAAAGACAAATAACTGTGCGCAAATGTGCACAATACAATTCTATTATAAAGAGCCTACACTTTAATCAAACCATGCCCTCCCATTACGATTGGTTTATACAAGCGATTGAGGGAAGAGCGAATGTGGTTGGATATCTTGTCGATATGATTTTTCGTGGGGGGGTGTCAATACCCTGAACTTCTTGTTTTCGTCCAATCAACAACACAAAAAGAATACGAAAGTACGGGTGCAGCATTAACATTTGTGACTTTGACTTTATTGCGAACTCTGAACTCCAGATTTTCTTAAGTCTTCATTTGTACTCTGCCCTAAGTTTTCCCCTGATATGGGCATTCTGGGGTTTGTCAAGTTCGTATAGCCCTGACCATCCACGGAGATTAAAAAATCCAAAAAACTTTAATCCTTTAGTGACAAACAGAAAAGCAAAGTACTAAAAAAAATTGTTAGATATTAATCTTCTAATGGAGATGGGTTTTCAAAGTCACCACCTACCCCTGCAAATGCACCTCAAGTTCATTAAAGGTTTAAGTAAAACAAGTAACCACTCAGGGAGTTCAATACATTCCGGTGTCCTCAAAAATCCCATTCGGGAGGTACAGAATTATAAGCTTTCTGTAGTCTACCCAACACATTGAGAGGTTACGGTGGTAAATATTAGGCTCTTCAAAGATAATTTTCTGAACAAGCAATTGATCTTTACAACCTCAAAGTCACTTTCTTGCTTCTTTCTGCTCCATGTAAATATGTCATTAAAACCGCAGTATGATGACACAAGATCTGTTAACACCTTGTAAATATTATTAATAGATGTCGACGATATGTGTAACATTTAACATGTTGATTGTTTCAGTTGCGAACTTATGTTCCTCGACAAAGTGCAATAAGAACCAATCTGTGCCGTTGCAACCTGAATTGAAAGACATTACAAGTGACAAATTGAGTGTGAAATAGTAAGTTTTAGATCGTTTTCCATTACTCATTGTTAACTGGTATTCATATATTTATACAAGCATAGAGTGAGCATTTATTGATTAATTACATACTTATCCGGCATTGATATGTCTGACAAACTATATGTGCTTGTGACATGTGTTATGTCAAAATTAATATCAAACCGTTATTCGTGAGCAGCATCCTACAAATTGGTTTTGTATGTTGTTGAACGCTGCACTCAGCATAATTCAAGCTATATCCGGTCTGTAAATAATCGAGTCTGGGCCAGGCACCCGTGAAGATCCGGGTTAGAATAGGTCTTCAGCAACCCATTCTTGTCGTATGCAGGCGACTAACGGGATCGGGTGGTCAGGCCTCTCTGACTTGGTTGATACATGTCATCGATCCCAATTGTGTAGATCGATGCTCATGATGTCAGTCACTGGATTGTCTGGTCCAGACTCGATTATTTACAGACCGCCGTCATATATCTGGAATATTGCTGGTGTTATAAACAACAAACAAACAAACATTCCTGACAACTAACCAATGTCCAATGCAATGAGTGAGTGAGTGAGTGAGTATGGTTTTACGCCGCTTTTAGCAGTATTCCAGCAATATCACGGCGGGGGACACCAGAAATGGGCTTCACACATTGTACCCATGTCGGGAATCGAACCCGGGTCTTCGGCGTGACGTGCGAACGCTTTAACCACTAGGCTACCCGACCGCCCCCCAATGCAATGAACTTCTAATGAATCTCAACAGAAACAATGTAAAACAGCTACAGTCATTGTTTAACAATAAAATATACTGCCATATAGCAGTATATATATATATATATATATGTATATATATATATGTGTGTGTGTGTGTGTGTGTGTGTGTGTGTGTGTGTGTGTGTGTGTGTGTGTGTGCGTGTTAATTGTTTCTCGAAGTTAGACTTAAATTACTTAAATCCCCAAATGTATTGTTTAGTGACGACAATGTCAATTTAACAGATAATGCTCCGATGCATTATTATTTTGATTATTTTTGTGTCAATGAACATAGAGGCGGTGCTTTAATAACATATTAACAAGTATAGTTGAAAAGCCACCCTGAAGAATCAGTCACAGCCTCTCTCTTTAACATTAATCGAGATATCCAAATTAGAGAGTGGTAGTATTGTCTATGTCAGAGCGCTTGACTGGGCAGCTCTTTATCTCATTATACGATTGTAATGTGAAAACCTTATGAATGGCTATGGCATTATTTCTTCAGTGTCTGCCAACAAAACTGCAACATGACCAAGGCTTTTTACAGGGCAACATATAATGTACAGAGTAAGTTTATGTTCTGTCTGTTTCAACGCATTCAATTTCTAGATGTTTTCCAATTATTAAGTATACAAAAATAATCACACCCTTCAGTATTACATACACTTTCGTGTTATTTATTCGTGAAATTCTGTTTTTTCCTGTTTTATAAGATATTATGAATTGTGTTTCAGATCACCGAACATATCACATAGCTCAGATAAAAGTAACTTTCACGTACGTAGTTTTAATAAATTTTCAAACTACTTTTTATTGGTATATGACAAACGTTATCCTTTACAAAGTTTGATCCACTCACTCACCAACCCACTTACCCACTCACTCCCCCCCCCCCCCCCCCCCCCCCGTTTACCCACTCACCAAAAGGCCAAACCACCCCCTCACCCACCCAGGCACTTACCCACTCACTCAACCACCCAGCTGCCCCCCCCTCACCCCCCACTTACCCACTCACCAAACCGCCCAGCTGCCCCCTCACCCACCCACTAACCCACTCACTCACTCCCACACTTACCCACTCACTCAACCACCCACTTACCCACTCACCAAACCGCCCAGCCGCCCCCCTCACCTACTCACTCATCCCCCACCTACCCACTCACTCAACCACCTACTTACCCACTCACCAAACCGCCCAGCTGCCCCCCCCCCCCCCTCACCCACCCACTAACCCACTCACCCACTCACCAAACCGCCCAGCCGCCCCACTCACCCACCCCCAAACCCCCAACTTACCCACTCACCAATCCGCCCAGCCGCCCCCCTCACCTACTCACTCATCCCCCACTTACCCACTCACTCAACCACCCACTTACCCACTCACCAAACCGCCCAGCTGCCCCCCCCCCCACCCACCCACTAACCCACTCACCCAACCACCCACTTACCCACTCACCAAACCGCCCAGCCGCCCCACTCACCCACCTCCAAACCCCCAACTTACCCACTCAACAAACCGCCCAGCTGCCCCCCGACCCACCCACTAACCCAACCACCCAACCACCCACTTACCCACTCACCAAACCGCCCAGCTGCCCCCCCCCCCACCCACCCACCCACTAACCCACTCACCCAACCCCCAACATACCCATTCACCAAACCGCCCAGCCGCCCCACTCACCCACCCCCAAACCCCCAACTTACCCACTCACCAAACCGCCAAGCTGCCCCGCTCCCCCACCCACTAACCCACTCACTCAACCACCCACTTACCAACTCACCAAACCGACAAGACGCCCCCCTCACCTACTCTCTCACCCCACATCTATCCCACTCGCTCACCCCCCCTCCCCCACACACTTAACCACTCACCAAACCGCCCAGCCACTCGCTCCCCCCCCCCCCCCCCCCCCCCCCACACACACACACATCTTCCAACTCACCAAACCGCCCAGCCGCCTCCTCACCCACTCACCCCCCAGCCACTCACCAAACCGCCCAGCCACTTACCAACTCACTCTCCCCCTCCTCGCCCCCCCCCCCCTCCCCCCCTCCCCCCCCCCCATACACACTTATTCCATTTGTCCTTCAAGCTTTTAATACCACTTTTAGAAACTAAGCGGCAAAAGACAGTATAGGTTGGCAATTTGTAATTTTCCTAAAAGCAGTGATAACTAGTGGAAAGCGGGTATTTGGAATATGACTGCCCAGGAACAGGTACCAAAATCACCTCACCCGAACGCGCCATCTTTGATGGCGCTCGTGCGGTGACAAAAAAATGGTGACACAGGTTTCCCGCCTATGGCATAAGCTGCACGTGCATGTTAGCTGTATAAATGCGTCGTCTGCAGCGTATAACCACACGTGATGAAAGCACACAAAAGAAATGCCACGACTGTCACAGGAGCAGAGAGAGCCATCGGTATGGCCGAAATGGGGGCAACACAGGTCCAAATTTCCAGAAGGTTTGGTTGTACACAGTTGACAGTAGCCAGGCTGATTCAACGGTACAGGCAGACAGGGAGGACACAGGATAGGCCTGGAACCGGACGACCCCGAGTGACAACACCACTGGAAGACGGTCAGATACGGCTCATTAACCTGCAAAACAGATTCGTATCGGCAACGGCGACGGCAGCAACAGCGTTGGGACATCCCATTAGCCAACGTACAGTACTACGACGACTTCGTTGTGCTGGAATCCGAGCGTATCGTCCTTTCCGAGGAATGGTACTGACTGCTCAACATCGACGCCTGAGACTGCGATGGGCGAGGCAGGTTCGACGCTGGCCAGTGAGAAATTGGCATCGAGTGCTGTTTACTGATGAAAGAGAACGAGTTTATCGACGCAAAGGGGAACGTTTGGCTCCGGCTTGTATTCGAGAGGTCCATTCATTCGGCGGGGGCGGTGTCATGGTGTGGGGCGGTATTTGTGGAGATCAGAAGACTGACGTCATCGATGAGGCGGCGTATCACAGCATGCATTAAGGCAGATGGAGGTCATACACGCTACTGAAGGCAACTGTGTCGACAATGAACTTGTAGTGTGTCTGACAATTTTTTGGTGACATTTCAGACAACTTTGAAAAATGAAGTTTCTTACCCCACCATTGTTTACCTTGAGCTTACATTACCTGTGATTACACAATTTCATTCAAATAGTAGTTGATTAATCATTTGTTACCCATCCCTAGATTATATTATAATTCACAACAAAACCTCTTCTTGTTATTTTTTTATCGATCATGGAACTCGACCTATACTTTCTTTTGCCGCCCAGATTAGAGATCTGCAGATTGGCCCTCTAACCACGCCTCTGTGGCAGCCTTTATGTCCTCGTCATCCTGGAGGAGTCTTCCAAGTAGGGCAGATTTCATTTGCCAGAACAGGAAATAGTCACTTGGGTCTAAGTCTGGGCTGTAGGGTGGGTGATTTAACTGTTCGAATCCACATTCACATATGGCGGCCTGTGCATTTACGACTTGTGAACCGGAGCGTTGTCATGCAAATGTAGAAAACCACGTGTTAACATCCCACGGCGTCTCGGGCGAATACATTGTCGCAATTCTTTCATTACATTAGAATAATACTGTCCATTTATTGTAGTTTTTGGTGGCATGTAATCAATCAGTAATGTGTTCCTTGCATCCCAAAATATGGTGGCCATTGCCTTGCCAGCCGATGGTTGAGTGCGAAACTTCCTCGGAATGGATGCTTCCATTGCATGGATTCCCAGTGGTGGATTCATGTTTCTTGCAAATACCTTGGACATACCAAGATGCTCACGAATAATGGTTCCAACAGTTCCAACTGATATTTGGAATTCCCTAGAAAGTTCAGATACTTTCACCTGTCTGTCAGACAAAATTCTTCTTTCTATAGCAGCAATGGTTTCCGGTTGGGTGCCATCTGAATGCCTGCCTGACCTTGGGTCATCGTCTATTGACTCCCTACCCCTCTTTAACTGTAGAGACCTACGGCAAACTGTGGAATAGTCAGGAGCATCCTTACCCATCATTAGACATGCGATCATGGATTCCTTTTGCTTTTCATCCCTCCTTGGTGAGGAACTTTATTACAGCGCGTTGTTCATGTTTGAGAGAATCCATGACTGTGACCACCCTTAGGTGAATGAAGCCATCAGATCTAACTTATTGTTGTGTCTAGAACTTGTTATGACACGTGTCAACCTGATGTTATGACTAGTGTCACACCTGCCACAAATGGACATTGTTTTTGTAAAACTTATTGAACGCCCCTCGTAGTACCGTTAAGATAAGTGTGTGTTACACATGTTTTACATGTTAAATATGTGATTTTGAATATGTTTCCAGATTTAAAGATGGGAATCAGTTGAACAGAACATGCATTGGCCCAGGTAATGTGAACGAGTAATTTCCGCAAAGTTATTTTTATGATTTCCAAACATAGTTTGTCATAATGTATGTTTATTTTTTCTCTGACATACTTAGATATGGTTTAACACGAATATTAAATTTCAGGTGAATTGCCGTCTTGTACTCTACCTCAACAGAAGAAGACAGACCCGGACATTATAGGGTACATTAAAAAACCTGTAGATGTTTCTACACTGCACAAAATGTCCTAGGAATTCTACTTACTTAAAACAAATCTCTATAGCAGAAGCATGTGTTTATGAATCACTATCTAATATCAAATGATACCAGGTGTTCGCATAAACACATGCAAAAAACAACAAGAACCCGAGGTCATATGATGCAAGTCTAAACAACGTATTTACTATCCTGCCTGGTAGATTACACGAAGATGCTGAAGATATCACATATTAGATTAGTATAATTCACACTGTAGAAATGTGTTAGGAATGTAAACACACATAGGTCCTAACATATGAAAAAGCTATCGCCTCACAGCCTAAACACCACTTAAACGAAACATCCTGATAATCCAAACAAGTTTAGAATTTAAATACCTTTAAACATGTTTATCAAAGTGCATATCTTCAGACAATAAGTCTAATATGAATGAGATGTATAATATATATTGTAATTAGATGTGCAAATCATATTCACAGGCCCTTGCATAACACATACCCATCACTTAATAATGTACAAATACGCCAAGCTAATGGTTATTACGAAAATTGACAGTTGTGACGACAAAAATCTCCGTAGCACAGGTGGTAGCGTTACGGACTACAAATCAAGGTTGCAGGTTCGAATCCTACCAAGGTACAAAAATCTTTGTATTCAGCAATGTGTTTTTGCTGTATGCATAATTGTATTTCTCTCATACAGGAATCTGACAATGTAAGTACTGTAAAACGTGGAATTAATGCGTCTCCGCTGAATGCGACCGCTGGCCCCTAGCCACAAATGCGACTCAATATGAATGCGACACCCCCTCCTCTCCTATCTAAGCTGCTACTTAACCCTTCTTCGATAGTGACAATAGGCCATCTATTAAAACAATACTAAACGATTGGTAAAGTCTACTGACAAGTTAGTCAACTGTATAAACTATTTCTGGGGGCGCCAGGATTTCGTCTGAAGGCTGGATATTTCTCTAATTTATTTTATATACAAAGATTTTGTTCTTAAAAGCTTCTTGCAACAATGTATTTAATGTTGCAGGCAATCTGTTTTCAAACAGTCTGAAGCATAACTGTTGTTTTTCAAGCAGTTTGTAGGACAATTCATTTTGCTCGATAATAATTTCGTCCCCTCAAGAAGAACAAATATTCGATATTTCATCCTCTTGAAAAGTTATATACCCTGCAAAAAAAGGAACGCAAAGTTTAGCCCACATTAATATATAACTAATACCGAAAAGAAATCATCATTTCTGGATTGGGTTTGGTTTGTGTAGAAAGAATGAGGTACTGCAGTAATTTGGTAAAATATCACAAAAACACAAACACGTTAGAGCATGGCGCCGAAACACTCCTATGTGACATGCACGTGCTACATCACTTGTTAGTCTATAAAAACGTTGGGTTTTCATTTACATGCCATCACAATCTTACATCAAGTGAACAGTGAAAACATACCCTGACTGACGGAAGCCCAACGCAACAACGTCATCGGCCGACTGTAAAAAGGAAAATCATCGCCAGATGTAGCCACGTAGTACCAAGCACCATTATAAGGCTGTGGGGCCATTCACGGGAGACACAGACACACGGGACAACACGGTACCTTTCAAGATCCGGTCGACCACGTATCACTACTAGAGCCCATGAAAGATTCATATGGCTACGTCACTTAATAACGTGAAAGAGCCACCACCGCCACCTCTACAATAGGGCACCTCGACGTCAATACCAGGATTGCGTAGGATATCAGCCAAGGCAGTGAGGAACCGTTGCAACGCTGAAGATATTCTCGCTAGTTCAAGTTGTCATTTTCACGGACCTTCATCGTCGGCTGCGACGTCAATCGTGTCAAGTGTGATGGAGACAAGTTTTGGATAGTGACGAGTCACGTTTTATGCTGCGCCGTGCGGATGGTAGACGACGTGTTTACAGGCGTTGTGGGGAACGTTTTACATGAAACTGCATACAGGACGTGGACAAATCTGGTGGTGGTAGTGTGATGATGTGGGCAGCCATCTCCTACACTGGTAGAACTGACATCGTGGAAGTGCAAGGAAATCTACTGACACAAAGCTACACGAATGAGATTCCTCGCCCACGCTCCTACCATTATCCAACAAGCGAGCGTCTTTTTCAGAAATCACAACATCCAGGTCCTGCCATGGTCTTCATGATTGAGACCCTATGAAGCATTTATTGGACGCGCTACATCAACGACAGCGAGCACGCCAGCAACAACCACAGAGCCTCCGGCTGTTGACAGAAGCACTGCAGGCAGAGTGGGGGAACATTCCCCAGGCCACAGTTTCTGATTGCTTCCATAGGACGACGAAGCCAGTCAGTTTTGGACTCTAATGGTGGCCAGATATTGAGAACAAATGACCTTCACCATGAAAATCTACTGTTCCATGTGTGCCACATGAAACCTGGGTCAATGATAATAATGTGTGCCAATTTGAAGCAATCGATAACCATCTGTCCATCAAAAATCACTTTTGCGTTTCGTTTTATGTAGAGTATATATACATGTAGTTGCCAGTGACACATTTGGACTAATTGACTGATAACACAGACCCTACTGTTTTCCTTTGTTATAGCCTTCAACTTACACATGTTGACCACACGAGTTAATATGACTGTTGGGGCGGTCGGGTAGCCTAGTGGTTAAAGCATTCGCTCGTCACGCCGAAGACCCGGGTTCGATTCCCGACATGGGTACAATGTGTGAAGCCCATTTCTGGTGTCCCCCGCCGTGATATTGCTGGAATATTGCTAAAAGCGGCGTAAAACCATACTCACTCACTCACTAATATGACTGTTGATTTTATTAATATATTACAGTGTAGAAGATTTCATCAATGGTTAAAGATCAGCTTTGAATTTGATGTGTTTACCCTAAGTAGTTGTGTATACTCTCACAAAGACATATTCTAATTACACACTTAATGATGAAACATATTATCTCAACGACATAGTATTACAATTCAACGTTATACACCCCAATTTATTAATCGTGCCGTCACTGATTTGTGTGTGCACGCCGCCCATATCTCGTTCGAGTGAGAGAGTGAGTGAGTGACAATTGTTCTACGCCGCTTTAGCAACATTTCAGCAATATCACTGAAAAATTCTCCTGAAAAAAACCTTGTAGTAATTTTAGTTGGGTTTTTATTTTATTCATTTATCATATGTATGTATAAGATTTCCTCCAGCTCGATATAGCACCGTAATTTGAAACATGAAATTAATAAACATCAAATATAGAACATCCTGGAAACCTTATCTTGAACTATGTAGTGGATTATAAAGCTGAATACGAATTTCACAAACATGAACGTTCCATACATAAAATATAATAAATTTACCATCGTCGTACATGTTTTGCAGATGTACCTGCAAGGTGGAATCCAAGAATTGTAAGTACAGAACAGTTAGTTTGAGGAATTGAATGACAAATGAATGTTCATTTTACCAGGAAATATTTCACATCTCTGATGTACATGTATACAAGCAATGTACATAGTTAAATGAACTTGCGAGGTTCATACGGGGCTGCTGATGCAAACATATTCAACCCAAATAAGTTCTAGAATCTGTACCTTACTAAAAAGTATTATCCCAAATATAACATTTATTTCTTTTGACCACTTTCTAAGTGGTATTGTGTGTTCATCTTCAAGTTAATGTATACATATTTAGAGCCTCTCTTGATTGGGTAAATCAGACACAGGTGTGTAACCATCCGTTTCATACACTGAAACACAAGAACGTCTGGCTTGCGCAGACACATGGCCAAAGTATGTGTTCACAATTGTTCCAGCACGGCCCTTGCATCCTGTTCCTGGTAAATTATGTTATCGGTTTTTGTCACCGTTTATGACGTGAATAGAGTTAAGGATGTCATCGTTTATCATTTTTACTGTTTATACATTCGTCATAATTTTCAATGTGCATGTATGGCAGGCTCTTC